>NC_133166.1:117034990-117718100 GCF_040802235.1 Manis javanica
GCCCTTTGGACTCCCACAGCCCAGTGAGGCCACACTGACCAGTGTCGGGATTGGAATCGTCCCCCTTTAAGTGGCTTCCCTGGGATCTGCCTCTGCGCTGCTCCAGCTCCAACAAGGAGCGGTCGTCCTGCTTTTCTTGCTTGAAGTGGGCCTTGTCTCGGGCAACTGATTTTTCCCAGGCGACGTCTGAGTGATGGCCGGCCTTCTGGTTGTACCACTGGCGAGTCTTGCGGCCCAAGCTGCTGCGCTCCACGTGGGAGTCCTCGCAGACATCGGACAGCGGCAAGTTAAGCTGCGACTGAGACAGCGAGGCCGTGGTCCACAGATTCCGGATGTCCTCCAGGCTCGATTTACCTGAGCCACTGGGGCCCAAAGCCTGTGGGGCCACATACAACGAGGGATGCCTAGAGTCGCGGAGAGTTGGGGAGGTGACAGGGATCCCGAGCCCTGCTAGGGCGGGGACTCTGGCGGCAGGATTTGTTGGAAGCTACCCGGAGCCCAGGCTGAGTAAGAGGAGAGGCGGGACCCAGGTTGGACCTAGGATGAGTAAGGGGGCTGAAAGGGTGAGGAGGTCCGGGAAGTGTTCTTACTTTGAAAGGCTTTTCCTCCATGGTTCTGCCCCAACGGACCCAGTCGCCACAGGCCTCGCGGCGGGGAGGAGGGAGTCATGCTCCCGGGGGGTGAGGGGCGGGGTCCCCTTCTGGAATAGCTCAGCGGGTCTCGCGCTGGGAGAGTTCAAGCTACAGCCCACCACACTAGATGCCATTATCTCTCCCCTATTACCTCGGCCACCCCCCTCCCCCACCAATAGCCGTGCTGAGGCTGGAGACCTGCACAGCGCATCTTGGCAGATTCCTGTGCCGGATCCTCTCCCGTAGCCTCCAGGCAGAGTGATACAGGCCCGAACACAACCCAGCCTGTGCCTTAACTGACGTGGGTGCCCGGGGCGGGGCGGGGGGGACTCGACCTAGGGGTCATGGGAGGCCTGATTTGCCCGCGAGGAGACCCAGCGCGAGCATTCCCACCCCCACGCGCGGCCCCGGAGCGCGCACGCCCGCAGCGGTGCAGACTGCTCTGGTTTATTGACGCAGGCTCTGGGCACAGTCGTGAGGTGTTGTGAGGGGCAGGCCCAGCCGGGACAGCGAGACCGAATGCCTTGGGAGTCTGGAAATGGATGAAGTGGGGAGAGGGTTGGGAGCGGGTGTGTGGCCGACCAGCAACCTGTAGCCTCCTTCCCAGGCTTCGGTCCGGTCGAGGGAGGGGCTCTTTGGTCAAACAAGTGGAGCATGCCGGAGGGAGAGCGAGAACGAAGCTCCCTGAGAGGCTCGGCCCCGAGTCCTGCACCTACACAGGCATGCCTTTCTCCCCGGGACGCCCGAGGCCCCGGGGACGCGCGGGCTTCCTGGGGGGATTGGGGGGACGGCGGCGACCCCGTGGCGCACGGGGTAACGCGCAGCCGCGCTCGCTCTGCGTGTCCGAGGACTCGTCGATGAAGGCCAGGTTCTCGCTGGGGTAATCCAGCGCGGAGGCCGTGGGTGGGGTGGGCGGGGAGGGCAGCTCGGCCTTCTCCGGGGCCGCAGGGGATAGGGGCCTGCCGGCAGGCTGGGGTACACACGGCGGTGGAGGCAGGAGTGGCCGCTCCTTCTCCGGCGGCGGCGGTGCGGTGGGCCCGGCCCGCTGGGTCACCCGCGCGGTCACCGTGCCGGTCCAGCTGGCGGCCTGCGCCGTGAAGCCGCCCATCTGCGCGGGGAGGAAAAGCAGTCCTCGACCGCGGGTCCTGGACCGCCTTCGCAACTCCCCCTGAGCCTGCCCTGCCCCTTCGCCGGTCATTACGCACTTTTCCGCCTGGTTCTTCTGCCTCAGCCCGCCGGAGGGGGTAAATGTTCATCACCCAGCCACAAGCTCTCCCCTACTTCAATTTACCCCCAAGCGCCCTCTCATCCAAGAGCTTTTCTAGAAAGCCTGTTTTATTTCAACTCTCCCTTCTGTGCTTCCGGGGGATATTTGCGCTTCCATCCGGCTCGTTGGCTGCGCGAGACGCATAGGGTGACAAAATACAGGTCGTCTAGATAAATGTGAATTTCAGATAAACAACGAATAAAAGTTTAGTATAAGTATACCCCGTGCAGTATTTGGGACATACTCATGCTAAGATATTATTTGCTATTCACCTGAAAATTCACATGTAAATGGTCTTCCTGCATTTTTATTTGCTAAATCTGGCAACCCTATCATGGCAGCAGAGATAGAGTCACCTGCAAACCTGTCCAAGTTTATCCCTTTGTCCTTGGCCTGGTGCATACTGGGGCTTAGTCCCTGCCTTAAGGAGCCCACGCTCTGGAAGGGAGGCAGGCCAACCAGCTGCTACTGTACAGCACCTCAGCTCTAGGCACAGCGCGACCCAGAGACGCCTACCTCTGCCCGAGTGCGGCGGGACACTACTCGCAGCCAGTTCCCGATGGTGGTGAGCACTGAGGCGAAGTAGGCTAGACCAAGCAGGATCCAGAACCACACCAATGGCTGGTAGGCTGCAGAGTTCTGGTTGGGGCTGGCACCTGGGATACCACCGGGGACGGCAGAAAGAAATTGGTTGTGGTGTAAGCGTTGAGCCTCTGAGCTGCTGGTTCACTGCCCCTCTTCCTAGTTCATGGAGAGGACCCGTCCTCCCCAAGGCAATGGATATGTACTGAGTGTACGAATGCATTGTAGGAAGATGAGAGTACATCACTTGAAGGTGTGCAAGAGCATGCAAGTGGGGGCGCTCATGTGCAAGAATGTCAGCACATGTAAGAGATGCACATGTACAAGAATGTGACACATGAGGGGTGCACTTAGTATATGTGTGCATGCATGGAGGTGCAGGCATGCAAGAATGTGTGTACGAGGTGTTACATCCGTGCAAAAATGTGAGCAGGTGTAGGGGTTGGAGAAAGGAGGTGTGAGCGCACAAAGGCCACAAGGAATTGAGGGAAAAGCAAGAGTGCAGAGCCCCCGGGAAGAAATAAAGTAGGTAAGGAAGTGCAGTGCTAGAAAGGTGGCCTCACCGGCCACATAGTCCCCGAAGCCCACCGTGGTGAGAGTCACTACGACGAAGTAGATGGCTTCCAGCTTGCTCCAGCCCTCCACATAGCAGAACACGAACGTGGGTGTGAGGACAAAGAGCAGGCAGCCGATCACCAGGAAAAGCACCGCCGATAGCACTCGCACCAGCTCCGGTGGCACGTGCCACTTCTACAGGGAGGGGCAGTGGGCAGGACAGAGGAGTCCACCAAAGCCATCACTCACACCCCACACCCCCTTCTCCGGGGGCCTGTGAGCCAGGCTTATGCGATCTAGGAGCCATGCTTAGGAGCCAGGCAGGGACTGTAGGAAAGGGTAACCCGAGCCCAGAGCAAGAGTGCACAGGGCACAGAGCAGCTCACCAGGAAGATGGCTTCAATGTGACCGATGCCGTGACGCAGGGAGGAGCCCAGCCGGTCCCCGACCCCGGCCAGCAGGATCCCAAACAGTGGGATCCCCACCAGTGCATAGAAGATGCAGAAGAGGCGCCCAGCATCTGTGCGCAGGGCCACGTTGCCATACCCTGAGCAGAGGAGCCGTGCAAAAGGTCTAGGGGCTGCCTGGCATCCCTCTCCCTCTCCCTGTGCCTTCCCCCATGAGAAAGCCCAGCCACCCCTGGCCCCTCCACCAGCCCAGTCCCCTCCCCCACCGATGGTGGTGATGATGGTGCCTGAGAAAAAGAAGGCGCTGCCCAGGTCCCAGGCTGAGTGGTTGCTGTTACTGGTAGAGTTGGTGTCAGGGTTCGCACCCCCTCCCAGGGCATCAGCCACCTCCTGTAGGACAAGGTGCAGAAGGGGGAACCTCAGTCCTTCCTGTCATGGCAACCCCCTGGCCCTCCCATCTCCAGGGTTGTTCCCCACCCCATCCCTCCCAGCCCTCCCTTTCCCTCTAGTTTCCCTGCAGGCAGTCTCTTAAAGGCGACATTTCAAATGGAGTGGCCCAATTTTGCTTGACCTCTGCATCATTTTAGAAACACTGAGTTCTCTGCCCCTAATTCCACACAACAGATTTCCAATTTACAGTGGTCAGGAGCACAGACTCTGGGACCAGACTGCCTAGATTCAAATCTTGGTGCTATGTGACCTTGGGCAAGTTAATTCTCTGTGCCTCAGTTTCTGTATCAAGTGGAGCTGGAGATAATAGCAAATACCTCACAGAGTGGTTGCTAAGAGGTCAAGCACTCAATACAAAGTAACCACTGTGTGATTGTTAAGCTGATCCCCAGGCAGTGATCATGCCCAGTGATTTACAGCTTTCCCTAAACCCACCACTCCCACTGCCTGTGCTGAAGCTGAGTTTGAGTCCTTCACTTTAGATAATATGATGAATTAGATCGAATAGATTAGGGACTCTCCCTCCAGGAAGGTTCATATGCCAACAAATTTTGCATCCAATTTTAGGAAGTTCATGGACCCACAAACCCCTGCACACCCAACTGAAGTCCAAGCCAAATTCTGTGCTACATAGTGGGTGCTCATTAAATATGATTAAGTTAATGGAATGACCATGTGTCTGCTGCTATTGCCAGCCTGCAGGTCCCTGCAAGTCAGTGTCTGTGTTTTGAGAGGACCTGCCCTAAGTGACAGCAGTCACAGCATAATGAGGAGGGCATGCAAAGGGGTCCTTCCCCAAGGAGCCCAGAGCCAAGGCACTAAGGCAGTAGATATGGTGGCGATCATAACCACCTTCTTTCTCTCTGACTGCAGTCCTCATTAGCAAGACCGATTCCAAATCAATCTTCCTAAAGTGGCTGCCCAAAATCCTCCAGAGCTCCTTGCTGTCTGCAGAACTGAGTCCGAACTCCCCAGCCCAGCATTTAAGCCCCTTTGAATCTAATCCCAACCTCCCTCTCCCCAGTCTTTTCTCCTGGGACTCTTATTTGGGAACCCAAGTTGCAGTGACCTTATCCCCGGATTTTGAGATGATCCCATTTCCTGTAATAATAACTTTTAAATAAAGCCAAAAGTGAAATAAATGTATGATTAAAAATTATTTAATTTTTATTTTGCAATACTTTTCCAATAAAAACACTACTTTAGGGGAAAAGGCCTTTGTCATCCTGTGTGTTCTAATTTTTGCTTCAAATGACTAGGCATCTGCTAAATCCCAGTTCTGCAAGACACTTAGAGCATTCCAACTTCCACGCCTTTGCCCATGCTGTTCCTCTCTGCATGCGAGTCTCCGGCAACCCAATCACACATCTCTAAATTCTGTCCATCTCACCTGCCTCATTTCAATTACCAGCTCTTCCCCAAGGGCCCCAGATCTCCCTCCTTGCCCCCAGCACCAAGGCCCAGCACACAACAGGCATTCAACAAAGAAGGAAGTGAAGAAAACTCCCTTTCCACTAACACCTGTCCAGGGATTTGTCTTCCTCACCTAGATGGGCCATCCTCTAGGGCAGAGCCTGCACCTGTTCCTCCCCAATATCAATTTCCCTGCTAACCCTGTGGTGTATAGCACAGCACCCAACACCCAGTAGGTACATAATTGCTGTGTGACTAATTGTGGAAGAGAAATAAAGCAGCTGTCACCAACCTCTTTCCTTTTTCTTCTTTTTTATCCAAGAAAAAAGCAATTCCATTGTGAAGATAAAATAGGTCAGATAGACTCCCTCCCTTCCCCACTCCACCCTGTGGTCTGGCGAGACACACTCTCCTGCCCAGGCCTCTCTGAGCCTTGCTCAGCATTCTGGAAGTGTCAGAGATAATGTCAAGATGCCTGTGTCCTGGCCCCACCCAACCTTCATCTCTGCTCTGGGTCCTGCCACCTTGGGAATCAGCTGGAACACTGAGGCCTCCATGTGGATGGCTCCTCCCCCAAAGAACAGGCAAGGAAAGAGGGGTATCTTCAATAAAGAAATAAATGTTAATTTATTAAAGTTAAATGTTAGGGTTTTTAATAATAGTGACCCAGGAATCAGAATTAGCAACAGAGGTGCTTGCCTGACAGTGCCCCAGAAGGCTGAAGCCCAAGACTTTCTTTAGTCACTAGACCAAAGCTGACACCCTCCTCCACATCATAAGCTGGCATCCTGGGGGGAGAGATGCTTAACCTAGCACCCATGGTGACATAGACAGGCTTAGAGTATCCTGGAACCCTCCCCAGTCATATGTACATGTTTACATGTGGCCTTTTGCAGGGAGTAAGGACATGTTCACAGTGTTTGGGGGCTTTTCTAAGGCATCTGTGACTCCAAAGCCATACAGGAACCAGTGTATGGTTGCCAGATTTAGCAAATAAAAATATTGCATGGGACATATTTATATTTAATATGATTCATTGTTTAGCTGAAATACACATTTAGCTGGGCACCCTGTATTTTATCTGGCAACCCTAAACCAGTGAGTTAGTCCTATGAAAATGTAACATATTTCATGTGCTACAGCCATTTATTTATTTATTTATTTCATTCCTTCATTCAACCACCGTCACACACTGAAGGAGTCATTCCTGGAGCAAGTCCAATGCCAGGCACAGCAAGAAAAACAACGCCCCAAGAGGGCCACCAGACTGAACACGCAGAAGCCTGGATCCCCGCTGCACCCTGCCTCGGGGGTGCTGATCTGGAAGCAGCACCCCTGCACAGGGTCCCACTGGCATGCAGCTAGTGCCACAGACGTCATGGGTCACTGCTGAAGGGGCTCTTGCCCACCCACGCACCTTGATGAAGAGCCCCAGGTCCTGGTCGCTCACACATGGATGCGCCCTCAGGAACTTCTCTCGGACCTCCCCCAGCTCCCTCTGGGCCTGTTGCTCGTGGGGCTGCTCTAGGGCCTGGAACACCAGGGCGCCCAACACCAGGTAGAGCAGGACCAGTGCCAGCAGTGCTAGTAGTGTGGTGCTGCGCATGGTGCGCCCAGAGGCCCGGCCGATTCCACTGCCCGCCTGGGGAGGCCGGGCAGGGGACTCCTGGGGAGCTGCGGTCACTGCGGGCAGAACCGGGGAGGCCGGGATCATTAACATGGGCTGGCACCTCTACATCCTTCTCCAACCCCTATGCACCCAAGGTCCTTGGAGCCCCCAGCCCTACTGCCCACACATATCCTCTCCTCAATCCCTCTGGCGGGACCCTCGGTACCAGGACACACCCAGTCGCCCCCCCACCTCCTCCTCCCCCTTACCTCCACTGCCCGGCCCTCAGCCCCTGTCCGGGGACTCCGGGGTATGAGAAGATAAGAGGGTACCCGGAAGGGAAAGGGAAGTGGTAGGGGAAGAGACTGAGCCTGCCGAGGGCGAGCCGGGCCAGGGATGAACCGCCGGGGACCTGGAAGGGGCGTTGGGAACCCGCCTCCGAGGAGGAGGTTGAGGCGCGCGGAGGCGCGCGAAGGGAAAGCACGAGACGGGACAGCGCAGGGCGGGGTGTGGAGAGCGGTCCCGGCTGGTGCGCTGCGACTGCAGCAGCATCTTCGCGCTTCTTCCCCTCCCGCCTCTCTCTGCACCGCCGCTAGTCGCGACGGGCAGGGGGAGCCTCCGGGGACCCCCAGTGCCCCGCCGGGCTTTCGAGGAACCCAGGGGCGGGTCCAGGTCGCCGCGCAGAGGAGAGGCAAGGCATGCGGGAGGGAGGGTGGCGGGGTTCCGGGAAGAAGCGGGGCGGTGGCGACAAGGGCCATACCAGCTCAGCATCCACCCGGGGCAGCTGTCAGCTCCCGGGACAGCGGGCGGCCGCGCCCACGCTCACACCCGCTGCACAAAGACCTGCGGGCCCACGCTCCATCCTGCGGCTCCAGTCCGCACCGCTGCCCAGGATGCGCGCACACATTCCACCTGCACTTCCGGACTCACGGGCACACCGGGACCCCCAGCGCCGTGCGCGCCGGACCAAGGCACCCCAGAGGTCCACGCACACGTGTGCATGCAGTCGCGTGCACACATCCAGACCGCTGGGCGACCACGCAGCGCCCGCCGCCGGACACACTGCACACCCGCCGCTCGCTCCCACCGCCTCCCCGCGTCTTCACGCCGACGCCTGGGGGCGTCTGGGCGGCGGGACACGCGGCCGCATGACTCCTGGAGGCGCCCATGCCTGGAAGGTGGGCGCCCGTCCGGCCGGTCTCCCCCTTCGCGCCCATGCCCAGGAGTCCTGCCCGCACTTCCCGCACCCACCCGCTGGCCCTCTGCGCTCCGCACTCACTGTTGGCCTCGCTGCGGCGGCGGCGGCGGCCTCGGCCCGGACTCCTATGCGGCCTCCCCGGTGCCGGCTGGGCCGCGGAGGCGGCGGCGGTGGAGGCGGCGGCGGCAGGGGAGGAGCGGGCGGCCGCCGGGGCTGGGACGCCCCCTCCCGCCACCAGAAGACCCCCTCCTTCAGCGTTTAACCCCTCCGGCGCCGCGCCTCCCTCCGTGCCGCGCCCTAGCCGCCGGCACCGCCCCCGCCCATCCCACTCCAGCAGCCCCTCACCTGCGGCGGCCCAGCCCCCCAGTTCCGGCTGGTGCTGAATGGTGGGTGGCAGGGGACCCCGAGAGGGGGCGCCGCAGAGTCCGGCCTGGAATCTCAAACTGGAGTCCTAGTACAGTCCCTCCGGCCAGCCAGTGTGGCCAGCGGCTCGACCCCGGCCGGCCTGGACATCAGTCGGATCACCTCTCCGGAAAGGCGCCGCAATAATCTCCCAGCATCTCCCAGGCCTACTGTCGGCTGGGAAGGGCCTTCAGCTCCCCGCCCCTAGGGACAGCCTGGCCTGGCCCTTGGTCTCAGCACTCATGGAAGGGACCCTGAGAGACAAAGTGGTGGGGAATTCACTGAGGCAGCCTGGAATTGGTCCAAATGGGGTTGGGACCCGGCTCTGGAAAGTAGTGCTGAGGCATCTCCTGCCCCTAGTCTGGTATCCCCATCTCTTGGCCCTCACTTCAGTGCTCATGGAACTGGCACCAGCACTAGCCCTCTCACCCCCACCCCGCCTGCACCGCCAGGTCCTGGCACTCTGCCCCCCTCTGCTTTTACCCTGATCTCTCCAAAGACCCTCCTCTTGCCTGGGGTCCGCAGCCCTCGTGGTAGGTTTTGCCTTTGGCTCAAACGCTGACCACCCCTACCAGTAGGGGGCCTAGATAGGTCACCAAACTCAGGTGCCTCCAGTCCCCACTTACTGAAAAAACCGTTATCATCACCTGGGGTGTCATCCTGAGCATTAAAAGAGGTCAGTATTTTTAAGTGATCAAAACAGTGCCTGGCATGGAATAAAGTGCCCTACCAACGTTAGCAATTTTCCTTTCAACAAGAAGTGCCCAGCTTTGAGCTGATTTTCTAAGTCTCAGATGCCCTCTCTGAATGCCCTGAAGGCCTGGTGCCCAGGGGACTCCCAAGCAAAGGGTTTTGAGAGAGGCTTAGTCTAGGTCCCTGGAACTCCAATAAACTGCGACAGCTAGGTACACGGGTAGAAGGCAGAGCCTCTGATAAACGACCCCCAGCCATGGGACAGAAGACAGATATGCCAGGGCTGTGGCAGCAGAGGGCAGTGACTGTGCTATTAGGGGCAGCCACAGAAGGAGGTCCCAGGACCACCAGGCAGACTGTGTGATAGCAGCCCACCCACCGGGTAAAAGCTACACCAAGTAGGGAGGTGGGGGCTGCTCAGTCACCAGCCAACTCCTCCTCCACAGGCCCTGGACTAACCCCTGACCCCAGAGGCCAGGTTGGGCAGGATGATGTGTAAACAGGATCTCCAGAAATCCTGATCCACCATGGATAAGAAGTGTAAAAGCCACATAATCACAGTGCCATGTGACCCAAGAGAAGGGATGTGATTCCCTGACCTGGAGATGGAAACCTCATAAAGGAGGTGACATTTGAAGCAGATGTTGAGGAAAGAGGATAAATTGTTCAAGCAGGGAGGGGACTGGAGTGGCAGCAGGATCTTCTACTCCCTCTTCCTGCCCACCAGCCTGGGGCGGAGTGGCCCCTGCCCAGCCGAGCCCCCAGTGTCTGAATAGCCTTTGGCCAAACAGGAAACAGTGCGAGAAACACGAAGTAGATGACTGGCAGACAGCAATCGGACATGGGCACGGACACTGTTTATTGAGGAGCAGGTGCAGGAGAGGTAGCGGCTCCGGTGGAGACGGCAGCTTATACCATGGTGCTGTGGGCATCTGGCAGCCAGGGCCATGGCCTCCATCCTAGGGGATGGCACAAGCTCGCTACAAGGAGTACCAAGGAGCTGGCGAGGGGATGAGGTGGCCACAGTCCCCTGGGATCCTGGGCAAGAAGCGGCAGATGAACTTGGCACAGAGGCCTGGGATGGGAGGACTAGGTCTGGGTGTTCTGGGGAGAACAGAAGGGGGTCACGTCTGTGGGGTGGAGTAGAGACTGTGGTGGTGGCCTCCTGGTCCCAGCACCTGGGAGAAGAGCAGAGGAGTGGTCCGCGTCTGGCTGCCCCCGCACCAGCCTGGCTCCCGCCCGATGGCGCCGTACCAGCTACCCGAGCCTAGGCTGCCTGACATGCTGCAGGCAGAGAAACAGCGTCAGTCCCAGGGAGGTGACCAGTGCCACATTCACAAGAATTGGGGAAGGGAAAGGCTCACAACAGACCCAATGCCCCAGACCTCCAGGCCCAAGGGCTTGAGACCTTCAGATTGTGGCAAACTGCATCTTGTAGTGACAGATAGAAAAGAAAGGGGACCTCACCTAGTATAGACATGAGACATAGGCCATGGCATGGGGGGAGGAGTAGGTGGCAAGATCTGGCTCTAGATCCCCATGGCTCGATGGAGCAAGCTGGAAGCCTAGGGGTGCTGAGGTGGGGTTGAGGCTCCTACCTGGTGCTCTCACTCCGGCTGTGCTCCCAGGAGCAGCCCTCATCTTCGCAGTGCCCAGTCCGGTCGAAGAAGTAGGAACGGGAGCCAAAGACCTGTCCATTGAGAATTCGGCTGGTGCTCTGGGGGAGGAAGTTGTTATGGATGCTTTCTCCTGCCCATTGTTGGCCTCCCACAGTCTTCTCCCTGCCAGACCCCAGCCCAGGGATTCCCAGTGTCTACTGGCCCTCACCAGGTCCTGTGTGGGCCGGTGCACCCGGAAGAAGCCCACCAGCAGGGTAGTGGGCAGCAGCTCCCACACAAAGAGGATGAGGCCAAACACCAAGTAGCCTTTGTTCCCCAGGTCATTCACCAGGTCCGCCTGTGGGAGGGCAGGAGTTTGTGCCAATCCACAGTCGCACCAGTGCAGCACCCCAACAGGGCCCAGGCCAGTTAGGGACCAAAAGCCACAGCTACTAAGGAGACAGCTGAGATGCCAAATGCCTACCTGGTCAGAGACATTGTACCAATCATAATCGAAGGTGTCCAGTCGGCTCCGGGGGGCCAAGGCCAGGGCTGCCAGGTTGTAGCAGGCCCGGCTGGCATAGAGCAGGACCATGGCACCACCCATCGCGGCCGCCTGACACACACTGGTCCCCTGGTAGACAACAGGGAACTCTTAGGGAAGAAAGGCTCCAGCTTCTTCTCTACCGTGAAGACCACTGCCCAAAGACCCCAGAGGACACCCAGGCATCAGGGCTTGTGGCCCTACCTTGGCCTCCAGGTAGATGCTGGTAGAGGGGGCCCGCCGGGCAACAAGGCAGAGGCAGGCGGCAAGAGAAAGTGCGCAGATAACAAAGAGGGAGTCGCTCACCAGGACTCGCACCAGCAGGAGGGCCCAGGGCTGTGCACGGCGCCGGCGGGACAGCACAGCACACAGCACATTCACCAGCAGAAAGAGCAGTGAGGCCCCCACGAAGGCCCCTCGGACAGCCAGCCTGCAGCCCACAGCAGAGTCAGCCCCAGACAACCACCCCTGGGACTCACCAACTACCCAACCTGCTCCAGGAGACCCCAGTGTCATTCAGAACCAATCCAGACCAATCCAGTGAGAACATTGCCCCTCCAGTCTTACAGATAGGGAAACAAGGGCCCAAAGAGGTTAGATGGTGACTGACAGCTATGGCAAAGTCGAAAGAGCACCACATTGGGAATCAAAAAGTTGGATTTAAGCCCTAGCTCTGCCTTCTGCCAGGCCTATGACCTTGAACATGTTGCTTTACCATGCTGGGTCTCAGTTCTTCATCTCTCAAATGGGGATAATAACAACCACACAGGTAAGAGTAAAAATTAAATGTTTGTGAAAGCTCTTAATAAACTGTAAGACATTATACAAGTGACAGGCCTATCACCACCCAAGGTCACCCAGAAGGGGTTTGGCTTTGGAGCTTCCAAGGGGCGCAGCCTCCCACTCTCCTGGCATCATGGATGACATGGGTACCCTTTCCCCTCATGCCATCATGACTGTTCCTGTTGTTGTTGCCCTGCACGTGTGTAACTCCTCTGCTGAGCCATTGGCACCAAGTGCCCAATGTTTCCAAGCTCTTGCACAAATACTCCCTGGGTTGTTCTCATCTCAGCCTTGCAAGGGGAGAAGGAATGGACACCAGGCTGCTCCCTGCCCTTGGCCTGGGGGCTGAGCCCACCAGTGTCCTGAGTACTTACAAGCCTCGGCTCATCTCTGGCCGATGCTTCACCTTTGCCTTGAACACCACCTGGGGGCAGAGATGCCCATCATCCCTTTGGGCCCTTGGGGCTTGCCACCCCACAGCCCACCCCCACCCGTTACCATGGTTACCTGGGCAAAGTAGAGGTTCATAAGTGTCAGTGTGAAGAACTGCAGGCAAACAGGGAAGCAGTAGAGAAGCCAAAAAGGCAGGGGCCCCAGACGGTTGGCTCGGGGGGTATCTCGGAAGTAGAAGGAGAAGAGGGTGGTACGCAAGGCAGCCCAGAGCAGACAGAGTGCCAGAAACACTGTCTGATAGCTGAGACGCTTGTGCCCATACAGGAGCACCAGCCAGAGCTGGGCATAGACGGAAAAGAAGAGTAGGGCATACAGAGTGGTGTAGGCCGCAGTCAGCCCCAGGGTCACAGCAGGCGGCAGCGCAGGCACCAGCCCAGCAGCAGGCACCAGGCCAGACAGGTTACTCTCCATGCCAGGGAAGAGGCCTGAATCCTGGAGACAGAGATGGAGGGACTGGCAGGGAGCCAGGGAAATAAATACGGAGGGGTGGGAGTTGCAGGGTGCAGAGAGCTCAGGAGGAAAGGAGTTGCGGCTGGCCAGGCCCTTCCCCTCAACAGAGGGACTCCTGCCCTTGCAGTGGGGCACAGGCGGCCTGGGGCCAGGGCCCCTCACTCAGGGACATGGAAGGGCAGTCTCCTCTCCTGGACAGAGGGGAGAGGTGGGGAGTGTCTCCTTCCTGGGCCAGCCCCAGTGCTGGGGTGGGGGAAGACGAAGAGGCTGGAGAGCGGTCCTTGGCTTGGTTGCTCGAGCCGTTCCGGCAGGAGGGGGAGAGCCAGCCGATGCCCGTCGGCTCAGGGCAGCGGCCTCTGCCCGGGGCGCTCAACGCCCGGCTCTCCCCCTCCCCAAACAGGAAGTCTCTTTCCCCTCCAATAATCCAGATTGGGGGAGGCCTCTGCCTTCTGTCCTTGGGATTCCAGACGGAGTGGGTGGCCCCACCCCCAACCCCTCCACTGAGTCCACTCTCCAGCCGCGGCGGGCGGGCAGAGGCCGACGCCAGGTCCTCAGGCCGCAGCTGGGGGAGCCGACTCTGGCGGCTGAGACGCGGGGCTCTGGCTCCTAGGCTGCCGCTGCTCCGCCCCCTCCTTTCCCTGCGCCTGCGCAGGCGCCGCTCGCTACGCAAGTTGCGCAGGGTCTGACACTCCCCACCGCCCGCCGCCAACACACGACCCCGCCCCCGCTCCGTAGTTCCCGCGCTGCGCCTGGCGTGGAGCCGTTCGAGAATTGGCGCCAACTGCGAAGCCGGAGGGCTCCGGTGATTACCCGACGCGGCCGGTGGCTGAGAAGCTGCGGCGGCACCGCGGGACACACGGGTGGGCCATGTCCGGGGCCACAGACCCTTGCGTGTTTGGGAGGCAGCCAGTGCCCATGCTTCTCGTCCCCATCGCCAAATCGAGAATGTGCCGCCCGCACGGGGGTGGCAACAACTTTCCCTCCCTCGGTCGCCGAAGGAAACTTCCGCCCACAGCCAAGATGGCCTCGGGGCCCCGCCCCTTGGATCTTAACCCGCTGGGCCCCGCAGTCCCCGGGGGGCTCTCCCGCCCCGGACCCGGGCCGGCCGCGGTTCCCGCTCACCTGGCCGGCCACTGGGCAGGCGCGAAGCCCCCGCGAGTCCTACGGTCCCCCTCGCAGGGGCCCTTGTCCCTTCTGCGCCGCGGCAGTCATCCTGCCGGGGAGGAGGCTCCCTCGCTTATCTCGAGTGCTGCTCCCGAGATGGCGGGAGAGAGATGCCCCAGAGGCGGACGGCGCGAGGTTTCCACTGTGGGGAGGAGGGAGCAGGACTTCCCGATCCGGTCACCCCGCCCAGACGGAGCAGCGACCACAGCAACTGCACCCGACGGCTGAGCCTCAGTTACGGCTTTGCAAAGTGCTTTCACCCACAATGATCACTACTGGGTTTACAAAGTTCACTGGCTCCTGAGAGAGGTGTCATTGACCCCATTCTACAGGAGTGGAAACTAAGGCCCAGAGGGGCGGAAGACCTTGTCAGCACAAATTGGTCTTCAGCTTCCAAATGAGGACCCCAGAGAATCTCTCATCTGCTTCCACACACGCCACAGCAGGAGGAAGTCATGAGCCAAGAGGCGGGTGGCGAGGAAGGGACCTACCGGGAAGGCGGTGGGCGGGGAGCAGGTTGCGCGGCGGGGCGGGGCCTGGGCTGGGAGTAGCCCCGCCTCCTGACCAGCCCTAGTGACATTTCGAGAACTGATTGGGCGGGGTCCGTGACAGTTCCCGTTGCCTAGACTACTAGGGCCGGACTCCCTCAGTACTGGAGGGAGGCGGCAGTCCTGGGTCAGGGGCCTCGAGATCGGGCTTGGGGTGAGACTTGTGCCATCCCGGTGGGCGGGTCCGGCCGGGGCCTTGGTAGGGTCCTGGGGCTGCTCTACAGCACCAGGGCTCCAAGAGGAGATTTAAGTCCTGGGTGGACAGGCTGAGCTTTCTGCCGGGCCAGACTCAGCGGACAGATGGGGGCCAGGGAGGCAGGGTGGACCTGGAGCTCTAAGGTGGGAGAGGGAACCAGGGACGCCTACCCCCAACCCCAGCCGGCCGTCGTTTGGCCCAGCTATGCCCTAACTACCTACCATCTTGTCCCCACAGCCCAGAGCATGTTCCAGATCCCAGAGTTTGAGCAAAGTGAGCAGGAAGACTCCAACCCTGCAGACAGGGGCCTGGGCCCCAGCCCCACCAGGGACCGACCCCCTGGCCCCAGCAAGCACCGGTACGTAGCCCCAGGCCTCCTGGGGGAAGCTGGTCACCAGCAAGGGCAGCGGGCCAGCAGCAGCCATCATGGAGGTAGGCACCCCCACAACCACTTGCTTGTCCACCTTGCCTCCAGCCCAGTATCTCCCTGCACCCCAGCCACATCCACATTCACTGTGTAGCTTTGAGTGAATCCCTAACCTGTACATTTCAGTTTCCTCTTCAGTCAGAGCAATTAGTCACCTCCATTGTAGGGCTGTTGTGATGGTTAGCAGGGATATATCAGAAGCACTTTCATTATAGTGCTGCTGCACAATAAAAGCCCAAAGAACATACGTGGTGTAGGACAGCAAATCACGGAGAGGCAGGCAAGGAGCCAGAAAGAGGAAATGACTTGTCTAAGGTCACACTTGCTTGGCGTTGCCTTTGGTAAGAAGCTGGGCTGGAGGATTCTGAGTTGCCCTGCCCTAGGCTGTGCACTTGCCCTAGAACTGGACCTTCCAGCCCCCGGGTATGTCTTTCGCACCCTGTGCTTCATACTCACCCCGAGGCTATCCTTGCCAGTTGCCAGGGACCAGTGACACTCAAGAAGCTGACAGCCATCCCAGGCAGCGGGGCTGTTAACCGGGGGAGCACAGCCACCAGGAAGGCCAGCACTGAGATGGAAGGATGGGCACCGGACAGCAGTGGCCATTTCTCAGTAATCCCCACCTTTCCATAGGCCAGCATGGCCTTGCTGCCTGGAACAACCCCAGAGATCTTCTGAAAATAAAAACCATGCTCTAACCTGCTGAAGCCTAAATTATCCCCTCCCATTTTCAGGCCCGAGGTTTATTAAGGTTTCCTTCCCAACCCGCTCACACCCTTTGAGACTAAAAACTCCACAGACTTTCTTTAACTTTTTTAACTCCAGATCTTTGCATTTGCTCTTTTCCTGCTCCCTGTCGCTTTCCACCCCCAACGTGGCTGCTCCTCCCCACCCTCTGTATCAAGTGCTTAATGTGTACCTCATGCTGTTCCAGCTGCCAAGGGTACCACAGTGAACTAAAGAGATCAAAGCACTTGCCCTTGTGGTGCCTATATTCCAGCGGGGTGGAGAGAGACAAGCCATAAACAAGCAAAGAAGTAAAGAATATAATGAGTTAGAAATGACAGGTGCTGGGCAATGGTGTGAGAAATAGTCTTTACTTTCTCTTTGGAATCCAGAATACTGGAATACTGGGAGCTGGGGGAGTGCTTTTAATTGAGGTGGTCAGGGTCAGCCTTGGTAAGCAGTGACATTTGGGACAGATGGCTGGAAGTGATGATGCAGGAGCCTTACAAACATCCCTGGGAAGAAACCTCCTGGCCTAGGGAAAGGCAAATGCAAAGGCCCTGAGGGCAGGACTTGGTCCAAGCCAGGTAGGGGAGGGATGCTGGAGGCAGGGAGGAGATAATAGAGGGAAGTGGCAGCTGGGTAGGGCCTTGAAGGCCGGGTAAGGACATTGGCTTTCTCCTTGAGTGAAAACAAGGCAGAGTTTTGAACACAGGCAGGCAGGTGATTTGCTTCAGGCATCAAGAGCAGCACCGGAGCCTCTGTGTGGAGACTAGTCTGCGGTGGTCAGAAGTAGGGGCAGGGCGAGCGAGCGGGCTGTGGCAAGAGTGCCCGCAAGGAGGGTGGAGGCTTGTGCCACCGTGTTGGCAGTGGAAATGCTAAGCAGATGGACTCTGGACTTATTTTGAAGATAATCTTGGCAGGATTTGCTAATGAGCTCAATGTGGAGTGGGAGGGAAAGACAGGAGTCAGGATGGCTGCAAGGAATCTGGCATGGGCACCTCAAGTAGGAGGATGGAGTTACTCTCAAGTCTGATGGAATGGAGATGGATGGGGCAAGATCAGGAGCCCAGCTGGGGGCAAGTCAAGTTAGAGGTGACTTTTAGACATCCCGGTGGAACTTTCTTGTAGGGATAGATCCTGGCGGGATTTACACATGCGGGAGTCCTCAGTCATTAATATGTTAAGGCCCAGGGAGCCAGTGTGAGGGGAGAGGGCCTGGGGTGAGCCAGGGACTGCACCCTTCTGAGGGCAGCAGAGGAGGGGCACCCAGCACTGTGGACCGGGAAGGAGCCCTTCCCCCTAAGGAGGGGAGTGCTGAGCTGCGGGCAGCGGCTGAGCGGGGAGCGCTGGAGTTGACAGGATGGGGCTATCACACTTTTGGTGGGCGGCTGACCTCCGTGGGGAGGGATATTGGGAAGAGAGTTGGAGACACGAGAGTCAGGTTGTACCCCTAGTTTGTGCAGGAGGTCCCTCTGGCCCCTCTCTCTGTCACCACTCCTGTCCTCACTCATTCACAGGACCCAAGTGCCCCTTCCCACCTCTCAGCCTCCTATCCTTGCCCTCCCTTCCCCACCCCCACCAACGCTCATTCTCACGGGCAGAACCTAGCTCTGCCTAACTCTTGTGCTCTGGTAAAGAGGAGCAGAGCTGGTAAAGGGGGGCAGCTGAAGGTGCAAGGAGAGTCACAGAAGGGTTGTTTTTATTTTTTTAAGATAAAAAGGGAAAACAAAATCACATGTTTAAAATCACATGGTGGAAATAATCCAGGAGGGAGGGAAAAGACAATGGTGCAGGAGAGGGGCACTTGCTGAAGTGTCCCTTGGTAGGAGAGAAGGGGTCTGGTGCCCATTGGAGGGACAGCTCAGCTAAGGGCAGGGCAGTGGACATGAGGGACAGAAAGGGGTAGTTACCCCACAGGAACTTTAGAAACTTCCCTTGTTGGTGCTTCAAATTTCTCAGGGAAAAGAAGCCAGGTCATGAGCCAGGACCGAGGGACAGAGGAGCAGGTGTGAAGTGGTCATCCAACCCTGGGCCCGGAGCAGGGGAGGTGTGCCAGGCAACATCAAAGGAGCCACTGAGGTTTGTGGCTGTGAATTTTAAATGAGGTGGCATGGCTGCACTTTTCTGCAAGCACACTGGCTGCTCAGGTGCCGCGGTAGGTGCTGGCAGGGGGTGGAGTCAACCACAGCTGCATTTGTCTCAGCCCAGTGAGGGGTGGGGGGCTTGAGGGTCTGTGAAGAGAGGGAGTGGTTGGTGTGGGGTGTAAGCTGGCCAAGCGGTAGGGGAGGCAGGCTCTGGGAGTCCCAGCATCATTAGAGCCAGGGCACCAGGTAGCAGGTGGTGGTGAGCCCATGGGAGGCTAGGGATGGAGTTGCTGATGGTGACAGGGCCTAGACTGCCTGTGGGAATGAGCAGGGTCGCCTAGGGGTGGGTCACCTGGGGCACAACCTGAGAAACTAGCTTTAGGGAGGGAAGGAGAGCAGTCCGAAGGAGCACTGATCGTGGAAGCCGAGGGGATGCCTGCCGCAGCTCCAGATGCAGCCTTGGGGAGGACTGCGGGGTGGGAAATAGCCATCATTTGAGATGACTGCATGGGATTTCTCAAACTTTTGACACAGTTTCCAATGTCTAAAATCTAAGTGATTTTTCCATAAAAGATCAAGAGTGTGCATGATCTGCGAGAGCCACAGGGGCACTGCCCGCTCCAGGTGGGCATGGTCCCATCACTCATTGTATTCCCTGCCGCCTGACCCTGCTGGGCTGGACTGTATGTGTGTGCCCAGGGACTACGGCCACCACGTGTGATGTGGCAGCCCCAGCACGTCGCCCAGTCCCTGGGATAAGCAGGTGTGTGGTGAGCTGCGGATGTGTGGATGGTGAAGACTGAAGGAAGGACACCCAGAAGGAGAAGCCACCAGTTCTGGGCTCTGGGCCAGTTTGCAGGCCCAAATGTGACTCTACTCTCTATTAGAAGATTGAGCTTGAGCAGGTTACTTAACATACTCTGCCTCAGTTTTCTGACCTGTAAAATGGGAATAGAACTAGTCCCACCTTTTAGGGTTGTTGTGTGGATCTGATGAGTTAATACAGGAAAGGTGCTGAGAAACAGTCCCTGGCATGGAGGAGTCTGCTGTTCTATTGCTGCACTGTTGTTACTATTGTTTCTATGAGTCGGTCCAAGTCCTGAGCATTTAGAGGGGAAGAGAGATCAATAACGAGTGCCGCACCCCATCCCAGGAGCAGACAAGTGAAGGAGAGGTTAGAACCAGAACGTAGGGGCCTTGAAGGGCATGCCAAGGAGTTTGGACTTTATCTCATAGGCAGTGGGGAGCCCTTGAAGGCTTTAGGCGGAGGACTGATGTGGTTAGGTTTAGAGCAGGGGTTGGCAAGCCACAGCCAGAGGCTAAATCCCTCTTTTTTTGTCAGCCTATGAGCTTAGAATTTTAAGGAGCTGACAAAAATCCGAAAGAACAATCTTTGGTAACATGTGAAAATTATACAGAATTCAAATTTCAATATCCCTAAATAAAATTTTAGTGGAATACAGCAACACACAGTTGATTATATATTGTAATGGTTTCTTTCAAGCTTTGACCACAAAGTTGAGTAGTGACAGAGACTCTATGGCCTGTGATGGTCAAAATATTTACTTTCTGGTCCTTTATGGAAAATATTTGCCAGCCCCTGCTTTAGGGTGTTTTCAGATTTTGTCAGCTCTGAACAAGATGGGAGGGGCCGCCCTCTGCAGTCCAATGAGGGGCTTTTGTATCACAAATGCCTTTCGTGTACACAGGGAGCCCAGCCTGAGGCCTGGGGTGCTGGAAGCTGACAGGCCTGTGCCTGTTCAGGGTGGGGTGCCATCCTGTTGCCCTGCTGCTCTGCTGCTGGTGTAGACAGTGTGTGAACACCTGCATGTGGTAGAGCAGGATACAAACCCAGCCCTGCCTGCTGGCAAAGCTTTGCTGCTCCGAATTATCTGGAACACCATTTTAATTCAATGTGCAACGATATTCACAGAACATGGGTGTGCCCAGCTCCACCCACTTACCCAGAAGCCCCAGAATTTTACAGAACTTAAAGCTTTGCAGGAGCTCGGGGCACCTCCAGCCACAGGCCCCTCCTGCCTGTCCACCCTATCCGCAGGCCCTCTCTGGGAGGACAGAGTGGGCAAGCCTGGACTTCAGCCCAGGCTCACACCCCGGCTGGAGCCATACCTTCTCTCTCCCCCTTACCTCCCCAGAGTGGGGAGAAGCCACCTCTACCCTGCTGTCGGGCATGTAGGGGTGAGAGCTGATTGAGGGTGGAATGCTTCAGTGTGGGTGTGTCTGCTATCCCTGGGGAGTCCACAGAAAATCCCTCAGGTTTTTTCCAGGAAGTAGAACACTTTCAAAGGCTCAGTTTACACAAATGATTGTCAAATCCTTGGCTTCGGTGAAAATCCTCCCCACTGCTGCCATAGGATAGGCCCCTGGTAAGGCAGGCATTCACAGGAGGCCCAGGGATGCCTACTCCAACCTGGGCCCCGAAGGCGGCCCATGGTGCTGCTGGAGGGAGCCTGGGGCATGAGAGTGAAGTACACAGACGGGGAGCCAGATCGGTTGGGTTTGGATCTCAGCTCTGCCACCGACTAGCTGTGTGACTTTGGGCATGTTACTTACCCTACCGGTGCCTTAGTTTTCTCGTGTAAAATGGGACAGTGAGGAAGCTCCCTCATAGTGTATGATGAGGGTGTAATGAATCATACACATGAAGCCCTTCCAGCCTGACACAGGAGTGCCCTTCTGCTTGTTCTGATTCTTGGGCAGGAGGCAGTACACAGACCAAGTGCCCCTGCACAAGTCACTCACCTTCCAGCTCTTGGACCCCGCATCTGTTAAGTGCAGGGGTTGTGTGGGGTTCTTAGAGCTAGAAAAGGAAAATACTAGCTAACGTTTCCTGAGCACTTACGTGGCCAAGCAGAGTGTGTCAGCCGTGTGAGTTTTGATAAGTTCCTAACCCCTTGGTGCCTCCATTTCCTCATCTGTAAAATAGGGAGAACTTGGTGTATGCCCCACTGGGAAGTTGGAAGGCTTCAGGATGTGAAAGGGACAGAACAGGACACTCTCCTTGTTTCTCATGGTGGCCCTAAAAGATGGAGATTGCCCCCATTTCATATAGGAAGACATTAAAGCCCCAGATTTGAGAAAGGGCCCAAGGTCACAAAGCAGGGATATGGTTAATAGGGAGCCCACTTTCCTGCTGAGCCTGGCCTCACTGCCCACGTGCCACAGGACTGGAAAGTGCTCTGCAGAGAGCCTGTTCTTATGAGAAGGTGTTTCTATTTCTGGTCTAGCCCCTACCCCCAGTCTGATTCCTGATTTAGCTACCCGTTCCCCACTACTCCTAAAAGGCTTTATGATATCCCTACCTGACCTCAGGCCTGGGCTTTGGTAAAGCACAGAACAGCCAGCAATTCTGACTACCCTCTTAGCCTAGGCCTTTTTCCATCCAGCCTTTTCTCCTTCTTGGCTTTCTCTGCCATGTGTCTGGAGCTGGGACCCTTGAAGGCCCTCTAGTCCCTGGAGTTGATTGACAGGGCTTGGTAAAAGCCATTTGCGGGGAGGACAGGACAATGTTATCCCCTGGCTTCAAAACCTGGCCCAAACCTTACTTCATCCCAATGCCTTCCCTGACAGATGTGCCTTGCATGGATACTCGGCACACTTCCTTGCATCTGTTCCATGCCTGTCTTTCACTCTGTTACAGAGCTCTGGGGTTTTGCTCCTGGGAGTAGTTTTAGGTCTTTGTCGGTCTGGATATGGGGGTGAGGGACAGTACACAGAGCGCAGGAGAGAGGCCTCTTTGAATAATAAGCCATCATGTACCTTCATCTTACAAAGCACTTTCATACTATTTTATGTGCCCTTTACACAGTCATAGATAGTAAGGGCTAGATTTATCCCCATAATGAGGTGAGGGCACAGGCTCAGAGTTGAAGAGTGGTTGGACAGGGAAGAGGTGTAGCTCGATGAATAATCACTCAACTCTGGATTTCAACAAACTTCGAAGGACTTCCAGCCTCAAAACTCCACAGCTGTGTGACCCTGGGCAAGTCTTAGCCTCTCTAAGCCTCTCTGTCTTCTCATCTGTAAAATGCAGGCACTGTTAGTACTCACTTTTCAGGATGGTTAGGAGGGCAATGAGGTGATGCCCAAGGCCTGGCACATAGGAAGTGTTCCCCGTTGACTTAAAGAAGTCAACAGGTTGTTTCATTTTCTCTGAAGTCAGATGCTGCAGGAGGTACAGACATTCTGCTGACATATTCTTGTTCTCCAGAGGCCCAAGGCTCCCTATAGACCACAGGGAAACAAAGGGGCCCCAACAGGTTGCTTGCAGAGGTGGAGTTCAGTCTGGGCAGGACACCTCCTCATCCAGGGATTGGTACTCTGCTGGAGAAAGGAGGTGATGAAAGAGCTAAGCGCTCAGGGGGTGCTGGGAAGTCCCATGGTCCTGCACTGATAACTGTTAACTACTATTTCTTATGCCCTCATTTTGTGCCAGGCACAGAGGAAGTTCATTTTATACACGAAGGGCCTGACTCATTAATGGGGCTCGACTAAGACTTGTGGGATTAATGAGAAGTTAATTCGAATTACACAAAAGCCCTAAGCGCGTCCCTCAGTTTACATATGCGGGAACTAGGGCTCTTAGAGGTAGAGTGTGACGTGCACACAGACATTAGCGGACCGACGGGGCTGGGGGGCACAGAGGAGATGAAATTCACGTTGCTCCCACCTCCTGACCCTCTCCGCAGGCGCTGGGGCTGTGGAGACGCGGAGTCGCCACAGCTCGTACCCCGCAGGGACCGAGGAGAATGAAGAGGAGGAGGAGGAACCCAGTCCCTTCCGGGGCCGCTCGCGCTCGGCGCCCCCCAACCTCTACGCTGCGCAGCGCTATGGCCGCGAGCTCCGGAGGATGAGCGACGAGTTCCAGGGATCATTCAAGGTGAGCGCCGACCCGGCGCGTCGGGGACAGTAAACCCGGGGCTTGCCGGGACCCTACTTCCGGGCCACCTCCCGCTGGGTGTCCCGCCCGAGTCCCAGAGCACGTCGGGACCTGTAGTCCACACCTCGCCCCAGAAAGCTGAAGCTCCCGGTTTCTCAAGTCCTTGGAGCGCGAGGCTTGCTGGTATTTGTGTTCCCGGGCAATCCCTTCCGGATATCCGAGTTATTTTGGCCTCAGTTTCGGAACCGGTTCAGTAGAATTGAAGTCCCGTCTCCCAGACGCTGTCTTTGGCTCTGCGCTTACAGCGTCCTAGGCCTCAGCGCCCCCGCCCGTCTCACGGAGTGTCTGCGATCTAACCGGTCCCATTCTTAAGGGCCCTAGACATCTTTCATGCTTAGAGAGGTCAGGAGACTCCTCAGCACCGGGCATGCTGGGTGTGACGGTCTTTTATTCCCCACCTCGGGATCTCACTTAGGGGTAGGATTCTGGAAACGGAAAGGCCTGATTTAACCCTTTTTTCTCCCACCCCGAAGGGACTTCCTCGCCCGAAGAGCGCAGGCACAGCTACGCAAATGCGGCAGAGCCCCAGCTGGACACGCATCATCCAGTCCTGGTGGGATCGAAATTTGTGGAGAGGAGGTTCCGCCCCCTCCCAGTGACCTGCCGTCCCACATTCCGGAATCCGCCGTTCCCGCCGCTGGCAGCCATCTTGGGTATGGGCGGAAGTCTATCCGTAGGCCTTATGCACAAGGAGGATCGGTTGTGTCCTTTTCGGAAGGAGGCAGTCTGACCCAGAGCCTGATTTCGTTCCGGTGTGTGGGAGGACCACTGAGGGGTTCGGCCCCATCGGAAGTTTGAGGTTTTCGGTCCTTAGCCGCCGGAAGTGGTCCCGAGACCCCGTCTCCCCGACCCTGGGCTACCAGAGGCACCTGCGGAAAGGTGCGAGCTGGGAAAGCCGTAACTTCACCAGAACCCTTTTATCTGCGGTAACTCCGCGGGCCGACGCTCTCCTGGGATGTGCTAATAAAGCCCGCGTCTGCGCCGCCGAGTCTCTGTCCGTCACTTGGGGCTTCGCGGGCAGGGAGAGAGCTAGCATTGAGTTTCGAAAGATGCCCCCCGTTTTACTGATAAAGGAAGCTGAGGCTTTTAGAGTTACTTATCCTGGGGTCTAAGTGGCGGGCAGAGCCAGGGCTGCATGGCCTCCGGGAAGCAGAGCGCGGCCAAAGCCCCAGGGACCTCCAGGTCTTTATCTCTAATGTAATTGGGAACCGCCGGCCAGCTGCCGGAATTCCGCGTTCTCCAAGTCGTGCTGCCGTCCCCCAGGGAGGGTCATTTGTTCCTATTTGGGCCAGTCCTCTCGAGCAGCTACTGTGTGGCCGGCCCGGGGCCAGTGCTGCTCAGGGAACTGGCGGGGCGCCTAGGACGGAGGGGGGTGGCGGAAGACTGGCTCAGGGCTGTGAATAAAGCGATGACTAGGGAACCGAAGCTTCACCAGGGCCTGGGAGCAGGGCTCGAGCTCAATTCCAGATTTATTGGCGCCCCCTGTAGACCAGCGAGTCCTTTGTACCGGGTATACAGAGATTAATTTACCCCACCCCCTGCCATCCAAAGCTTCCTGGCAAGAGAGCCAGCCTATTGAATAGTTACCGCCAACCGAGTGCTCTAGGGTTCAGAATCGGGGTGAGGGTGGCTCCCAAAGGCAGAGGGCTTCTGGTGAATTAGAGCTGGGGCTTGAAGAGACGGATGGGGGCGGGGGCTGTCATTCTCAACAGAGGAAAGAACAGACCCACGGAAGAATGAAGGAGCAGCAAAGGCCAGACTTCAGAGGGGCTTGAATGTCATACCCAGGATTTGGAGCTTAGCCTGGTCTTTGAGGACCCAGGTTCTGATGTAGTGTTTCTGTAAGTAGGTTGAAGAGATTCAGGAAGATGCTGAGATTCAGGTGGCTGCTGAGGGGCCTGAACACCGAATATAGAGTAGGCAGATTTGGGGATGAGACAAGGCCTGACTACAGAAGCAGGGCTAGGGCAGTGGTACTGACCCTGAAGGAGCAAGGCCCAGGGCAGAGGTTCCAAGCCCTGAGAAGGCCCTACTCTGGAAGCCCAGTTTCTTTGGCTTCCCCACCCCATCTGTTGGCCTGAGGCTGCAGCAAAAACAAAGAGAAAACACTCAACTGGCAGGAGATAAGCCCAGATAAGAGACTGCCTTCCTCTGGAGGAGGGAGGCAGTCAGCTCAGGAAGCGCCAGGAAGCTGGGAGAGGCCTTGAAGAAGTGCCAGGCTGACCCTGCTTGCAGAACACAGCCGCACCCTCGCTGCGGGGTCTCTGCCACTCCACGCTGTCCCACGGGCCGGAGGGGGAAGCATGGAACAAGTTCTCCAGGCTGGCCGAAGACAATCTGCCATAGAGGGTCCAGGACTGCCCTGCCTCCGTCAGGACATCTTGACTTAGCTGTGGCCTGGCACACTGTGACTTCTCCTCTCGACCTCAATTTCCTCATCTGTAAAACAGGCAATAAGATCTCCCTCACAGGGATGAGGTGGGTGCTGGGTCTCCCAGCCCCTGTGGGTATCAGACTCAGCTACCCTCGGAGGGCCACTGCCAGGCCCACCCCCTTCTCACCTGTGGCTGATCTGGGCAGGCTATGACCTACCTAGCTCCACGCCTAGCAGACCAACAGAGAGTCAACTCCCTGCTTGGGGCCCAGAGCAGCCTGGGCGCAAGATGTTGGGCGCTTGGGTCATATCAGGCAACAGGAAGGGGGGGCAGGGAAGGCTTCCTGAAGCAGAGGGCCTGAGCCTCTATGAAGGGAGAACAAGAGCCCAGGAGTAATGGAAGTGGGCAGGAGTGACAGCCCAGGAGCAGAGGACAGAGATGGAAAAGCCTGGGATGGGGGTAAGGATAGGGACCAGAGGGCCTCTGATACCAGGTCACTGAGAAAACCTGCAGGCCCCAGGTAAGGGGTCCCAGGGTCAAAACTCAGCAACCGTTCACTGGGGGCCTGACCTCAACCCAACACCACCCTCAAGCCTGTTTTTTAGATGAGGAAACTGAGGACCTAGGGCCCAGTCCTCTCCAGCACTGCCCCACTCCAAGCCACACTGCACACAGGGTCCCTGAAATCCACATTTATTCATGTAAAAAAATCCCCAAAGAATAGAGAAGGAATGTGACCCCTACTTCCCAGAACTTAAAGTCTCCACCCAGCATTCCCTGGGGAAGTGAGGGCTCGTACTCTCTCTCCCTGGAATGGGAGTGAGGCCCTTTGGGCCCGGCGTGACCCAGCACCTTCCCTAGGACTGAGGGCTGGAGGCTAATGGAGCCCCAGGAAGGTGAAGGAAAGGAGTTAGTGTGGGGTGCTTGCTCCAGTTTAAAAAAATAAAATTTCTAAAGAGTAAAAGTTTTTTTAAAAAAGCATTAGTGTCTTAGTTGCCTGCCCTCCTCCCAGTACCCACCCTGGCCCTGTGGACACCTCTTGCTCAGTCTGTTCAGAGCTTCGTATTCTCCTCTTGGCTCTCCAAGTCAGCCCCAGACAGGTGCCCACTGCTCCTGGGAGCATGACCGTTGCTGGCACAGGCCACCACACGCCCGTCCCCCAGCCCCTCCGACATCTCGCCCAGCAGGCTCCGGCGGATCTCCTGAGGCAGCCTCGCCCGCTGCTCCTGACACTCCTGGGCCAGCTGGGCCAGCAGCTGGGGGAGGAGGAGGAATATCACAGGTGAGGCCATGCCACCCAGCACTCTGCCCGCCTGCCACCTCTCCCAGGTCTCACCTTGGGCTCCTCCTCCGCCAGCTGCTGTAGGACCTGCTGCTGCCCAGACACAAGGCGCTCGTGCCGCTGCTTCTGGGCCTCCTCCAGCTGTCGGGGCAAGGGCTCAGCTGAGGGTGCTCAGGGAGAGGCTGGGGCCCTGGGGATCTGGCTGGGCACCGAAGTCAGGCAGGCAAAGGCTCCCAGGATTGCGTGGCCAGGGTTCTGAGATGACCCCTTACAGTGAACATTCCAGACCCAAAGACTCCAAAGCCATGGGGCACTACTGCAGATGACTGGCTTTGTATATGATGTGGGCAAGAGGGGGCCATGGGGCCCAGAGGGAAAGGCTCTAGAAGCCCCTCTAGGGCAACATAGCACCAGCCTAGCCACTATGGAGATGGGTTTCTGATGACTGAAGGAAGAAGGACGGGCTGGCACTTGAGACTCACTCACCCGACGGATGGAGTTGACCGACTCAGTGATGTGCCGACGATTTATCTCCGTCAATTCCCTGCACGGGAGCAAGGGAGGACAGGTTCAGTGTGCAGGCACCCAGCCCTGCCTGTCTAGCACCCAAATGGCTCCCGGTCCCGACGCCCTTACGCCTCCTTCTTGTGTTTCTCCCTTGTCTTGGCCTCTGAGATACTGTTGTGGCGCTTCCTGTCCAGGATTTTCTGCAGTTCCTTTTTCTCCCTGGAGGAGTCAGTGGGGGAAGAGGAAAGGTCAGTGGCTAGACCCAGGGCTCTGCCCTCCTCCTGGCACCAGAGTCCTCACCCTACCCACACAAGATCCTTTGCCTTCACCTCTCATTAATCTCCTTCAGCCTTTTGACCTGAGTTGTGTGAGCATCCAGGACAATCTCCCTGAGCCGTTGCTGAGCCTATGGACACAGGTGGCCATCAGGTGACATGGGCTGATGACCAGTCTATCCTGGAGGCAGCCTGTCCCTCCACGCCACATGAGCCACCTCACCTGTCTCAGGTGCTCCAACCTCCGCTCGGCCTCTATGTCTGCCTGGGCCTCCTTGAGCTCTAGCAGACTCTGCACCTGCCTCTTCTGGAACTCTTGATATCGCTTCACCTCTTCCTCTTCCTTCTCATTCTCTCCGCCTCTATGGGTTGGGAGGACAGCAGGGGTCAGGGCATATCCCAGCAGGCAAGGGCAGGCAGCCCAGGGGGCAGGGTCTGTTATGCCAATGAGGAGGCCTGTTAGCTCCACCCAAATGATGGGAACCTGTTTCAGCAACAGTATCTCAAAATACACACTCCTCATCGGGGACATCAAAAGAGGTGTCACTCTCTGGTGGGAAGAGGGTGGAAGCCCATGGGGGAAGCCGCCTCTATCTTCCTTGCACCAAACCCTGCTCTCTGGGGGTCAAGGAGCAGCCCATGGCCACCCCTCCAGGACAAGCTAGTGTGGACCCACACACACCCAGCCATGCATGCAGCAAGCACAACTGCACACCGGCAGGTACACACTCACAGGACACCTGGCTGGTGCCGGCACCTGCCCTCAGCCCGGGCCTGGGCCAAGCCGTCAAGCAGCCGGCGAGTGAGGGCGACCGCCTTCCGCTGATGCTTCTTATACAGCTCCCGCAGGTCTCGCTCCTGCCGGCTCCGGAGCTTCCCCAGAGCCTTGTGGCTTCGGAGCTCGTCCAGCGGGGCTGGGGCCACCTCTGTGAGCAGAAAATGCAGGCTGGGCTGGGCTGAGGCAGGCCAACCCTACAGGCGCACCCCGCTCCCCCCCGAGTGGCCCCCACCCCCAGAACAGCCTTGCCCCTACCTGACAGGATGCTGGCAATGAGGTCATCCCGCTGACCTGGAGGGCAAAGGCGGAAGCTGAGAAGCTGCAGGAAAACGAGTGGAGCTGCTCCCTTCAGCTCACCCCAGACCCAGGGCGCCCTTTACCTGGGCTGCTCAGGGAGGGGCTGGTAGGCGAGGTGGCAGGGCCTGGAGGCCGGCGGGGGGAGGTGTCCAGTGGGCTAGGTGTGGGGTTTGGGGTCAGCTGGGACCCCAGCTGCTGAGACGGGGTCTCCTGGCATGTCTCCGGGCCAGCCTGAGCCTGTGGGGAAGAAAGCAGTATGCTCCTTCCAGAAATGCTCTTCTCCCCACACCCTCCCGAGGCCCCCGAGTGCCCCTGGCTGGCCTCCCTCAGCCTGTCTGGCCGGCTCCTCATCTGTAACGAAGAGCTGTTGGGACAAACCACAGGAGAAATAAGAAGTATTACACAAAACAGGCATTTCTAAACCCCTTTGCCACATGGAGTGTGGGAAAGATACTGTGAGATCATGTCTCTAGGATGCCAGGCCCTACTGCATGTGCTCAGGAACTTTAAGATTGTTCTGGAAAGGCCTGGCCCAGCCCTAGGTTTCCTCCCCTCTCCAAGTGCCCCTCCACCCTTGCCCACAGCTTCTCATCTTCCTTGTTGCTTAGCTCCTGATTAGATCAATGAAGGAAGTGACCACAGAGTGGGCACCAGCCTCTCCCACCGGCTAACAGCTCCAAGCAGCCATCTCTTCCCTGCCTGTCTGCCATGGCCCCTGTGGGGCTGGGTCTAGATGTGCAGGCGAGCCTCTGCTCCTGACCCCTCCCCACAGAAGCCGCTGCCGGTCTCATGGCTCCCACAAACCCACATTTTAAAAGCTCCTATGGCTTCCAATTGCCCTGATCAAGTGGCTGAAACCTGTACCCCAGCTTTGACCCCACTTTCAGCTGGAGGAATTGCAACCCAGGTCTGTCCTGAAGGTCTCTCACATACAAAAGGGGTGGTTTCCACCTCTGCAAAATTTAGAGAGTAACCCAAGGCTGCTGAGCCCACTGGGAGGCTGGAGACCCCACACCCTGCAGCGTGGTGGGAAGGCCAGTGCTGGAGCCTGCCCTGGCTCACCTCACTCTCCCCGATGAGAGCAGCCAGCTGCTTGGCCCTCTGGTCCATCAGGCTGACATGCTTGATGGGGTTGATCAGGGCCTCTGCATAGTCTGGGTGGGGGCAGAGGGCAAGGGTTTTGGAGACAGAACCCCCCAGGGCCACCCCTTTCCCACCAGTTCTGTCTCCCAGAGGGACTGCAGAATCCACCCTTGGATCTGTTTACTATCCTCAGTTGGAGCCACCCAGCTTAGCCACTCTTAGGCCCTGGTGGCACCCTTACCCGCTACCCTGCCTGGCCTGCCCCCACCAGCTCCCTCTACTCACCCTGGTGGTCATCTGGGATGTAGTCGGAGGCTTCAGTGTAGATGAGAAGGGCTGGCAGGCACAGTGGTTGGTTGGCCTCATTCCGCAGGCAGATGTAGTGGTACCCTGGGAGGGTGGGAGGGCAAGGTGGCTGGGCCCCACCAGGTCCCCACACACACTGTCCCTGCACTGCCCAGAGCCCAAATGGCCTCACCTGACCGGATGGCAGAGACAGGTAGGATCCGGTGCCCCACGAACTTGCCACCCTCCTCAAAGGCTGCGATGCGCAATGAAGCCAGAGTGGGTAGTACCACCTGTGGGTTCAGACTGGGTCTGAGTCCTGGAGCTGATCTGTGGCCATGCATCTACAAGCCACAGCCGACTACAGCCACCAGGCCAGCACTCAAGAGTGGACCCTCACACAAGCTGACCCAACGACTGACCACCTGTCACCATCGCCCTGAGCCACCGGTGGCTCCACATCACCAGAGCCTGGCCACGTGGATGACCAGCAGCAGCCATCAGAGCCGAGCCAGCAGAACAGGTGCTGAGACCCCGTAAGGCACCACCGCAGGGGGATGAGTTGGTCATCACCAGCTTGAAAGCCGCAGTGTAAGCCGTGAGTCGGACTGAGGCCACGCCCCACCCCGGCTGGCCCCAGGGGTCCAGTCCATTTGGGAGCCAGGAAGAGCTGGTGTGTGCTCAAGGCTATGCCTTCCTGCCTGGGAGATGGGGTGGGCAGCACCCCCTTCTCATGGTGGGCCACGGGACCTCCTGCTGTCCCAGCTTCCTGTCTCCCCTCACCCTGCTGAGGGCAAGTAGCCCAAGCCTGATCCTGAGACATGGAGGACCTAGGAGGGCCCAGTCTTGAAGTCCCTCTGCACCCCCACCTTCCAACTCCCAAGTGCCACCAGTGAACCTGCTCCCTGCGAGGAGAGCCTGGTGGGTCTGGCCAAGCTCACCTTGGGGAAGTCAAAGGGCTCTTCATCCCACACAGGGTTGAACGAGTTCCCCTGAGAGGTTCGTGTGCGGTACCTGCGCCGAGTATCAACAGGGAGGCCGAACATATCCACCTCTACGTAGATGCCCACTTTCCTGTCAGACAGGAACTGCCCCGAGATCACCTGGCAGGGACCAGCAAGGTGAGGCGGCTGCAAGTCCCACCCCCAGGGCATCCTGGCTGTGCCCTCCCTGGCCCCACCTTGACTCGCAAGGCATTGGCCACAATGCCATCCACGATGACTTCGGTGAAGGGGTCAAAGGACTTGTCTGGCCGCCGCATGAACTCAGGCTTGAGCAGGTAGCCGCTGCGCCCATTGTACTCAAACACACCTGCATTGAGCTGCATCGCCACATCTGGGGATGACATGGGGAAAGCAAGGGTCAGCAACAAGTGAGGTCAGGAGTCAGGAAGGACAGTGCCACGCCGAGGGGTGACCAGCGACCACTAGGGTCAGATCAAATGGCGTCAGAGGTCCAGACTTAGGAGAAACTGGATGAGGGAGAAGTCTAGGGTCAGCTAAGGTCAAGAACTGGGGTTAGCCAAGGTCTCTGTTCGGTTTGGGAATCTGAAATTAGATAGTCAGAGGTCCATTCAGACAAGATTAGCAGGGTCATGGGGTGGTGGGTCTGGAGGCGAGGAGTCAAGGGTCAAGGTAGGCCAGTGCTCACCCAGGGTCTGGAAGTTGAGTGCGACAAGCTGGCAGCCCACGTTCCAGAAGAGCTGGGGCATGTAATTGGATGAGTCCACGCGGGTCCCCTTGGGGTAAATGCGGCTAAGCTGCTGCTTGTTGTATCTGAGGTTGGCAGTCAGGGGCCATGCCATGTACTGGCCCCCAGGCTTGGTGCTCCAGGCCTGTCTTTGGCTCCTGTGAGCCATTTCCCAGCCTTGGCTGAAGCTGCCCCTTTGACCCCCTGCTTTTTGGCTTAGCCCCTGCGCTGTCTCCCAGGCCTGCCCAAAACCCAGCCCGGAGGGCTGCAGGGCCAGGACCCCGTGCCAATGGCATACACGAGGTCAGAACACCTGAGCACCCCTACACTGGCCCAGTAGCCCCAGCAATGCAGAAGGATACTCTACAAACTCCATGGGGCTCTTGGTCAGTTGCTCCATGGCCTTGGTCTCCACAAAAGATGACATCTCGAACCACTTGTTCCTCTCTATGGGGTAGATGGCAGGAGTGGGTCAAGCCTGGCAGGGTTGGGCTGGCTCTCACTCCCATAGTCTCCCACCCCACTCACTTCGAGCAGCCTCAAAGGACTTGAACTTGACAGGTTCAATGTAGTTGACAAGTGTTGACATTTCCTCAGTGGCATTGACCTCACTGCTGGCGGTGCCCTGTGGCCCCCAAACACAGGGTCAGCAATGCCATGTTCCTATCAGCTGGAAGCTCCCTCACCTGACCCCCTGCCACAAAGGAGACATTGACGTTCTTCCCAGCCCTGCACTCACACTGCCCAGTGGTTCTCTGCAAGGGCCCTGGCCCTGCACAGCCTCTAACAGTCCCAGTCCCGTCTGCCCCAAAGCCTTCCCCCTGGGGTCTTGCCACATGCCCCTTGCCCCACGTCCTGCAACCAGTCCTGTGCCTGGCACATAGTAGGTGCCCAGTAAATGCTTAGGAAATGAATACATGCTGCCTTCCCCTCCTCCTGCCTGCAGGCCTGACCTCATCAGTGGTTGGCTTTTTGGGGTCTGTCTGTTCCTCCTCTTCTTCATCTTCCTCCTCATCCTCACGGTCGGCAGGTGCAAGAGCATCGGAGGCCCGCTGCAGCCCCTCCTCGCCCAGCGACTTCTGGGGCTCCAGGCTGGGCTTCTCAAGGCCTGCCTCCTCCCCATTGCTCAGGCCTGGGCAGCTGTCAGAGCTGGGGGACCCTGCAGGGAATGGGGATGGGGTTCAGGGGGAGGGCACATAGAGACACTCAAGAGCTGGGGAGGAGCTATGCCTAATGTGTGTGGCGGTGACTGGGGGAAAGTCACGGAGAACTCTCAGGGCAGTGGGCTGGGGGAGAGGGCAGAGGTTAGGAGTTGGATGGTATTCAACCCAGTGATAGTGTAGAGGGACCACTGGTCAGATCTTAGTCCCCAGTTATATCCGTCAGGGAGGGAGGGAGGGTTGCTCAGAAACCAGGACCTCAGGTGCACCTGCTGGGACAGTGGATATAAAGGAGGACAAGGTAAGGTTCCTAGTCAGGCGTCAGAGCCACACCTTATGAGAGGGCTGAGTTGAAGTCAGCAGTCAGGGCCCGGATTTAGGGGACTTCAATAAAGCCTTCAATAAAGGTCAAGGGTTAGGTGAAGTTATAACCAGTTGGGTGGGCAGACTCAACGCACATCACAGGACAGAGAGCTGAAGGTCACACCCAAAGAATGGGGATGTGGTTCACTGAGGTCAGAGGTCAGAATTCAGAATCTAAGCTGGTTGGTGTTGAGGGAGTGGCTCTGTGAGGTGGGAGGTTGAGGTCAAGGCTGAAAGCAGAGGAGCTGGATGGAGCCAAATCCAACTGGGGTGTAGTTCAGTGAGGCGAGCACCTGGGGCCAGGGGTCAGAGGCCCCATACTCAGCTGAGAGGTAGTTGGTGGCTTGGGGAGAAGGGGGATCAGGTGGGAACAGAAAGAGTGCCCCCAGGGAGGGCTGGGCTCTGACATGGGAGACTGGGGTCAGATCAGGGCCGAAGGTCGGGCCAGGGCCCTACCGAGCTGGGGTGAGGAGGGCTCAGTGGCAGCGGAGCTTTCGCTCACGGCTGAGTTGCTCTGCTCCAGGGGCCGCTTGCGCACAGAGCTGTCGGGGACGATGGTGCTAGGCTGGTGCCGCTTCTTGTTCTTCACCAGGATGCGGCCCATCAGGTCCTGGGGGCTGGGCAGGGGGATGCCCGGGGCCAGCTGGTGGGCACCAACAGGTCAGGACCTGCTGGGCCCCCCACACCCACCATGCCCTGACACAGCTCTGAGCCCCCATACCGGATACTTGTCCAGTGGGTCGATGAGCAGCGCATCCCCGAAGATGGAGCGGCAGTACTCCGCCATCTTGGCCTGCTGCTTTGCCCTGTGGGGCCAAGGTCAGAGGTCAGAGATTCCTGAGATGAAGCTGAGGTCCCCAAGGTAAGTCAGAGGCCTGCACTGTCAGAGGAAGGTCCTGGGGTCGGAAGTGACAGGAGCAGTCCAACCGGGCCATGGGGTGCTATCTCTGAGTCAATAGGGGCCCGGGTCAGAGGCCTCCATATTAGAGGTTGCCAGGACAGACGTCTTGGGTTGGAGGGCCCGGGTGTGGGGTCCCTGGGTCAGAGGCCCACTCACGAGTCCACATGGTTCTCGAAGGAGAGGATGACGGGGTAGGGTGAGGTCTTGAAGGCAGTCTCTGCAATGGCCTCTAGCACGTCTCGCAGCGGCACCTCAGTGGTCATGGTGAAGCCGTGGGTGATGAAGGGCTCCTCCTCGGGCGGCCGCCCCTTCCACACGTCCAGCTCCACGCAGCGGCAGCCCCACAGCAGCACCTGCCGGTACATCTCCACCGACGAGGCCCCCGCCAGCTGCCCCGCTGGGGGCGAGGCTCTGTCATCAAGGCTGCCCAGCCAGCCCAGCTCCTCTCCCTCCTCCACAGGCCTGTGCTGAACCCGGGCACACTGGGGACGAGATGCCCCTGTGGCAGCCTGCCCAGCCCTGGCACGCTCCGTCTGGCCAGCCCCAATCACTCCGTAATTCACTGTGGACCCGGCACCATGTCTCCCAGAAGTCCCCAGGGCAGGGCCTGTGTTGTGCCACCCAGCCCCTGGCACCCACCCAAGCTGGGCAGAGTCGGCATCCACCAGTTCTGGCTGGCGGCTTGGTTCCTCCTCCAGGGCACCCTCTCAAATAAACACCCACCCCACCCCCACCCCACCAGCCTGACCTGAGAGTCATCCCCAATACCTCATGCCCCCCACTTCCCTTTCCTTCTTCCACCACCTGCCACTGCCCTGGGTCAGCCTCCATCGTCTCCTGCCTGGGGACAGAAGCCTCTCCCTGACTCCCATCCAACCTCGGCAAAGTACCTGGCATCATTCTTCTAAAAACAGACAGACTGGGTCACCTCACCTTCTCCTTCTTAACACCCTCCAAAAAACCTTTCTGAGCCACTTAGGATCAATCCAAATCCCCTCCAGGCCCTGGTGGTCTGGCCTTACCTGCTCTCCTGGCCTGCCTCACCTGCACCTGCCTTAGCCTCTGCCCCGCCCTGCCTCCCAGCCTCTCTTCTGCTTAAGATCTCCAAGTGATCTCCTGCTGCAGACCTCAGGCCTTCACAGAGGCTGCTCCTTTATGAGGCCTCAGCCCTTCCCTGGGGAGCCTTGAAACCACTGAAACACCCCATGGCAAGAAGAACCCGAAGCAGGCTGGCTGCCCCCCTGCCTGCATCCCTAACACTTGTGACCCTAATGAAGGGAGGCAAGGTAAGTACCAGATGGCAGAGGTCACAGACACCACCCCTCCTCCCTCCCCAGCTGGCTGAGGGCGGCTGGCTCACCGGTGAGATAGGTATTGTGTGAGGAGTTGATGAAGTAAGCGCTCAGCGGCTGGGTCATGTCCGCACTCAGATCCAGGGCCTCTAGGGGCAGGATGCCATTCTCCTCACCTGCCAGGTAGCGGCTGAAGCCCTCCATAGACATCTGGTCTGGGGTTGGGGGCAGGTCAGCTGGGGCCTCTCCTGCCAGCCCCCTGCCACCAGCCCTGGCCCAGCTCACCTCGCTCCAGGAACTGCTTGTTGGGTTCATACTTCTCGATGAGCAGCCGGGCCTGGGAGGGCCGCAGGGGTGGGTACAGCACTTCGTTGAGCCTTGGGTCCCGTTGCTTCTGGTTAATGAAGTCCATGAGCTGCTCCAGCGTCAGGTACGGCTTGCCCTTGGCACCTCTGGAGGGGGCAGGAAGTCGAGTCAGGCCGGAGCCTCCCCAGCCCCTCCTCCAACCCTCATCTTGCTGAGGGAGTTGGAAGGTCTGTGCCTGCACCCAGCACCCACTGACTGGGACTTCAGCAAGTCATTGCCCGCTTTGAGCCTCAGTCTTCCCATCCGCTCTCTCCTCATCACTCAGCACTGGCATGGGCATTAATTAGCACAGGCTTTGGAAGCCACCACGTGCTTGGCCCCCAACACCTCCTTCTGGACCTGGACACACTCTCAGCTGTGTGAGCTCAGGCAGGACCCACACCACACTGGAGCCACTAGGTCTATAGCCCCAGTGTGAGTGACGGAAGTAACCCCAGCAAAAGGTCAGCACGGGACAGGCCAGGACAGAGCTCCAGGCAGGGCGGCTCTGAGCTCAAGCACAGCCTAGGCACAAGGACGCCATCAGCCCCACTTCCCCTCACTGGGCAGGAAGACACCCATGGAGGCCAGACACGGAGCCCTGGGAACTGGGAACTGGGAGGTAGGCCTGGCCTGCTCACATCTCCAGTAGGATCTTGTCAATGTCCGGCCGCAGACACAACTTGTTCAGGAACCGCTCAAAGATTTCCAGGGAAAACTCGTCAGGCCGGATGGACTCGCTCTGGGGGGCAGGAGTATGGGGTGAGGACCAGCCCCAAGAGAGCAGGCGCCCACCAAGACACCCCCTTTGCCCCCGGCCTGGCTCCTCACCCGATTGAAATTGAGGCCACAGGACTCCAGCGCGGTCTCCACCCGCTTCTTGTCTGCGGAGAACATCTTCAGGATGCTAAGCAAGCAGGAGGGGTCAGGGTCAGTGGGGCAAATCCACCAAGGTCAGGGCAGGAGAGAAGGTGCTGAGGGAAAAGGGAGCTCACTTCTTGACTGGGATCCGTCCATCCTGGTTCACCTGCAGCTTCAGCTTCGTGTATCTGGGGAGGCAGGTGGGAGGGTCACACCCTGGACACAGGTACTTGCACCCCCGTCACTCCCCGGGGAAGGCCTGGGGCTCACGCTTTGCGCAGGAAGGTGTTCCGGGAGGCATTCTGAGCCAGGATGTTCATAGCCAGCTTGAACAGCTCCTCAGACCAGACCTAGGGGTCAGGATACAGCAGGGAGGGATGAATGGGGAACAGAGGCGCTGGCACAGCCACAGCCCACACCCAGGACCAGGTCTGGCACACACAGGAAGTGCTTAAATACCACTTTGTCAGAGAATGACTAGAAACGGGGGCAGAGAACAGCCTAGGACACAACAAGCACTCGCCAAGTGATAGCTGACTTAGCCAGTGAGGTGGGGGCTGCCCGGGCCAACTCCTCAGCCCCCGCCTACCTGGGCTGTGTCATCCTGCACAGCCATGAAGTTTAAGAATGTTGTGTTCACTGGGTCTGGCCCAGCTACCACTGTCATCAGCTTCTCCTCCAGCCGAGTGTCAGGACCCCCAAAGCCCAGCACCTCCCGGATCTTGGGGTCCTAAGTAGGTAAGAGCCAAGAGTAAGGAGGGGTGTGCCCAGCCCCATGACCCCACTCCCATCCTTAGTCCTGCGCCCAATCACTCACCTTGGGCAGGCGGGCGTGACGGCCCGTCCGCGTGTCCCTGATGGAGCTGATGTCCAGTGTATCTACCTCCTGGGGAAATCAGATGCCAGAGGAGGTCTGACAGGCTCCGGGGAGAGAGCTGGGAGCCCCCAAGATCCCTAGCCAGAACAGGGAGTGGCCACGCCTTGCTGTAGCCCCAGCCTTAGCCCCCACCCTTAGCACTTCCTGTCCAGGGGCCGTGGGAGAGGTCAGCCCACAGCTGGGCCCCACCCCCATGGACAAAGGGGAGAGGGTTCAGGGGTCTGGGGCAGAAGCTCTAGACCTGAGCAAGCTGCACCAGTGCCTGCCCTCACCATGTTGGGTCCCGTCCAGTACAGAAAGAAGCCATTGGAGTCCACACGCAGGGTCACCAGGTTCCGACTGGAGGCCTCCTGGGGTCGAGACGGGTGGCAAGAGTCAGGGAGTGAGGACTGCAGCCCAGGTGTGGCCATCCACCCCAGTGTTCCTGCCAGTGAGCAAAGATGAAGCCTCATCTTGCACACAGGTCCTTTGTGGCTCCCTATGGTCCTCAATGTGACATCTGGGGTCCCGATGCCCCTACCAGCCTCATCTGTCATTCTAAGACTCTGGGATGAAAAAGTCCAAGCCCCACAGCCTTTCTGTGTCCCTCAGGGCCCCCGATGACTGGCCACCCCTTAAATCTGCCTCAAAGTCCCCTACCCTGCACCCCACCAGAACCTCAGAGCCTCCTGGCTCACCTCATCTTACAGAACACAGACCGAATCCCCCCAGAAGAGGACTCACCCTGCCTCCAGGACTGGACAGTGAATTCTGTCCTCCCTCAAACAGCCCTACAGCTGGCAGACAGGCAGGGAAGGGGTACTGGCCCCATTTTCCTAGGAGGGCCTGGTCCCTGGCAGAGGGGAGGTGGTCATCAGGGGCTTAGGCTCAGACAGGGCCTGCATGGCAAAGTGGCTGAAGGTAGAACTCTGCCCAAGGCTCCTCGGGCCAGGAGAGGGGCCTCACCTTGGTGCCACTCCCAACACCGCTGCTCACTGGTGGAGAATCCAATCATCAGTGCAAGAGCACACCCTCACAGTGGCCCCACTGCACGCCAGCTGGGGTCCTGGACGCTTACTACCTAGAGGCTCACTTCATTCTCCTAACAACCTGATGATGTCTGTGCCATTGTTCTTCCTGTTTAACAGATGAGAAGACTGAGGCACAGGGAGACTCTGTAACTTGCCTAGGGTCACGAAGAGGCATCAAAATTTGCCTGCAGGCAGTATTGCTCCAGAGTCCTGTGACCTGGGATGCAGGGAACCAGGTCCCTGCCAAGGTCCCAGGTCCTGGTCTCAGCTGCAACCCACTGTGGGGCCTGGGATTAGGCTCCACCTTCCAGACTCAGTTTCTTCTTGTGGAGAATGGGGATTGCACCAGCCCCGCCCATCTCAGGCTTTGCTGACAAAGGCAGGAGGTTGATCTGGGGGCAGAGGGGACAGGAGGCTCTGGAACTCTGGGGATGCTTGGGCGTCCCACCTTAGGGCTGACACTCATCCTCAGGCCTTTTCTGGGATACCCAATCCTGCCCCGCCAACAGTGTGAGAGGGGAGTTTGTGTGTACTGTCCCCAGAGCCTCCACCTGCCCCTCCCCAGGGGTCTGGCCTACAAAGTCAGCCCAGGCCCCCTGCTCTCCAGCCCCAAGTCCAAGTCAGCAACCCCTACCCCACCCCCAGGGCCCTCTCCCTGTTCCCACTTCCTTATTTGGGTTTATCACACTGGAAGGAAAAGAAACTTTTCCCTTCAAGCTGGCCTAGGGGGAGGGGTCTCCCCTGGTCCCTGGGGCTCCCAGGAACCCCCCTCTAAGGCCCACCTGCTGCATCAGGCCACGCCCCCAGCCCCTCCCTCCCACTCCTACCTGCCCCACCCAGCCGGAAAGGAGCCCAGAGCCTTCCAGGTCTCTGGCCTGACTGGGTAGGAGCAGCAAAGAAACAGGCCCAGGAGAGGCCCTGGGGAAGGAGGCCCAGGGGGTAGAGGACAGGGCAGTGTGAAAACGAGGGTGCGGCGCAGGAAATGGCTGGGGAGCCCCAGACTGGGGGTTGGGGCACCTGGGAAGCACCAGGGGCAGGGCAGGTAGAAAGGGGGGACAGGACTTATTGGGGTTCAAAGTCCCGGTGCTAAGGAGTGGAGAGCAAAGTTCCCCAGGAGAGAGGAACTTGGGGGGCCAAGTCTCCACTAGGGGGTGACTTGGTGCTCCCACCAGAGCAGGGAGCTGAGCTAAAATACAGAAGCGGGGCAAAGGGGTGTCAGCCAGAATAGGGTGCGAGAGAGATGAATGGAGAAGACTGTTCAGGCTTGGAAGAGTACGGTCCCAGCGGTACCCACTCAGAATGGGGGTGCACTGAGCCAGACTGGGGGCCAAGGTCCTCGAACCAGAGAGTCCAGTACCAGACAGGGGTCTGAGGACCAGCCCCAGGTTAGGGGAACCAGAATTAGATATGCAGGGAAGGTTGGGGAAGGCGAGTAAAAAGCTGGGGTGTAGGGGAAGGCTGGATTTATTGCGGTTCGAAGTCTCCGGGGCCAAGGAGCAGAAAGACAAATTTTCCGCAGCTGAAAGACGGTAAGGGGGGATGGAGCGGGGTGGGGGTGGGATACGCGGAAAAGTCTTCATAAGGGGACTACTGGGGACTCAAGTTCCGGAACGCAGCCAGGCTGAAATGAGGGGACGCCGTGGCCAGGCCATGCTGGCGGGGGTCCCGGCGTCTGGCCGAGCTGGAGTGAGGGAGTCCCCGGATCTGGGTGGATCGGGCCCCCACGCTTACCTCGTCCCATTTGATGAACTTACTCCCGCGCCGTAGGGTCTCTACCACAGTGGGCGGCTCCAGCTGCAGCGTGTGGACGCCGGGCCTGGCGCCTGCCATGGCCGGGCTGGGGGCGGGTCGGGGACCCAGGGAGCCCCGACGGGGACCGACGGCGCCGCTGCTCCCTCCGCGCGCTCCCGCGAGGCCCGCTCCAACCCCGCGGCGTCAGCGCCCGCCGGCCAGCCAGTCTGTCCCGGACGGGCCAGAGAATCGGCGGGGCCCGGGCGGGGCGGGGCGGGGGCGGAGCCACAGCGGCACCGCCCCCTCCCACCCACGTCGGGACCGCCCGCCCCTCTTGGCAGCTCCCCCTGGCGGCAGGGGCGGCGACTGCAGCCAGAGGGGGGATGGGGCAGAGGCCATCCTGGATCGGGACGCCTCGCTGGGGGGGCTCAGCTGGACTGGCCCTGGGTGGGGTAAGGGCGCTTGGCGACAGGGGTCTGTTGACAGTGCAGCTGTAGGGACTGGATGTAGAGGGCGCTACTGAAGTCCGGCCGGGGTCAGCCTACTAAAGTTCCTGAGGAGCCAGGAAGGGGTTTTCTACTGGAGGGCCAGACTTGGGCCTGGGGTTGCAGAGTCTGACTTCCCACCCAGCTCCTGCGACGTTTAGCCGAGGGCTAGTAAAGCCACAGCCACACCCCTTCTGCTCTCCCTTCGCTTCATCCCCCGCTGCAGCTACACGAGGTCCCCCTCCCTGGGAGCACTTAGCCAGCTAATGGCCTCCCGCCGGGAGGCACCCCTCCCCCGTCTCTAGCCCTGGGGAGGCCAGGCGCCTGCAGCGTATTTTGAGGACCCAGACATCCTGGTCTTCCAGATTGAGCCCTGAAACAGCACCTTCTAGTTACACAAACCCTGGTGACCCAATCTGGAGCCTGTCCCTGTGGAGCTCCTGACTGAAAATGGGGAAGGGTACAGCTGATTGTTTGCCCAGAGGGGTCAGAAGCCTGGTGGGTGACCCCGAACAAGGGGGGTTGAGGAGGGGCTCTGCAATGCCTGGCCCACAGCAGGTGCCCTGAAATCTGCGTTCCAGCAGATGGGAGGGGGAAGGCACATGGGCACTGGATGGTGGGGGGGCGCTGCAGCCCCTCCCGCAGGGCTTGGCTGGGGGGGCTCCTGCCTGGGGGCCCCTGTGGGAGCCCCCCCAATACAGAGGCAGTAGCAAAAGCAGGTTTAAAGTAGAACTCATCCAGAGGGGCCAGCCAAGTCACCTAGAAACCCAGAAAGAGATGAAGCTGGTTCTGGGGGAGGAGGGGTCAGTCAAGGAAGAGCAGGCCCTGCAGGCCCCTCTGCCTCAGGCTCTCAAACCCTCAGGCAGAGCCTGCCTGCCAATGGCCCTCCTCAAAATCCCAACCATGTTGTATGTGCCAACTCCAACCTAACAAATCTACTAGCCTTTAGCTGAGGCACTGTGGGGTGTGACTATTATCTTCACTGGAGGCCCAGAGGCTGGAAAGGACTTGCCCAAGGTCACACAGCATTGTAGGAGGATGTCAGCTTTCTGACTTAAAGGCCTGCTGGTCCTGCCTCCTCTGCTTGCCCTTGAGGAGACAAAGAAAGAGGAGTGGGGGGCAGGATTTATGATCCTTGTCCTCTCTCACCAGAGCAGCAGAGCCATACCCCTCAGACATCCAGGGACCCCCAGGTCTCACTGGAGGATGTGCAGTGAAGAGGTTGGCTTCTGCTCCCACGGGCCTGGGTACTGGCAGAACCTAGTCCCTTTCTGGCAGAAGAACCTAGTCCCTTTGTGCTTCTGTCACCTTGTCCAGAAGCTGGAGGTAGTCAGAGGATGAAATAAGCAGATGGGTATGAGATGACCCCTGACTACAGTCAGCTGGACAACTAAGGAGGGGGAGCCTAGCAGTGGAGGTGTAACAAGCTGTGGGGGCATCAGGAGGGAAGGAGGAAAGGGCAAGGATCAGCTCTGGGGAGAGGGGTCTGCCAGCCAGTGCCAGGCTAGCAAGGCCTGGAGCCAGGGCCTAAGCTTAGGGATCTGGACGGAGGTACTTCACAGAAGCATTCGGCAGTGGCTCCTTGGAAAACAAGACGGCAGCCTGTTGCCTGGGCCTGAGCCTCTCCTCCTCTCCTCCCACCCCATGTCTCCTGAGGCCAGTGCAGCCCCCATTAGAGGGCTCCTTCCTCCTCCACCACTTTCTTGCAGCCTTGGTAATGGAAATAGGGTTTCTCGACAAGCAGTAATGGTGGAAGGAAGGAAGGCTTTCCGGTCTCTACCTTCGATTAGGGGAGCAGTCTCGGCCCACAGGACCCTCTCCAGGGCCTCTGCTTCAAAGCAGCCTTAGTGCGCTCTGATGGGGGAGGCCAGGACCCCAGGAGGGGTGGGGCTGCGGAGGCCACAGCCTGAGGCTCGAAGGAAGAGGAGGCAGCAGCACATTCCAGTCCCAGGGGGCTTCAGGCAGGAGGGCAAGGGCTGGAAGGTGGGCCCCGAGCGCTGAACTCTCAGCCCCCAAGCACTGGAGGTCAATAGAAGAAACTTGGACAGGTAAGTGACTTGGCCATGGCCTGTCGGCCAATGGGTAGAGCCAGAATTTAAACCAAGTTCTTACTCTCAAGTTATGTGCAGGGCAGCTCAGCCTCCGAGAAGGCTGCAGACCAACATGGCCATCTGCACTAACTGTTCTCAGGGTGTATGGCCATGGGAAGGGACTATATGGGCCAGGGAGTTGGCCCCAGGAATCTGGGATTACTCTGGGGGTGGCATAGGAGGTGAAGAGAGGGAGAGTCAGAAAGAGCATCCCCAGCTCCTCCACAACCTGCCCAGAGACTCCCCAAGGGATACTCTGAAATTTGGACATAAGAGGAGGCCTTCACACAAGCCCTAAGGAGAAGAGGGACAGGAAGGTCATCATCAATCAAGGTCATAGCATGGCAGGGGGTTGGGGGGCAGAGGTGGGGCTGGTACCCAGGTCTTTATGTCCTGTAGGTCACCCTCCCACAGCAAGCTATGGTATATCCCCCACTCTTAACTAGGAGTACCCCCAAGGCCTGAATCAGTACTCTGGTTTAAAGCGCGGACTTTCCCTGGCAGGGCAAGATGGGGTGTTGTGAATTTGGACTTGAGTAAATTGCTTCCATTAGGCCAGGCCCAGAGCCAGAGGCCAGGTCAAAGATGGAGCTCCCCATAGAAAGGGTGGGTCCTACCTAATCTACAAGAGCAAGGGTCAGCCCTTCCCTGGCCTGGCCCCCAGGCTGGCTGAGAAAAGCTGAGTTCAGGAAGGGGGCCAAGGGAGGGAAGAGGCATCAGCCTATTCTACCTGCCCTGGACTGAGTCTAATGAGCCTGCCCCCACCCAGGCCCCTCAGTGAGAAGCCTACCTTGCCCCCCCTCCCCACACCCATTCCCAGCCTCTGCCTTCTCATTTTCTCTTCTCCCCAACCATAGAGTAAGCCCAAAATCCTGGGTTCAATTTGGCTGCACACCAGCTTTATGACCTGGACCAGTCTCTGAACCCTGCCTGCTGCAGAGGGCTTCTTTGCACCCAGAGAGCAGGGATCTGTGAAGAGCTGGGGCAGAAACACTTACTGCCTCTGGGACCCTGAGACTCTGCTTGGGACTGTGGAGGGTGAGCTTGCCACCCATGGAAGGATTGAGAAGCTGCACAACCTTGTCAGGAAGTATCTCAGGGGAGGTAGGGGGCTTGAGGAGAGCCTTTGTATCCAGGCCTGTCTGAGCTGCATCTCCATCTAGCTGTGTAACTTAACCTCAGTTCTGCAGTCATAGCCAAGCATTTGCCTATTTAATCTTTGCCACGACCTTCGGAGGAAATGGAGGCACAAAGAAAACCATTAATTCTTTCACTCAGTCATTTGTTCAAACCAATAGCTAAGGAGCAGTTACTGTGAGTGGGACATAGATGCTGAGAATTCAGCAAAAATCAGGTAGTTTGCTTGATATGTGGGTGTGAAGCCGAGGAGACCCACTCAGCCATGGACATGAGCAGTAAACAAGGGCGGGACAGGTCTCTGGTCCCGTGGAGCTCACAGTCGAGAAGTGGGAGACAATGAACAATCGAGTGAGAAAGATTATCTAAAGACACAGAAAATCACACGGGGTGCGGGATTGAGATGCGCGGTCTGCTTAAGACAGGTGGGCCAGGTAAGCCCCCTGTGAGACCCAAAGGACAGAAAGACCTGCAGGGCAAGAATATGCGGGAGAGCAGCGACTATGTGGAACAGACCGGAGGTACGCTTATTATGGGTCAGCTGTTATTATCTTTATTATCAGGAATACAGGCTCCCCCAATGCCCAGCTCTGCATGCCTGAGTTTTCTCCTTTGCTCACATAGAGGTTGGTGGGTGCGGGGCCGCACCCTGTCGAAGCCAGCCGAGCGAGGGCGCCCCGAACAACTTGAGCACTTCCTCCTCCCGGCTCCACTGCGGGGGAGGGGCCGAACGCTGGGAACTACATTTCCCACAATTCCGATGCCCCCGCCGCCATCTAGGCCTGTGGGCGGTGGCTGTCTAGGGTCTGGCTCTTTGGGCCCTTGGATCGGCTCTGCTCACCTCCCAATCCGGCCTACCCCTTGCAAGACGCGGGAACCCAATGAGTTGGGCGTCCAGGGACCAGGGCAGCTCCTGCCCGCCCTCCGCACTCCTCCACCCCCAGGAGCTCGGTCCACGTGGAGAAGCTTGCTCGCCCCCACCTGGCCGAGGGCCGAAGATCCCAGACATTTGGGGCTCCCACGTCTCCTCCACAGACCCCCGCCCTGCACACAGTACCCACTCCCGTCCATTCCCAGAAGCCCACTGCTTCAGTGAGGACGGAACACTAGGGTCCCGGCGGGAGTGCAAATCCTGGTAGCGGGCGCTTAGAACGCTTGGGTTGGGGTCAGGAATTTTAAAAGGGAATATCGGACAGCTAGGCCCGAGCCCTTGACAACTAGACCCTCCCCTAGCTCCTTTTTGGAGGCGGGGTTGGAGTGAGGGGCCTGCCGCGGGGCTGGCTCTTTAAGGGGGTGTGGTCGGGGGGCGGGGGAAGCGAGCGAGACAGAGAAAGCGGCTTCAGCGGCGGCAGCTCGGGCGGCGGCCGCGGGGGACAAAGGGCGGGCGGATCGGAGGGGAGGGGGGGGCGGGGCGCGGCCAGGCCAGGCCTGGGGGCTCCGCATGCTGCAACTGCCCCCGGGCGCCCCCGCCGCCGCCCTCGCCGCGGAGCCGCGCGGAGCCGAGGCCACGAGTTAACCCAAGTCGTAGGACCGGAGCCAGCCGGCGGGCGTCCGGGAGGCGGCGGCGCAGGGAGGGGCCGGACGCGCGCACGTGGCCCCGGCGGCCGCCATGGCGGACAGCGGCCCCGCTGGGGGCGCGGCGTTGGCGGCCCCTGTTCCCGGGCCGGGCAGTGGCGGCCCAGGGCCCCGAGTCTATTTTCAAAGCCCTCCTGGGGCTGCAGGCGAGGGTCCGGGCGGCGCGGATGATGAGGGCCCGGTGAGGCGCCAAGGGAAGGTCACGGTCAAGTACGACCGCAAGGAACTACGGAAGCGCCTCAACCTGGAGGAGTGGATCCTGGAGCAGCTCACTCGCCTCTACGACTGCCAGGTGTGTCTCCCACCCAGCGCCGACACCCTAAAATCGGTTCCGAGTCGAGCTGCCTGGGATTCCCACCTTGAACCCGCCTGTCACTGGGAGTCAATGGGCGCTCCGTTTCCGCGCGCTTCCCTCTTATCTGTACTCCCCGCCCCCAATGTATGCTCTTTCTTTACTGTCCTAAATCACTCCTCTGCCTCCCCTGTGCTACAGTAACTATGGTCAAGCTTGAGGTTCTCCAGAAACCTCAAGTAATTGCTTGGACCATGGGCAGAAGGCGTGGGGCTATTCCGGGCTGGCAATGGGAGATTTACCTAGTGCTTGCTAGCCTCCGCTGGTTAAAAGGTGCTAGCCCAGTTGGTGGAGGAACTGTAAAGGGTCTGGGCTATTCTAATGGGCTACCCTGCAGCTCCATCTTGGCGTGCGGCAGGCTAGCCGGCTCTCTCGGTCCTGGTTCCCCACCCCATGACTCCGTCCCTGCTCAAATGGTGACTCAGGCCCCGGGGGGCAGGGTGGAGGAGTGGGCTTGCCCTGTGCTGCCTACCCTTGCCCAGCCCTGGTATATGCAGCTGGCTCCAGACTGGATAGACACTTCCTGGGGAGGAGGGGTGGCAGGCACCCCCTCCCTCAGCAAAGCATAGGCTCTTTGTTTCCCCTTTACCAGGCCTGGGTCCTTCCCATTGACCCCTCAACCCTTCACTTCCTCCTCATCCTCCCCAAGCTGTGACAGGTGTTTGGGGGAGGGGAAGGGGCTGTGATGAGCTGGGACAGCTGGTCCCACCTGTGCTCTGCTTAAGATTGGGGGGGCGCCTGGAAGTTGGGGAGACACATCTGCCTGGTTTCCAGCCCAGGATCCCCAGCCCTGGTTGTCTGGCCCTGGGTGCCCAACTGGCAAGGACAGGAAGCTTCCCCCCCGCACTGGGCAGTGTGCCTTGGCACGGGCCTGATCTGTTTTCTTTCTCAGAGCAGCTGCTGCTGTCTGCTGGGTAAAGAGGGCTGGCTCATCCCACAGTTGGGCAGGGGCCTCACTCAGCCTGAGAGCCCCTCTCACACCCTCTCCCAACTCAGGCCCTTGTGTCTCCCTCCCCCCCTTACCCCCACCCCCAGGAAGAGGAGATCCCAGAGCTAGAGATTGATGTGGATGAACTCCTGGATATGGAGAGTGATGATACCCGGGCTGCCAGGGTCAAGGTAAGAGGGGCTGGGAGACAGCAGGGCCAGGTCTGGGGAGCAGGTGGTCAAGGGCTGCCTGGAGGCACTGCCCCTTGGGTAAGCAAGGCACTGGAGCCAAGCCTTTTTTTAGCTTGTCAGCCAGCTCTGTGACCTTGGGCTTCAACTTCTGCCTCCATCAAATGGGACTGATAGTATTTTCCTAGCTGCTGAGTAGCTGTGGCATCTCCTATATCTCGGGTGGCCCCTGTCTCTTAGAAGCAGGTATAGGTGAACTCTAGGGCTGCTGCTCCTGAGAACTTAAGTTGTGCTTATCCCCCACGCCTTGCTAGGAGCTGCTGGTTGACTGTTACAAACCCACTGAGGTAAGTCAGTGGTTTCCCCAGAGGGTGGGATGAAAAGAACTTGGGCTCTTGTCATCTTGGGGTCTGGTCTCCCTAATGTCCTCCCTCCTGTCCAGGCCTTCATCTCTGGCCTGCTGGACAAGATCCGGGGCATGCAGAAGTTGAGCACACCCCAGAAGAAGTAAGGGTCCCTGACTCAGGTGACCAGTGGCTCCCACAGGACAATCGCTGCCCCCTGACCTCGTAGCAACAGCAATACCAGGGGGCCCTGCGGCCAGGCCTGGTGCCATGAGCAGGGCTCCCTGTTCCCCTGGCCCAGGGGCCTCTCTTCCCTGCCCCCTCAGTTTTCTTGGGGGTTTTTTATTGTTATTAAACTGATGGGACTTTTTGTGTTTTTATATTGACTCTGCGGCGCGGGCCCTTTAATAAAGCTAGGATACGCCTTTGGTGCAGCTAACGGGCTCTGGCTGGTCTCTTTCAGAGGGGGACACACTGCTTTACAACTGCTACCAGCTCAGCTTCTCCCCAGGTGACTACAGACCTGCCTGAGGACCACGTAGCCATGGCAATAGCCCAGTGCTGGCTCATAGACCAGCAGCTGGAAGTGGCTAGGGAGTTGGGGAGCAGCAGTGTTGCTGTTGGCAGGCATGAACTCCCTTTTCCTTCTGGGCAAGGGCCAACATGTCACCCCAGGCCTAGCCAGTGACCCCCATGCCACTGAGCCTCAACACCAAGGTTCTACCACCAGAAAGGAGAGGAGTTGGTGAATATCAAAGGAGAGGAGAAGCTGAAACTGGTTTCTATCTCAGGGCCCATAAACACACACAGGCTCATTTAGTGGGCTTTAAGCTTTTTTTGTTTTGTTTTGTTTTGAAACAGTCTGGTCCCTGATGGGGTCCTCCACCGCCCCTCCCCAGTTTGGCTACAGTTCTGACCGTCGCTCGATTTTGAGCAGCTCCACCTCAAACACCAGGGTTGCACCACCTGCAGGGGAGAAGTGGGATCAGAATGAGAATGGGGCCACGGGGGACTAGGATGGGTGCAGGAGAGGGGGGGCAGGAAGATACTGTACCTGGAATCTTTGGGGGAGCGCCCCGCTCTCCATACCCTGTCAAAGATGCACAAAGAAACAAAGTGAGCTGTGGCCAGGCAGAAGTGTTTTGCAGACATCCAAGCTGAAGCTGAAACCCAGGTCTCTGCCCATCTCAACGAGAAGGCATAATGGAGATGGGAGGCTGCTGTGAAAGGCCTGGTAGAGAGCAGAGGATGGGCACCAGAGCTGAGTGCCTCATGGGTCTTGCCCTGTCCTCACTGCTGGACACAACTAGACTTGGAAGAGGCATGTTGCTGTAGGAATGGATGAGGTGGAGACCAGTGCAGAGGCTGAACCAGCCTTCACCCTTCCCAGACGCCCTAAATTCCTCTATCCCTGTTCAGAAAAGGCCTCTCTTACCCAGCTCTGATGGGATCACCAGCTTCCGTTTTTCCCCCTCACACATCCTGCAGGACAACACATGTTCAGCACATGGCAGCACCCAGGCTCCCTGCCCACCAACCCATCCCTGGGGATTGCCTCCCAAGGTTCACTAAGTGGAGCACAGCCATGGCCCCCACCAACTCACCCCAGCAGCCCCTGGTCCCAGCCCTTGATGACCTGGCCTGTGCCCAGGGAGAAGACAAAGGGCTGGTTCTGGGGCAGGCTGCTGTCAAACTCCGTCCCATCTTCCAACTTCCCCTGCAGGACCATGGGAAGACCAGTTAGGAGAGTCGCTCTGACCACTCTCCCCAGCACTCCACAACCCTACCTCATAGCACTGGCAGCTATAGTCCTAAGAGGACAGACCCTCAGGCGGCTCACAGTACATTGCTGGTGCCAACCCAGGGAGTACACGGTAAAGAGGGTAGAACCATGGAAACTGGCATAGGGGAGAGAGAACTAGCCCAAGGTCACCCATCATGTGGGCACTGGAACCTAGCTCAAGTCCTTTACTGTCAGCAGAAACCCCAGCTACCCCAAAATCCCCACCCCTCACCCACCGTGTAGTGCATGTGCAGGACATCCCCTTTGCGCGATTTGATGGGACACTGGTCTACCCGCTTCTTGACCCCGATCTGCAGCTTCCGTTTGCCCTCGGCGGCCCCTGCGGCCGTGGCCTGGGCACTCAGGCAGATGGACAGTACTGTCAGGACCCAGCTCAGCCTCATGTCTCTGCGGGGACAGACCCCCAACCGACCAACCGACCGGAGGGAGGGCAAGGAGGGCATGGAATACAGGCGAGTACTAAAATTTCACCCCCACCAATATCGCCTGTTCCTGGGGATCCCCTTGTCCCGGATCACCGCACCCTCCCCGGGGCTTCGCGGCCACACTTACCAGTCCAGCGAGAAGGGGGCTTGCCCGAGGACCCCAGCAGCGGGGGGAGGGGGTCAGGGGAGGCCACAGCAGCCGGGGCCCCGCCCCTTTGCTCACCCCCAGCCCTTCCTTCCCTCCCGGTCCCCAGCTTCGCTCTTCAATTCCCACCTGCCCCTTTACGCAAAGTCCAGACCCTATCTGGCTGCCCAGCAGTTGCCGCAACCGGGCGACCCCACTCCCGCCACACCCAGTTGCCTCCCGCCCAGCAAACCCACACCTCTGCAGCCGCTGCAGGGGGCCGACCGCGAGGCACCCACACATCGCCGCTGGGTGGCTCCGGGGAGCCTCGGTCCTCTGGTGGTACCCCCCAGGCTGGCCCTGTGCCTCCGCCCGGAGTACCGCCCCAGCTCTGAGCCCTCGGAGGTCTTCGGGGCACCCAAACTGGTCCCGTGTCGGCTGGCCGACTAGCCCGCTCCACCCACACCACTTCCCCAGGGGGAGTTCTCGGCCTACTGCGTCCCCAGGCCCGACCCCCACGGAGACCGCCCCTGCGTGGACGCCCCGGGCCATTACCTGGGCCTACCCAGTCGCTTTGCTCCTTGGCCCCGCCCTTTAACGGGTCCGCCCTCGGCCCTGTATCTCCGCCCCCGGCAGAACTAGACCTTTCTTCCTTAACTATAACCAAGCCGCTCACCGGCTGAGGCACCGCCCCCAGCACCTGGGCTCCGTCCCCCTCGGTCTCCAAACCCTGGGCTCCACCTCCTGCCTGTTTCAGCTCCTCCTCCAAGGACCAATCTGCGCTCCCCACCAGTTCTAGCTCCGCCTCCAGCCGCGGAGCGCCGCCTTCCACTGGTCCCAGCTCAGAGGTCCCAGCCGTCTCGGTTCCACGCACCGCCCCGACTCCCGGGGCTCCGCCCCGTGCGACGGGAGACCTCTTCCCCTGCGGCATTCCCAGACAGCTTCGACCCTACCCCCAATTTCCTCTTAACCTATCCCTTGTTGACACTCGGAACCCCGACCCGCTCCTGCCCGGCCTGACCCAGCCTGCCCCCTTGCACCCCCAGCTCCCCCCAGCCCGGGCTGTGGCCCCCCGCTCACCTCCTCGCCGCGCCCCCGGAGTCAACCCCAGTCGTGCGGCCGCCTCTGCGCAGGCGCGTCATCGCCGCTACCAAGCCCGGCCACGCCGCCCGCCCTCATTGGACCATGTGAAACTCGCTGCCACAAGCCCGCTGGGGCGGCCCCTTTCCTAGCTCCGCCCCTGAGCCTTCCCATGCTTTACGCATCACTTCCGGTGGAGAGATAGTCTGTAAGGTTAGGTGAAAGTGACTTGCAAATGCCCGGACACTTCCCATCGAGGTGAGATTAAGGTCAGGCGGTCGCAGATTCCCTGAGGGGGGTTATTGAGACGCCGTTTTATGTCGACCCCAGCCTATCCCATAGTGCCCCTGTTTGTCCCTGGCCCACTTAAGGATCCACAGTTCCCGTTTAGTAGCTGTGGAAAGAGCCTGGGCCACAGAGTGAGACTTGGGTTTGAATTCGGGTCTGCCACTCATTGGCTGTGTGACCTTGAGCAAATTCCTTGGCCTGGCAGGATTTGGTGTCCCAGTTACACGGTCTTGGCACCCTGTAGGACTGCTGCAGTGATGTGCCCGCTAAGCCCTGGCCCACAGTGAATGCTCTCCCTTCTCTCCCCCAGAATCCAGGCCTGCCACCGTCTGCCACATACTGACCACCAAGTCATGACTGTAATGGTCTGGTTGGGAAAAAGACTTATTTTCAGGTTTCCCATTACCCAGCAGTGCCCAGTAAACATCTGTCAATTGAAGTAATGAACCTGTACAGTTTGGAGGCATCCTAAATTGAGTGTTAGGATAACAGCCAACTTGAGGTCAGGTCCCCAGGCCAAGCACCTTGTGGGAACCCATTTCCTCAATTGCGAAAGGAAGATAATAAGAGCGCGGACCTCTGAATTGAGGACTAAGTAAGTGCTGATGAAGCATTGTGCCTTTTAGCAAGTGCAGTGGCCTCAGGAGGTGTGAGCTGTAGGGTTCTGCACTTATGGAAACTCAGGTTCAGAAAGAGAGGGGCAGTAACAACCAAGGTCACTTAGCAGATCTGGGTTCCACCTCAAGCTCACTCGTCAAATCAGACCATATCCTAAAAAGGAACCCTTTGAGCAGTGACTTCCCAGGCCCTGGCGATAACGTGAATGTGAATAACACACCATTCTGGCTCTGTCTGTGACCTGGTGTGGGGCCTTGGGCCTCATTGGCCCAGCGGCACAATGAGGGAGTAAGACCTGCTCTGGGTCTAGGAAGCAGTGTGAGGCGACATTCAAGCACAAACCAGCCAGCCTGGACAGTGACAAACGGTGACACAGGCAGGGACAGTGCCTTCCATCTCTTTTATCAGGATTGGGGTCACAAGTCTCACACCAAAGCCCAACTCCCATTATCTGCTCAGTATCAGGGTCTCTGGAGAGGAGGGAGGAGCCAGTTGTAAGATGCTCTGTTGCACAGGGCGGTTAAAAATTGAGATGAGACCCCATTCTCCTAAGTTGTATGTGACCCCTTTTGCTGCCTTCCAAGGCTCCTGGTCCAACTCTGCCCACCCTGCTCGATGGCAGTCTCTGAGACTCCGGACCTGGAGCAGCTTCCGCTTGAGCTGAAGTCTTGGGAGCTGGGCTGTTCTCACCAGGCTGCCTTCTTTTCCCCCTCTGGGGTGTGGCCTGTGAGGTAAGTGGCCTCGCTGAGTCTGAAAAGCAATGTGTCACCTTCGCAGCTTCCGGCACCTGAGGAGAGGAAGAGGTGGTTCGCTTGTGTTGGCTCAGCCCCTGCTCCCCTAGACTCACACTGCCTTGTTACCCTGTGAACCCAACTCTCTCCTAACACTCCTAGGAAGCCCTAATTAGCCTGTGATACCTCCTGGTGGAAGGAGGTGAGAAGCATCTTGGACAAGGACAAACTTATTCCACTATGTCCCCTGGCCTCTTGGAGCCCATAAGGTGGGACAAATGTCTAGCACAGGGACTTTTGGGAAGGACCAGAACTTTGCAAACTGGAAAGCTGTCTCTCCCATTTCTACTCCAGGCAGATGTCTTCTCCCCCAGGACATCTCTGACTTCTCAAGATGATGCCAGGTGCCACTTACCTTTGCTATCAGCCTTGATATCCTTTGCTGGCACCACATGTCCTTGTGTCTGAATCCCACATTAGAATGTAAGCCTTGTTTATGCTGATCCCAGTGCCAGCAGACACTTGGTAAATATTTACTCAATATTTTCAACAGCTTCCCCTTCCCTGGCTCTCCTCCCATTGGCAGGCTCACCCTGGACCTGCTCCAGAACAGGGCAATGGGGCCTTCCCAAGCAAACACTGCCCTGTATCTCACCTGCAGGTGTCTGGGTTGAGCTCTAAGCCCCGCCCTTGGCAACGGAGGAAGCTGCGGCGTCTGCAGTGGCAACGGCAGGTCTGGGGGTCAGGGCGCTGGCGGCGCTGGAGACAGCGTGGGCAGAGGGGCCTGGGGCTGGAGTGGGATGGGTGATGTCAGCTGGGGAGGGTGCTCCGGGGACAGAGTCCCAGCCCGGAACTGAGCGGGGCTGGGGACGATGGTGGGGAGTGGAAGCCCTAGGAGGAGAAGCAACATGTGTGGGATGGGAAGGAAGAGTCTTCCCAGGAGCTGGCATTGGGGTCAGAGCACACAAACTTGGGGCGCAAAGGAAAAGGGGGTAGGGCACAGGTGGGAGGAGTGGGAGGGGAGGGGACCACAGCTTCCTGACACACATGTTTAGCCCTGCCCCACCAGCATGTTGCATCCCGGGCACTGGGCCTGGGCTCCACTCCCACCTCTGCAGGAGCCCAAGACACTCACCTGTCCAACTTCGCTGCACTCTGTCTTTTTTTTGGTCTGAAAAGTAAAACATACAGAGGCAAGGAGGAGGAGGATCAAGAAAGCCAAGCATCCTACTGTCTTACCCTAGATCCCAGGCCTACCCCAGCTCTACTCTCAGAAACCTGGTCTCCAGTGCAATGTCCCATAACACCCAACACCCCCAAGCCTGGTCTCTGTGAGCTCAGAAGTGGGGCCTGGCTGGCACCTGCATTCACACTGGCTGTGCTCTTCCAGGGACATCTCCCCCAGCTGACTGCTCGGGTACCGGATCATGAGGATCTGTGCTCAGGAGAATGGGGAGAGAGACAATGAGAGAGGAAGGGAATGCTGCATGGGCTGGAGGGAGAAGAGTTTGCCCACCAGCCAGGGCTCTGGCCTCCAACCCCTCTTCCTCCAGAGTGCCAGCCTCCACCCCAGCTGGCACACTCCACCTGCCCCAGTACCTGCATTCGGACTTGGTGCTGCCCAGTGGGCACACACTCCAGGCCATCGTCAGGGCAGCAACCCCCACAGCGCTGCACAGTCACACAGCTGGGCACCAGTTGTTTGGCCACAGTGCCCATGAGCTCCACAGTCAGGGGCACCACCACTTCCCGTGGCTGACAGGTGGCACGAGCATACACGTCTATCCATGACATCACTGGAGATAGATGTGTAAGGCTAAGTCCCCACTGGGTTTCCTGCAGCGGCTCCCTGGTTCCCTTACCCTGCTCCCAGCATATGTTCTCCGAAGTCCTGTGTCACAGTCACCTACCACTAGCCCTGCTGCTGCCCTCCAACCTGTCTTCCCCTGCCCTGCTCATCCAGAACCCAGGAACATCACTGCTCAATTTCCTTCTTCCTGAATAAGAGTTTTCATTTTACAAAGTGACTATGATTCTACAAGATGATGAACACATGGAGCCTGGAATCAGGGCTCTATTAAACCTTAGTGCTAGCTAGTGCAAAGTAGGTGTTACCATTACCTTTTTTCTGGTGGCCAGGGGCATCAAGCTGGGAGACAGGGGCCTGTAGGAGAGAAGAGACCTGGTCCCAAGGTGTACTCTAGAAGGGCTAGCTAGCCCTCTTGCTGTCCCCGGAGCTCTTCCCTTGCGATCAGGAGGCTTCAACTTCTCTTGGACATTTTTCCGGATTGCTCAGTTCCTTGGGCCACTCTAGTTTTGCCTGTCCTCTCCTGGTCACCTGGGACTTGCCCTGGCCACCACGGGCCAGGTGCGCCCTGTCGGCGGCATCGAATCTCCAAGCCTGGGGACTGGGCTTGTTCCGGAAGCCACAGGTCAGAAGGGGGCACAGTGGGCGCCGAACCAGGTCTAGCGGGCACCGAGTAGGCTCCGCCCCCGGCTGCGCCCAGGGAACGGGGTGGAGCGGGGGAGTGGCCCGGGGCTGGACTGGCGGGCTGGCGGGTCGGTGGGGAGGGACATCTCCCCGGGGATGCCCAGGCCGGGGCCCCGGAACGCCTGGCTCCGCGGCTCGACCCAGCGGATCACGGAGGCCGAGGCTGCCCCGCGCCTCCCCACTTCCGCCAACCTTGAGAGGGCACGGCGGGCGGGCGGAATGTCGGGGAAGCACGTACCTGGGCGGGGGCCAGCTGCAGGAGCGCGGCGAGCAGCAGACGGCGGAGCAGGGGGCTCATAGTGCCCGCGGGGGCCGCGCGCCTGGGGCGCCCGCATCGTCCTAGCCCGGCGGCGCTGGGGGCGGCGGCAGCCAGAGCCCCATGGCGCGGGCCCGGGCGCGGCGGTCGGGGGCCGGGCGCGAGGGGCGGCTCCTCCGCGCCCCCCTCCCGAGCCCTGGGCGCAGGCAGCGCAGCGCAGCGAAGCGGCGGCGGCCGGAGGAGCCGGGCGGGAGGGCGGCCGGTGGCGGCGGCGGCCGGTGGCGGAGGGGACGGGGGCGACGGGGGGCCAGGCCCGGGCTGGCGGGCGGGCGGCTCATGTGACTCAGACACGCGCTCCCCACCGGGCCGCGGGGCGGGGTGGGTGGGGGGCGAGGCCGCTGGCCGGGCCCGCCCCCTCCACACACCCACTCCTGCCGCAGCAGGAGAAAGGGGACGCACCGCCCAGGGGGCCGGGCTCCCGGGTCACGGCCACCAGAACCCTGAGGGCGGGGCGCAGTCCAGGCGGGGCCCAGGCGGGGGGCGCTGGGCCTGAAGGAGGGAACCGGACAAGAACTCTAAGAATCACTTTATTGTACGCGTCTGGGAGAGTGGGGAGTCCCGGGAAGAGATGCAAGGAGCAACCGCACAGAGGCCATCCACGTGAGCCGCTCAGGGGCTGGTGCCCGGGGGTACAATCTCGGGACATTGGGGAGGCCGGGGTGCTGGCTGATGCTGCTGTCTGTGTAGGTGCTCCCGCTGAAGCCTGGCTCTGCTGGCCCTGCAGGAGAGAGCAGCCAGGTGGTCGGAACACAGATCGTGTGGAGTGATGCCTGGACAGTGAAAAGAGGGCAGCGACAGACCTGGCCCGGGCCCGCGTGTCATTGTAGATGGCTGTGATGATACGATCCTTTTCATCCATGAAGTTTCGGTGCATCTGCTCCAGCTTCCTGCAAGGCAATTGCAATTAACCCTGGGTCCCACAAACCCCACCACCTCCCTCCACCCCACTCTAGGTCTCACAGCTTTACATCTCCGCCTAATTTGCCTATGCTAGCTGGGGAGAAGGACCCAGAGTGGCCAGGGCTTCTCAGGATCCAGTGGCAACCCAGGTCCTTGACTGCCCTGCTCAAAGTGGTGACAGCAGCTCTGAACATCAGGGTGATCCTTGCAGGAGACTAAAAAGGGTTGTACATCTAACTCCCTTAGCAGTGGGCACCCTAGCAGTGGGCACCAGTTTTTAGGTGCCTTTGCTATGGAACCTCAGGGTTATGGCATGCATGGGAGAGTGGTGGGGAGACAGATGACTGCAAAATAAGTGAGGACAGGTGCTGGTGAGGCCCAGTTATAATACATTTCCTTCCTGTCCATGATTTTGGCTGGCTCCAGCACTTCCTGGCAGGCACACTGAGGATTTACATTCAAATGATAAAAAAATGAAAATGACATTAGCCCTTGGTGCAAAGCTGCCTGTGCTAAGGTGAGGCTCAGAGCTACTTCATGCAATTCTTAGCTTAAGAGACAGAGTACAGGCCACAGGGGTGGTACGGTTGCCTGGCTGACCACAATGGACTTCACCCACCCTCCTGCCCTCTCTGTCCATCACCCCAGGGGAAGATGGGGACGCACCTGAAGGCAACATAGTGCAGGCCCATGCCTGCCAGCATGACCAGCAGGCAATACCCCAGCACCCGCTGGTTGTGTTTGTGCTGCTGCTGCCTCAACTCCGGTCCCTTAGGCCTCACGCCATGAAACTGGGCCCAGTACTGTGCATTGGGGGGTGCCCAGGAGCTGCTGGGAGGGAGAAGGGAGTATGGGGATCAGGTTCCCCAGGAGCCTAGGGGTAGGATAAACTTGGGGCAAGACTACTTACTGTACCTGTGTGATTGGTGAGTAGCCCTGGGATGGGCTGTGGTTCCTGGAGACTTGTGGGGAGCTGCTCTGCTGAGCTGGTGGTCATAGATGCAGCGACTCTGCTTGTGGCTGAGCACTTGGTATGCTTCACTCAGCTCCACAAAGCGGCTGTGCAGAGCTGGGTTCCCTGGGTCCCGGTCTGGGTGCAGCTGGGGTGGGGCAGGACTCCCCTCATCTCCCTTTCTATACCCCTTCCCAGAACCTGTCCCAATAATGTCTACCCAGAGGGGTTCAAATAATTCCAGTGAGGGCAGTGACCCTCACTCCAGCCTGCCACACTTCCAGAAGGCCAGAGTCAGGAGAACCTGCCACCTGCCCTTGTTCAAGCCCTCCCCACCTGGTGTCTGGCTCTCACTATAGGCCCTGGTCCAGGCTTTCTCAAGAGAAGGCAGATCAAGAGAACCAAACCCAGCCCATCAGTTAGGACCCCTAGCTTCTGCCCCCAACCTTTCCTTCTACCAGGCCAGACTTCTGTCCTTGGAGATCCTCTTCCTCCCTATGCATGCCAAGTGAAACTGGTACCAGCCAGTGAGCTTCTTGGCTTCTGACCTGGGAATTTGGCATCCACCCCATCTGGCTCAGACTTACCCTCCCCACTTCCTGTCTAGGACCACTGGTACCTCTTTGGACTTGGAGAAGAAAGCTCGTTTAACTTCTTCAGTGCTGGCACCAGGATGCAGCCCCAACAGTTCATAGTAGTTACTGGGGCCAGACCTGTGGAGGGTCCAAACATGCAGAGGCTAAGGAAATACAGAGGATACCCCTTCCCTGCCTCCCAGCCCCCTAGGCCACACCTTTCAACTCAGCAACCAGGAACTGAGGGAGCTAATGCAGGTACCAAGGGAGATCAGTCTCCAAATCTTCCCTCCCTTTTCTGAGTGTTTCAGTTACGGTGTATTAGAACATCTCAGTGTGTGTAGTCCTCAGAACCCCTGGGTCAGAAATACGTGAAAAGCTTGTTTAAAAAAACAGATTACTGAGCTGCAGTTAATTCCTGCAGATCAGAATCTCCAGTGCAGGGCCTAGGATGCTGCATTTTTTGTAAACTTTCCTCTCCCAACCCCACCAGGGGGTTATGCAAAGTGATGCTTGAAAACCACAAGAGTTGTGGAAAGTGCATTGGATTTGGATTGGGTTCAAATTTCAGATCTGCCACTTAATGTATGACCTTGGGGTCGTCCCTTAATCTCTGATCCTGTGTTCTCAGCTGTGAAGGTGAGGGTTATCTAGACAACCCTATAAGGTACCTGACACAAAGTAGGGAGATCACGACTATCTTAGCACCTAGGACAGGGCCGAGAGCTGGGAAGGTCCTCAACAAAAAACCCACCGAGCAACCGGAGCACTCCCGACGCTCAACTCACCGCTGCCCGGCGGCCGCGGTGAAGAGCCGGGTGGGAGGTCTGCGGGTCCACAGCCGGCATAGGCGCAGAGGTAGCAGGGGCAGCATGGCGACAGGCGGACAGCTGATGAAAGGAGGCCACAGAGTACATTGGGACCAGGATGGGACCAGACTTCAAGCACTCCCGAGGGAGAAGAAACTCGGCCCCATTTACTTGCGAAGGAAAACTGAGCAGGCCCGGGAGTCCTTGCTCAAGACCAGACTAGTGTTCCGGACGTGTCCCCGCCTCTAACCCGGGCGTCCGGGGCCCTTCTCTACATCGGTCTCTATCTGGACAACCAGCACCGGAGGCCGACCCCTTTCCCATCCTGGGAGCTCGGTGCGGGAGGACGAAGGAGGAACCCTGACAAGCCACGCCCCAGCTGCACTCACCGACTCTGCTGCCGCCGCCATTTCCCTGCTCCTATCCAGGCCCTGCCTCCACGTTCTCACTGGCTTAGACGCCAGGCCACGCCCCCACCCGCCCATTGGTCTTTGACGCCCGGGGCTCACCAACTGAGGCCCGCGGACTTGCTGAAAAGGCGGAGGCTCCCATCTCGGCGGCGGGAGGGCCTGAGTCCTACCCTCTGTTAACTCCGCTCCGCAGCAAAACATGTTTCACGGAGCAGCTTTCACCCTATAGTTGGCCTGTTCCCCTCACCAGAACCTGGCAAAGGGGCACGGCCCTCATCCCAACTTACATAGGGGGACGTTTTTTTCCCAAGTCATTTCTCTCTCACCCACCAAAGTTCTCCCAAGAGGCCCCTCTGTCTCATGGAAACAGGAGATGCCAACGGAATCCAAGAATAAAGTCCTTTATTGTCTTGCGAGCTATGGTGATAGGGCTGGGGACTCCAGGGCGACTCAGATGGGACTCCCTTGGACCACGTTGTAGAGGAATATGGCGCCTTTGGCAGAGGGGCAGAGCTCAGCCCACAGTTTGGTCTCCTGTAGCCTGCACACTCTCTGTGGGGACACAGTGAGACCCAGACCCCAGGCCCTCAGGTTCCTGAGCCTCAGAGCCCTCCCCACTGCACTGTTCCTAGGAGATATGATCAGGTCCCTGGCCCTCTCCCTTGGTTTGAGGGCAACTCCAATGAGGCTCTGTAGCTCCCGAGGAAATCTCAGAGATTTGGGAGGCCCTCTGACCCAGCCTTGGGAGACAGACATGCCTTACCAGGCCTCTGTAAGCCCCAACCTCGGCTCCTTGTCCAAACAAGACACACTTTCCCACCTCACACCTGTGTCTCCACAAAGATGATTCCTGAGGACTCGTGGGCTTCGGGTCCCCCACTCATGTAGTGCTTCCTCACCTGCTCAGAAGTCAAGCTGCACCTGGGCAAGAATATGAGAGTGGCCTGGTGGTGTCCAGCCTCTGGAGAAGTCCCAGTCTCAACCACGCCCCTCCACTGCCCATCTACCCCAGGACCCAGGATACTATCCCCAGAGTTCACTCACTGGACGTAGAACTCGGCACTGGCACGACCAGCACTGGTCTCGTTGCGGGCAATGCCCAATAGCAGCGGCTGGCTCAGGGTGGGCAGCGGCAGGTTCACCTGTGGCCAGGGGAGCCCACCTGTCAGTGCCCACTGCCCACATTCCTGCCCCTCTCAATGAGAACAGCATGTTACTCTTGTACAGGTTTACATGGTTTGTAGTTCAAGTGGCCAGAATCACAGAATGTCAGATCTTGGGAGTGTTCATTTCCAATGGGAAATGATTGGACAACCAGATGGGAAAACCAGAACCAGAGAGACTGAACAATTTTCCCAGGATCACTCAGGGAAGTCAATCTAGTAACTGGGGCTCCTGTTTATCATTTATCCTACTTATCATCAGGCAAGACATTGACCACTGTTCCCACAATGAAAAAGAAGAACCTGAGGCATACAGAAACGAGGAGCAGAATTCCATCGGAAGTGTGCCCAGCTGCAAATCCAAGCTTTTCCTTCAATGCCAGATACCTATAGACCCTCCTACTAGCCCAGACCTGTGGAATTCTGGCATGTTCTATACCCTCCCTCCTTGCTCATCACCCTGTCTGGACCACCCATCACTCACCTCATCACAGATCTCCTGAAGGACACTGGAGAAGAGCTCATGCACCACCAGCTCCCCAGGGAGGTCCTTGTGCAGGGGGTGATCACCAGGGCACAGGGCCTGTGAGACATCAGGCTCAGCCCCCTATTCCCCACTTCCCACCCTGCCTTCCTCCACATTTGCTGGTTGGGCACAGGATAAGAGTCTTGGTGATCCCCTGACCCAGGCCCTCCTTTTCCACATAGACAACCATAGGTCCAGCTAGGTCTCCCCACCTCCACTCCCTAGCTTTCCACAGGTCTGGGGCAGGGGTTAGTGGGGAGTCTGAAGGGATGTCCTGAACAGAGACTTTCTAAGAAGCACCAGGCCAATTCCCCCTTTAAGGGATGAAAAAAACCAAAGCTAAGCTGTCTGGATTTTTGTACCTTTGAACCCAGCCTGATATCTCACCTGAGGTTCAGGGTGCCCTCCAGGCACATCCACCAGCCCAGGTGCCTCTGCCACTTGCCCAGAGCGGCGCAGGAAGACAAGGAAGTTGTCGGCGGTGGCCAGTGCTGCGCCCACCCCCAGCGGGTCGGCCAAGTAGGCTTGCTTGTCACCCCAGTCGGTAGCCCCCTGTTGTCGCAGCCAAGCAGCTGAGCTGGTCCAGTTAGTGCCCAGGAAGTCTCGGTAGGAAGTAAGGCCTAGGCGCAGGAGCAGCTGTGGCCCCTGTGAGCCAGTGGGAGCCAGGAGGACAGAGTGCAGGCGGAACTTGGGGGCATCAAAGAGCCAGGGCTGGGCCTGTAGCCGTCTCTCCCAGCTGGCAGCGATAGCCTCGTCCCCTCCTGGTAGTGGGCGACGGTCATGGGCCGGGCTCAGTTCAGCCCGTACCTTCTCCTCGGGCAGTCCACCCCAGGGGCACTGCAACAGCAGGGAGACCTCAGGGTCCATGGTCAGGGCGGGACAGCTCTAGGGGAGGACACAGCGGGGCTTACCACCCAGGGAGCCCCACAGCCACCCTGGGGCCCGGCAGCTGGCGCCCTCTGCTACAGACCTCCTGAGGGAACCCCCAGCCCTTGTGCACCCCCCTGACCATTCCCTGGCCAGTAAAGTATTTTATCGTCCAGCAAGACCCCTGAGTCTCCTGCTGCCAGACATCCCTCGGACTCCAGGGCTTCCCTACCACCCAGAGGTTCTGGGTCTAGTCGCCCCGTAATGCCCATGTCTCCCAACCCCAAGGATCCTGCCTTCAACTCCTGACGCATCAGGGTCCGGAAACTCCAGCCTCCAGACGCCACTGAGCCGCCACTCACCCGCCCACCCGGTCCTCAGGCTCCGCCCCTTCCCCCGGAACGGAAGTGCCCGCCCTCTTTTTTCTCGCCTCCTCATTGGCCGTCCCGGCGCTGTCTCGGGTCGCCGCGCGGCCGCGGGAGTCGCTGAGCGTGCTGGTGTCCTCCACCCTCTGACTCTCTCATTCTTGACCAGGAGTGACCCTTCGCCCTGGAGCCTTCTCAGGCCGCCTTGCGGGACAGACCCTCTAGCCTGGAGCGCGGGGGTTCAACTTCCCGAAGCTCCGTGGCTGACGGTGTGACCTTGGGCAAGTCTTGCTTGCTGGGCCTCAGTTTCCCTATCTGCACCAGGTATTTGGGTGTGGGAAGTGAACTTAATGAGCTAAATATCCTCCTCCCAGGCTTTGTGACTTTCTGGGCAGGGTTGGGGACATGGGAGGGTCCTTAACAGTCCCTACACAGGTCTTGTGCTCCCCACAGGTCTGGGCCATGAACTCCTCTGGCAGCAGGAGGCAGGAAGCAGCAGGGCCGAGGAGTAGAAGAGCTCACAGACCCCGGGAAGAGGTGTGACCCTCTCCACTCTCACCCCGGCACCCCCGTGGTGGGAGTGGAGGGGGACTCCAAGCCCTGGCTCCCTTGGAAATGCTGATGGGTGGGAGTGGGGGCTGCCCGAAGAGCACAGGAACTCCTCTCTCTCTGGCCTCCCTCTGCCCTGGGTCACCCAGAATTCAGGGTGAGCAGGGACCAGGGGCCACCTCTGGGCTCTTTCAGGACCGAGATGTGCAACTGTCCAAGGCTCTGTCCTATGCCCTGCGCCATGGGGCCCTGAAGCTGGGGCTTCCCATGGGAGCTGGTAAGTGCAGGTCTGCAGGCTGCAGCCAGGGAGCAGTGTGAGCCTTTCCATAACTGCCCCCACCCCCATGGCTTCCACTGCGGCCCTGTGGGAGGGGCACAGAGAACACATTCCTCCGTGTACAGGGAGGACTGGGGCCCAGAGCCCACAGCCCAATATGATGTCTGGCAAACTGGGAGAAGACTTTGTCTGGGCCAGGCCTGGTGATTCTCTCCAGCCCAATGGCCCAATAAACACTTATCCCAAGAGTGGGCACTAGAGGGTATTGGGGCAACCAGTGTTTTATTGAGTGTCCACTCTGGGCCAGGTATTGTGCTAAAATGGGTCACTTTATCTTTGTGACTCTTTAAGGCAGATCCTATTCCCATGTAAACTGAGGAGACTGAGATCCAGAAAGGGGAGATTTCCTAAAGGTCATGTTGATAAACCCCTGTGACCCCCTAAGCCCAGGCTGTTCTGATGCCTTTGGCTCCCCCTATTAACTCTGGCCCCGGGCCAAAGCAAGTTCAGCCCCTGAGCACACACCTGCCCACAGATGGCTTTGTGCCCCTGGGCACCCTCCTACAGCTGCCCCAGTTCTGCAGCTTCTCAGCCGAAGATGTGCAACGCGTGGTGGACACCAGTGAGAAGCAGCGGTTTGCCCTGCAGCCAGGGAGCCCCAGCACTGGCCCTCTCATCCGGGCCAATCAGGGTCACTCCCTGCAGGTGGGGGCTGAGGGGACAAGTGGGAGAGCCGGGTGGGACCAGTGCCTGTGAAGGGGTCTCACTGCTGCCCATTCCCCACCCATTCTAGGTGCCTGCACTGGAGCTGAAGCCCTTGGAGACCCCGCAGGCCCTGCCCCTGATGCTTGTCCATGGCACATTCTGGAAGCACTGGTCATCCATTCTGCTCAAGGGCCTATCTTGCAAGGGAAGGACACATATTCACCTGGCCCCAGGACTGCCTGGGGACCCTGGCATCATCAGTGGTCAGTGTGTACTGCCCCGCAGCTATTCCCACCCACTCTGTCCTCCCAGGTCCCCCTTCAGGCATCTCTTGTCCAATGCCACCCCATGCTCTGCATGCAGCAGCACGCCTCTTCCCCACACTGAGTCCAGGACCCCATGTTTGATGACTATAACCTCAGGTTCCTGTTGTCTCCATAGGCATGCGGCCAAATTGCGAAGTAGCTGTTTTCATTGATGGGCCCCTGGCCCTGGCAGGTGAGCCTGGATACAGCAGGGACTGCCCTAGGAGGAGGCATGAGTCACACCTATGGCTATGTCTGCAGATGGAATCCCCTTTTTCCGCTCTGCCAATGGGGTGATCCTGACTCCAGGGAATGCTGATGGATTCCTGCTTCCCAAGTACTTCAAGGAGGCTCTGCAGCTGTACCCTACCAGTGAGAACTCTATTTTTTAAGCTTAAATATGTGCCCTCTGTCCTAACTTCTTTCCCAGTGCCCAGCCCCAGGCTGACTTAGGTCTTTCTGTATCTAACCAACTCTTTTCTCTATCTCAGGAAAGCCCCTTTCCTTGGCTGGTAATGAAGAGACAGAGTGTCACAGTGTCCCCAAAGATAGCTCCAGAGGAAGAAGAATGATCCAACAATAAAATATTTATTTTAAAAAGATGTAAAAACAAAAAAAATTCCAGTTTGAACCATGAATCATCATCCCATAGCGACAGCTGGTCTTTCTAGTGTGCTCAGGGACAACAGCTAGGTTAGGGATGTTGGTCTCAGCCATCTGGACAAGGGAAGGGTGGGTGCTGTGTGAGCTCAGGGACCACCCTCCCTAGCCTGGGGGATAACAGAGTCTGGCCCAGCCAGGTCCCTGGTTCTGCACAATGCCAGTGACAGTCAGTAAATGTACCCAGCTTAGTGCATGTCTGGACAGGGCGTGGGCAGTGAGTCCCAGTGAGTGTGGGCTTAGGAGTGGCCGTGGCAGGTGCTAAGCGGGGCAAGAGCAGAAAGACAGGCCTCAGAAGGCCTCGTGGCCTCCTGTGAGTTGCAGGAAAAGGTCTTCATCCAGTTCCTCCCCACGGGCCCGCTCCCGTGTTGACAGGAAAATGTAGCCGCCGATGTACTCGTGCACGATGCGGCAGCTGGCAGACACACTGCTGAAAGCCACGTTGATATGCTCATCAAACTCGATGGCGACCTGCAGGGTGGGCAGTCAGAGTGGCTGGCAGGGTGGGATAAGGGAGCCATCCCTGCCCTGCCCTGGCTGGGTCTGGCCCGGCCCCCTGCCCCATCCCCACCCTCACGCGGGGCCCACCTGCCGGATGTCCCAGTTAACATTCCACTGGCGCATGTTGCTGAAGCGCCAGGTCTTGACTACATCACCCACGGCCAAGTCTATTCGGATCAGTCGGTTGTTGGCAATGCCTAGGATCTCATCTTTCCTGCTGCCCTTGAACCTGGTCCCCAAGGGGAAAGAGTGTGAGGAAAGGCCCCATTGTGCATGGCCTTCTAGGCCACTCAGCCTGGTGCAGTGCTCAGGAGCAAGCTGTGCAAGCAAATAAGCCATTAGGGTCTCTGGGCCTCACGTTCCTCATCTAGAGAATGGGGGCTAACTGAAATAATCATGATGGCACTTAGCAGCCACACGCAAGTGGTCTATGCCTCTAAGTGACTTCTTTGCATCATCATCTGTTGCCTCACTCAGATTTCTGCAGGCTTGGGAAACGGCCAGCCAAAGGGGCACTCCCTGTCACAGCGCCCAGCACCGGCCCTGTCCTAGCCAGCTAACCACGGCCCGAGGGGGACTGGTCAGGGCAGAGGTAGGAGGGAAGCTGGGTCTCTTGCTCTCCTGGCCTGAGCTCATTCTCGTGTCTGCTGTGGGCTGCAGGATGGGGAGCACATGGGAGCCCTCAGTCGGGTCTACCCACAGATACAGGAAGGGAGGCCTCATGGTACCACCCACCAGACAGCAGGTGAAGGCAGAGACAGTGCTCGGCAAAGAGGCTGGGGTCGGGCTTGTACCTGACCATGAAATAGGAGATGCCAAAGTCGGGCAGGGACTGCCAGGCCTGGATGAAGCGCAGCTGGGCTTCTGACAGTGGGAGCTGGGCCACGTTCTGGTGGGCTTCCAGGATCCGTGGGGTGAGCTGCAGGACCACACTGGTGAGGGACTGCCCAAAGTCCCTGAGACCCTCGGCCTGTCCCCATCAGGGAGACGGGATGCTGAGCCTGGGGCAGGGGTATGGCCAGTGTGGGGCCAGCAGGGTACACCTCACCACTCAGCAAATATGAGCTGAGCCGGGCCCTGAGGTGGGCATGGGCAGGGGCACCGTGAGCCCTCCCAGAAGGGGCAGGCCAGCATGCTCGGGCTTAGGGACACAGGTGGGAGAAGGAGTGAGTGAGCACGTGGCTTTCCAGAGGAAGGCTCTGGGGTGATCCAGGGTCCAACGGTGGCCAGAAGAATGCTATGGTCATTCCTGCCACCAACTCTCTCTGGTACCTGCTTTGCCTTGAATTTTCGCTGGAAGCGGGGGGCAACAAGGCCATAGGGGTTAAGGCCCTCAGTGGAGGCATCAAGGCTCTGGGGGTGGTTGCCCGAGCCCCCAGCGCCTGTCCGCTGCAGGCTGAGGAAAGCCAGAATGGCCTGCACCTCGCTGGCGTAGCTACTGTCCGCCATGGTGCGGCCCTTGGAGGCCAGGCGGCAGCCGGCCATCCAGTGGGCATACTGCTGCTCCTGGGGTGGGAGGAACATAGGATGGTGGTGAGGGGCTAGCCAGACTCTGGTTCAGCCTCCTGCCCCTGTCCCTGTCCCCACTCCAGCCCCTGCTCAGCCCTCACTCACATCCTGGCACCGTAGGTAGATCTCACTCATGCCCTCAGGGGAGGGCACCAGGAGCTTGATACAGAACTTCTGGCCTGAGACATTGACATCAGGGACCACCTCACAGCCTGGAGGAAGAAGGGGTGGGCTTCTTAATGAGAGGCCCCTCGGTGATGCACAGCCTCTCAGGACAGAGGGCATCTTCCCTGGCCTCCAGGAGGAAACCGAGTAAGAGCATTACCTGCCCAGCCGACAGGAGGGCCCCTCTCCAGCCCTGCCTTGATCCTGTCCTGGCCAGGCCACCTTCACTTACCCTTGAGGTTGAGCTGTTGAATGGGGTCCCCCGGGGCCTCGTCCTGGCTCTTATAGTAGGACAGTGTGGTCTCCTTGAACACCACCCAGTGTTGGCGGTACCCCTTCAGGGTCAGCTTCCGGGGCCTGAGAGTGAGGAAAAGGTGTGTGAAAGGCCACCTCCCTCCCTCCACTCTCTCTCCACACTGAGCTCCTCTAGTAGGGCTGCCAGCTCTGGGCCCACACTCACCGGAAGATCCGAAGATAGTCCTTGAGTTCTGGGATGGTGGTGAGGCTGTCCTGGGGAGGAGAGGAGTCAGAGGGGGCCAGGTCCCAGGGCTTGGCCATGACCCAACCCCTGACTGGAGGCCCTCCTCACCAGCATATCCGTGGACGCTGACCCCTCCAGCTTCACCTCCAGGTTGCTCAGGGCTGCATCCAGGTCGTCAAGCCCCGGGTCTGTGCCAGCCGGGTCATCCACTTCCCCACTCTGGGACAGCTTGTTGATGTGGTACTGTGTGGGGCACAGGGCCAAGAAAGGGTGATTTGGCAGCCCATTAGCCCAACAGGGACCTGAGCTGGGCTTCCCTGAAGACAGGGCCCCATATGGAGGACGTCTGTGCCCTGGGACTGTCTGCACCCCGGCCCCCCAGGCCTGGGCGGCACCTGCAGTGCTGCAAACACCATCATCTCCTCCTCGGTGCAGTCAATCTCCTCCAGCAGCAGGTCCCACCGGGCCTGTTCATACAGCTGGGTCAGCCGCACTGGGTCTGCCTGGAGCGGTGGGAGGGGGAGGCTGCGTTGGTGCCCACTGCCCTGAGCACCCCGTGCACCTAAGCCCCCCACACCTAAACCCTACCTCTGCACTGTGGCAAGCTCACGCAGTGGTCCTACGTGGCAGCAGGCCCCAACCACAGCTTTATGGCCTGCCAGCCCCACCTGCCCAGGCAAGTGGCACCTTCTTCCCTTTAAACCTTTTGTACAGATGCTGACCGTATGTCTACTGTGTGCCCTGCATGCTGCAGGGGCACAAAGGGGACTGAGTAAACCAATCAATAGATAGGTGAAGTGATTCAAGAGTGCAATAAAAGCTCTAAAAAGGACACAGGTTCCATGGGGCATCCACATGATGCCCTGGAATGAGGACACATGTTCAGTGGTGATGCGAGAGAACGGAACTAGTGTGCCCGAGACTACTCTACGGGAAGAAGCACTTGGAGGGGCCTCTTGAGGTGCCCACATGCTGCACTAAGGCCTGAAGGGTGACAACAGGCCACTGAAGGGAAGAGCGAGAGGAAGAACATTCCAGAGAGAAAACACAGGGAGTGCAAAGCACAAAGCGGGAAACCAGTTACCCACACAAGACCAAGCCCACACACCCTCTGAAACCCACCAGAATTGATAGCAAAGGCATAGAAAAGGTAAATCCAAAGAGAGGGAACTAGGCGGGTGAAAGATGCCAAGATTTTGGAAGACAGAAAGCAAAAACATGAAGGAGAATTGAGTTCCAGGGGGAGAAAGCAGGAATCACTCTTTTCCCCTCCTGTTCTGTGGGAAAGGCATGAATGAGGCTTGAGAACAGGCAGAAAGCACACAGTAAAAAATACAAAAATCTGAGCAAAGACATCCTTCACATGGCATACCCCAGGAGAGGCTCTGGACCAGGACCCCTGAGCCGAGAGGTGGGGGGCGCTCAAGCGAGGACTGTAGAGCATCTATGAAAGGAACACATCCCTCCCCACTCCCTGCAGTCAAGTGACGGCCAGCGGGTACCTGGCAGAAGCTACAGAGGCTGAACCAGAGGTACCCCTGTATTTGGTACTCTAGGCACAGCTGGGTTAAGGGGAGCATTGTGCTAAAAAACAGATGAATTAAGAGAAGGTTGGCATTCTCAGGGGTAAGACCCCCAGCCCTTCCCCACTTGTCACCCTACATTTTGGCAGTGAGCCTTTTACCTACAGTTGGGAGACCAGAGGTTCACTGCTGAGGAACTAATGAGCCAAAGAGAAACTCCTCCACAAAGAGTGGCATCCCTGCCCCATCGCTGCCAGGAGGCCCCCTCAAATGCCAAGCCCCATTTCATCTACTCAGGATTTCCAGTCAGTTTCTTAGAGCTTTACTTTTAAATATGAAAAGACAGGCAAGGGTTTCCCACATTTAAGGGAAAGCTGCTAGCAGAAACTGGAGAGACCAACACAAGCAAGAAAAAGAGAGCTTAGAGGAAATAAAGGCAATGTAGGGAAGAACAGAAAACTTCAAGTGCTAGTCAAAATCCTTATTGAGACAAAATGCTGCACTTATGAAATAAGAACAGGATGGGAGACACATATTTATGTTCACCTGGCTTAGGACAAAGGTGCCCCTGCAGTCACTCGGGAAAGGATGCTCTTTTCAATAAATGGCACTGGGTCCATTGGATATTCGTATGTAAAAAAACTATTTGTACCCCTACCTCACACCACATACAAATGTCAATTCCAGATGGATTGTAGATCTAAATATGAAAGTCAAAGCAATAAAACTTTTAGAGAAAGATTGGACTGTATCTTTGTGATCTTGGAATAAAAATGATTTCTTAAACAGGTCACAGAAGATATTAATCATAAAAGAAAAATGCAAAAAAATAAAAACCAGATTATATTAAAATTGGGAACTTCTGTTTATCAAAATAAACCATTAAGAGAATGAAAAGCCAAAGCCCAGAGTGGGAAAATGTAATCCCAATATATTTATCTGATAAAGTGTCATCTACAGAATATATAAAGAACTCCTACAAAGCAATATGAAAAAGACAAGCAACTAATATAGAAATTGGCAAAAAATTGGAACAGAAACTTCAAGAGGATATCCAAATGGCTAGAAGCCATATGAGAAAAAGCTCGGCTTGATTAGCCATCAGGGAGATGTAAATTAAAGCCATATAAAAAGCGCCTCGGTGCTTGTCTGGGGTTGGGTGTGGGAGAAGACATGACTACAAACGGGCACTGGAGAACTTTCTGGGGTGATAGAAATATTCAAAACAAGATTGTGGTGATGGTTGCACAGCTGTATAAATTTGCTAAAAATAATCAAACTGCTTACAATGGGTGATTTTTATGGTATGTAAGTTATATCTCAGTATAAAGCTGTTTAAAAAACAATTAAACAAAACACCATATGAGATAATATTACACATCTACCAGAATAGCTACAATGGAAAAGATAGGAAATACCAAGTGCTGGTGAAGTTGTGGAACAATCAAAATTTTCATACACTGCTGATGGGGGTATAAATTGGAACAACCACTTTGGAAAGCTGTTTAGCAGTTATCTACTACAGCTAAACCAATGCCTGCCCTGTAACCCAACAATTCCACCTCTGGGTATATGCCCTACAGAAATATGTACATGTGTTTACAAACAGACATATACTGGAATGTTCATAGCATCTCTGTTCATAATAGTCCCAATTGGGAAATTGTATAATGCCCATCAATAGTAAGAATGGAAAATTAATTTAGTGTATTGACGTAATGGAATGCTACACACTAAAAAGAAAGAATAAATTTCATGTGTGTAGATTTCAAATACAGGCAAAACTAATCTATGGTGTTAGAAGTAATATTAGTGGTTCCCTCCATTCTGAGGGAGATATCGCCTGGAGAAGGCATGAGGGGAGTTTCTGGGGGCTGGTAAAGTTCTGCTGTTTAATATGTTAGATACATATATGCATTTTTCTGAATGTATGTTATGCTAAAAAAATCTGTTAGGAACTCTTAGAGCTCTTAGGACTTAAAAATACAGTTTCAGATATTAAAAACTCAATAGATCATTTGGAAAATTAATCAAGGCACTTCAGAAAACAGAAAAAAAAGACAATGACTTTAAAAACAAGAAGAGATAAATGTCTGAGTCTTTTTCTTTGAAGAATCAATCCAGGAGGTCTAATATCTACCAAGTTCCAGAAAAAAGGAACAGAAAAACAGAGGGGAGCAAATTATTAAAGAGACTGTGTAGGGTATTTCTCTAGAACTGAAACACCCCAGGTTTTTGGTTTGAAAGGGCTCAGCAAACGTGAAGGGCCAATCAATGAAGAAAGACCCATAGTAGGACATACTATTAAGAGATTTTAGAAGATGAAGACATAAGGATAAGATTCTAAAAGCTTCTGGAATGCTGCCCCTCCAAGAAAAAAAAAGGGTCACATATGGAAGGACTGAAAATAAAAATGGCATCAGAATCCTCAACAGCAACACTGTAAGATGGCTTTAAAATTTGGCTGGAAAATGTTTCAACCTAGAATGCCATACCTAACCAAACTATCATGTGAGTGAGGGTAGAATAGTGACCTCTGCAGACATGCAGGACTTCAAACCCCTTGCCATTTTAGGAGAAGCTATTGTTATTTTACCACTTTAGGGGAAGTTATTGAAATACATGCTCCACCAAAATGAAGCGGCCAGTTAAGAAAGAGGAACATAAGAGATCCAGGAATGAAGCAGCCCCATATAGGGAGTCCCAGGAGATAGTGAAGGAAGTCCAAGGACAACAGTCATGCAGTGGGTCTAGACAGCTACCATGCCTTGGTTCCAAGAAGGAAAGAACACCGACTGAACACTGAAGGCTCAATAATTTTGAAAGGAATACTGTGCTTGGGCTGCAGTGTTTGAGGGCCTTAGTTATGGAACATCCCACCCACCTCATCACTGTGGAGACTCCCCGTGGCAAGTCACACCACATAGAGAGCATTCAGATAGTCTTCTGGGGTCCCTCTTCTAATTGTACATAGACAATTAATAGACAGATAAGTAAATAAAAGTATAGCAATCATGAACATGAAAAATTTGACCAAGAAAGGAAGTATCACTACTCTGTGGCTTAGCTAAGAACACTCTTTATATGTGTTACTATTAATACCCATGATTGCGTTGCCAAAACTATAACACAATTCAATTGGAAAGGTGCAAAGAAGTGTGTGTTTTATGTGTTGGGGGGGGTGAGGTAAGAAAATTAAACTTCATCTTTTATACAAAGTCAACAGATTGTGTGTGAAATGGGAAAACCAAGGAATAGAAATAAAGAAGCATGCCATATAAATGTAAATACTAGAGCAAAGAGTTACAGAGTTAAGATCTACAGTCTCTACGGATCAGAAATCTAGGGTAAGAAGAGGTGGGGCACGGAACTGCTTTTGTTGTTGTTATTATTACAGACCTGCTAGGGATAGTTAACTCTTTAAGCCATCATATATTATTTGACTAAAAGTTAAACTTAATAAAACAAAAAGAAGAACAAAGACCAAATGGTTTTTAGATATTGGAAAACAGCCCATGCAGAACAGTGATCCTTGAGACAGGGAACCAAGTAAGGCGAGTCCTAAGATCACCCCAGCTGCCTGGCTGGGAAGTTTCCAGGCTGCACACAGAGAGGAGGACCCCAGCATACTCCCTGAGTTGAGGAGATGTAGTTGAGGATTTGAGGAGTCCAAAGCAGTTGGGATTAGTAGGGCAGAGTACTGAGGCAGAGAGAGCTGCACAGAGAGCCCCTCTGGAGTCTGTACCTGGGTACTGACCGGCGTGTGTGTGTAAGCAAACTACCCAAGGCTGCTGGAAGAAAACATTGAAAAGGAGCAGGTGGAAGGAATATTTACCAGAGCTCACATCAGGGTGGGAGAGGTTCACATCCCAACAGCCAGATTAGAGAAACCTCATGATACAGGGCACACCGGATAGAATACTCAGGAAGTGATCGCTTCTGCACTGCGGTACATTAGCCTTAGATCGAAGGATGTTTCTGTCTTGCTCAGGCTTGGAAACCTAAGCAAGGCTTGGAAGGATCAAACTCTTTTCAAGTATCTTAATTTCACTCCCAAACATGATTTTAAAAATTTAAAGGACTTAAAAAAAAAACAGCACCTAAGAACATAACATTTGTAGTGTCTAGTATCAAATATAAAATTACCAGGCATGAAAACAAGCAGAAAAATTCAACTCATAATGAGGAGAAAGTCAACAGAATTAGATCTACACATGATACAGATGATAGAATCAGTAGATAAAAACACAAAAAAGTTCATGTAAATATATCCTGTATGTTTAAGAAGGTGGACAAAAGCATGAGCATGCTAAGGAGAGATATAGAAAATATTATAAAGGTCAAGACTAAACTTCTAGTCATGGGACTAGTGGCAGATTAGATAGGGCAGAAGAAAAAATCAGTAAACTTGAAGACAGAGCAATTAAACTATAGAAAAATAAGACTGGAACCCTCCCCCTGAAAACAACCCCCAGAAAGCAAAGCGCATCAGTGAGGCGTGTGATGATTTTAAGCGATCTCGTAGTCATGTCACTGGAATCCCATAAAAGGGGGAAGCAGAAAAAGTATCTGAAAAATAATGGCCAAAATTTTCCAAATTTGATGAAAACTATAAACTCACAGATTCAAGAAGCTAAATGAACCCCAAGCATGAGAAACCTGAAAGATATTAAGACACATGATCACCAAAACCTTTAAGACCAGTGATAAAATGAAAATTGTAAGAACACTCAGAGAAAGACACATTACATATAGATGGACAAAGAAGGCCAGCAGAACTGCTGCTTTGCTGGAAGCAGAGCAAGCCACAGGGCTGAACCAACATCTTCAAGGTACCATAAGAAAAATAAAACCTATCAACTGAGAATTTTATCCTGAGTGAAAGTATCTTTCAAAATAAAAGGCAAGGTAATGACTTATGCAGACATGCAAAAGCTGAAAGAGTTCATTGCCAGTGGATCGGCAGGACAAGAAATGTTAAAGGAAGTCCTTCAGGCCAACAGAAAATGATACCAGCTGGAAATGGGATCTATAGACGGAATAAAGAACACAGGAAATGGTGAGTATATGGGCAGACAGAAAAGACTTTTCATATTTTTTAAGTATCTTTACAGGACAGTTAGCTGATGGAACTGTTCCGTATCTTGACTGCATCAGTGTCAGTATCTTGGTTGTGATACTTGCTGGGGCAAACTGGGAGAAGGGTATCCAGGAATCTTAGATCTCTGTGTATTACTTCTTACAATTGTCTGTGAATCTATAGTTATCTCCAAACACAAAGTTTAATAAAACATGATTGCCTGGCTAAAGTAAAAATAATAACAATGATGACCCAACAATTCTACTCAAGTACATCAAGAGAAATGAAAATACATGTCCACTCAAAAACTTATGCATGAATATTCACAGCAGCATTATTCATAAAAGCCAACAAGTGTGGGGGTGGAAACACATGTCTATTAACTGATGAAAGGATCAATTAAATGTGGTATGTACATACAATGAAATATCTCACAATACAAAGGACAGAGCCCTGATATATGCTACAACATGAAAGCATTATGCTATGTGAACGAAGCCAGCTGTAAAAAGCCATAAATTGTATGATTCCATGTATATGAAATGTATAGATTAGCCAAATCTATAAAGACAGAAAAGAGATTAGTACTTGCCTGGGGCTAGGGCAGGTGGGGGATAATGGATGTAGGTTTTCTTTTTGAGGAATGAAAATGTTCTAAACTGACTGTGGGGATGGTTTCACAAGTTTGGGGATACACTAACCATTGCACCGTGCACTTTAAATAGGCAAATCATATGGCACCTGGATTATTTTTCAAAGCAGCTGTCATAATAACAGCAGGCTCTGACATATGTCGAAGTGAAGTGTGCGAGGCCGGGAGGGGAGATCCCTCTCCTTAGGACGAGCCAAACTGCCCGAGCAGGGTTCTCGGGGACGCTCACCACTGTCTATGCCCATCTATGGTCATTGCCTTCCTTGATGGCCTCTTGGGAAACAGGCCTTGGCATCAGCCTGGACCCAGCACCATGTTGGCAGAGATAACAAAAGGGATGTGGGTGGACAAATGGATAGATGGACAGACCCCTACAGGTCTCTAATGCTCCCAGAGCCCAGACCGTGGTGCCCACTGACCAGCCCCCACTTCTCCCTGAGCCAGCCTACCTTGGGATCCAGGTCGAAAAAACTGTAGTACTTAAAGCGCAGCCAGAGTGTGTCCCCAGTCTTGATGCCCTGCTGCATGAGGCACCGTGACGAGTCCAGCCACCTGGGCCATGGCACAGACAGGGGTGAGCGCTGGGAGAGGTACAGCACTGGGGCGGGGGGCTTGGGGCAAGCACACACTTATAGAAAAGGCCTAGAAACAGGAGGTGTGGATTTAGGGTTAGCAAGATACAGGGGAGGGTGTGGACCCTGGGAGTAGGAGCCCAGACACAAGGGGAAACGGCCCTGGGGGCAGGCCCGGGGGCAGAGCACCTGCTGTGGAGCTGGGTCTTGTCCACCAGGGAGCCGGGCCGGGGCAGGCGCTGCAGCAGGAGGGGGTCTGGCGGGGGCTGAGGCCGGCTCAGCATGTGGTAGCAGGCCTCAGTCTGAGCACTGTCTGAGAAATGGGCTGGCATCCCCCGGAACAATGCAGGTGCCACACCTAGGGTGCAGGCTGGGTCAGCCAGGCCAGGCCCCCAGCCCCCCGCCTCCTGGGCCTGGCCCCCCAGCCCAGCCCCTGGCCTGCCCGGACTTTGCTCACCCCCAGCCAGGACGACCTTGGTCAAGTCATACAACTCCTCCTCTGGCTCCTTTTCTTTCTTCTTCTTCTCTTTCTTCTCTGGAGCCCGAAGCAGAGACAGCTCCTCAGGGTGCCGGATACCTGCGGAGAGTTGGGGCCTCAGCAGGGCAGGGGTCCTGCCCCGTGACCTCCACCCAGTCTATGCGCGCTTTGGGGGAGGTCACGGCTCTGCAGGCAGGTTGAGGGACAGACAGAAAGGACATGACAATAGCTGGGCCTATAAAGGGAGGGGACCTGCACTTTGGCAGGGTGGCAGAATGGGGACCAGCCAGAGACTCACTGAGGAGGCGGCAGATGGCAGCCACAGCCTGGAAGAGGGGCTGGGAGAAGCTGGCTCGGAGGCGCAGGGCGCGGCGATTAGGCAGCCGCAGGATGACGGGCCGGTGCTGGGGCCCGAAGAAGAGGCGGGCGTCAGCCAGGATGCCATACTTGTCCAGTGTCCAGTGGGTCTGCAGCAGCCATTGCCTTTTCTGTTCCCACCAAATGGCATGATCTGACCAGTCCTGCTTGCGCTCTGCAGGGCCACGGAGAAGGGGGTGCATGCGCATCAGCCTTGGAGGGCCCTGCCCCCAGCACTGAGCACAAGACCAGGATCCAGAGGCCCGTGATGATGCCCCTCAGCTGCCTGAGCCAAGCCACATGCGGTTGGCCTGGGGTCTGGGACCGAGGTTATGGGAGAATGGCTCTTGCTGGCTAACCCTCCTAGGCTATTGCCATATCACTTCTCAGGGGAGTTCCTACCCCAGAACCTGGATGCCCAGTCATGGTACTTTCATCTCACGCACCCCAGCCACTTGGGCTCCCCTCTGTGGCACCTCCCATGTCCTCCCGCAATTCCTGGCTCAAGGGCCTCCCTCGGGCATTCCTGGGGCTCAGGAGGCACAGGCTACCGCAGGGCCCAGCGCTGGGAGTGGCACGCAGCAGCAGGTGCTCTGTAAACATGTATGGGTCACTGGTTCTGTGACCTAGGCCAAGGCCTTACCCTCTCCATGCCTCAGTGTTCTAAGCTGGTGAGATGAGCGCAGCAATCACCCTGACCCCATGGACACTGAACAATGCCAGCGTGTGCTGAGTGCGCGGCGTCTATGGTGTTCTTCTGTGGGCACATCACAACCAGCGAGGGAGCATCAGTCAGAACTGTGACTACTGCACTTGTCACCGCCATGCAGCCAGTGACAGACGACACACGGCCTCTCTGTTCTCCCTCTAGGGGCATGAGCTGGTGTGAGCACAGCCCGCAGAGCGTGCCAAGCCTCTCCGAAGGAGGCCTGACTCCCTGCCTACGCCCTTCCTCCCACAGCCCTGCCTTAGCCCTGCCACCACGTCTCCAGTGCTTTAAGGGAGAGAGACCCCGTCTGACTCCTGGCCTTGCCCAGTGCGGTCGGGGACCCTCTTCTCCCTCCTCAGCCACAGCCTCTTCCTGGGGGTCTCACCTAGATATGGCCTCGTCTTCCTTCTGCCACCCCAATTGCACATCCCATAGGCCCAGGCACTGTGGCCTGGACCGTGGAACAGAAACTTGCAAGCTACCAGTTAAGGCAAAAGTCCACTGGCCTCCATCTTCCCAGAACTGTTCGTTCACCAGGCCATGCGCCCGGCTCTGAGACTAGGCATGTGATGATGTCTAGTCCCAGACCCACTGACACTCATCTTAAATTCTGCCCAGTTTAAAGGGAGTCTCTTAAACATCTTCAAGGTTTGAAGGGTTCATCTTAAACTATGCTCCTCTCTTCACTGGCTCCTCCGCACTGCATCTGGGGTCTGGGCGACAACTCTCCTGCTAGGACAGCATCATCCCTTTCACTTTAAGCCGCATTTAATCAATGTCAGTCCCACCTCCAAAAGCCAGCCTCCTGTCCACCCTCACTGCTGCCCGTATGAGGCCTTGTGGCCCTGCCCCACAGCCTACCCGCACTGGAGGGGCCTGCCTAGATGTAACAACGCCTCGGCCTGATGCTCTGCTGAACACCCTTCAGTGGCTGCTCTCAACCACCAGGACAGAGGCCAAACACCTCATGATGGCCACTCCAGGTGTTCTCCCTGGCCTGGAGGCCCCAGTTCTGAATAGCCCCATGCCCCGTCACACGTTGCTCCTCCCTGCTGGACTGCTCTCAGGACTCATACTAAGTGACAGATGATACATGGCCTCTCCCGGGAAGTCTTCCCTCCCAAGCTGGGTGCAGCCCTTTCTTCCAGCTCCAGGCACTCCCATGCTATCTCCCCCAGCAGAGGCCAGTGCCTGGCCCTGTGCAAGCAACTGAAGGGTCCATCTCACCTGCCCTGCTGTGTCCAGGAGGTCAGGACCCTGACTGAGCATCAGTAGATGTCTGATGCACTAAGGAGTAGGAGGGAGTAGGAGAGACAGGGACAATGTCCCCATAGCAGGTGACAGGAACTGAAGCCCTCAGGGCTCAGCAGTGGCTGGAGGAGCGGGGTCTGTGTGACTCCCCGTCTAGGCCTCTTGCTCTGCCCGTGTGCTGTGCCCTGGGGACAGCCAGGTCCTTTCTTGGGCCCCAGGCCTTCTCCCCCTCCGCCCTGGCTTGGCCCCTTCCCTGCCTGAGTCTCGGTCTGACGCCCAGTTTCCTGAGAGACCCTCTGTTCCCCACTTCCGCTTTCGCAGCCTCCTCGAGCCCTGCCTTCTGGAAGCTCCCTGACCACTTCATCCTGTTGGGCTATCCTAGGGCCCGGTCTGTCCACAAGTTGACTGACCTGCCTCATGGGCTGCACGTGGCAGGATGCCTGGGTCTGAGGAGGCTGCCCACCCCCACCCACAGGCGGCCCAGGACCCAGGCTCCTGACTGACACTATCATGGACCTGCCTTCCGGCTCTGGTTATCAGAGGGTGCCCACTGCCTTGCCAGGAAGGGGCAGCCCCCACTCCCGCAGGGAGAGGCGATGAGTAGCCCCCATGTCACTGGCCTAGCTCCTCTCTATGGCTGATACCGCAGGCTGCTCTGCTGTAACTTCCTGTGGGGGCAGGGCCTTCCCACCCAGGCCAGGCCATCACCAGCCTGCTGAGGGCTTCCGCCCGGGGGAGGGAGTGAGGGAGCAGGCCCCAGCTCCCCAGAAGCCCTCTCTCATTTCCCCTTGGGCCCCCAGAAGTGACCTCTGCTTCAACATATACAAGGCCTCTCTAGCCCCTTTTAGTGGGTGAACAGAAGATGGTGGCCAGGTCTGCTCCTCAGGGACTTAGCAAAACCCGCTGGAGTGGGAGGAAGGGAGGGAAGACAGAGGGAGAGAGAGGAAGTTGGGGAAATGACTTTTTTGGAACCAAATGATTAAGCTGGTGCCTGAGTCACTGTGACACCGTTATTGAGAGCTGCACAGCATGGAAGTGCCAGGGGACATGGGTTGTAGTTGCCTTGTGGTGCTGAGGTCAGCGGCGGGACAGCCAGGTACTCACCGATCTTCTCCACAACCTTCAGGAGCACAGCGCCGATGTGTGACTCCCCCGTGACCCGGAGGGTAACTGACTCGGCCTGGGGGTCCTCCTCTCCCACAAACACCTGCAGCTCCCAGGATGAGTCGATATAGTCCCCGGTGGCTGTCTTCATCCCCGCCATGGCTGTGGCTCTACAGAGAGGGTGGGGAGAGGCAAAGTGGGCGGGGCTCCAGGGTCTGGTGGGCTATAGGTGCTCAAGTAGGAGTGGCCCTGTGGTCAGTGCCCTGGACAGGCAGGTGAGCAGACAGTGGGCCTGCAGGCCAGTGTGCCATGGCAGCAGCAAGGCACAGGCTACCTAGTTGTTCCAGGTAAACCTCAGACCCTCTCACCATCACGGATGGTTGGGCTGAACCATGTCGTCCAACCCACTCCCGACTCACAAACAGGAAAACAGGCTTCGTAAGAGAACAGAGGGGCTACTCAATGCAAGGGCTGGGCACAGTCTCCATCTGCTTTCCCTGCCCCCAGTTCATCCTCAGACCCTCACTGATCGCTACCCACCCTGGAAATGGTTGTGAACCCAGGTCAGAAAATTGTTCCAATCCTAGCCCAAAGCTCAGATCCAAACATCCTAGACCAGCTGCGGCCTCCCTAGGGCAGTGGGAAGTCTGAGCTGCCACATGGAGAGAGGTGTGCTGGGCAGAGGGCTACAGGAGGGAAAGTAAGAGATAGGTGTCTCGGGCCTTCAGCCACTGGCCCAGCTTACCTTACCTCGCCTGCCAGGGGCTGGGGGCCACAGGTTGGGGTCAGTGTCAGCCACTCCTCGCCTCAGCCTACACACCTGCAGACTACTGTGTGCTTCCTGCCCCTCTGCAGCAAGAAGCTGGGGCCTTATCACGAGCAAGGAGCAGGGCGGGGTAGCCCCTCCCCAGGGCGGGCTGGCGTTGAGGGCAGGAAGCAAACGCCAGCCATTGCGCTGGGGTTCCAGTGGGGCCCTCTGTTCCCAGTAAGTGGAGGAAGCAGCAGAGGGCCAGAGGAGTGAGTCTCGTGGACCCAACCCCACAAAAAGGCACCCCTCATTTTCAGGGAGGCTCGGTTAAAACAAGAGAAGCTACCAATTAGTATTCAGGGATAGGTCCCCAGTAGGAAGCCATCTCCCATCTCTAACCTGTCATAAGGTTGGGGGCCTTTGGGCCATGAAACATCACTGAGTTGCCATGGAGTTGAAACAATTGAATCCAGGTCATTTAGGAATTTGGCAGGTCAAGGTGGGATGTTCCACAAAATAGATCTTTTAAGGCCCCAAGGAAAACTTTTATGTCTTTCCTGTCCCCAGTAAGGCCTCTATTTCCAAACCTGGCAAATTTATAGAGCTGCCCAGGGCAACAGCTGAATAAAGAAATTGGACTCTGAATATTCACAGACCTTTCTCCTGCCACCTCCGGGTCTCAAGGCTTCAAACTTGCCATCTTCACAGTCCCTGAACGTTCAATGTGCTCACCCCCAGTACCCAAAGCTCACTCAAGTCCCTACTCAAAAGTGACCTCAGAAGGTCCCTGGTGGCCCCACATCTTCCAACCCATCCACTGCACTGGGACCCAAGCTTTGGTGGGGCAAGTCCTTATGTTCACTACCAGGTAGCAGGAATTCAGCCTTTCCAGAGCCATATGCTACAGCGACACCAAAGGCACAGCAGGATGCCTGTGGAGGCCAGGCTTTATGACCCAGACGGAGGAGGCCTGCTGGGGATTCCCAGGGGAAAGCCAGCTTATGTGAGGCTGCAGCAGCAGGCAGCAGAACTGGCCGCTGGCTTCAGCTGCTTCCTAGCCCAGAAGGCTACGACACTCTTGGAACAAATGAGGAAGCTTTACTCGTGCTCCAGAAGCCACCCGTCTAAAGAGGGTTTCAGAAACAGTTTGCTGCAACTATAGCGAAGTGTAATTAAAACCCCTACTTTACGCTTTGCTGAGAGCGATTTAAAAAATATTAACAGCAGCCAACTGCAAAAGGTCCAAAGCATCCCTTGCAATGGAAATCATTTTTTTGGTTCCTGAGCAGAACCCAGTGTTCTCCTCAGGTTTCTGGCTTGGCGATGAGAGGGTGGCACACTGACAGCACGGCAATCACCTAAACCTCTGGACTTGGTGCCACTTTGGGTCAAAGAGCCTCCCAGGTTCCCGTTCAGCTGTTCGCTGAGTGACAGCACCACCTAGTGACCATCTGGTAGAGCCTGCGAACCAAACAGGCTCACACCCAACTTGGAAGGAAAAGGAGAAAAGGCTGTGGGGTCCAAGTCTAGCCAATGCACATTAGCACCCCTCCCAATCTGGGCTGTGGCCCCTGTGGGGCAGCCTCTTGAACCTTGTGGCAAGAAGATTCATCAAGGACACAGCAACGCATAACCACGCCTGACTGGCTTGTTTTATTGGAGAAGGGGACGTGTAATTAACAACGTGAAGACAGTGGGGACCTGAGGTTGGGAAGAACACCTTCCCCTTCCCACACATGCCCACTGCCCAAATAAAAAATAACCAACTATGAGAGAGCAGCTGAGACAGCGACCGAGGGGCAGGGAAGAGGACATAGAACTTGAGGGCAGCAGGAGAGACCATGCGTGTGCTGGGAGGGCCCAGAGGCATCGGCTGTACCAGTAACTTGAGTACAAGTCTGTTATCTTCCATGTAGGTCTGTATAAATATATAGAGATAAGTGGTTTGCTTCTTCCCCTTCTCTCCCTCCTGCTTCGTGCTGCTTGCCGCGGTCCCAGCTCCTCCTTCCGGACGAGGGCGAAGGAAGGGGGATGATGAGCAAGTCATCACCGAATTGCGATCAGACCCACGTCCATCAGCTTCTGGATCTTCTGTGCTATCACAGGATTCTTTAGGTGTCTATGAAAGAGGGAAAGTTATTTGGAACAAGACTGAATCTGAAGAGTCTTACTCGTTCTCAAAGCAAGCCCAACGCTAACTCCCCCAGAGGCGGCTGGGGAGTCCTGGTGGAGACTACCCTGCGGGAGGCAGCCAGGGCCTTTGCCGCTGCCACGCGGCCACCCTTGCCAGGTCCACTCTGCGGCGTTGACAGACACAGCCTTGAGCCAAAAGCTTTAGCCCAGTGAAACTACTCTTCCCAACTGACTGCTTAAGCTACCATGACTAACCTAACAAGTGAAGCTGCTCCAGTTCACCAATGGCCAACCTTTCAGGTTTTAAGAAAGAATTACCCAGTAAATACTCCACCCAGACTGAGCGCAGCCCCCGACCTGACCTTGTGAGTGCTCATTCCTTTTGTTCTCCTTTGCCCTTCAAGGCCATTTCCCCCAACTCTACTCACTCGCTGAGTGCCTGGGGGTCCTTCTGCATCTGTTCCAAGATGAGCCGCATGGCCGGGTCACTCATGATCTGTTGCACCTCAGGGTCAGCCATGGCCCGTCGCTTCACATCTTCGGGGCTGTCGTGACGGTTGTATTGGGCCATCATGCAGCGTTGGTAACCGTCTGATACCTCCTGCATTCCAGCAAAGCCAAAGGGGGCAAGCTTAAATAAGCACTCCCTGGCTCAGGGCCTCAGCAGGTCCAAGGTAACAAGTAAATGAGAAGGGAAGAATGGAGACCAACTACAGACAAACAAAGGGACAACCAGTGAACAGACACTGAGAAGACCCACAAGAGACAGGGACGCAGGGGAAAAGGCCCTGAAGGCCACGTGCAACCCCACCTTACAGTTGGAGTCCAGGTCTAGCGCCTTCTGGTAGACATCCATGGCTTTTGTGTAGTCCTTCATCGCTTCTAGGGCAGCTGCTTTACGTATATAACCCTTGACTGCAGACAGAAATGGGAGAGGTGAGCTACTACCCAAAGTGCAGCTTCAAAGGCTGCTTCTTCACCTCTTCACGTGAACATCTACATCCCTCATGCCTGATGCTGGCTCCTAAGTGCCACAGGCCCCAAGGCCATGCAGAAAGAACATGCCCTCTCCTCCCATGGAATCTATGGGTCACAGTCAGGGGATGAGGAAAGGTAGTGGCGAGGCACTTACTGAAGGCCGGCTCTAGTTGGATACATTCCTCACAGTCCTAGGAAAGGGAGACCAAAAAGAATTAGGCTCATGCCTTTAGACAAGCCCCTTTAGCACCGACAGAGCCCTTGGCATTCTGAGTGTAATCCTTCACCCTGGGCCATCACACAGCACTCTACTTGTGCTTCCAGTGTTTCTGTTAACCTTGGTATCTGGGTAAAATTTAGCAGCAGGCCCAGAAAAAAGAGCACTGAGGGGCAAGTCAAGCAAGACCACATAGAGAACAAGGGTAAATTATGGACCATCCCATATAGGGCAAAGGGTCTGGATTCCCAAAAGGTTTATGACATGGGAAAAAACAAAACACCACAACTCGGGAGGCAACTAGGTGAAATGCATGGCCTTGAGTACTGACAGCTTTAAAACATTTTTGGACAAGCGGGAAATCTGAATATGGACAAGTAGCAGACGGCATTATGGTCTTAGTTCTGCTATTATTAGGTGCCAATACTACTGTGACTTAATGGATAGAAATATTTCAGGAGATACATGCTCAAGAACATCAAGGTCAAGTGCCACAATGAATACAATTTCCTTCTGGAAATGGTTCACCAAAAACATCAATACACACTGTTCAACAGAGGTGGTGAACACACAGGTTTTCTGTGTTGTCTGAAGTATCTTCAAAATATTCAAGTATGGGGGAGAAGAACACTACGCACTGAGGTTTGCACACCTAGGCCTAATTCCAACTCTTCCACCAAGAAGCTCTTTAGACCAGAAACAACTCCATTCATTCTTTCCTCCATTTGCTTAATTGGCAAAGTGACAATATTGTGACAGGCAACTGACAATACTGTTCTTTGCTTTGCTAGCCAACTTGCTTTTAACATTGCCCTTGCATAGTCCCCTACCAGCAGCAGTCATGTCTCTAAGGCCAAAGACCCAAAAGACAGTGGCAATGAAAACAGAAAGCATGACGAACTCAGATATTAGATCACATTTTGTCACTTTTCCCTATGATAATCCAGGTTTGTCTCCTATAGAACAATTACAATATTGCCAATAGAGGCACAGAGTGGCTCGAGCTCAAGAGAATGATGGAGTAACTCCTCCACAGGGCTGAACATACTTCTATTTGCCCATACTGGATGTGACAGAGAACAGCAAGGTACTTCCTCACAAAAATTAAACACAGATCTACCTATGATCCAGTACTTCTTCTATGAATATAATGCCTAAAAGAACTGCAACTAAGGACTTGCACAGATACTGTATACCTGTGTTTACAGTAACATTATTCACAACAGCCAAAAGGTGGAAAGACCACAATGTCCATGACAGCTGTGTGGCTAAACGAAAGGGAGTACAATGCTGGTATGTGCTTCAGCAGAAACCCTGAGAACATTATACTAAGTGAAAACAGGCCAGACACAGAACAACTATCATGTGGTTCCACTTACATGAGATACCTAGCGTGGTCAAATTCATGGAGACAGAAAGTAGACAGTGGCTGCCAGGGGCTGGGGGGGGAGAGTGGTGGGAGGAGTTAGTGTTTCAGAGGAACAGAGTTTCAGTTTGGGAAGATGGAAAAGTTCTCAAGATAGATGGTGGTGATGATTCCACAACAATGTGAATATACTTGATGTCACTAAAGTGTACCTTAAAATGTTATAAAGGCAAAATAAAAAAAGGAAGGAAGGGTAATGGGGAGGGAAAAGGATCAGGATCCACTTCCCCAGTGCTGTGCTCCCCACACTCATGAGTCCATGGGCCACAACTGAGTGGACGCAGCTTCTGCATTTTACAAACCTCACACATGCACCTCCACCTAAAAATCTACCAAGTAAGATCAAGCTGATGCTGATGACATCAAAGGAAAAAAGCCCCAGTCCTTGTGTCCAGGCTGCAATAGTGGCCACCCCACTCCTAGATCCTCCCACCTTGAGTGCCAGCTGAAATTCCAGGAGTTTGGTGTAGCAAGCGGCTCGATTGCTGTACAGTTTGGCATCTTTTGGATTCCGTTTGATGGCTTCTGTGTAATGCTTCATGGCCTGGGGATAGTCCCCTGGATAAGGGAGAGAGAAACTTTTTAAAAAGCAAAAAGCTACCCTTTTTGGGCATATCTACCTTCTGTCCGCTGAGGCACAGAGAGCACATCTACCACAACTGCTTTCTCACAAGTCCCCTCAGCCGAGCTGTTAGGTACCTTTCTGAAAACACTCATTGCCTTTGTTCTTCTCCTCCAGAGCCAGGCCAGGGTTTATGTAGGCCTGCCTCTCCTGCTCCTTCAGGATTTTCTCTGCCTAAGAAAAAACAATTCTTGGGACAGTCATTTGAACACTGATGAACACAAATAATGGGCTAAATAGCCTGATCTGGGATTCTGATTTTCAAAGAGTACTGTCATCAACATTCATGTTTTACAAATTTTATATTCCTCGTTATCAAGGCATACATGGAAACAAAATTAATGCTATTAACATACACTTGGTACAAAAATATGCCCTGTATAAATAAACATGATTCATGTGTTAAAAGCACAATTAATTTTCTGACAGATCGATCTGTGAATAAAATTATCCCCCTAACTTCTGAGAGTTGGCATCACACACACTTGGGTTGTGTGAAGAAAAACCTTAAGTTACAATCAAAACTGTGGCACTGTCAGCAGGCTGACCCTCAACACTGACACACTTAAGGGTAAAATTTTGACTAATAAAAAAGGACAGCAAAAAACCTGAGTTTTTTCCTGCATGTTGTTAACTGACAGGAACAGCATCAAATAAACTGACCGAAGATGTTATTTCAAAAATTTTGAGGTTTATTGTAAACAATGACTATAATAAATAATAATTCATTAGGAAGTAACAAAACATCCCTTATTCTTTCCTACCCACCTGCTGGCATTTCTTGAGGACATCTGGGGTCCGATGTTCTGCCAGAGACTTGTTATAGAAATGGATGGCATCCTTGTACTTTTCTTCTTTGAAGTAGGAATTGCCAATTCGAGCATAAGCTCTGACAAAAAGAGGAAAGAATTTGCTAAGGGCAGAGTGGAGACAAGTCAGCCCCTACAGAGAAAAACCAGCTGCAATGAGAAACAAGGCCCCCACTGCTACTTAGGTTCTACATCCCTCCACTACATCCACCTTCTGCCTTGATTCCTGCAGTTTCCTTTCCAGCCCTGTCAACAGAACAGGTTCTATAGAGAGCAACCTTCCTCCCCATACAGGGAAATTCAAGTCTTGGACACTGAACCCTCCACATCACTCAAGAAGGCTGCACATACTTGGCAATCTGTCGATAATCTTCTCGGTTTTCTCGCCCCACTTCGATGGCCTTCTCACAGAGCTCCCGGCATTTACTGTAGTCACCCTTTTCAAAGTACACAGCTGCCAGGCAGAATGGTTAAGAGTCAGCCCTTGGTTCTCCCCCAAGATCACCTAACAACTCACTCGCCCTTTGGGCTGGCCTCACCTGCTTGATTGGTCATGTAAGTCATATTGTTGGGGTCCAGGCCCTGGGCTCTGTCATAGTGCTGCAAGGCTGAGTCAAAGTCTTTCTTCTTGTAGGCGTCATTCCCCAACTCCTTCTCTTTCAGTGCCTAGATGAGGTTCGGAAAAAATGAGTGCTGAGCAAATCTAGCCCAGATGGCAGAGAACAGAAACCTGGGGTCTGTAACAGGTACTGCATAGCATGTACAACTAACATTCACGGAAGCAATGTCTCTATATCCACAGGTTTCTTCACCAACCAGCTATAGATTTAGAACAGTGAGTACCAGCTATCCGAATGAAGAGAGAAAAGGTTTCATCACCAATTCCTCTGAAACTTCCCCTTGTTCACCTACTCTCTGGGATCTTTGTCAGAAAGTAGAGGGCTTCTCTGGGGAGAGGCAATCCCTTTAACTTGAAGCAATTTCAAAGAGAATAGCTTAATTTTGTACCAAGTTTCACTGGGAGAGCTGCAGCAAGTCTGGCTTCTGTCACATGGCCATCTCAGGATCTTAGGTGTCAGGGAACAATAGCAGAAGGGTGGGGAGAGGATGAAAGAAGGGGCTATGCTGGTGGCAGGAGTCTTCAGCATGGCTCACTACCACCCATACCATAGGGCCTTTTTCCAGCTTTGAGACACCCTGAACCAACGCTTACCCATTTAAACGTGCTAAATTTGGCAACAATCTGCTGTTCCCATTCACAAGAAGGGAAATAAATTCTTTAGGCACTTGCCTCCTGCTCTGGAAGACAGTGTTGCTAAGATGACAACTTTTGATTATATAGCAAGTCCAACCAGGAAACAAGCCTAAGAACTAATACTGATAACAGTTTTCTGGATCAGGGTAAGGACAAGGATTACGAGCAACTTACTGGCTTTCCCTGACCAACATTCATGCTGGCGTAACCGCAGCAGCTGTGGGGACTAAACAGGGTAGCTCTTGCTACCAGCAGTCTTTGATACATGATTCCTATGAAACACGTTGTGAAGTGGACCTTTTAAGAGTGTCCACTTCAATGAAAAATAAGCTTAGCACACAGTAAGCACTCAGTGAATAATGATAATGATCCAAGGTCTACAGACATTCCCCACTATGTATTTATAGGTTTATAAACATTCAAGAAATAGACCTGCTTCTTATTCTCTGGAAGATCTTCTTCCATTGGCTCTGGCTTGGTCTCCTTTTTGGGAGGAGCGGGTGGTGGCGGTGTTGCAACTTCCTCCTCCTCATCCATACCGCCCAGATCGACTCCGAGGAGGACACTGAGAGTGGTCATGACCCGCGGGTCTTGCAGTTTTCTAGTGTTTAAAAAAAATAATAAAGAAAAAAAAAAAGAAATTATTCTTTCCCATAACTGATCTTAAACTGTCCCTCAGGGCTTAAGCTCAAAATTACTGTACTTAAAGCTTCCCACCCATCAATACATTGCTAGACTCTCACTATCCATGAGTTACAACCAGAGGATACTCAGCCCTTCAAGTCCATCTAAAATGAAGTAATAGAGGTCAGATTTATCTCCTGAAGCCGAAAGACACACAAAGGAATAAGTTTTAAGTATATTTCATCTGATCTCACAAGCCAGAGAGATTTAGATACTCAAATGTCAATACAAGATTTAAATACACATCTTTACACCTGACATTCTCCCCAACCTCAAGTCTCTACTCCAATATGCCGACAGAGACAGTGGGCCCTTCTTGCACAGAAAGGAGAGGATCGGTGCCAGATCAGAATTACAGGGGAGCAGTGAAAAGGCACAAACACTACAAATGCCCAGATGACTGATAAATGCTCCCCCAGACTCCTTCCAGAAATACAAACCAACCAACCAACAACTCTTATTGTTCCTTGGAAAAAGCAAAAGCAGAAACCCTGTAGTCTGAATGAGGTACTCTGACATAGGATCCCGGGAAGAAAGCACAACCTTCACATCCATTTTCAGGGACAAACCATCCTGCCTCGACTTACGTGCCCAGGTCAGACGGCTTGTTTCGCAGTTGCTCTATCAGCTCCCGGTAGGTAGGATCAGTGAGCAATGTCCTTGTCCTGGGGTCACTCTCCAACTTCTGGTACAGATTGGACATGTTGAAAGGGTTCATGAATTTCCTCTCTGTCCAAACAAAGGAAAGCATGTCACTGGAAGCTGATTCACTCGAGTCACTATGCCACCATAGCCTGTAAGACTGACATTTTGGGAAAGAGGCCCCAAATAATCCCATTTTTAAAATAACAATTAAGAAAGAAAGGAGAGAGAGAGAGAGAGAGAGAGACAAAGAGAAAGAAAGAAAGAAACCAACAGCGTACAGTACATGGTGCCTACCTGCCAATCGGGCCTCCATATTCTGTAAGCCCTCTTTGAGCTGAGGATTATTTGCTTCATGTTTTAAACCCTCCTCATAGGTTCGCTTAGCTTCTTCAAATCGGTTTAAGAACTCAAGAGCTGCTGCTTTTCTTGAATAGCCCTTAAATCAGCAAACAAGATATAGAACAAAATGAAGAACACCTTCAGGTAAACCTAGATGAACTCAAAAGAATCTACTTTGCATTTCGTGGAACAAAATGGGTTTCTGCGTCAAGGTCAAAGGAAAAACAGAAGAGGAACAGGCCATTAACGCCAAGGCTGATACTTTTAGAATCCAGCCAAGTATAAAGGACACACACCCTCCCTCCAAAATTCATCTTACAATCGAGTATTACCAGTTTCTTTGGCGGCATTTTTTTCCCTCAGTGGTACAAAAAAATGTAAGACATGTCTTAAAACTGAGCGACTCAGATGGAGGGTGAATGGGTAAGAAACAATTCTTCTGTTAGGGTAGGAAACTAGCCAGGTTGGGAAGACCCAAAATTTAAGAACTGCACACCCAAAAGCATTCCTAAGAAGTCTGAAAAGCCCCAACGCACCCACAGCTTACCTTGCCCCAGTCAGGCTTTAAGTCCACAGTTTTGCAACCATCCTCATAAGCCTTCTGATAGTCTCCTTTCTTAGCATAGGCCGCTGAGCGATTGCTGTAGAGCACATGGTTCTGGGGGTCTAACTGGATGGCTTCAGAGTAGCACTGTAAGGCATCGTCTATGTTGCCAGCACTCAGGGCCTTATTGCCCTTCTCTTTTAGTTCATTTACCTGAGGAAATAAGGAGCTGATAGTTTGTTTCCCTTTGTAATAAAGTCATTTAGCCCCAACTTTTTAGGTGACATGCATTGTTTTCCACAGTTATCAACAGCTAGGTTACTTTACGGGTCAGAGGAGAGAAACCATGGGTTAGTTAACTGACAATTTCCCACACTTCTGGCAACCACCAAGAAATAAACCAACCACGGAAAAAAAAACTGACACTTTGCTCTACACTGGGTTCCCTGCGGATTTGTAAGTACATAAGCCCCTCTTCCAATTCCTCACTGTAAGCTAATAAAGCCACTCTAGAATATATTAATGAATTCCTTTCACGGAAAAATAAATTCATTTGCTATAGAGTTCCAAAGACTATAAAGACGATGAACCGAACAGAGGCCTCGTTACTCCTCACAGGAAGGAGTGGAACACGCATGCACTGTGTTCTAGCAACCTAAATAAAACCTTTAGGATGACTTCTCTGGGAGAATCAAGATGCTCACCTGTGTTCAGATAAGATGATGTAGTAATGCATGCAATATGGTAGATTACAGCTGCTCCTTAACGAGTAAAGGATTTTGCTCCTCAAAATCAGTTAACACACTTCAATATTAACATATTACAAAAGGGATGAAGAATAAAACAGTCTTGTGGTTTAATCCTCTCATGTATTCATAATGATAGTAGTAGGAACACACCAAAGGGTTTAAAAAAGAGTGAAGCCCGCCTCCACCTCCGCCACCAAGGTTCTAATTAATGGGCTTTTCCTAACCAGAGATGCCCTGCAAGAGAGGGAGCACCACAGCTCAAAACAACAGTGTGATCAAGCGATGTCACTGAAGTCACCAAAATTCTTTCTTTGTATCTATCATCCACTCATGACCCAGTATAATGATGTAACAAAGAATTCTGTGGAGAAATACTTTTGGAACCCTGAGGCACACCAATTGAGAATGCCCTTCCATCAACCAGATTAATCTTAAAGACAACCTAGAAGAGGGAAAGGCAGAGACCGCCCAATTTAGCAAGAAAGGGGTAAAAACCTCAGAGCCTAGAATGGAGGCCAGAAGGCAGAAAGTCTAAAAATCCAGCTAACACCTAGGCAGCTGAACACAGCTTAGCGAAAGCAGTGACCAGCCTAACCTATAGAACGCAATTTCCAGACTAGGACCCACTTGCAGAAGGTCAGGACCAGCACTTTAATAAAAGATCAAGTAGAGTAGAAAATAGCCTGTAGTACAAATAATAAATGTTATTTTGTTAACTGTCCCATATAGTTTTATATATTGGGCCAAATGTAAAAAGTGTATTTCTGTGGGATTTATTTGAAAGATACTTAGTTAAAAAATACAATTTTGGACACTGAAATTTTTCTAACGTTAGAGTATTTCCTAAAACTGAAATACGGATCTTGGAGTTCAAAATAAAAGGTGGAAAAGTCACATCTTGAACGGGCTCAAGACAGGGGAGATACAGTCCCATCAGGAGTTCAAATGCCAGTTCATCTGTACAGCTGTCACAGTAAATTTATAGTCTACCTGTACATATGCTTACATAACAATGGGATGGTTTTTTTTTTTCTTTTCAAAAATAAATAAGTAAATAAATGATTTCCCCCCGTTTTTGGTAACTACGAGATAAGGCCCCTTCTGAAATATGAGTATTATTCCTCCTTGCAGAAATCTCTTGTCTATATGACAGCCTATTTAATCTCAGCTACAACTGAATTATCACAAAGGTGCAAAAAGTTTATACATCTCTCCTTTTCCACTCTGATTTTTTAGTTTAGCTAAGACGCTCTACATTTGGCTAAAGGAGCAACGGCTATACTGGAGGAAAAGGTTCGGCCTAGCAGATCACGCCAAAACACACCAAGCTGTTTTCTCCCCTTCCCCCACATCAAGCATTACAGCTCAATGACAGCTTCCAACTGAATAAAATCTCTTTATGCCTTTCCGCAACCTTCAGGCCACTGAGCATGTAATTAAGCCACTGAAATCAACCAGCAGCAGCTTCAAATACGGCCCCCCAAAAATGCTGAGTGGAGGCACATAACTTACTTCTTGTTGCTGATCTTTACAGTCTAAAATTCCTAGAGATTAATTGTTCCTTGTGTAATTAGAAACCGACCTTTCAGAAGTGTCGGTCCTCAGATAACTCTTGAATTATACACAAAAACTAAAATATGGAAGGCGAGGGGAAGGGCCGCGGGTGTATCTGTAAAATACTTGTAGAGAAGGAATTCGTTAAAAGCAGTTTTGTGCACCTCCACCCCTTCCCTGCATCGGGCAAAAAAGTCGCCCTGCTGCTCGTCACGCCTCCACTCCACGTTCTCCCAGCCTGGCCTTTCAGATACAGAGTTTTTCCGCCAACTGGCTACAAAGTCCCTCGGCTACTTCCAGTGTATTCCCGTCCCAACTCCCCGCATTTCCCCACGTTGACTGGGGCCGAGTCCTCGTGGCTGCCCCGCGGGCAACCGCCACTCTCTCAGCGGGCTAGCTCCCCGAGGTTGTCCTGGTCCTCCCGCCACCTCCGCGGCCCTCGCCCACCACTGCCCCTTCTAGCGCCGCAGGCGTCAATCCCTCGCTTAGTCCAGAGACACCTCCGGGGAGGGAGGCCTCTAGGGCCGGCGGCGGCCTCTCTTCCCGCCGCGGCCGGACTGAAGCCGAACTGTAGTCTCCCCCGGCCCTCCCCGCCGAGTAAAGAGGCAACGGGCTGAGAGAAGCCCCGGAGCTCCCCGCAGCCGGGCCTCGCACCACTGCTCACCTCGCGCCCGCCGGCCGCGGCCCTCACGCCCTCGCCTCCCCCGCTGCTCCGCAGACCCGACCCCAACCCGGTCATCCCGATGGGGCGCCCGCACAGCCCCTCCTCCCGCAGCCTGGCCTCAGCCGTCCCCGAGCGGTCCCGCGACCTCAGCCCTCCTCTCCCCCTTCACCTGCTCCATAGTCTGGGCCCGGTACACCGCTGAATCGACTCCGTCCGCTCCTCGTTCCCAACCGCACGCGCCGCCTTCTGGAACCTACTAGAAGCTGCCGGGACCCCCGGATCCCTCCCCTTCCTCGCCTGCTCACTGGTCGCGCTCCTCGAGGGGCCTTCCTGTGCTTCCCTACTATTGGCTTGAAGTCTAACCCATCATCTTTTCTTCTCTCTCACTGGACAGTGGGGAGTAATCCCCTCAACTCTGCCTTGCCTGCGCCTCGGAATTGGGCTCTCTCCGATAAGCCCTGCCCACCCTATAAAACTAGGGGGCGGGGAGAATTTATGCAGCAGTGATTGGTAGCATGGCCCGTCAATCTTAGCGGCGTTGGCCGCGCCCATTGGTTCTGTTCTTTCTGGAAATTTCCACCTTTCCCATTGGGCTGGGAAACTACATGACCGAACCTCCTTAAGATCGAAAAATTTTCAATTGGGCGGAGAATTGCTGGCACTTTACGCTGATAGGCTTAAATTGCTGCCCTTCAAAGAGCAGTGTGGGATCTTCCGTTGCAGTGGTTTATGGGAGTTCGAGGCTACTGTTGCCCTTCTCTGCTGCGGTCGGGCGGCTGTGAAGCCAGGTGGGATCCTCGGAGCTGTGGGTCCCTTCCCGCCTCACACTGCCGCGAGTCCGCTCCAAGGAGAGCCCCAGTCCTCCGCCCGGGCACCGGGCTCGGGGGGCCAGTCGACCGGGGCGACTGCCTGCGTCTGCCTCCGGAGAGCGCCCTGGGCCGGATACCTGTCTCAAGCTCTGAATGTTCGAAAAGGCCGCGTGTCGGTGACGGCGGCCGGGGTTTGGGCAGGACAGACCCAGGGTCTCACGCTGCTGGGGCCAGTCAAATTAAACCAGCAACTTTGGTACCCGTGCCACGTTTTGTAAGGTCCACAAGGGCCTTGTGTCTGGTTTCCTTTAACTTCGTGTCCCAGGCACACTGCACAGCAGTACACTGCACATAGCAGGTATTCTTTAGTCCACCAAATATTGGGTGTTCTGTTACGTGTCAGGTGTAATTGGCACCGGGGAAAATGCAGTGAGCAAAACAGACAAAAATCTGACAAAATGGACAAAAAATCAGTTTTGTGAGGCCCATTCTAGTGAGCAAGACAAACTAGAAAGAGTTTATATAGTGTATCTGCTTAAGTGCAGTGGAGAAAAATACAGCAGGGGAAGGGCTAAAGAAGTGTTGGTTGAGCAGGATGGTGTTGCATTTTCAATAAGCTAGCCAGGGCAGACCTCAGTGAGAAGCGAGTATTTGAGGAAAGATGTGAGGGAGTGAGATTTGTAGAAATTGTGGGGAAGGACCTTGCACTCAGAGGGAACAGCAAGTGCAAAGGCCCTGGATGGCAGGGCAGGAAAGAAGTAGGAGAGCTGGGTGGAAAGGAAGCAGGTCCTGCAGGGTGGGTGGCCATTGTGTTCACTTTGGAACACGAGCAGGTTTTGAGCAGAAGAGTGACATGATCAGACTTAGTTTTATCAGGATCCCTCTGGCTGCTGTGTAGATGAAGAGGACCAGGGTGAAATCAGGGAGACGTGTCAGGAGGCCGTGGCAGTATTCAGGGGGAGCTGGATGGGTGAGAAAAATTGGGTTCCAGTTGTGTTTTGGAGGAATTGACAGGACTTGTTGATCTGCTGAACATGGAGCACGAGGGAAGGAGGTGACCCCAAGGCATCTGGCTTCTTATTCATCTGCTAAATTAAATCTATCAACAAGACCTTTCATTTCTTCTTGACTGTCTCCAGACCACCACACTCCTGCCAGTCTCACTGCTGCCCCCAGACCAGGTCTTCCCTCATCTCCAGTGGCCTTTTGAGGCCTTCCATCATCTCTTAGAGCCTCTGGGCTGCTTGGCCATTCTTCTGTGTGACCTGGTCTCATCTTTTAACATGTCATTTTTATAGTCCTGTGTGTGGCACAATGTGGGTACAGAGGCTCAACGCGGAACAAGGCAGCTCACAGGTAAATCTCTTCTAGTGGGAGAGACAGATGATACTTAAACTCATCAGCTTTGTGACTTCAAGCAACCTGCTTGACCTCTCTGTGCCTCAGTTGCTTCCATTTTAAAATGTGGATGAAATGTTTCGACATCAGAATAGTTGGTGAGGATTAAGTTATTTTATATTTGTAAAGCATGTGGAAAAGTGCCTGACTACAGGATAAGTACTGTATGCATTTGTTAAATAAAAACAAGTACACAAATGAAGATAACACGTAAGCGCAGTGAATGCTATAAAAAAGCAAAAGGTAAGGGATAGAAAGTAAATAGGAAGGCAAGAGAACATAAAAGTGGTTGGCTAGGGAAGGCCCCTTAGACTTGGAGTGATGAGAAGCCAGCTGGGAACAGGGTTCTAAGCAGGGCAACAGAAGGTGCAAAGGCCCTGAGGCTGAAACAAGTTTGGAATTTTCAAGAAACCCAAAGGTGGCTTCTCTATGCTCTCATGTCCTTGTCTGGAAATGGGATAATGAAGTTCCAATGACCTCTCAAAGTTCCTATGAAGATTAAACAACCTATACTCAAATCTTAACAGATCCAAACTTACAAAAATTTGAGAGTTGTCTTTGAGAAAAGGAAAACACAAATTAAGATACGTGGTATGGAGCTTTAGAAGGGATTGTAAGAGGGGACTATAAAGTTTAAGCATATTCAGTGTCATGGTAAAGCCACTTCTGAACATTCACGAATGTTAACATAATTTCCACCAACATGGGCTTCTCCACATCTCTCAGTGAACTCCGAGCCTGCCCCTGAAGTGGGGAAGGGAGGTAGCAATGCAGGCTGGCCAATGTCCCCATCCCCAGGTCCCTGGAACACAAGAAGAAGCACTACCAAAGAAGGTGTCCTGGCCCGTGCTTTGCATGACAGTTCCAGAGTGATTCATGCTGCTATTTTGGTGCCACTGCTGTCAAGGGCGGGGAGCAAAATGGCTGTATTTGGAGCCCACAGATCCCTCAGTGAATGAGAGGCTGTAATCAATGTGCATGATCAAATTCTGTGCAAAGCAAACCTCCAATTATAAAATTCTCCCAATATCAGAAAAAATGAAACAGCCAGAGTGCAGGAAGCTTAGCATGGGAGTGAGAAGTGGGTTTAGCGGAGGGCTGCAGCTCAGAATTCTGGGGTCAGAGGTGAAATTTTGTTTTTCTAAGAACTTTTCACTATTGGAGTGGGAATTTAAGTCAACCGGACGTCCCTTCTTCAGGTGAGATGAAAGTAGCATCCTGGGTTCTGAGAAGTTCCAGAAAGAATATTTTCATTCCCATTAAACTGAATGATTCTAACTTCCAGCTGTCCGGCTAAGATAAGATTTGAATCCTGATGAGTGGGGAAAGTGTGGGGGAAAGTGCCACAGAGTTCTGTTCAATTCAGTGAACACGTACAGAGGGCCAGGCACTGTGCCAGAGGCTTAAAGGATGGTAATTGTTATCTGATAATTACTCATCACAGAGCCCTGGAGCCCAGCCTGGGGCTTCGCCTTCCACACTCCTTCCTGGGGTGATCTCAGCTGGTCTCGGGCTCTAAATACCAACACGGATGACTCCCCCATCTCTATCTTCGGCTCAGCTTCCGCTTCCAAGTTCCAGACTTGTCTACCCAGCATCCACCTTGATGTGTCCACTTGGCTGGCTAATGGACTCCCCAGTGTGTTCAAATCAGACCTTCTGGTATTCTGCACCCCCATTTTCTCCCTTGGCTTCTCATCAGTGGCTCCCTGTTCTTGGACTGGTTCATGCTGAAAACCTTGAAGGTGTACTTGGCTCCTGTCTTTCACAACCACACACGGTCCATCAGCAAATTCTGTTGGCTGGACACAGACCCTCTGCAACTCTCTCATCATCTCCCAGCTCCAGCTGCAAAGGCAGGGGAGTGTTGGCTCCTGAGTTGGTAGGTGGCCAGAGTCAGAGGAGATAAGTTTGTATGACATCTTGTGAGGAGATACCCTCCCTGGGCTCCCAGGCCATACCTTATGAGAGCTGTGGGGTTCGGCTGGGGGATGGCAGGAGATGCCATTTATTCAGGGAACAGCAGAGGTGAGGACAGTGACCACAGCCCTGATAGTAGATTAGAGCTCTTCCCTCCCACACTCCCTTGATTTGGGGTCACCTGGTTGAGAATCCCAATTGTATGGGGTAAAACTCTTGACAGCTGGGTAGGACGGGGAAAAGGGGTCAGAATGAGTTGATCCCAAGGCACTGATTCTCAACCAGGGTGATTTGGGGCCCAGGGGACATTTGGCGATGCCTGGGGACATTTTTGGTTGTTACAACTTGGGGTGAGTGTGCTATAGAGGCCAGGGATGCTGCTGAGCACCCTGCAGAGCATGGCACAGACCCCACAATGATTTGGCTCCAAATGTAAATAGGACTGAGGTAGTAAGGAGATGTCACACGTACTTCTTGCATACCTGAGCTTGGCTGAGGTGTGAAAGGGAAACCTGCTCCATGACAAGCAGGTTTAAATTGACCACAGCACATGTGACACCCAATACGAAGAGAAGGGTATCAGGAGATGTGGGAGAGGAGAGATGGTGCAAATTCACTGACACCTCCCACTGAAGGTTGGGGTGGGGTGTCTGTGTCCCTTCCCCTTGAATTTGGCGGGCTCAGGGACTACTTTGACCAGTGGAATACAGTGGAAGTGTCACCGTGCCAGTTCCCCAACCTTTCAAAACTGGTAGCTTCCACTTCCTAGCTTCTGGGACACTCACTCTTGGGAGCCCTATGCTGCCACGTAAGAAGTCTGACTGCCCCCAAGGCTACCATGGTGTCCGGAACCCCAAGCTAGCCACATGGAGAGCCCAGCTGTTCAGCCATCTTAGATCCTCCAGCCCAGCCTAGCAGCCTGCTGGGCGGCACTGTGACTCTAGCCAAGGCCCCACAGAGCAGGAGAATTGCCTTGCAGAGCCCTGACCAAATTCCTGACCCACAAAATCCTTAGCTACACATTTAGACAGTCAAACAGCAGTCACTCAGGGCTTGTCCTGTGCTTTCCGCGTTTCTGCTGATGGTAGAAATCCTGGGGGTGCAGAGCTGTGCTTGTTTATCCACCCCTCCAACTCTGCCCCAACTGCTTGGGCAAGTGTCTCTAGTGTTCCTGTCTGCTTAGCTGCCAAGAGGCCCCCTTTAAAATCCAGCTCTTCCTCAACCTCGATCGACACCCTCCAGAGATCCCCCGTGAGTGGAATCAAAAGCCAATGGGGCACGAGGTTCTGCCCCCCTCTGCCTCTCACCTTTCCCTCTGCTTCCACATGCGCCAGGCATTCTGGCCTTTTTCTGCTCTTTGCATTCATTCTCTGGCAGCTCTTAGCACTGCTTGATAGCTTGTTTCTGTGCATCTCCCACATTAGATGCTGCTTCCACGAGGCAGGGCCTATGCTTGTTGACTGCCACATGAGGTCAGGGCCCGGGACACTGTCCATGCATGGAAGTTTGGTGAATGAGCAGGTGGAACCCATCCTCATTCCACTCCCCTGTGGGCCTCTTGGCCTTTCCCAGGAAGCCTCTCCGGCCTTCTCCCCTGGGACTGCCTCACTCTGCATCCTGCTTACCCTTCTCTGGGCCAAGTGGTTGGGTTCCCTCAGATCCAAATGTCCCGACCCCACTATCTCCTTTCCATTACCTGTTTCTTAAGAAATACTAAGTGTTGGAGGGTGTCTTTGTGGGGGGAAGGGTCTGTTGGTGGGAAGACGTAGCAAAATCTATTTAAAATACAAAAAGCAATTTCATTCTTAGTAGTTTATCCTACAGGTAAGCCCACCTTGGTGGTACAAGGATGTATATCACCACCCAATAGAGACGGCGAAGCGAACGGCAGTCAAGTACCATGCATCTGTGGAGGGTGCTGGAAGACATGCTGCCGCCTCCATAGGATGGGGTATTCAGGGCATTAAGGGGAAGGCTCAGGCAGCTGCAGCCATTGAAACATGCCCATCATGTACTGTGGAATGAAGAGGGTTGTGGGGTGGTATGCTTGGCCAAATCCTATTTTTGTGAAGACAAATTCTGTGTGTATATCCTCACATATGATTATAAATGCTTAGAAAAGGTCTAGAAGGATACACAGCTGACTGCTGCAGTTGCTACCTCCGTGGACAGGGAATGGGGAGAGGTGTTATATTGGTTGGTTGGAGCTGCCAGAACTAAATCCCACAGACTCAGTGCTTTAAACAACAGGAAGTTATTTTCTCATAGTTCTGGAAGTTCAAGAGCAAGGGGTGGGCAGATTGGGTTTCCTGTAAGACCTCTCCCCTTGGCTCACAGGTGGCCGCCTTCTCTCTGTCCTCACGTGGTCTTTTCTCTGTGCAAACGCATCCCTGGTGTCTCCTCATGCCTCACTTTCCTCTTCTTATAAGGACACCGATCACCAGGATTAGAGCCCACTCTAATTACCTCATTTTAACCCATCCACCTCTCTAAAGGCCCTGTTTCCAAATACAGCCCCATTCTGAGGTGCTGGGGCTTCAGGCTTCAACATGGGAATTCAGCCCATAACAGGGGCTTTGATTTTTTGTTATTTAAATTCATTAACAATAAGTTTTACTATTCCAGGTTTTACTACATCAAGTCAAATGTCCCCTGAGCATCCAACCTCTTTCCTAGGCCTTCTCTGGAGCCAGGGAAGGGTAGCTAATGTCCTCCCCAGCCTTGCCCCTGGAGTAGCCTGTATGGTCCTCTCCAGATCTCTGACCTGCTCCTCGGACCCACCCCAAGAGGAATCAGGTGGAGGGGTGGCCTTGGCTGTCCAGGCGTGTGATTTATAGTTAACATCTCTGGACATTCACTGCCTTGTAAATCCAGACTTCCCATTCACACCTGTCAATATAATGACTGTACAATATTGGCCAATGAAACAGATAGTAAAATGGAACACAGGCAGGTGATAAAGTGTGAAGAGAGTATTACAACCTAGATGGAGGGAGGTACACAGTGTAGATGTTAGGGGCCCTGAGAGGTGTTGGGCTCATCTACTTGTATAAAGCAGTAAAAAGAAGAAAGGTGACAAGGTAAAATGGGGTAGGCCTGAGTCCCAAAAGACTCTCAGGAAACAATGATGTATTGGGCTTTGAAATTAAGCCCCTGGGAAGACAAGTGGACTTGGGCGAGGGGATCCCTTTAAATCTGAAAGAATTCTCCTGGGTCCTGCTCTGCTCTTAAATGTCAAACCTATAGCAGGACACCTTCACTGTACTGTGGTCCCCAGTCTCACTGCACCTTCAGCACTGCTGGGATGGTGAAGCTGCTGCTCTAGGTGGCTTTGTAACCCTGAAAGGTGTGGAAGCTGGCAAAGCCAGGCCAGAATCTTAGTACCAGTTTGGGAATAAGTCTTATAATGATCATGCTAATATCTGAGCATTTACCTAAGGTTTTGAAACACTTAAGTCATCCTACTCTATTTGATTTGTGATTTTAATCAGGGAGGTATGAGTGCTAGGCTGCCTACAAAGAGGCTGTAATAATACCTCCCATCCTGTATGCCAGCCCTTTGCAATGGGATTTGGCTCTCCCATTAGGAGGTTGGAGTCTATTTCTTCATTCCCTTGAATGGGGGCTGATGTTGTGACCTGCACTGACCAAGAAAATGTGGTGGAAATCAGGCCTCAAGGGACATCGCAGCCTCTGCTGTCACTCTCTTGCAGCAGGTCCTTGAGAGCAGCAGACCATGAAGGCAGCCCATATAGCTCATTGGAGGATGTGAGGTGTCTTGCCTGAGGGGGATTGCTCATGGGCAAGTTCATTCTGGATTTGGTGAGACTGAATAACAACAGTGGAATTCTGGAGGTTACAGGCAGAGCACGGGGCTGGACTCTTTATATAATAACACTGACAAATGGCTCATTGCCAACAGGTGTGGAAGCAGTGGCCTAGCAGTAAGCCAAGTACATCATCAAGTACATTAGGGTCAGGTGAGGATCCTGGCCATGGGAACTTCCATTTTCCCTACATGAGGCCACATGGAGTAGAACGGAGGGGACTCAGTGACAGCCAGCACCAACTGCCAATCACTGTGAGCAAGGCCTGGGCCCAGCCCCGGTTAGGTTGTCAGGTGACTGCAGCCACACAAGTGACCCAGGGGAGACCAGTGGATGAACCCTCCAGTTTATCCCAGCCCAAACTGATGACTCACAGCTCTGGTTATTTTAAGTCAGTAAATTTCGGGTAGTTTATTACAACAGCAATAGATAGCCAAGACAGTATAAAAGAATCTAAGTTCATAAAGTGCTTGAATATTTAAGAGAACTGATTCATCCTATTCATAAGTTTAAATCTATTATATCTATATAGGAGTCACTTAACTGATTAGAAAGAAAGATGCTTGTTAGATATGTACATCTCTTCTGTTGAGCGTTTAGGGTGTTTGAGAGGACCAGCGATTTCAACTCTGTATAGTTTAAAATCTATTAGGGAATTTAATTACCTAAGTTTGTAATTGGCATTCATTTTAGAATTTAATCTGTTGAACCTGTGAGTTAATTAAATATTCATCCAAGAAAAAGTAATTGTTCTTATTTTTATACAAAGATTAGATTTATAAATAGAAAACCAGATTTGCAAGTTGCACTTGGATATTTAGGAAAAGCTTTTAAAAAATGTATTACTTTACTAAATACAGTATTAGTTTAAACACAAGTAGCAGTAGGTATCTTTTCTCTGTATGAAAGCCCCTCTCTGACATTAAAAATCCTCAGATGACAACATCAGGTGCTGCAGCCCCACCAGAAGTTCTGGCATCCCACAGACTTCCATGCCTTTGCTTCCATGTACCCCTCTGCCTGGAATTCCTCAACCCACATATATACCTGTGGCACATGTAATTTTTACCTGTTTTAAAATGTCCAGCTGAAACACCATGGGAAGGTCCTTCCTAACCCAGTCAGAATCCGTGTGTGTGTGTGTGTCCAACCTGCTTCAATGGCCTGCTGGTGGACACATAAAGTTCAGGCTCTGTGCAGAAGGCAGCCTCCTGACTGAGCACCAACATTTCCTGTCGGGGGATGGGGTCCCTGCCTTTCCCTGTATCCTCCTCCCCATACCTTGCTGGGAAGGGTATAATAGGTAGAATGGCTCCTCAGTGATGTCCAATTCTAACCCCTTGGAGTTTGTGAATATGTACATTATGTGGCAAAGAGGAATTCAGGTGGCAGAAGGAATTCAGGTTGCTACTCAGTAGACTTTAAATTGGGAGATTGTTATGGATTATTCAGGTGGGCCCAATGTAATTATATGGGTCCCTGAAAATGGAAGAGGGAGGCAGAAGAGAGGCAGGGGAAGGGCACTCTAAAACATAGTCAGAGAGATGCTACATCACCGGCTTTGAAGATGGAGGAGCGGCACCACAATCCAAGGAATGCGGTTGCCTCGGGAAGCTGGAAAAGGCAAGAGAGCTGCTAGAAAGGAATGCAATCTTGGTGACACCTTTATTTTAGCCCAGTGAGACCCACAATAGACTTATATCCTACAGAACTTTAATAAATTTGTGTTAAGCCCTTAATCTGCAGTAATTTGTTACAGCAGCAATAGAAAACTAATACATAGGCTCACCCACATGCTTTGTTCCCTGAATCAGTGACATCTACATGACTGCTTTCCAGAATGCTGATGGAACCAAACAACCTAGACCCAGGTCTGGGCTCCAGTGGCCCTCACAGGCCATGTTAACCTCAGGCCAGTCCAGGCTGCCCACCTGTGCCATGGGGCAGAGATGCCTCACCTGGCTGCTGTTGGGAGCCCATGAGTTAACTGGGTAGAGCAAATGGATGCAGAGAGCTTAGCTCAGTGCCAGCTGGTACCTAGTGCCCTGTAAATGGTTACATGCTGGTTGCCGTTGACAAGGCCCTTCTTGCACCACTGAGTTACTGGGTGAGTTGCAAATGGTGAGGTGACCTTGGTCCTAGGCACCTGACTACTGCATCCTGAACTCCTCTTGCTGACCATTTTGGGAAACCGTCCTGGAATGTTGGGGAGCCTGGGCCCATCCTTCCTGGCTCCTGATCTCCTCTGTCTTTGCCCTCACTCTCAGTCAGATCACTGCCCTCCTCCTTCCCATTAGGTCTGTGTAATCCTCTCTCGGGCATTGAGGTGGTGCCAGCTGCACCCACACCACTGGCTGCATCATCCCCCCTGCAGCCCCTCGCCTGGGTTATTGCAACGATCAGCACCAGAGACCCCTGTAACACAGGGGCAGGACTGCAATCTGCCAGACCCATGCCCAGTCTTATCCCTAATTTGCAGCTCAAGAGGTGAGCAGCAAGGGGTCAATGTACCCAATGGTGACAAACCTGGTACTGGAAGTTTCTCTGAAACCTTAGCTCCTCTGCCTTGACAATGGGTTTCAGCCCCGGGCAAGTTCACTATGTATTCAATGTGACCAAAGAAATGACAGTAGAACATTCCTGGGGTGAAAGGTTATACCCAACTTTATTTCCACGGTGGCAGTCAATCACTAAAATCCCGTTCACTCAGAGTGAGTCTGCATGCAACCAGCTGTTCTCTGCCTCTGGGCCTCTGTCCTCGGCACTGCCACCACTCCAGGCTCTGCTCTGCTCTCCTGCAGCCTTGCAGCCGTGCCACCGTGTTACCCAGAGCACTGGGCAGAGGTCTTTATATAGAGTAGGTAACGACATATTGCCCACACCTGTGCAGTGAGCTAGCCAACCAGGGCCAGATGAGAATCCTGGCCACAGGAACTTTCATTTTATCCACACCCACTATTATATTTATTAAATAATATCGATGTAGAAAGACATAAAAGTATTAATATTAAAATCCATCATCATAGTCTTTGTAAAAAGTCAGGGAAATATAAAGAAAAAAATTCACCTTATTTCTTCCACCCCGTAACGCCACTTGTAACTCTAAAGTTTTTGCCTTCTAATTTCACCACTTCCACCCTCGCCTTCCCGGGTGCTCTGGATTCGGTTCCAGCCGCGCCACCGCCCGCGCCCAGTGGCTAAACGGCCTGGGGAAAGTCGCCGAAGTGGACGTACCCGTTTGCGCCACTTGGCACCTCCCCATGGCCGGCCGGGACCCGCGGCTCCAGAGACTAGGGGCGGGAAGGGGCAGGCGCCCAGGTGACCCGCGGAGAGACAAGGCGAGGCCCTTGGCAGCACAGCGCTCCACCCCGCGGGGGCCACGCTCGGCTCTGCGAGTTGGATATCAAGCGCCGGAGCCCAAGGGTCAGAGGGGGGACCGGGCCGCTTGCAGGGCATCCTGCACCTGGCCGGGACGCTCGGCGGACCAGGAAGTTGGCGGTGGCCGAGCCTTCCCCGGGCGGATGGGCCAGGCGGCCACGCTAGCCTCGGAGAGGGAGGGGCTCGGGAGCGGGCGGAGCCTCTGGCGAGGCGTGCACTGTGTGTACCAGTACGGGGCCGCCGGCGGCCCGGACTACAAGTTCCAGGGTGCCCCGCGGCGCGCCCTTCTCTGGCCGCGAGTTCCGCCGGCTCGGAGCAGGTTGCCGCGGGCTGGTACGCGCCGCCGTGTCCAGGAGTAAATAAGAGAGAGACTCTGCCAGCACCGTAAATAGAGTCCCAGTGGGCGGGGAGACGCTCGGCGCCGCCCGCTCAAGTCTCCGCGGAGCCAAATGTCTGGCCGTCTGGCACAGCTGCGTGCGGCGGGGCAGCTGCTCGGCGCCGCGCGCCCCTGGTCCGGCCCTCCGACGGGTGCGGCTCGGACCCGCAGCAGTGCGTGCGGACCCTCGGCGTCCCTGGGCGCTTATGCCCCCCGCGCGCGGACCCCAGCAAGAGTTGAGGCTTGGGGGGCGGCAGCGGTGGGGCCGAGAGCCAGGGTGCGCACCTGGGCCCCCCTGGCCATGGCGGCGAAGGTGGACCTGAGCACTTCCACCAACTGGAAGGAGGCAAAATGTAAGTGTGAGCAGAAGAGGGCCGGAGAGCAAGGGCTGCTCCACGTGGGCCTTCCCCGGCGGGAGAGCACCCCACCCGCAGACCTGGGAAAGTTAAGGCTCCAAATGCCTGGGTGTGGACCCCCGCCCCTTCACAGCCACGCCCCCTAGCCCAGCCCCACAAACCCCTTCACCCAGACCACGTCCAGGTCCCCTGCCAGTGGCCACTGGAATGGGTCTTCCCAGAGATCATGGTTGTGCGGGAGGGAAACTGAGGCCTCGCGCTAAGTGGATTTACTCACGGTGGCTGAGAGTTTGTGGCAGAGCTTGACATCAGGCTCCTAAACTTCTGATGCTTTGCATAGTGTGGTTTCTCAAGCGGTGGCATCTTAGGCAGAGCGGCAGAGAATGGGCTGAGGGGACAGTACCGGGCCTGGTGCCTCACCTGGTGGGATCATATGGCTCCTGAGAGTGGCCTTCCTGGGCGGGCCAGTCCTACCTCCCCCACCCCTCCCCCAAGGGCCTGCCTCTCTGGGCACATGGTCTGGTGCCCTTTTGCCCTCACCCCTGGCCACTTTGTGAGCAGTCTCTGCCCTCTTCGTGGCGTTCACAGGGCAGAGGCACTGGGGGGCATTGTGTCTGTAAGAGCAGTGTCCTCTCCCTGCCAAGAATCAAACCTCTTCCTCTTGCTCTGGACAGATTATGAGTCCCAGGGCTGGACTCTGGGCCCTGCACAGAGTAGGAGAGAGAGGAGACTCAGCCCTCAGAGCCCTGAATAGCTCTGGCTGCCTACCCAGCTGCCCTTGCCCTTCAGCCTGCTCCTGTGCTCCTTTAGCCGTTCCAGCTGGCTGCCCTTTGGAAGCACAGGGAGTCTGCTCATTGGCTGCGCCTGCGTGGTGGTGTGGGGGGCAACTGTGGTTGGGAGTAAAGGAAAGGCATCTTCTGGGAATTGGAGGTAGAGTTCAGGACGACTTATTCCTGTCAAGAATCATCTCGCCTTCATGGGGATCTTAAAGTGCTGGCAGAAAGCTCTTGACTTTGCTCCCTGAGCACTGGGCTGTCCGAGTCATGCCCTCTGCCTTGGCCTCAGAACACCAGTCAGGTGGCAGGGGTGGCAGAGACCCCTGAAAGGGGACTTTCCTCACAGGGAGTCCTGACAACAGCAACTCAGAGTGGTGGGAAAGAGAACTAACAGGTAGCATGCCTGGGCACCTGTTCCCGGATCTGCTATTTCTAGGACCCAGCTTCCCCCCATCCCCCCATTCCTTGGTGCCACTGAAAATTCAGGAAGCTGATGGGCCAGGCATTCCCAGGCTGCTGTGCTGTCTCTGCGTGGAGCTGGGATTTCCACTGCATCCAGTGCATTTCCATTGAGCACCTTCTATGTGGCAGCACTGTTCTAGTGAGATGGGCAGTGCCCTGCCCTCATGGACCTTCTACTTTAAGTATAGGAAACAGTGTAGACAAAGTGGTCAAGCTGATGGAATAATGCCAGGTAAAGATCAATGCTGTGAAGAAGCCATGGTGGATGGGGCCACTTGAGCACCAGTGTCCAGTTGGGCAGTGTGAGGAGGAGGAGGCCTTGCACCCCAGCACTAGGTGTGAAGCCCCCACAGTGTCAGATAGTAGCTTGTGGTGAGACACATAGAGACCTCCCTGTGTTTTATCTGTTACAGAGTAACAAATTACTCCAAAATTCAGTGGCTTAAAACAGCAAACATTTATCTCAGACTCTGAGGGTCAGGACACTGGAAGTTGCTTAGCCAGGTGGTTCTGGCTAAGGGCTTCTTGGGAGGTTGGCTGGAACTAGTTAGGGCTGGAGTGAGCCATTTCCAGGGGCACAGTCACATGACATGGCTGTTGGCTAAAGGCTTCAGTTCTTCGCCATTAGGGCTTCTCCAGAGGGCTGATTGAGTGGCCTTACAACATGGCTTCTGGTTTCCCTAGAGCACGTGATCCAACTGAGGGGGCATGGGGAGACCAAGCTGGAAGCCACAGTGCCTTTTTGGACCTAGTCTTCAAAGTCCCACACCACTCTGCTGCTTGGTTCTAGGGCTTAGAATCACGGAGTCTGGCACACATTCCAGGGAAGGGAACTTAGGCTCCACCTTTGGAAGGGTGGAGGATCAAATAATTTAGGGCGTATTTTTAAAACCACAGCCTCAGGTGGACTCTGCCTCTTACTGGGGTCTGAGCTTTGGTCCTTGAAGACCCCCACACCTTTTCTTCTTCGTAACAGTATTCAGTTTATAATTTGAGCTGAGTTATATTATACAGTGATGTATACATGTATACATGCAGTGACATACAAAAGTCAGTATGCTTTTATATAAATATCCAGCTGTGCACCACTACTCTGATCAATATGTAGCTCATTGCCATGACCCCAGAAGATTCCTTTGAGCCCCTTTCCAGTCAGTATCCCTTACAGCGTCTTGTACTTCATACGAACAGAGGCATACAGTGCAGTTCATCTACATTATTGGGTTTGCTCTTTTAATTGCTGCATAATATTCCACAGTATGGATGCAAACAACAGTTTGTGTACCAATTCTCCTGTTGGTGGGCATTTGGGTTTCTGGTTTGGGACTGTTGGCAATAAAGCTGCCCTGACTATTCTTGTACATGTGTTTGATGGACATGTGCCCTCCTTTCTGTTGGTGATATATCTACATAGGCCTCTGAATTTCTGACTATGCCTGAGGTGATCCTTTCCTCAAAGACTGGCACACAGTAACCAAACTCACAAAAGACAGATGTATAGGTCAGCAAGCCGATGTGCAATTCACAGTAGGGATATAATAGCAATGGGTCTGGAAACTCATGTATCTGGGCTGCACCTCCTCTCCCCATAGAAAGGCCATGTGGAAGCCAAATCATAGTCTTAAGTTTGCTCAGCAGCATGTGTTCTCAATTGGTTGAATGCTTTTGGAAACTGATCCCACTGCTTTGTGTAGGCTAGGCAAGCTTCCTGGACAGGGGTGGACCTCCGATCCCCTTCCCTGGGCAGTTGCTCAGTATGCCAGTCAGAATGTAGTGCTGAGTGCTTGCTCTGGGCCCCAGGTGCAGGATGCCTCAGCCCACAGCCTAGTGCATCCTCTGGACAGACGGCCAGATTCCACCTCTCTCTGGCCATTCCCTTATTCCACCTTTAAGCTCACTGCCTACTTCTGTGGACCCATTCTCCCTCTAGGTAAGTAAATACCATCGGGCTGGATCTTCCTGGCTAGGAGAAATTAGACTTTTTGGGAGACTTCTGCAGTATCTGATTTCACTGGCCAGGGGCTAATTCCTATAATTTCTGGGTGCCTCATTATCCCCTAGTGCCTTTGCATCAGAAAATTGTAGAGATAGTCATGATATAAAGGCAGTTGGGCATGAGGGGACTTAAGGTTGGGTAGTGGGGACACCCAGGGGATGTGTCACTAGAAGAGGGGCCTGGCCTCCAGGAAACCCTCCTTCTGACCTGCACTGGGGCATATTCCTGTGCTACGGAGAGAAAAGACAGTGGTGTCATCAGAGTGGGGACACCTCAGCCCCACTGCTTCTATGTTCCCTGAGCCCCAGTTTCCTCATCTGTAAAATGGGACCAGCAGCCCCTAATGGGTAGATTGTGCTGGGATCCCATGAGAAACCGTCTGGTACATGGTGGCCCATAAGGTGTACATAAGGGTCCCCAGTGGTCCCCTTCCTTGTCACCCCTTGGGCCTGTGTTCTGTCTCTGTTCTGATAAGCAACCCTGGGCTCTTGTGCACTTGTCTCCCCGATGCTGGAGCCCCGGCTGACCTGCACACCCCGAGGCATGTTTCCTCCCCTGGTGGCTCGAGATCGGGCTCAGCGTTCCAGCCCCACTTTGCATTGGGCAGGGGCAAGGACTAGTTTCAGCCCCCACGGGGCTTCATGTAGAGTGGTTGATTTATCCAATCGGACTGCCAGGCACACCAGGGGTGGCTCTGCACCCTGTCCTCTGGGCAGGCATTTTGGCACGTGTGTCCCAACGTGCACGGAGGCGAGAGGGTGCAGGGAGCAGAAAAGCGCTGAGGTGCCTAGGGCTCTGTCTGCCCGTTGCTCCTGCCATGAGCTTTGATGAGACCCTGCTCTGGGGGATGGTGAGCCCAGGCGACTAAATGCCCCTGGCGCCATGTTCCCGGAGCTCTGCTGTTATCAGCCCTGCCCACCCCCAGCCGTCTTCTCTGGAAGAGGAGCCACCCTCTGCACCAGCCTGCCTTCACCTTTCTGAACACCATCTTGCAAAGTGCCATAAAGACACTTCTTAAAACACATCATTGAATTCCCGTTCGCCCGCTGCCCTTTATGGTTCTGGCACAGCCTGCTTCCTCCATCTCGGCTTTTGTGCCCAGGAGCTGCTGAAAACTTCGTCTGGGGTCAGGCCTCCCCATCAAAATTTACTGCAAACATCTTTTTACAACACCTGTCTCACTGAGCTGTGAAATACTCTCTCCTCTTCCAAAGAGAAGGAAAATTAAAACGTGTGTTATACATCTTTTATAAGAAAATAAAACTTACTTGTGCTTTAAGTCTGCATCTGTCCTTCTGGCAGGAGGAGGGAGAAAATGTTATAATGCGTGGGGCACATGCCCAGCATAAGGTTTTGCTTCTTGTTCATCCAGAGTGAGTGAGATGGGCCTGGGGGTGGGCCCCTGCTGACTGGGGAGGCTGGGGCCCTGACGTGGCACTTGGCTCCTCAGAGCTGGCGGAGAACCACTGTTGGCTTCTCCTTGCCCATACATGAGAGACCAGTGCAGGTGTAGCGTCTGAGGATCCGGTAGGCCACAACCTTGTTCTGGAGATGAGGACATGGTGCCTTGTGTGCTGGCCTTGAGAGGTGTGTGCTTGGGGACCATGGACTGGAAGGGACAGGCTGACAGACGTCCCCAAGGTCATCACCCAGTCAGCTGGTGGCAGAGCTGGTAGCTCTGGCTGTCTTCCTTTGCCATCTCTGGGAAATGGAGCTGTCTTTTGGATTTTGCTGGAAAGGGGGCCATGCAGTGCAGGCCGTGCACTCAGAGTACGCCTTGGATACTGGGGAGGCCGGTGCAGGAGAGAGCCTTGGGCTGGGTCCCGCCCTGGCTTGCCTGTGGTCACGGAAGATCACTGTTTCTTCTGTAAAACAAGGTGGGGCATCTGCCAGATGGTGTCTGCTGGGGACCTGAGGCATCTCTGGGCTCTCCAGACTGGTTCCATGGGGTGCCGGGGTCTCCCCAGCCAAAGGGACTCAGCACATGGGAGTCCGGTGGGGAGGGTCTGGGTCCTGGCTGGCCGGCGCCTCCAGGATCCCAGTGGGCACACCGGCTCTCTGGCCCGAGTACCCACATGTGGGCAGGCCAAGGCCTCAGAGGGGGTATGTCTTTGGTCACAACTGTGCAAGGTGATAAATATAGGGACCTCTAAAATTTAAAAGGCTCTTCTACCTACTGTGCCACCAAGTTGGGAAAAAAGCATTTCCTCTCCCGAATTTGGTCTTGTTTTGGTTTGCTCTCTTTGAGTCTTGTTATTTCACTAACAGGAGAGCGAGAGTATCTGATGTGCAGGAGATATTTTGGGGGCCCCTTCTTCACAGCAAGCCTGGGCCCCAGGAAGGGCCTGCCTTCTGTCTATTTCAGGGCTGAGGGAACTGAGGCTCAGAGAGGGTGAGTGGCTTGCTCCTGAGCATGATGTCAGGAAGCCAGGAGCCCAAACCTCGTAGCAACGAGGAGCAAGAAAGGAACCAAAACCGCAGCAGCAGCCAGGACCTGGGCCAGCGCATTCCCTCCGCTGTCTCTCTGTTCCTCAGCCAGGGTGGCTGCCACAACCTTGCTTCTGTTCTCTGTCCGGCTCGTGTAGATTTCTCCACCCAAATGCTCTCCCCTGCCTCAGGGCTTTGGCACGTGCTGTTCCCTTTGCCTAGAAGACTGTTTTCTTAGCAAAGTTGCCTTCAGCTTTCAGGCGTCAGCGTATTTGCTCATTGATTCATCCTGTGGATGCTCACACACGCCACACTCTCTGCAGGTAGTGGGAATCCGATGTAAACATGGGTCCCCATGTGGCCAAGGTCAAGCAAGGAATAAAGCATAGTTGGTAGGGGAGGGAGCTGTGCTGAAAGAAGGAAGGACAGTGAGGAGCACCTGTAAAGGAAGACCAGTCAGGGGCACAGTGGGTATAAAGGTCCTGAGGCCGGCAGCAGCTGGCTGTTGGAGGACCTGAAAGGGGATGTGTGTGGCCTGCTGAGGTGCAGGGGGCTGAGTCAAGTGGGGAGAGAACACCAAGGAGGTTAGGGAGAGAGGTGGGGCCGCCCAGTGGGCCTTGGTGAGGCCTTGGACTTTGAACTGAGCTTTAAACAGACACAGCTTCTGACTTACATTCCTAATGCTGGGCTGCTGTGTGAAGAACAGATGATACTCCTGGTGAACCCAGGAGTCAGCTGGGAGTAGGGGGCTTTTGAAGAAGCTTAGGGAGCAATGCTGGAGGCTTGGTTTCTGGGGCATTATGGGGATAAGTCTAATAACCTTCAGGTGGATGGAAAGGGGAGTGGGAGAAAGGAGAGAGAGACCTCTGGTTTGGGGTTCCAGCAAAGTCTGGGGGCATTTGCTGAGAACAGGGAGGAATGGAGGAGTGAGAAACCCACGTTTTGGGGAGAAAATGTGCAGTTTTGTATACGTGGAGTTTGGGGATGAGAGCAGGCAGTGCACCTGGGGGTTTGGGGATGAGGGCTGGCAGTGCCCCTGGGAGTTTGGGGATGAGGGCGGGTGGTGCCCCTGGGGGTTTGGGGATGAGGGTTGCTGGTGCAGCCTCAGGCTCCTTAACACAAAGAGGGTCTTGAATGCATGGGATTGATGTGAAACCCTAGGTGAGATGGAGTTAAGAAAAGGGGTCAGCAAGGAGGCTGAGAAGAAGGGCCGGGAAGCCAGTGAGATCCAGGAGAAGATTCCTGAGCAGGGAGAAGGGGCTGGGGGTGCAGAGTGCATAGGCCATAGAAGGACAGGAGGGGCCAGTGCATCAGCATGTAATACCAATGACCTTGGTCTTGAAGGACAGGAGGGGCCGGCAGGCTAGGCCTGGGGGACTGTGAGAGGGAGAAGTGCAGGCAGGGGGCCAGTCGGTGGGGATACTAGAGGGGGAGACAGAAGGGCTGTGGCTGTGGAGCAGGGAACGGAGTTTAAGGGAAGGTTAACTTTAAAAGGGGGACACAAGACTGTGTTTGAGGGTAGACAGGATGGGGCAAGGGGGCTGCAGTAGTGTGTTCTCTGTGGGGTGAGGTGGCCTTGGCTGGGAAGAAGGCCCTTTGTGCCCAGTGACCTGGGGGAGGAAAGATGAGGTGTGGGCAGCTGGCGGGGGTTCCTGGCTGGCCGACGGGAGGAGGAGGTAGCATTCCATCTAGCAGGGGATGGATGAGAGAGAGGAGAAGGGGGGACCCATTTCCAAAGCAGCAACTGGAATGGCCAGGCAGACAGGCTGCCAGGAGGAGATCAGGAATGTAGACCTTCCGTTTGGCTGGGATTTTCTCTGGCAATTGGCAGCTCCTGGGACAGACCAGAGAAATTGGAGGTTCCTTGTCCAGGAAGCTGTCCCCACCTCCCCTCTGCTGTGCTAGGTCAGGCCTCTGGGCTTCCCCTTGCCTCCCACCCCCAGGCTTGGTACGTGGGGTGCTCAGTAAATATTCATAAACTGTCTGACCTGCACTTGAATGGCAGGGAGAGCAGAGCGTGGACGGAGCCCGACGTCTCCGCCACAGGCTGTTCTTCGCTCCGAGGTGCCGTCTGTCAGCAGCTGAGGGCTTTGCCAGGTACTCAACTAAGCCTGTTCTGCCTCTCATTTAACACAGGAGGGAGTTTTCTGTGACCCCGTTTTACAGAAGAGGACAACTGAGGCTTGGAGAAGCACTGCCACTCTTTCAAATGCCAACACCCACTCCCACACCTGCCAGTGCCCAAAGACAGGAGCATTGAAGTGGGAGCCCTTGTCCCGTTGCTCAGATCATATGCCCAGTGGGGAGGCAGCCCCTTGAGAAGGGGGGCAGGGAAATGAGCTGTGAGCATTGAGGGGAGCCAGTGACAGAGGGAACTCTCCAAGCTGGGTACCATCCGTGGTAGATACTCAGAAAGTATCTTAGAAATAAAGAAAGTGGCAGGACTGGGGCTGGGGCTGGGGCAGGAGGGTTCTTGATATGCTAATGCGTCTGGTGAAAGCATCTGTAATCTCATTAAGGAGCCCCCGGGGTTCCATCGGTGCTGAGCTGGCCTGGTGGTTCCACAGGCGGCCTTGCCTCCTCTCAGCATCATCCCCCCTTGTACTTGCCCCCCACCCAACACACACCCTGAATTTCACTCACCTGGGACCTTGAATGTGCTGTTCCAGCTGGCAGAACACCCTTCCCTGCCCTGGCTACTCCAGCTCCTGAGCCTCATGGAAGCCCCCTGGAATGGGCTTCTGGTTACCCCCTCTTCTAGCCCCTGACTGTCCCTTAGCACTTCTCAGAATTCGGATTGCTTGCTTGACTGTGCAGCCTGGCCAGCCTCCATCTCCTCTGCTGGACTGTAGGTTCCCGAGGGCCAGGCCCACGTCTGCCCTTTAGGGTGCTGTATCCCCAGGACTGAATGCAGGCCCTGTGTGTCTAATGCCTGTGGGAGGGGGTGGGAAGTGGCTGCTAAAGTGTGGTTCTGGCCGGAGCCACGGCTGCGGCAGAGACTTTTGTAATGATCCCAACTTAGTATTGAGCTGGACCTTGAACTGGGCCCTTCTGTGCCCCTCATGCATCCTTGAGGTGTGGAAGCTTGGATGGACTGACTTTGGCAGGGCAAGGGCCACCTGTTTCTTGAATTCCTGCCTCTTGCAGCCATTTCCGTAGAAGGCTCTGGAGGCAACCCCCTGCTCTCCCACCACCTTCTCTAATTGCCCTTCCACCCCTGCACATATTCAGATGCTTTTTGAGCTCCTAGACTGTGGCCTTTGCTGTTTGGAGTCCTCTCCTACCCCAACCCTGCTCAGCCCTGCACCAGTGGTCAGTGGGGGCTGCTTCAGCTGGGGAGCCTGGGTGCCCAGGTGGCTTCAGGCCAGCAGGAGGAACCTTCAAACTGTGAGCCTGGAGTGGGGAGGGCTGGCTCCCTACTCACCTGCTACGTGACTGTGGGTAGCCTCCTAACCCCTGAGGTCCCATTTCCTCCTCTAAAATGGGGACAATCCCAGCTGCTCCCTTGGGTCCAAGCTGGACCTCTGTCTGTGGGAAGCCCTCTGGCAATGTGGGGGGATGTTTCCAACAGGCACCACACTGCTTGGTTCTGTGGCTCTTTGAGGATGGTTGTCCTGGCTCCCCGTGTCCTGCTAACAGCAAATAATGACAGTGGTGATGCAACACGCTGATGATTTCATTGATTAACAATGTCACTGATTCAGTGCCACCAACCTGCTGGGCCTTGCATGCCTGAGTAAAGTTGAAATTATTCCACAAGGAGCGTCTTAATCCCCTTTCTAAAAGAAGAAATTAAGCACCCAGAGGTGTGGACGTGGCTGCAGAGTGGCAGAGTTGAATTCTGAACTCAGGTCTGTGCACTCTGAGAGATGCCCTCTGCCTCTCTGGGCCTCAGTTTCTCCTCCTGAACAAAGAGGGCAGGGCAAGATGTTCTAGGGACCTCCAGGCTCTACCACCCAAGGTGGCACAGCGGCCCCACCCTCAGTGCCCCTCTTTGTGTGCCTATGGGAAGGAAGGGTGTGTAGGGCTGGTTTGCATGCTCAGATGAGGCAAGGATCCCCTGAGGAGGGAAGGCCTGGGGGTGCGGGAAGCCCCCAGGACTGCTCCTCTCCTTGCCCACCTTGACGCTCCTTCCTGCCTGCCCCCTCCCCCCATCATCTGCAGTGTTTCTGAAGGGCCTGAGTGACAAGCAGCGGGAGGAACATTACTTCTGCCGCGACTTCATCAGGCTGAAGAAGATCCCGACGTGGAAAGAGATGGCAAAAGGTAGGCCCTGTGCCGGGAGGCCCTGCTACCCGTTTGGTAGGTTCCTGTTGACAATGCCAAGGAGAGGGGCAGCAGCATTTATTGAGTGCTTGCTGTGTGCTGGGCTCTTTGCATGCATCACCTCATTTAATTAACACAGCCTGAGGCAGGTTCAAATTTTTTTTTTTTTTGGTATCATTACTCTACATTTACATGAGGAACATTATGTTTACTAGACTCCCCCCATCACCAAGTTCCCCCCACATTCCCCATTGCAGTCATTGTCCATCAGCGTAGTAAGATGTTATAGAATCACTACTTGTCTTCTCTGTGTTGCACAGCCCTCCCTGTGCCCCCCCATTATACATGCTTATCATAATGCCCCCTTTCTTTCTCCCCCCACCCCCTTATCCCTCCCTTCCCAGCCATCCTCCCCAGTCCCTTTCCCTTTGGTAACTGTTAGTCCATTCTTGGGTTCTGTGAGTCTGCTGCTGTTTTGCTCCTTCAGTTTTTCCTTTGTTCTTATACTCCACATATGAGTGAAATCATTTGGTACTTGTCTTTCTCTGCCTGGCTTATTCCACTGAGCATAATACCCTCTAGCTCCATCCATGTTGTTGCAAATGGTAGGATTTGTTTTCTTCTTGTGACTGAATAATATTCCATTGTGTATATGTACCACATCTTCTTTATCCATTCATCTACTGATGGACACTTAGGTTGCTTCCATATCTTGGCTATTGTAAATAGTGCTGCGATAAACATAGGGGTGCATCTGTCTTTTTTAAACTGGGCTGCTGCATTCTTAGGGTAAATCCCTAGAAGTGGGATTCCTGGGTCAAATGGTATTTCTATTTTGAGTTTTTTGAGGAACCTCCATACTGCTTTCCACAATAGTTGAACTAGTTTACATTCCCACCAGCAGTGTAGGAGGGTCCCCCTTTCTCCACAACCTCGCCAACATTTGTTGTTTGTCTTTTGGATGGTGGCGATCCTTACTGGTGTTAGGTGATATCTCATTGTGGTTTTAATTTGCATTTCTCTGATGACTAGTGATGTGGAGCATCTTTTCATGTGTCTGTTGGCCATCTGAATTTCTTCTTTGGAGAACTGTCTGTTCAGCCCCTCTGACCATTTTTTAATTGGATTATTTGCTTTTTGTTTGTTGAGGTGCATGAGCTCTTTATATATTTTGGATGTCAACCCTTTATCGGATCTGTCATTTATGAATATATTCTCCCATATTGTAGGATGTCTTTTTGTTCTGTTGATGGTGTCCTTTGCTGTACAGAAGCTTTTCAGCTTGATATAGTCCCACTTGTTCATTTTTGCTTTTGTTTCCCTTGCCTGGGGAGATATGTTCATGAAGAAGTCGCTCGTGTTTATGTCCAAGAGATTTTTGCCTATGTTTTTTTCTAAGAGTTTTATGGTTTCATGACTTACATTGAGGTCTTTGATCCATTTCGAGTTTACTTTTGTGTATGGGGTTAGACAGTGATCCAGTTTCATTCTCTTACATGTAGTGGTTCAACTTTTATTCCCATTATACTGTTGGGAAACAGATCCCCAGACTCCTGACACGTGGTTGGGAGGTAGGATTTGAAGCCATGGCGTGGTGGTGGCTGCAGGGGGACATGCTCGTAAGCACTCAGGACTGGTAAATTGCAAACAGCAAAGGTCATAGTCTAGGAACTCAAAAAGCAACAGAATATGCGCAGAGGTAGGGGGGTCAGTTCAGTCACAGTAACCCAAGGCAAGCCACTTAACCTGCCTGGGCCTCAGTTTCCACATCTGTAAAATGGGGGTGGATGACATGAATGCTGTACTTGTGTGTAAGGTGGTTGTGAAGCTTCAAGGAGACCAAGTGTGTGGTTCACATGGTAGGTGCTTGATCAGTGTGGGCTGTCATTACCCGTGGCACCAGTCACTGCGCGGTGGGCTGCCCTGGAGGTGGGAGGGGGTGATAGAGGTGTGCCTGGCCTGTGGGCGCTGGTGGGTCACTCTGTAGTGGGGGCCTCTCTGTGACCCACCCCTTGGCCTCTGCTTGTTCCAGGAGTGACTGTGAAGGGAGAGGAGCCCCCGTATAAGAAGGACAAGCAACTCAATGAGAAAATTTCCCTCTTCCGAGGCGATATCACCAAGCTGGAGGTGGATGCCATCATCAATGCCGGTGAGCGGGGTCATTTGGCTGGCCTGAGGTGAGAATTGGGAGGCCGCCTCGTCACCTTTGCTCTGGCCCACCGTGCCAGGCCTGGTGGGCGCCACCTGGCTCCAGCAAGCCTTGGGTGGCTGGATGAGGATGGCCTGCTGGCGCCACGGGAGCCCAGTGTGCTGGCTGCGTGGACGCCTCTTCCCTTGAAACCCTGACCTGCTGAGTCTGGGGCACCTTGGCTGAGCTGCCTCACAGCTTTGAGACCCATCAGCAGCCAGGAAGAGAGAGAGCTAGGCTGGAACTGTGCCGAGCTGCCAGGAAGGCAGAAGCCGGAAGGGGGGTCTGTTCTTGGGGCTGCACAGCCCCTGACCTCTGCTTTCCTTCCTCTGCCTCCTTCAGACCCGGGGCAGTGAGGGGGCGCATTGGGGGAGGGTGGGGACAGAGGCTCCTGGGCCCTGTGCTCGGTGGCCCCGCTGGCTGGCAGTTTTCTGTGATGCACTGTGGAGCCTGCCGCTTTTCCCCCCTCTTGGGGGAGGGGGCAGGTCGCTGTTGTCCTTCCAGACATTGGTTGTCTGGAAGAGTGGGGGTCAAGGGGCGGTCAGGTCCAGCAGGTACACAGGTGGTTCATGGGACAGGGGTGAGAAGGGGCTGAATCCCAGGCCTCCCTGGCCTTCTCCTTAGAGAAAGGTTCGGAGACCTGGCAGACTCATTTGTCTTGGGAAACTTCGCTGTGCCAGCCCCCTCCCAACCTATGTAGTCTCAGGCACCCACAGGAGCATCTCACATCTCTTTGCCTCACCCTCACATTGAGTCTGACCCCAGTGCTGGCCAGGGAGTGGCATTGCCAATGACTTCACTCTTGCTGTTCTTGCCAAGTGAAAGGGCTCTTGGGACCCAGGGCGAGAGGGCCACTCGGCTTGCTGTGGACCTGCTCATTTGAGGTCTGGGTTGCATTTCTGGTAGTGGCATTGCCCTGTGTGTCTCTCTGTTGATGTTCGCAGAACATGTTTGCGGTCGTCCCCTTCCCCCACTTTGTCTGTCTCAGTGCACAGGGACCAGCCACACGATGGCAGGCATTCTGACTCCAAGCAGAGGGAGCTCAGGTCACCTTTGGGTTTCTGCTGTGTTTCCCTTGGGCCACTAGGATAGTGAGTGGCAGTGGGGTCCATCTGGGGAGACACGGAGCTAAGGACAAGCCAAGCCAGGTTGGCAGATGTCATAGTGGCTCAGAGGAGAAGAGCCTTCTTGCTGCCTGCACCCAGGAGGGGCTGGCTTGGGGTCATGGCTGAGAGGCCCTGTCAGTCACTAGCCAGGATGTGCAAGGTGCCCTGCTGGTAGTTTTCTTGCTGAGTTGCAGAGTGGCTGGAGGGAAAAGTGGGGTGTCTTATCAGCTCTCTCCCAGCTGGGTTGGTGGCTGGCAGGCCAGGAGGGAGAGTGCAGGGACCAAGGCGGGGTGGCAGCGGGATGCAGATGGAGCTGGGTGGGGGCTCTAGAGACTGCGCACAGGGCTGCGGCGTGATTAATGGCTCTTCCTGAGTGCCCTGGTACTGGCTGGACTCCGGGGGCAGTGGCTGTCAGCCTCTCACACTCTCAGGAAAGCCTGTTTGTCCTGGCTTCATTTGACTGCGCTGGCTGGGGGTGGCACTGTTTGCCATGTCTCTCCCGGGACTCCGTTTCTCATCGTGCCTGCCTGGGATTGTTTCTTCCTCTGTGTGATAGACATGGTGGAAAACCCCATCATCATGTCACTGGGGTCATGAGGGACCGGTGCTCATGAGCTGTGACACTCAGGGTCTGGCATGAACCGAATGCTCAGCACCTGCTGCTGTTGTCTGTACTCGAATTGATGTCACTCACCATTGTCACTCTGGGTGTCAACCCTGTCCCAAGGATGCCAGGGGATGCTGGGCATCACTGTAGATGATCAGCTTTTGCCTCCCCCTGCTTGCTTTAATTTACCCAACACCTCTTGTCATATTTTCCTGGGATCTCTGTTTATTCTAGAAAGGGCCTCAGTAGGGAGGACCGAGAACCCTCCTGGAACTAGGGGATGGCTGTCAGGCCCTGGACACCGGGCTCCCACATAGGGTCCTCGTCTTCTCTGGGTACCCCTCGGCATTGGTTAGACCTCGGGGGTCCTTGGTGATCTTGGCATGGGGCCCCACACCCGGGGTCCTGCGCTGTCATCCGTGGGGGCCCCCATGGCCCTGGTGCAGCCCGGGCCGCCTCCCACCAGGGGGCAGCAGAGATCGCGGTTCCGATGGCCCGGCAGAGCCCGTAAATCAGCCTGTTTATCAGCGGAATAAAAGTCGCGGCAACGCGGGGCTTTTCAGGGCAGCATAAATCTGATCTGTGCCTCCTGAAACCCATATGTGCTTAATTCATATGTAAAGTTTCAAGCAGGAAGAGAATATGTGTCCATTAAATTCTATTTGACTTGATTATAATCATTAGCTGTGAATAATTGCTTCTCAGCGCCGACCGCGGAGCCACCACAATGGGGAAAAGGAGCGAGCAATTATCTCGGGGTGGGAATTTTTTTATTTTTATTTTTGAAGCCAAGGGCAATGTTGGCCCCGTGGGGGTCGGTGGCCCACGGGGAACAGTGAGGGGACTGGGCAGGGGATTTGAGGTCACCATGGAACTTCTGGGTTTCGTGGGGGAATCTCTTTTTGTTCCTGTGGCCAGATGGGGTGGGATGGGGAAGGTGCCATCCTCCTGGGCTGCGCTCCAGCTGCGGGGCTGTGGAGGGGGCTCTGTGCCAGGGAGCTGGGAAGGGCCTGTGGGAAGAGGGGGACTGGGCCCCCTAGAACCTCCTCCATCCTGAAAAGCTGTAGGCTTGAGGGAGGGCTCCTGCCTGGCCTTGAGCACCCTTCCCACCCCTTCGGAGGACCCTGGGGGTCCACAGAGAGGGCAGGGGCCAGGTGCCCATCCTGCCTACCTGCCTTACTTCTTCCCTTCCCACAGAGCAGCTCTTTCCACACCCTGTCTCAGGGCTTTGGGGAAGGGGACTGTTTCTCAACTGGTCCACTGCCATAGGAAGTCCAGGCCTGGTTTTTACCCTACTCCGTTGGTATTTGAGATGATGTGATTGGGGGTGTGTGGTGTGTGGTGTGGTGTCTGTTGTATGGTTTGGAGGTGAGGGCTGGGGCAGAGTAGAGGAGGATGCATGACTAATGGGTGGCAAGACTTGAGGTCACAGGTGGCAGTACCAATACCCCCCAGCGCCCAGGTGCCCTGCAGGCTTCCCTGGCCCTCCTTGGCTGTTTCACAGGCTGCCACTGGGAGCGCTTGTTCAGGCGGTGCCCAGAGAGTCTGAGGCTCCTGCCATCTGTGCAGGCCACGGCTCCTGCCCACGGGAGCATGCCATATCCATCTTAATTAAATTGGGCTGCCATGCTGGCAAGATAAGCCAGGGAGCCCCTTCAGGCTTCTGTTCTGGAGCAGAAGATATTTGGGGACATGCCCACCTCTCCAACTTGGCCTATGACCCTCAGGTTGTATCTGGGGAGAGCCTTGCCTGGCATCTCCTCTAGAGAAAGCTTGGGCCTTGGTGGGGGGGGCTCTCTGCCCAGGGGGTGCTTCAGCTTCCAAAGTGTTTATGTCTTCTGTTTGTGATGGGGGTAGGGGTGGGGAGTGGGGAGATGGGAAGTAGAGGGGTGGGGTTGCAGGTGGGAGGTTAGGGTGGAGGGGTATGACCTTGATTGGGTCACTTCCATGCCCTTGAGGATCCCAGTTTACCAGGCCTGTGGGGGTGGGCCCCTAGTTCACGACAGACAACTGAATCCCAGGTGGGTAATGTCCTAGTACAAAAAAAGCCCCACATGCTTGGCCAACCCAGATGTCCGGCTGCCGGTTCTGGCCTTTGGGTCGTAACAGGACTGAGCAGAGATGAATGTGATACTTGGTGCAAAGACAGAAGGAATCTTTCGCTTCAAAGCTGTGCCAGGCCAGTGAGTCAGGGCTCTGGCCACATAGGCCAGGAACCTGGTTGGTATCCTACGGTTCCACCTGGTGGTGCTGCTACCTCTGAGCCTCTCTTTCCTCATTGGAAAAATGGATCTTCATTGGCTTTACCCCAGGGTGGTATGAGGATGGCACATGAGTTCAGGCCTGTCTAGCACTGGACCCAGGACCTGGCACATAGTGAGCCCCTGGTAAATTACTATTGGGAAGCTAAAAGTGAGAACAACTAAGTAGAATATAATGTGACAGGGCACTAGAAGCGAGGTCTGAACCAAGTGCCACGCGACACCACAGGGACCAATTAATTCTGCAAGGAGGTGGCAGGAGGCAAGGCAGGTCAGTGAGGCCTTTGAGGGGCCCCTGGCATGCAGGCCGGGATGTGCAGAATGGGTGGGCAGCCATGTCTTGCAGCGACAAGCTGGCTTCACTGGGAGTTTTTTAAGCCGCTTATTTATTTAAAATAAGGCATGAAGTGGTGCTCTGTTTCCTTAAGTCTTGGGGCTTTGATTTGTGAAATCTGCTAGCTGCTTATCGCCTTCTCCTCCCCCAAGCCAGCCTGAACCCTTGGTTCATCCCTTCTGCTGCTTGGAGGGCCCCCTAGCTGTCCGTGGGCCACTGCTCAGAGTCAGAGATTTAGAGACCGCCTTGATGGACTAGCAAGTGGGGGGCTGAGGGATCCCAACTGCCTTGTGGGAAGTGATCTGACACTAAACTGTCCCCGTAAATCGCTTTATCTGTCACTTCAGATTTAAATGTGTTTGCTGAGGCTTGCCTGCCTCCTTTAATGGCAGCAACCTCTCTGAGGACAGGGAGGGTGGTGCAAGAGAGAACCTGTGAATAGCAGTTGATCTTGCTGGGCCCTGACCCCTGGAGAGCACAAGGTGGGACCCGTGCTTCCCTCGTTGCTCGCCCCTGCCAACCTCAAGGCATCTGTGGGGCAGGCAGGACTATGTCCCCATTTTCAGTGATCAAACCAAGGCTCGGAGAGAGATAACACACCCCAACTTGATAGGTGGCTGAGTCGGAATTTGAACTTGTGTGTGGCCTCTCTTTCATTCTTTCATTCAGTAGATTTATGTGCTGGGCCTACTGTGCAACAGATGCTGGGATACCAGTCCTGGGCCAAAAGAGAAATAGTCTCTAATCCTAAATGTGGACAAGTCGTGAATGGAAAGGGACAGCAGTGTATGAGGGATGGGAGTCCCATCTACGGCAGCAGAGGCAATCAGGAAGGCTGCCTGGAGGAACCAGCACTTGAGCTGAGAGGTGGGGAGCTGAGTCAGAAGTTGTACAAGGGCATTCCAGAGGCAGAGAGGGAGAGACTGGCAGAGAGGTAAGGTGAATGGGACCCAGGGGAGTTCTGGGGGCCTTGGAATGAACTGTGGCCGGTCCTGAACTGGGGGTCTCCCTCCAGGTCTAGGCTGTATTCACACCTGGGTGTGCCACCTCTCCTGGGCTCCTGGTGTTAGTATGTCAGCCCACAGTGTCAGTGGGGAAATGGAAACTCAGATGTGAAGCAGCTTGCGTAAAGCCACACAGCTAAACGGTAGTGGTGCTGGGAGGGGAGGTTTGTGAGACTCCAGAGCTTCTAGGAAATCTTTTTTTTCTGAGGGTGGGTGGGAATACCTCGTTTGTGTTCCCTTTTCTTTTCTGGTTCAGAAGTTTGGGTGTCCAGAGTGGGTGTGTTGTCATCTGTCTTCACTGCAGGACAACTGAGAAGTGGGCCAGGCGTCTGGCGCAGCAGGTGTCAATGTGGAGAAGAGGGGCCAACTGGGTCTGGGCTCGTGGGCCCCACGCGGCCTCACGGTGGGCTCCAGCTCCCGTGGCCCACTTGGTGGACCTTGGGCCCAGCCCCTGCCCCCAGCTTGCCCTGTGGGGCCCCTGCTTCTCAGCTGGAGGCAGCTTGTATTGAGTGTTCCCTTGGGCCAGGGGCTGTCCCCCACATTGCACAAATTGCCTCATTTCTGAGGCAGGCTCTACTGTTTCCCCCATTTCACAGATGAGGTGACTGAGTCAATCTCAGGACTGTAGTGCTGGCATAAGGCTGAGCCAGGAATCAAACCCTCATCTTTTGGACTTGGGATTTAAGAGGGACATGATCGGGTTTGCTTTTTCAGAAGCTCATTCTGGGGTCAGTCTGGGCATTTGGGCCAGAGTGGATCAGGAGGCCAGTTGGGAGGCCCGGGGTCCAGGTAGCCCATTCCCCACATTAGAAAACCCAGAACACCAGAGATAGTGCCAAGGCCTAATTCCACCAGCGCGGGAAGAGGGCAGCTCGTTTCCACAAGGTCAAGAAGTGGTTACATAAATTCATAAATGATAGATCCCTCTTGAATTATTGAGATTCCCTCGAGGGCTTTTGGGGCCTGGTCCAGTGAGCCGAGCTTGGCTGGTGGGCAGGACTTGAGGACCCTGGAAGGTCCTTCCACCCCAAGGCCTTCTGCCAAGTCTCCTGTTTATTATCCAGTCCTTGCTAACAAGGGAACATGAGGGTCGGCCTTGGACCCTAGACCTGATGACCTTTCATCTAGGTCTTGATAAATGTTTGTTAAATGAATGAGTGATTAGACGCCCTTGAGAGGTGGTCAGACAGTGGGAGTGATTGGACAAACCTGTGACGCCCTCTGGGCCCCTTCTCCTGCCCCGGGCCAGACCTCTCTTTGCCCCTGTGGTTGGACCTAGAAGTCAGGGCGGGAAGAAGCTAATGCTACTGCAGTTTGCAGGTGAGGACAGTGGTAGACACATAAGCGCTGCCTGTGAGATCCCTAGCTCTGTGTGAGGCTCTGGGGGATACAGGCTCAATATGATCCAGTCCCTGCCCTCAAGGCATTTGCAGCCTTATAGAGGAAGATGGGGAGTATCTCAAGTCCAGAGAGGGACAATGACCTGCTCAGGGTCACACAGCAGGAATGAAGCAAAGCAGGTCTTCCCGACTCCCAGCACTGGGCCCTTCTGGACTTTTTTCTCCCCTTCATGAAGGACACAGGATCAGGAAACATGTGGGCTCAGCTGCCCACCCACCCCCTGCTGAGTGGAACCCTCCTGTCCTTGGGGCCAGGTGGCCTCAGCGCCCCACCTGTGTGCCAGCCTGTGTTCCCAGTGTGCGCTCTGCCCTGAGCACTGAGCTGAGGAGGCCGGAGCTTGTGGGAACGTGTGTGTTTTGAAATTAATGGGACCATTAAACTGGCCAAGCATGAAAAGGGCTGGATCGGCAGCCCTTGGCTTGCTCTCCTGGAATGATCTGCCAGCGCCTTGGCAGAGGGCTGCCCAGTGGCCTCGGGCCCCTCCAGGAGGCTGTGGCTTGCCTGCCTGTTTAATGGATGGGTACCTTGTATCCCTAGGAGGTGAAGGGGTCTGGAGATGGCACGTGGAAATCAGGGCTGCCCTCCAAGAACTGGGTCTCCTTCCTGTCCTTTCAGCACCCAGCTCTGTGTAGATAATGATGCTCAAATGGGTGTTGGGTTGAGTCTGCTCTCTCCAGACCCACAGGGTGGGCTCACACACACCCCACCCTGATTCTGGGGCTTCCTGGGTGAGGCCTGGCTCAGTCCCAGCTTGGGGACATAACATGGCCTAAAAGAGAGTCGAAGGAGCCTGCCTGTGTCCTTGCCTCCCACCCCCCAGACAGCCCGCCCACCCGGGGGTCTCCACCGGGCAGCGCGACAGGGTCTCAGACTGCTCTGTACCCAGCACTCAGTGGGGCTGGGGACAGGGATCTCAGGGCACCTGAACCGAGAGGGTGGCAGAGGGAGGGGCCCCCTTCTGACTGCCAGTCTTTTGAATTTGGGGTCCTAACTGTAGGGTGCAGGGCAGGAGGGCTAGGCCCCTCCCCCCCATGCGGCAGGACCTTCAGTGATTGCTCTGCCTCTGTGGGGAGGGGTGTGTGGGATACCAGGGAACAGCCTGGGTGGGGGGCAGGACCGGGGACATCCCCCTTCCCTGGGGGTGCACTGCGCCCCATCAGGGCTTGGTGGCCATGGCTCAGCCTGGGCTGGCAGAGCTGAAGCCACCCTGCAGGGACCTCTGCAGGCTCCAGCCCTTTCTTCGTCTGCCCCTCTCAGGGTTTCCCTGTGCTTCAGAAGCTCACCTTGGGTACATTGATTTATTTGGCAAGTGACTGGTCCTGGGGTCTCTCAGGCCCTTTCCCTGCTGTCTGGATTTAGCACCTGTAGCAAAGGTGCAGCCACCCTCGTGGGGGCCCAGCTAGGCCTGGTCTGGAGGGCCCCCAGGGGTGCAGTGCAGGCAGCCTTGGAGGCCAGGGCTGTGGCTGCTCACAGAGGCTGGGGTAAAGTCCATTCTACTTCTCAGGGCCTCTGTTTCCACATGTGTACCCCTCAGGAGGCTTAAGAGGAAAAATTAATCTGTGCCTGCAATGCCTTGCACACTGTAGGCTCAGTAAACGGTAACTGGTGTTTTCAGTAGCAAAGTATCTCACTTAGCCACCCTGCTAGACCGGAGCCCCTGGAGAGTGGGCAGAGCCCATTGGCCCCAGGTCTCCATCCCTGACCGGGCTCTGCACATGCCCTGGGGCAGGACAGGAACTTGCCTGAGCTAACGACTGGTCAAGGCAGAGGCCCCTAAGGTGGAAGCAGGCTGCCTGGTGTGCAGGCTTCTGCCCCCTGCACACCGGGCGGGGAGAGGACACAGCTATTTATGTATGCGTGGGGGTGTTAGCTGAGGAAGCTGGTGAGGACTCAGAACTGGCTGACCTTGGACCGCGGCCCTGGGGAGGGCAGGTCCTGGGGTGTGGAGAGGTTTGACAGTGGCATGGGGGCCAGCCAGCCCATGTAGAGCCGGGGTGGCGGTGGGCTGTGGCTGTGGCTGGCCTTCCTCAGCCGAAATGTCTGGCTGGTTTTGCCCGCTTTGGTTCATTAAAACCCTGTCCGTCAGCTGTACCCCACTCCACCGCAACAAGTGGTCCTTGTATGGAGGTACCCACCCAGCCTTCTCGCTGCTGCTTCCTCCCCCTCCTCGGACATTGTAATTGCCATAAAAATAGGCGCTTAGCTGCAGAGTAGCATGTGGGAAGAGAGAGGCCGGCTGTCAGCCATTCCCCTGCCAGCAGGTTTCGCGTCTGTTTTATTATTGCTGCCTGGCTGTATTTCACGTATGGTTTAAACATCTTCAAACGCCACATCCCTTTTGAAAAGCAAGAGCTACCTTGCTGAGGATGTTGAGGAGAAACAGGAACATTAAAATCTATGAAGCAAATGGCCCAGAATTGACACTGGCGCCAGGAGCTTTGCAGCTTTGGCTGTCAAAGGAGCTGAATCCTCGTCTGGCAGCCGGTGGGGAACTTGCCTGGTGAGGGTCACGGGAAGGTGGGGCGGGTCTGGTTGAAGCCCTGGGGTTTGGCAGGGAGGGGACCAGGGCCTTGTAGGCAGGGCCAGGAGGTGATGGAATTCTGTGGATCATCTGACTGCCTCCTGCGCCTCCCTTGACCTCCACCCGGCCTCTTCTCCCTCCTAACAAGGTGGTTGGGAGCCCCATCTGGTGCACAGGGCAGGATGCTGGGCTCTGGGACTCAGAGGAGTGGGGTTTGTCAGGGGCAGGCAGGATAGGGCTGCCGTGGCCGCTGATGAGCTTCTGTGGCCTCGTCCAGAGGGCACCTCCCCTCTGAACTTCCGTTTCCTCACCTGTAAACCCAGGAGAGTGACATTCCTCCGAAAGTGGTTGAGAGGAATGAGGTGATGCATGCAAATGCGACAAGTCATTGGAACTCAGTAAGTGGTGACTGTTATCACCAGGGAAGTGGGTGTTTGAGCTGGAGTTGATTTTTAAAAAATGTTTAATCCGCCTTTTTCCACTGAAAAATAGGTACAGTAAAAGTGGGGAAACATTAACATAGGAATAAAAAGAAACAAGGGACAAGGGAGGACACTGAGCTGGGTATCTAATAACATGCCCCCTGTGCTTGGCACACCTGGGATCCTGGGCGCCCTTGGCATATGCTTTCCAACCTGCCAGCCTCTTACCTGGTCCTGCTTGTGGCCCTCTACTCAGCCTTACCACCTGCTATTTGATGTTGGTGTCTGACCTACCAAGGGACTGTGGTTCATGCCCACCCTTATAGTTTCTGCTTTCAGTAGGCTGCATGGGGCAATGTCTCCTGGCACCTCCTCTGGCCCTGCCCAGATGACACCTCAAAACTAGGTCAAGCAAGTCTATTGCAATTGAATATGAAATGTGTCTTTGAGCTTCCTGGCAGCTGTAGAAAAATGGGAAATAAGATTTTAGGTTTTATTAACTCCTAACTTGGGAATCAATTTATTCTTCAGTTTAATGCCTCTCTTTCTTTTTACTCTCTCTCCTTTTTTCTCCTTTCTCCCCTCTGTTACCTTTACCAACTGCTCTTTATTCCCCTATAGATGCTTCATACCTTACTCCAGAGCCCCACCAGTCTCACTCTCCAAGTGCATTTCCCCCACTCAGCTTAGCTTCCGACTTGGGAGGCCCCCTGTTTGTCATTGTCCTTTCCCACGTCGGCCAGCCTGGCCTCTGGACCTCTTGCCTTGCCCAGGCCCACTGGGTGCGCTACTGTGATTTCTCTCAGATGAGCCAGTGACTAATAAGGGTTGGCCTCGGCCGGGGCCAGCAAAACCTTCCTTCCTTCATACCGGAGTTTAAAAATGTGTCACCATCGATTTGAAGACAAGACTTGTTCCTGCTGAGAAAAGCAGCCTGGAGACTGTCTGGCCTTTGGAGTCGCACAGGCAGCTGCATAAATTCCCAAGCCACATGCTCTCCATGCAGACGCCGCCTCTCAGCCCACAGCAGCCTCCAGTCCCTCAGAGCCCACTCCAATGCTCCCATGGGCTGGCACCCCACTGTCCCAGCCCTCCTGCCCCACAGAGACTCTGGGGGCCCCTGTGCAGGGGGTGTCCCTGCTTAGGAGATGCTCTCTTCTCTTTGTGGTTAAGCTGGAGGCTGAGCCCTTGGTTAATTCTGTGTCATGATGTGTTTAACCCTGGAGGAGAAGGAGGGTGAGTGCCTTCTGAGAGGGGCCCCCACAGGCCCCGACTTGGGGTGCGGGGTCCTTCCGTAACTCTTGTCTGTGGGTATGTTGGTTGCACAGTGGATCCATTCTGAAAGTGGCATTTTAGTGCCTGTGCCCTGTCTCCCAACCAGTCTTCCCTGGAAAGACTGTTAGGGTCATTTGGTCCATCCTCCTGCCTCCAGACAGGCCCTCTTCCCTCTGGCTGGTAGGGCCTGCCCCTCTGCACTTTGCCCTCATACCTGTTAGCCTACTGGACCACTGTCTGCTGCTGTGGACCACCCATGTCCCACAACTCTCCGAGCCTAGGATAAGCATAATCATAATGACCTAGCAGGTAGCTTTTAGTATTCCTCCTTCTCCGGTTGGGAAGCAGTGGTGCAGGGCTGTTAGGTGACTTGTCCCCAGACAATTCTGGAAGCTTGAACCAGATCTTCTCACTGTGCGTCCTGGGTACTTTTCATTTTGTCACATCACCCTCCAATGAATAAATGAGTGAATGAATGAATGAATAAGTGAATGAGCAAGTGAGTGAGTGAATAAAGGGAGTGGGTGTGTGTACCCACTTGTTGTTCTAGGTGTCCTGGTTGGTGGGCATGCCGTCAGCCCAGGATGGGGGGTACTTGGAGATCTTGGGGGAGAGCTCAGTTTTCCAGGCCCCCTTAGGGACCCTATAGGGACCCCACCCCATCATCCAGAGGTCATGGTGGCCACCTCTGTGGCAGTATTGTTGGCCCTCCCAGAAGGCTCACCCAGGCGCATTGCAGACCAGGATGATGGGTTTGGCCGTCCGGGATGACAACTAGGTGCCCGAGGCATGGGCATTACCTCCTGCTGTGGCTGCAGAGGCGTGACCTTGGTGGGCACAGGAGAATGCCTGCAATCTGCAGTCTGGCCCTTCTGCTGGGAGTGGCTGAGGGCTGGGCAAGGGGGATGTCAGTTCTTGGGGAGCTGGTGCAGCCATGGGCAGGGGAGTCAGAGAAGAGGTTAGCAGGCAGTTTGCAGCCTCCCTGGCTGCCTTGGGTCCCTTGGAACATGTGCTGAGTGGCCATATACCACCTGGTTCAGGTAAGTCTGTGGGCTTGCTTCGTGCCGTGCCACCCACAGCTGCAGAAAGGGCCCCAAGAGGGATTTTGGCAGCCATTACTCCAGAGAGGGAGGGGCTTTATTTTTCCTGGCTCCCTAAATGTTATTGCCTTTATAGGCTTTGGAAATCAGTTTTATGGCCTGTGTTATTTGTCTGCTGAAATATGGAAACCATTGGAGGGAAAAATAAACCATGGGGTTGCTTATGGCTGAGAGGCCAGGTGGCAGAGGGCAAGGGGCAGGGCTCAGGTGTGTCTCTCCAGTCCCTAGGTGACTCTTTAGGGACCATTGTACCTAGAAGTGGGGTCAGGGATGGTGTGTGCCAGAGGGGACCATGGACTTTTGGTGGGAGGGTCAGCCTGAGGCTTTGGAGCCTGTCCCTTTTGTCAGATGGTCCACACTGAGCTGGCCTGGGATGGTGAAAGTCATCCGTTCCTCCTTGAAGCCCAGCTACACCAGCTGGCTCCCCTCGAGTGCCATCAGGAGCACCCTGCCAGCCACTGGCAGTGTAAGTAAAAAATAAGCCCTCTGGGTATTATGTTTAGTACACATGGTGTGGGGGTCACGGGGAGAACAGTGTAGCACAGAGAAGGCACATAGTGGATCTGTGGCATCTTGCTGCACTGATGGACAGTGACTGCCTTGGGGTGTGGGTGGGGACTTGATAATATTGGTAAATGTAGTAACCACATTGTTTTTTCATGTGAAACCTTCATAAGAGTGTATATCAATCATACCTTAATAAAAAATAAAAAAAAAAAAAGCCCTCTGGGTTTTGCCAGCTGAGATGTGAGCCTGGCAGGGCTTCCACCTGCAGAAGATGCTTCATCTTCTGTGAGAGCTGGCCTGTTGGGAGCTGGGCAAGGATGTAAAGTTTTGGTAGGAGCATCCAGAAACCCATGCAGATCCTCCTCCCTTTCCTGGGACCACGGACCCTTGAGGGAGGCCCTGACCGTCTGCCCCAGCAGAAGGCTGCTTCTCTTAATATGCAAAGAGCTCCCACAGATCAATAAGAAAAATGAGCTAAAAGATGTGGACAGGCAGTTCCCAGTTGGAGAAAAACAAATGGCGAGTAAACAAGTGAAAAGATGCAGAACTTTGCTAGTAATCAGGGAAAGGCTCCTTGAAATAAGAGACATTATTCTTCAGCACCACCAAGAGGCAGAGGGTGAAGTGTCGGCACGCGCAGGTGAGGAGCAGCAGCAGCCTGAGACGCGCCCACGCTTGGGCTCACCGCCCCTGCAGCTCACACCAAACCAGCACGTAGTAGGTGTGTGGAAATCCTTGCTTTATGCCAGGAAACACAGAGGACTCTCTGCTCGCCGTAAGTTCCGCAGGGTCACCACTGCCGTCTTTGTGTCCCTTGCTTGCCCTGGCCACACCCGCCACAGGAAATGCTCCTGGGAGGTTTGGCGCCTAGCCTCACCCCCACCCCCAGCTCCCTCGCCCTGGACGTCCACGCATTTCCTTGGCTGTGGCCGCGGACTTTCTGGGCCTGGCCTTTCGAGGGACGGGTGCCACTTCCTGCTGTCTGGCAGTGTCTCTGGGCTTCAGTGCTCTGTGCAACCCCGTGGCTGGTGCCAGGACCGCACGGCGCGGCGGCGGTGGGTGTTCACCGAGACAGAAATGGAAATGGAATCCCTGGGCAGACCTGGCTGTTACTACTGCTTCTGACACCCTTGGACCCTCAGCATAGGGAAGTCGTTGTCTTGGCAGTGGCCTCGGCTCCCTCGGCATTCTGGCCGGCACGGCCCCATCGTCTGGCCTCAGAGCCTCCCTGCCTTGTCTGGTCTCTTCTATTTTCTCCATTCCAGCACAATTGGGGGTCTCAAAGCTACATGTTCTTTCTCCCTTCTGGCGTTTGCATGGGCTCTTCCCCCTGCCGAGAGCACCCTTTCCTCCCGTTTCACCTGGCTGACCCTGCTTAGGCTCCAGGCCCCGGCTTAGATGTCATCTCCTCCAGGAGCCCGCTGCAGCCTGAGTTAGGCATCCCGCAATCATTCAGCAGGTGCTGGGGCTGCAAGGGGGAGCAAGGGAGATGTGGCTCCGGCAGCTGGGTCACCCTAGGGAGCTACACAGTCACCTGTAAGGACCAGACCCCGGGAGCAGGAAGGGGTAGCTGGGAAGAGCATCCTAGACGGACGGGGGTCTGGGCTGGCTCAGCTCACTGCACCGGGAACAGGAATGCCAGAGGGAGGCTGGGGCAGGTGGCAGGCGGCTCTTGCGGGGTCCAGGCACCCTTTCTCTGCCTGTCCCCTAGGACAGCGCTGGTCTGCAGAGCACAGTGCAGCTGGGCCAGAGTGGAGCTGCAGTCATACTTCAGGTGGCTTCCGTCTGGGGAATCAAGGGCTCATCTCTGAGTCCTTGAATCATCCGTCCACCCACCCCTCGTGTGCCTCCCTGGAAAAACCAGCCAGCAGGAGAACTCGGGCCTGGGGGAGATGCCAGCCTGGAGCTTGGCTCCCAGGATCCTTCCTGTCCTCCTGCTCCTGAGGCTCAGCCTTCTGCTCGGCTTCTCTTTCTGGCCCCTCAAACTGCACAGCCCTCCTTCCTTCATTCAAAGAGCATAAAATGATGAAGACCCATTCCTGCCTCTAGAAGATGCTCACTGTAGGGGTGCCAGCTTATAGCACAGGGTGTAAGTGCCTTGATGGGGCATCCAGAGCACTATGGGCAGGTAAAGGAAGGCTCCCTGGAGGAGGCTTGCCTGAGGAGACCTACTTCCCCACAGCAGTTTCTGGTGGGGGGTCCCCTGTGCCTCGTCCTCCAGGCTCATAGACCCCTGGTCCCCAGGACTGGGAGCAGTGGGAGGAGCCTGGACAGACCTGGTTCCAGTGCTGACCCGGCACCATGGCCTTGTACCAGTTCCTCAGGTCTGGGCCTTGGTTTGCTCTCTAAAAAATGCGAGTAAGCAAGGATGGAACATGGTGACAGATGTCTGGCACCTGGCACCATCAGGCCTTGCTGCCTGCCTCTCACAGATGGGCACCCCTTTAGGAAATCCCCCCTAATTATGAAGTTGCAGATCTGGGTGGCCACATGGGAAGGAAGCACATTTATTAGGAGACCCAGGCACAGAGTGGCCTTGCCAAGCATCTCTCTGCGCCAGCTTCCCTAGGACTGCGGCCTTGCTGGTAGCACATCTCCCCCGTCTCACGGTGACAAGTTCCATCTGCCAGCCCCTGGGGAGCCACTGACTGGGGGTGCCTGTTCAGAGACCCACTGTCCCTGGTGATGGCCCCTCAGCCCTGCACCCCCAGCTTGTGATCTCAGCTTTAAGGAGGACTCCAGTCCCTTTCTCCGCCCCACCATGCTGACCCTGGTCCAAGAGAAAGCTAATTAAAGAATTTCTGCTCTTGGCTTAGCCTGGACTTTGAAGATTCTCCTTGGTTTTCCTGGAGTATCTGAAAACAGGTGGAGAAAAGGGTTGTTAGAAAGGGCATTGGATAAGCCCCCAGAGCCTCTGTAATAGGCTTGATCCCTGCCAGAGCTGGCAGTGTCAGACAGCCCTCCACCCAGTGCTGCTGGGAAGGGGCTGCAGGCGAGGAGCACGCAGATCCCTTCGTGACCCTGTGGGCCCCAGGCTGCCCAGCTCCCTATCCTAGCTTCTTGCAGTGGGGGGCTGTGTGTTCCCCAAGAGTTTTGGGGGCCAGAGGAAGGGGGAAAACAAGGCGTGGCCCCCTCACCTTATACGTGCTCCCGAGCAGTGAAGGCCCAGGTCTGCCCTGGGGAGGAGGGTCCTTGCTTTGAGGGCTGCTGCAGTGACGGTGTTGGGTAAGGTGGGCTCTCCCTCCCTTCCCCTTCCCTCCAGTGCCCCCCCTCCAGCATCTTTTTTCCCAAAAGTGTGTTTGCATCTCAGAGATTTTAATCAACCAACCACAAATATTTATTCAATACTTACTGCACAACATGGGCTTTGGGGTCCTGTTCGCTGCTCTGTCCTCCACCTGAGCGGGCCTGGCGCACAGCAGGTGTTCCAAGAAGACTTGTTGATTGTGGGTTGGAGGTCGTTTTTGGAGACAGAGGTAGTTGCTACTCTCACAGAGTTTATACTATTGCTACTTTCAGAAAACGCCCACGGGGTCTTGGGGGGGAATCACTGATTCCTCAAAAGTCGGGTGGAGGGGTCTTAGAGCCTGCCCTCCCTGTCACTGAGCTTTGGCCCAGCCTGGTGTAACCCTGGGGAGAGTTGGGGCCCAGTCTTCACCCCCTCCCAGGCCCTGATCTCCCATTTCCTTCTGCAGTGCAGGGGTGGGAGGTGGGGGGCAGGGAGCTCTTAGACCTGCAATTCCCTGTGCGGGGACCTCGGGGGACACTCGCCTGCATCATGGAAATAAAAATGATAAAAACCTGCCACTGAATTCTGGGTGGCAGTGAATTACTTAACACCTTAAACAGGTTGAAATGTGGCCACTGCGGCTTTTAATAAGCCCGTCTTGGACACGGCCGCTTCCACGAGGAGCCGGCCCGGTCTCTTCTCGAGGCATAATTTCATTGCATCCCAGGCTTGGCAGCAGTGCAAATAAGATTTCACTTCTCCTGTAAATCTCCAAGAGGGAGCGCTGAGATTTCATTTGTGCTGTCAGTTAGTGACTTGAGAGAGCCTATTTACTTTGCTGTGGGAGGAGAGGGTCCTTCAGAGGTGCTGGACTTGGGGGTGCAGGTGCTGCAGAGAGGATGCGGGTGTGGAGGAGGGAAGGGGGGAGGCAGCCAGCATTCTGGGTGGGCCTGGAGCACACTTTGTTTTCAGTGCCTGAAAGTAGATGAACAAGTGCCTCCCAGAGCTGCAGGCGCATTTCAGGGCTGGCTGGGTAACCTCCTAAGCAGGGTGCTGAGAAATGGCCACAGAACTTGGGTGTGGGGTGTGGTTTGGGGTGTTAGACTCTTTCTGGGTTTGGTCACCTCTTTTCTGAAATGCTTGGTAAGGCCAGACCCCTCCTGGGAAGGGAGGGCAGGAAATAGGAAACTTCTGGAACCTGGTGGTAGCCAGATAGGAGCAGGGTCTAGGTATGGGGTAGCCCACTCTTTCTCCCCTTGAATTGAAATTTTTAGTCCTGAGTCTGACCAAACGGGTAGAGTTGGATATGAGAAACAGGGACTGCTGGGCCCTGGGGTGCCCTTGGCCTTAGTGCGGCCACTCAGGGGTCCTACCCAACCCCTGTCTGTAACCTTGGTGATGTGTGAGTGCTGAGGTCTCTGTGGGAAGGAAAGGGGAGTGGGGCCTGCTCTTCCTGGATGAGCAGGGGGAGCCCAGCATCCTACACCCCCCCATGTGGGCCCCAGCACACACTAGCAGGGTCAGTGTCGTGATGGTAGAAATAAGAGCAGTGGGCTGTTACCACACACATCTGACAGACGTGGGAACTGAGGCCCATGGAGTGAGGGGTGGTGCCCATGGGTCTAACCCAGTCTTGAGGGACTCCAAGGCCCGGTCTGAGGAGGATTCCAGGGCAGCAATGGCACTAACGCAATGGTTCCCAAATGCATGTAACCATGAGCCTCTCCTGGGCAGAACCTCCATTAGCTCTAGGGGCTGAGGAACCCAGTGTGAGAATCCGGCCCTCCTGCCCGGGCTGGGAGAGAGCCCAGTGTGTGGCTCGGCCACCAATGTCAGGAGGGTGAGCTGAGCTGGGGGCAGGCCCTCATTCATGCGCCACCGCCCCCTGCCCGAGCTTTGGAGGCCCCCCAAACCTCCCGGAGACAAGGGGAAGAAGAGACCTGCTAGCCAGGGGCCCCCAGTGAGCAAGGTGCTAGAACTAGTCACCTGTACAGGTGAGATACCAGCAGAGGGTGGGGCCTGAAGTCAGGTGAGAGGGGCTGGCTTCTTGGAGGCCATGCCTAAGTTGAACTTTCAAGGGCCTTCAAGGGTGTCTGGGCTAAGAAATTAGTACAGCACAGGGAGGCCTGCCAGGGAATTAACTGTACCAGGTGGGCCCGAGGCTGGGCCAGCAGAAGGGTCCTGGGCTTATGGAGGAGGCAGAGCCTTCCATAGGGAGGCACAGAATCGGACTTCCCTTCCTGTCCCCTGCCTCAGGCCTTCTCCCTTGCTTTCTGAACCCTCCTCATCCGAAGAAACACCTTCCATGGGAACATTGCTCCCCAGAGAGTCTCCCCACCCCTGGACCAGGCAGGACCCTTGTCTAGCCCGTGAGGATCCGTCCCTCCCCCCAGCCCAGCCCCAGCACGTGGTACGGCCTTGTGAATGTCTTCTGACTGGCTGTCGGATCGTGTTCTCAAAGATGACTTGGCAGCCCTGAAGAACAGGTCTTGGTGAGAAAGAGCTGGGTGGCCCTGTGAGTGCCCACTGTGTGCTGGGGACTCGGTCCTTCCCTGAGGGCTGTACCACATGCTGCTCTTTGGATTGGTCTGTCTTGGCTGGTGTCTGCCCCCAGCAGGGTGGGCGTGAGGACTGAGAGGACAGAGCAGGGACATAGCCAGGGGGCCCGGTGTCACGCCAGTCGGGCCACCCACCACCAAGGCACGCCAAGAAATGACTTTGCTTCCTTAGACTGTACAGAAAAACTCATTAACCTGTATCCAGACATGAAATCAGATCTAAGGCAGAGGTAATGAGGTCCTACTTTATGTTAAATTTAGCAGAAACCTCTATTGTTCTCGTGGAAAGTAATTTTTTCCCTTTCTCTCCCTCTTTGGGGGTGAGATGTCAGATGAGGCTTAGAGAGTTGTGAGTGTGGGGTTCGGCTAGGGGACGAGGGGTGTCTGGGCGGGGTGGGGAGGGCGAGAGCCAGGCGCGTGTCCAGCAGGTGGGGAGCAGCCCCAGTCTTATGTGGGTGCCCACATGGTTGTCGGAACACTGATGAGATGCTCCACAGGCCTGTAATCCTTAATCCATCTCCACGTGGAGGCCCCCCTGGAGTCTGCCCCTCGCAGCCAAGAGCACATGTGCGACGGCCCCCCAGCCCCCAGCCCACTGGGCCCTAAGCCAAGAGTCAGCAGCTGAGATGATGGTAAAAGTTAAATCTTTCTATTTATTTCAAGAAAGGACAAGGAAAGTGGACTTGGACATTTTATATGACAACAGACAAACAGAAAATAGGACCAAATAGTTAATCACATTCGTCTCAACATTTAAGTTTCAAGGCACCTACAAGAAGGAGGCCAGAGGGCGGTTCGCAGTGCACTTTGGTTTGTGTTGTCACGGTGGGTGTTTGTGTCTCGGCTTTCCAAAAACCCTTGTCCGGTGGTGAGGTCGGGAGTGAGGCAGGTGGGCCCGGGGCCAGGCTGCGTCAGCCAGCCAGGTCTTAGGTGAGAGCAGCTAGCAGTGGGAGTGGTCCCCCCAGTCAGACCCCCGAGATTGCTTCACCCTTCAGAGGAAAGGCGAAAGGACAAGAGAGGGGTGGCTGAGTGCCCCGCGGGGCTGATTCTGGGGGTGAGGAAAGCTGCGGGGTGCCAGGTAGGGGTCCCGTCCCGCAACGGCAGGCTTGCGAGGAGCCAGGCCTGCCCTCCACATGCCATCAGCTGGCCGGGCACCCCGCCTTCTGTAGCAGAGGGACCCATCCATTCTCCAGGGTCTGGGCGAGGACCCCCACTCTGGCCACCTCCTCAGACTGAGGGAATGGATTACACTGAGCGAAGCACAGCGATGCCAGAATGCTTCACGATACCAAATGAGATGCACATAACCTTTTAACGTCAGGAAAGGGAATTGCTGTTGGTGGCTCTTAAGAAACATTCACTCTGCAGTGCTTGTGCGTGGGGTTTCTTTTAGTTGGCTTTTTTCCTTTTGCCTCCCTGTTCACACCACCCTGTGACATTCATAATCAGCTGGCATCCACTGCCACCAGCAAACTCACAACCTCACATCTCTCTGGATTGCCTGTGTTCACGACCCGCAGCCTCCCCCAGCCTGCAACACCATGTCCCTCCCTCTCAGATGACAAACCTCAAATGCTGGGCAGCTCGGCTGCCTCCCCGTAGCCCTCAACATCTCTTTAAGAGCTGGAAGGCACCCGAGTCCTCCATCCGAAGAAACCTCGCATCCTGGAGCCTGGCGACTGTCCCTGGGTGCTGTGCGGGCTTCTCACTTGGGGCCACTGGCCTGATGGCAGGTTGTCTGCTGTGCCGGGTAAAAAATCTAAGGCTAGTTTCAGGATTTTGTGTCTTCCTCCTGGGTACCCAGTCCCTTTCAAAAACTGGACCAGCCAGAGGTGGGTGGGACACGCTCCGAGCATGTCCTCTGTGCAGGGCAGGCAAGAGGTGCCCTGGGCCCCCCGGCTCTGGGAGATGAGCCTTGGGCAGCCCCAGTGTGGCTTTGATTGTCACTCACATTGTGTTTGTGTTTCCGTTCTGAGGAGAAAGCCTGGGTGGTTCCTCTCGGTGGTGGCTCAAGGGGCTGGGACTCTCTACAGGAGCCTTAGACAAGGCAGGACACCCGGTGCTGTGCCCTCCTCGTCACCAACCTGGAGCTCACCTCAGAGAGGGGAAACTGAGTCACTCAGGCTGGCCGCCAGCTCTTGCCATGTGGCTGGGCTTCCTTATCAGCCGCGCAGGTAGTGATCGGTTCGTCCAAGAGACAGTGGAGCAAGAGGCTTCAGAGGAGGGAAGCTGCTGAGAGGAGTCCTTTCCTGTGCCAGGCTGCCAGCCGGGCAGGTGCCGAATGGTGGATGCCGGCACATCCGCCTGTGCCCTTTGCACTGAGCCCGAGGGGGCAGACGGCCAGCAGGAGGACAAGGAAGTGAGAGGAGGATCGGAGAAGAGATGATTGAGTGCCACTGTGTGCCAGGCACTGTGCTGGGCCTCAGTGACCTGGCACAGAGTTAGCGTAGGGATCTGGCATCCTGCCTGAGCGGCTGTCTGCCCTGATGCCATAAGAGATTTGGGGTTGGTGGCAGCAAAGAGCTTCCCGCAAGCACTCTCCAGACGCGGCCTCTCAGGCTTTCAGGTGTTGGGGACGGCATGGGTAGGTGCCTAGGGTCGGCTTCTCTAGGACGTAGGGACCCAGTCGGCCTCCCCAAAGGATACCCTGTGCCCTCAGCATGCCCATATTGCCCTCCTAGTACAAGCTGGGCATTTCAGTAAAAGGGTGTGGAAGGGGACAGGGACAGTGGTCTCAAAATGCCCAGGGCCTGTCAGACCCTCTGCAGGGAGCCGAGGAGAAGCTGCCCCCGGGCTGAAGATCTGCCCTGAGCACAGTGTCTCCAGGGTGGCGCAGAGAAAAGGCGGGCTTTGCCCTGTGTCAGCGTCGGGCTCTTGGGCACACCTGCAAATCCAATTTATGGTGAGAAAGTGGGCCTGACCGCATAGATCATAGAATTTCTGAAACTAGAGAAAAACAATACATTAAAAATGCAAAGGGAAAGGGGAAGTAAAAGGAGGGGGAGTGAAGACTCAAGAGTATCTTTTTGTGAGTGTTTTTAAGGAAGCAAATGTGGGTATTTCAGTCAACTACTTGGAACATTTCAAAAGAAATGGTAAATACTTAAAACCGCAGAGTGAAAAGTGCCCCAGGCAGCCATCAACCTGGCTGGGATGGATGGATTGAGGCGGCCATGCGGAGTGTGTGGAGCTGGGAAAACAGCTGGTGGGCTCTGGGGGAAGCTCGGCGGGACAGGGGCCCTGGTGCTGAGAACAGTCCGGGAGGCAGCCCGGGCCCCTGAGCCGCAGCGCCAGAAAGTGGCCCCCTGGCAGCCCTGGGTGAGCCAGCTGAAGGGGGGTCCACCCTCTGACCACCCCGTCCCAACTCTGGGGTAGAGTGGCAGGTGTTTGCACTTCTCCCAGTGCCTCTTGGACACTGAGAATGGGGATTGTGCAGCCTCTCTGGTGGCATAAGCAGCTCTTTGACGGGCCCGGGTGGCGCGGCTGTGGGGCAGCCCTAACCTGGGATTTTCAGGGGACACTGGTCATTTTAACCAGCACAGCGAGCATCTCCTGATATCTTCCTTACAAGGTCCTGTGGGATAATAAAGTCAGGGTGAGAACCAGGATCTTCTAGTTAGAGAGGGCCTTGGCTTAGGCAGGAAAATGCCTGCCACATCCCTGTCAAGTGCTTGAATGCCCCCAGAGGCAGAGAGCTCACTGTCTGACTCCTGTGCTGGGCCCATTTCTCTTCCCTGACCTTCAGTTTTCCCTTCACAGTTGGTACCACTCCCCTTTTACTTGCCACAGGGAATGGGTCAGAGGCAGACCCTCCCTGGCACAGAAGGGAAGCAGGAAAGCACTTGGCCCCAGAATCCTGCCCTCTAAGTGGTCCGGCCACCTCCCCTCATTGCTCTTCACCCCTGGAGCAGGAGGACTTTAGAGGGCAGGGGCAGAGCCTCCACTGGGGGCTGGGACAGCTGCTGGATGACCACATATCCCCCACCCCGTCCCTGAGGCCTGAGCACCAGGTGCCCATGAGGCAGGACCGCTGGAGCCCAGGCTCCGGCAAGCCCAGCACGTCCCCGAGGGCTTTGGCCTGCGTGGTGTCAGCCCCCCCAGATGCCCAGCTTCCCAGGGTGTGTGCAGGGGCAGCTCCCGAGCCAGGCCCAGAATCTCCCTCCTTTGCACACAGTCACTGGGGGCAGGTTCATAAAATGTGGAAAATCCCCTTTTCCTTCACCTCCAAGGAGTTTAATCTCTCCTAATCAATTTAGCAGACTCGCTTGGTTGTAAATGGTAATGATTTGCATTTTTGAGCCTTTTTATCCCTCCTTAAAATAAGATGCTTCCTCTGTCGGCATTCTGGAAGGCTGTGCAGGGCTGCGAATTGCTTGTTAGCGCTCACCCTGGCACCATTCCAGGGCTAGGCAGGCATCTGCCTGTCACCTGCGTTGATTTGAGTGCAGGGAGGGGACATGGGTGCATGGGGCACCCACAGCCAGGCCGTGTCCTGGCCCTGAGAGCATGGTCTGGCCCTTGGAGACACAGACTGCTGTGCACCCCAAAGCCCCTCCTTCCAGCAAGCACCCAGCTCTCTTCTGGTTGCCTTCTGGCTCCCCTGCCCCCTGTCTGCGGCATCTGGTCTTCCTTGTATTTTTCATAAGCACAAGGCTCAGAAGCCCTGTCCTTCCTGACGCCTCGGCAGGATGCAGGTTTCTGGAGTGGGCTGGGTTGGCTTTGGGACTCGAGCTGCCATTGGCGGGCAGGGAAGGGTACCTTCTCCTTGGCTCCAGGCAGTGAAGGAGAGGGGCTCGGATGCAGCCCCAGGCACCACGCGGCCTCTTCTCCAGGCCCCAGGCAGCCACCTCAGACCCTCAGGAATCCTCACATGGCCTCTTCCGCCTGCTCTGAGCCCCCATCACCTGCCTTGGATCAAGCAGAACCTTCCCAGATCAGCAGAGGGGAGGAGCCCCCACTTGGCCTCTGGAGCACCCAGCTTTTCTAGTAAAGATAGACCTCAGCCTACCCCCACTTTACAGAAGGGATAGCAGAGGCTGTGGTTTTGAGAAACATGCTTTCCTTGTGCCTACCAGGAAACCTTCCCTGACCCGTCCTCTCTCTCTGTACCTTGTTGGGGCTGGTGGGTCTCCCTGGACTTCTACGGGGAGGGAGGAGAAGGCTGGAGCCCAGCCGAGGGGGCAGAAGAGGCACAAGGCAGGTGTGGGCCTCGGGCTTTGGGTGGGGAAGCCTGGCCCCTCCAGCTGCTGCCGTCTTCCCAGCTGCTGTCCCCAACCTGCCAGTGTCACCCAGAGCAGGAAGGAGCTGGTGCCCCAGCTCTTGCCCTCAGACTTGGCACCCAGGCCCTGGGTGGGGAGGCCCCCAAGGCAGCCACATGGCTGCCCTGTCACCGTGGAGGCGGGCCGGGAAGCCAGAGCCAATTTAGAGAAGATGGAGTCTCCCTCAGGAGGCCGCAGGAAGAGGGGAGGAGAAAGGGGAAGAAAAGAGGCTTTTGATGCACATCATGTCTGTGGAATTGAGTATGACTAATTAATAGATTTTATTCTTAGCAATCTCTTAAGCATTCCATACGTTGGGCCCCGCGCCTGAGCTGAGCTTACAAGAGGCCTCGTTCGCGAAATGCAAACGGCTCGCCTGCCCCGCTGCCTTCCCTCCTTCCTCGCCTTTTCTTTCCTTTTTTTGTGTGTGTGTCTTTTTTTTTTTTTTAGGGGAAATTTAAAGGAAAATTGCCATGTAATAGAAAAGAGATTCCAATCACTACATCTAATTACCACAAAGGGTAAACCACTTAACCAAAGAAGTGTCTTGGGCTTTTTTTTTAAACTTTAAACCTGCCTTAAATGCCACAAAATACACTCATCAGTGCTGAGGCCAAGGAGGTTGTTCTGGCTAGTTAGAGGCGGCGAGGGTCAGGCTGGCCCCCACAGAAAGCAGATTCTGGGCAGAAGTGGTGGCCTGGGCCTGGGTGCATCTTCCCTCACGCGCCTTTAGGAGGTGGGAGGGGGTGAGTGCCTGAAACATCTCTCTCGTGTGACACGAGAAGCTGGACCTGTGGGGAGACAGGGCTTCAGAGGGGGTTTGGCTTCAGGCCCCCTCCCTGGCCTGGGGCGCCGTGAGGCAGCAGACATTTGGGGGCTCGCTCTCAGAAAGGACACTGGGAAGATATCAGGAGGCTGAGGGCAGAGGAGAGGAGAGCAAGCTCCGGGCCCTGGTGGCCAAATCGCACTACCTTCAGCACTTACACCGAAAAGATGTCCGTGGTGAGGCGGGGGGTCTGGCTCCCCAGCCCGCTGTGGGCGCTGGCAGTGCAAGAGCTGGAGCAGGAGACCTATGCGTCCTCAGGCCTGGACAGGCCTGGGCCTGCATGTGCTGTGGGAGAGGAAAGCTCACCACCCAGGCCTGGCCTTGGCGGGTGGTGCTGGCACAGGCTGGCTCTCTGCCCCTACCGTACGGGACCACCTGCTACTCCCAAATGCCTCCCTAGCTTCTAAGGGGATGATCCCGATTTCCTGCTTGGCAGTGGGGAGGCAGGGGACTGAGTTTCCTGGGACACTGGCAGGAGGCTGGGGTGGTGCCTTGAGGGAGGGGGCCTCATTTCAGAAATAACAGAGGCCTGAGACTCCCGTCACCCCAGCCAGGCCCTTCACACAGAGCAGCCGCTCCTCCCAGACCCACCAGTGCGCCCTCCCTGAGCTGCCAGGACAGGCCTGTGTCAGGGCCTGTGTCACACATGAAAACACAGATGTGATGACATTAAGGCTTGGTACAAGTTGTTTCCTGACTTCATGGTATGAGAAAATGATTCAAGTGGGAAAAGGGAAAAAAGGCTTAGTTTAAGAAGAAATGTGTCTATGCCCCTGTGCCCTCCTTGGGGCTGGGGAGCTGGAACCGCCCTCACCTTGGGAGACCGTCCCTGCAGCCTGGCGGAGGAGAACACCTCTTTCCACCTTCCCCACAAAGGGCTGCGTTCTTTTCTTTCAATCCCTGCCTCTTCATGAAGGGCCAGCCGTAGCTTTTCATGTCCGGTGGGTGGCCAGACCCTGGGCCTGTCACTGCAGCCCTGCGACTGTATTCAGCCTCCTCTCCCTGCCGTGGCTCCCGTCAAAGCAGCTGAGGCCTTTTGAAAACACCACCGCCAGCAGCCGGACACCTTCTCATCCTCACTGCCCTCAGACCAGTGGCTCTCCTTTGACACGGCTCTTCCCTGGCGCCGGACACGCAGCACAGTGACAGATGGTGACCCGAGTTTCCTGAGTGCGGGGACGCAGGGGACGTCAGAACCCCAGGCACAACTCCTCTCTTCTTTCCAGATCCGCTGTCATTATTTCATCACCGCTTTAGTCTCATGGCTTGCCAAACTGCGCTGTCGGCTGGTAGATGATGGCAGCATGGGTTCCTCTGGGAAGAAATAAAATCTTAACTCTTCAGAGGGCCCTTTTGGAAGCTGACATTTTTTGAGAAAGATCTGGTCTCCCCTCTCCAGAGCAGAGATCCTGGGGTGGGCACAGCTGAGTGTTGTACATTCGGGGCCTGCGGGGGCAGGGGGTGGGAAGGAGGGGTCTGTCTCCCAGGGCTTTTCTGAGAATTTCCATGTCTTTTTCTAGGCTTTGTTTAAGCAGCCATGGAAACCATTAGCTCTAATCAGCTGATAAATAAAAAAAGTCCCTGTACCCATTACCTGTCCTAGGAGGAAGCACACAGCACAGAATAAACGTTCAGAAAGTAGCTGTTGAGGAGATTGCATCTGGTGGGGGGTGGAGATGAGGACACTGGCAGTCAGAGAAAGGTTTCGTCTGTGTCAGAAAGGGGCACAGCCCAGCTCTGGCCAACCTGAGATACAGCTGAACTGAAAGCAACCCTTGCCTAGGGCCTCCTTAGCCACCTGCCCAGGACACGCCTCTGCCTTTAGGAACCTTATTGTCCCCCCCATTACTCCCATCTCAACACACTTCTACTTAATCGTTGATTTCTTAAGAGAAAGCAACACTTCTGCAATTCTATTGTCTCAGGACAGTGTATGAATTGACCCAAGAAGTACTGTAAGGACCATCTGTGTGGCTCTATCTACCCATCTGCGTTTAGAGACATGACAGGGATAGGTAGGTAGATGCACGTCCAAGTGGCTGGGAAAGCCACCGCCCCTTGTGGGGCTTCCACAGAGTGTGGTGCATGGAACGGAAGAGGGAAAAGAAAGTTTGTTTTTTAATTGACTACATCGTTGTTCAAAGAATGCAGTAAAAGATGCACTATTTCTGCAAACCTGTAAGGGAAATGGTATGGAAAGAACCACGGAAGAGATTTCAGGACAATATCTCCACAGCAAAAGATCTTTTCTTTCCCCTCTCCTTTGTGAGGAGCCTGAACACCTTCCATCACGTCGATACTGGCGAGCAACTGGCAGCCAGAGCTGTGTGGGGGCTTCACGTGTCAGCTGCTTCTCTCTGACGGTTCTTTTGTGATGTCCCTGGACAGAGTGTGAGGTGTACACAGACATTGTACAGGTAGCATCCTTCCAGTTCAGGAGAAAAAACCCAACCAACCCTTCCTGCGATATTATTTTTAGTCCTTCCCCTCCCCAGCTGGCATAATTTGGTATAAATTATGTCTTCAGCAACGTCAGATCCCCCTCCTGCCTTCAATTCTTAAAAAAAAATGTTTTTTTCTTTTCACTGTGTTCTACAAAATTGTCAGCTCTCCCTAAACTTTGCTTTCTGCTGGGAAGTCACTGTGGACTGACTTCCTTTCCTGCTCTGTCAGATGGTGGCGAGCTGGCCAGACAGGAGGAGGCGGCACCGGGTGGGGCAGCCGGGCGGCCGGCATCATGTGTAGGAGTAGTCTATGTCAGGGATGCCGCCGTCCCGGTAGCCCCGCGTGGTGCCGTAACCGATGGTGTGCGTGCCCTTGCAGAGGCTGCTGCCATTGGAGGGGAAGATGGTGTGGACTACGTACTCCTCTTTGGCGCGGTAAGGGTTGATGGGCAGCATTTGCAGCCCAGGGCCACGGATTTCCAGGATGGAGTTATCCTTCTTGGTCCCCGACTCCATATAGTCGTCCTTTTTCCGGCTGCCCCGATTGTAGGCCCGCTCCCGGGTCAGCAGCTCACCAGCCCGGTGCACGTACCAGCAGATAGCCCCGAGGACCAGGAAGAGGAATACGAGAGCCACGGCACCGCTGATGATGCCTGCCAAGGGCAGGCTCACCATGGGGTCTGCGTTTTGTTCCTGGTTGTGCGTGGTGGTGGGGCCGTAGCTGTCGGCTGTCTCTGCCTTGGCACACACGGGCGTCTCATCAGCCACATAGGTGTTGCCAGTCTCCATGGTGACCATGCAGATGATATAGGTGGACTTGGGCTCCAGGGCTGTCAGCAGGTACTCTGTCTTGTCCCCCTGCACCAGGGTCTCTGTGATGGAGCCCAGGGCTGGGCTGTGGCCCAGACGCAGCCAGCTGAGCCGGAAGGAGGAAGCGGGGAGCATGGCCTTCCATGTGATGCGGATGGAGTCCGCCGTCAGGGGCTTCACATGGATGATCAGGGTCTTGGTGCCATCGCCTGTGGCCATGGGATAGTCAAGGTTGGAGTCAGGGAGGCGCAGCCCTGGCCTCTTGGCCTTGAGGGTGAAGAGTGAGCCCTGGGGTGTGGTGGCAGAGGCGTGGTTGCTGGCCGTGGTCTTGGCAGCAGCACTGGCTGCTCCGCTCTGGGACCCTGTTTCGAAGCACTCGTCCATCTCACTGGTGATGTCCTTGATGGCCATGCCCCGGACCTTCTCGGGGCCCTGGCACATGAGGCCCCGCACGTTGACCACGGCCGCCCGCGCCTTCACCCAGTCCCGCAGCCACATGAGATTGCAGCCGCAGAACCAGGGGTTGTTCCGGAGCAGCAGCTGGGCCAGGCTCTCCAGGTCGTCGAACAGGCCGCGGGGCAGTGTGGTGAGGTTGTTATTGGACAGGTCCAGGCGCTCCAGCTCACGCATCTTGGCCAGCGTGTTGTAGGGGATGTGGCTGATGGCATTGTCCTGCAGGTAAAGCTTCTGCAGGTGGGCGCTGGGCAGGTTGAGGGGGGGCGCGGCCAGAGAGTTGCGCACCAGCGAGAGCTCGGTGAGGTTCTGCAGGCGGCTGAAGGTGTCGTCGGCGATGCGCTGGTTGGCCAGCAGGTTGCCATCGAGCACCAGCCGCCGCAGGCTGTTGAGGCCCTTGAAGGCGTGCAGCGGGATGGTGGAGATGCGGTTGTCGTCCAGCCGCAGCTCCTCCAGTGTGCGGGGCAGCCCCGAGGGGATGCTGCTCAGGTGGTTCCGGCTCAGGAAGAGCAGCTTGAGCTGCTTGCTGTCGGCGAAAGCGTCCTCCTCGATGCTGACGGTGGACACGGAGTTGTCGTCCAGGTGCAGCTTCTCCAGCAGTGGAATGCGGGCTAGTGAGTCCCTAGCGATGGTGCGCACGTTGTTGTCCTGCAGGTGCAGCTCCCGCAGGGAGCTGGGCAGATTGACCGGGAACTCGTCCAGGTCATTCTCATACAGGTAGATGACCTGCACGTTGACCTTGGTCTTGAGGTCCTGGGGGATGCCGGCATTGTTGATCTGGTTGTTCTGCAGGTAGAGGGTGGTGGCGTCGTCGGGAATGTCAGCAGGGATGGAGGTGAGGCCCCGGTCGTTGCAGTAGATGAAACCGTTGTCACAGCGGCACACTGAGGGGCAGGTGGTGCTGTCAATGACCTCTGTCAGGAAGGCGATGAGCCCGTAGCAGAGGAAAAGCCAGTCCCGCAGGTCCATGGTGGCTGTGGTCATCACAACGGTGGCCGTAACGGTGGCAGCGGGTGTGGTGGTGGCAGTGGCGGTGGGGTGTGCCACCACCATGGTGGACGGCTGAGGGAGCCGGGCCTCACCTGATTTGGAGCCACTATACCTGCAAGGAGCACAGGACAACGTGTTATGAGAGCGAGTCACAGCACCCACCCACCTGCCACTAAAGGGTCACCACTGGCGGGGCCGCAGGGCAGAGGTCAAGCCCTTTCTGTGTCAAGTTATGTCACAGGTGATCACTGGGAAACTGACGTCAGACTAGCAGTTCTGACTAATGTTAAACCTCATCGGAGCGCCTGTGAATCGGGCGCATGTCCGTGGCCCTCCTGGCCTGTGACAAAGCCATGGTGAGGTGAGTTCAGCACGAGCCACATTGCAGTTTCAGTTTCTTCTTTCAGGACTTCACACTAAGCCAGTCTTTATGGCTAATGCTGAAAGTGGCCAGTCTGTGTTGCTGGGGTGGATTTAGGGCTTGTTTTATGGATTCAGAGCCCTTTCTCACTGGCATGGGGGACTCAAGTCCTTATCTGGCTTGGACACAGGGTTTGAAGAGAAACCCTTATTTCTGTGCGGCTTGCGGGATCAAAGGCGGGGAGGGCACCACAAGATTCTGCAAAAAAGGAGCTGCCAGCTTCCTCACTGGTAAGCAGCGGAGAGCCAGGAGCTCCATCGGCTGGTGTTAGAACGTGTCCTGCTTGTCACTCATGCATTTAATGGACTAAAGAATGAGGTGTCGACAGAGCTACTTTCTTATGTATTTACAGAAAACTGTTTACCAGAGGTGCCCTCCCTAGCTCTGCGTTCTGTGTTGTGTGTGAAATAATTTCACACCTTGCCCCCTTCCCAAATCACAAAACTTTCAGCTATTTTGAAAAAAATACAGATCTGTTTTCTTGCACTTAAAGAAATGGGACAAATAAAAGGAGGGAGGAGTCCGTGTTCCAAGGGAATTGTCTGCAAGGTGTAATTTCAGTTTTCACAAATGGAAAAATTGCAGTGTAGATTTTTTCTCATATTATTTACTGTTCATAGTGGTAAAAAAATCAATTAAAGAGAAATTATCTATCAACTTCAGTGGGAAGGTGTTTTCATGCAACCGGCAAAGATCTGCCATGTACTCTGGGTTCACGAGGGCTTTTCAGTGGTAGACACAACGGCCCCTTGGCATCTGAGCCAATGCCCCAGCCTGGAGGGCCGTCCTGGTGTGCCAAGTGGAACTGGGACCTGCTCACAGAATGAGGCAGTGGAGACCACATTGTCATGCCCCAGGGACTGAGTGTCTCCATTTCCTACTACGCCAAACCCTTCTCCTTTCTCTTTCCCTCTGTATTGCTGAAATGTCCCCTCCTCTGCTAAGTCGCCCTGATACCATACAGAGCCTCCTTCTGCTCCATCCTTCCACCCACCCACTCACATATTTATCCATCCATGCACCCATTTATCCACTCATCTACCCATCCACTCACTCATCCATCCAGTCATCCAGTGGATCTTTATTGAGTATCCACCATGTGCCATCCGTGTCCTAGCCACTTGGGATGCCATTCTGGTGAGACAGTAGTCATACTATAATAAACACCTCACTTAGAGCTTTATGAATACTTAAGTCATTTAATCCTCCCAGTAAACCTGAGGTCGGTGTCCTTCTTACCCCTATTTAACAGAGGAGAAATCTGAAGCTCTCAGATGTTAACTCACTCAAGACCACTTGAGAAGTGGTAAGGGACCCGGGCCAGGACCGTGATGTGATGGGCAGGCTCGTGGCACTGCATCTTGTGCTCATCCTTGTGGGCTGTGGGTCGTGCTGTTTGGTGATTAGTGTTTCAGTGTCTCCAGCTAAATTTTGGGTGCCCAAATGGGGACCATAGGCTTCACAGGCCTGGTGTGGCTTGATATCACTGACCACCAAGCTTTTGCCCAGGTGGCCTGGCAGCTCTGAGACCTTCTGGAGAAAGCTCAGGTCGTGCCCACATTAGCACGAGAACCCCGCTCAGGTCCTGTTAGCAGCATGAAGCTTTGTCCATGTGACCCAAGGCAGGTTGAGAGCCAGCTGAGGACACCTGGCTGGAAGCAAGTGAGGGTGAGGGCAAAGGGCATATGGGGTCTGCGCATGGAGCCATATGTGGATGAGACCTCTCAGGAAGCTGGAAGAAAGGATGAGACTGTGCCCAATACTCCAGGTCCCTGAAGCCAGCTTAAACCCCTGCCGCTGGTACCAGCCAGCCTGAGGACTTCCTGTGGACACTCGCCTCCTGACTACTTCCTTGGAGCTCGGCCCCTAGCCCAGCCTCTGGGTCATGAGGCCCCTCACAGCCCCACCCTCAGGACATGGAGTCTGTCTCTGCTTCTGCATATGACCCCCCTCACAGGCATGCCTGCCTATCACATGCACACAGGTCCCATTTTACAGCTGAGCAGCCTGAGGCTCAGAGAGGTGAGGGGCCCATCTAAGGTCACAGGCAGCCTAGGTTCCCGCCCTTCCTCTGGGCAGAGCCAGAGTCACGGAGGTCATGGAGCCTGGAGGTCCTCCCTCAAGATGCTTATGAGCAAAAGGCAGGGCCTGGGTAGGTGCTGGGGACAGGAAGCCTCAGGCCTTCTCAGAGGCCACCTTGCCTCAGGCTTAGGGTCGAGTCTGAGCCGAGGAGCACCACTGCCCAGGGCTCCCAGCATCTGGCACCCTGATCTGTCAGTTGCTGAGTCCTGGCACAAGGGATACGGATGGCCCCGGGGCTTGGACATTCTGGGGCAGTGCCCTGAGCAAGTGGCAGATTTGTTAAGGCCAAAGCCCAGGCCAGCCACCACACTCTTTGGCATGGACATCGGTTCCCAGTGCCTGCTCAGCGCATGGCCACAGTCCTCAGCCTCCAGAGGCCCTGGCATCATAATAGAGTCTAAATTGCACCTTTCAGAGATGCCTGATGGATAACCAAGAAGCATTTGGGAGGCAGGGACCCAAGGCCTTTCCGTTCCCCTGTCTGCAGGCCTCATCCATCTTGGCTCACGTCTCCCCTTGCCGCCCCTTCCACAAGGCCAGAGAGCAGGGTGGGGCCCAGGGGTGGGAAGGAAGAGACCTGCCTTGCTGGAGGAGCCCTTTAATCACCCTATGCCAGGTGGCCTTTTTATTCCTTTGTTGTGTGTGTGATGGTTTATGTAGCCATCAAATTAAACCTGGTAAATTGCCCATCCTTTACGGGGTCACTTGTTGCACAGATCCCACAGACTTAAGCATGCTGTGAGTTAGGACCTGCTAGCTCCATGAATGACAGCAGGGTCCTTGGCATGTCTTGGGGGGCATGGGAGGGGAGCAGTGATGTGGCTCAGGAGTTTCCCAGACCCCCTTAGCTGAGGGGGAACCTGGGGCATCATCCTTGGCATTCTACCTCAGTCACTAGCTCCTGCCATCTTCCAGGACAGAGAAACCTGGGTTCGAGTCCTGCCTCTGCCACTTCCAGGCTATGTGATCTCAATACGTTGCTTGCACTCTCTGAGCTTCAGTTTCCTCATCTATAAATGTGGACTTAATAGTTCCCCTTACAGGGGAGTTTACTATTGAGGATGCAGTGGGATAGTACATGCTAAGTACCCCTCATCAGTGTAACCTGTATATACCTGATGCCTTTAGTTTAAAAGCTGCTATAATTATCCAGTTGCCCTGTGGCTCTGTGTTAAGCTGCTTCCTGGCATGGATTCCTTGTCATGCACTGTGACACTGGGCACCCCCCCACCTCAAATTCCCCACTCCCCAAGCCTTAATGGAAACACCCCAGTTTGGGCCACACAGAGCTGGCCCATCAACACCAGGCCCCTCCTTTGTGACCCCAGGCTGCTCCAGCTCCTGTCTCATGGGGACCCCTCCAGGCCCAGGGAGCAGATGTAAGAGGGAGCCACCCATGCATCAGCTCTCACCTTGGTCCTCCGGAACTCTGACATGCAAGATGTGGCCCACTCCAGGTTCCTGAAGGCCCTGCACTGCCCCCTGCTCCCTCTGGGCCTTTGCATGTGCCGTTCCAGCTCTGTGGACACCAGCACACCCTGCCCTGCTCCTGCCTCCCCAGGCCAGCTGCTACTCCTCCCCCAGGCCTCAGTCTGGACACCCCTGTGTGAAGCTTCCCCTGGCCTCCTCAGGGTGGGGTCTGTGTCCAGCTCTGCTCCCATACTCACTTGAGTAGCAGGTGCTGAGTGATACCTATAAAGATCTGCTCGTCCCTGTTGGGGACCCCCAGCCTCCCAGTGCTCTGTCCTGGTGTCTTCCCCAAATCCTGTCAGTCTGGAGCTGCCAGAGGCCTAGGACCCTCTGGAGGGCCCTCTCAGGGGAGTGGAGGAAGGGCCACTGGCAGGGAGCAGCTTCAGGACCCAAGGGCCAGCTCGCTGTGTGGGAAATGGCATCTCCTGCTGCAGGCTTCTGGTGGACCATAGTTAGACCTGAGCACACCAGGGGGCTGGCTGGAGGAGGGGGCGCGTTTCTGGAAGGAGTGCAGGTCTGGGCAGGAGAGGGAAGACTGGGCAGGCCTCCCCCTGCCTCCAAGCCCTGGCCTGCCTGCCTTTTCGTCAGGGGAGGCAGCTTGCTTGGGAATGTTCTGATGCAGTGTCCCCCAAAGTGCCAGGTACAGTCTAAGCCCCCACTTTAGGAACAGAGAATTCCAGGTGGCACTGACCCCAAGGAGAAGGTGCATGGACTAGGAACAGAGAGAGGACAACAGGGCTAGGTCAGAATCTGGCCTCACCGCTCCCCTGTGTAACCTGCAGTGACACTTCTCTGGTTTCTGAAGTGACATTCCTCATCTGTAATGTGTTGCTGCGAACCCCACTCTCTCAGGAAGATGAGAGGGAGGGGTTGTGTAGACTGCCTAGCACAGGCCCCAGTGGTTTGGGAAAGAGCTGCCCCACCCTGTCCCAGAGAGAGGCCCCAAATACTCCTATGTCCACTCAGGGTGGCTGCCCACTTGTCCTGGCTGAGCTTCTGAAAGATGGGTGCAGAAACAAGTACGTTAGGGATCCAGGCTCAGACAGAGGGAAACCCCCCACTTCCCGTGCCCCCTTTTAGCCCCTCCCTTCAGCAAGAAGCCACGCCCTCAGGTCTTTACTGGCAGAAGCGAGGTATGTAGGGCATATGGGACAGAGAAGCAGTTTCGAGGCTCCAGAAGGGGACAGGCTGGGGACCTAGGCCCCACTGAGAGTAGAGACCTCCCCTGCCAGGCAGGGAGCTCCACCACAGCATCTGTAATGGGCCCGCAGCAAACCTTTGCTTATATTAATGAGGGGCCCCACATTTTCTTCCCCACCAGCCAGTCCCACCTCTCAGGCTCAGCTATAAGCAACTTGTGGGAGAGTGGGGGTGGGGGCAGGGACGGGCAAGAGGCAGGGGAGTGCCAGCCTCCACCTTCATGGTTCATGCAGGCTTAGGGAGAGTTCCCCCCTGGGAAGGTGAGTAGGCCAGTGGGCCTGTCTGGGCTCAGTGGCCTCAAGTCTCAGGAGTTCATCTGTACATTGGGACCATAAGTGACCCACTTCGCTGGGTTCTTGTAAGGATAAACTAGAGCAAAGGGCCTGATGCACAGTGGCGTTCACCATGGGGGACCACTGCTGTTATTAGCAACCGTCCAGGAGATGTGCATTTAGCAACGGTCTGGGAGATGTGCACTGCAGATGGGGAGTAACCTTGGGACTTGTGTGGGCGGGGCTTTCCAAGCCCTAGTTCAGGCAGACGCAGGGCTGGCTCCTGTCCAGGCCACTCCTGGCCCCTCCAGGAGGTTGGGTGCTGTGACCCTCAAGGCCCTTCTAAGCCTGCGCTGCACAACTTTGCTCCTGATTTCTCTACTGGTGCCACTGAGAACTTGTAATGCATGGGGGGTGGGGGTAGGGTTTCCTTTAAAACCTCAAGTTAATTATTTTTCTAATTTCATGCTGCATGCATTATGCATCTGCTGTTATCGCTGGCAGTAATTGCAGACAGGTATGCAAATCCACTAAAAGTATACCTCGAGTTCACCTCACTGCGTAGGCTGCAGGGCGGTGCTGGGTGGCGGGATGTCCTGAACTTCAGAGAATGCAAATCGTTTTAAAAAACAAGACTTTAAAATTATGTCGTAAGAGGTTAATTATATTGATAACAGTGTTCGATATTAAACTATTCAGGGCCGGGAGGGGTGGGGGGATGAAAGTAGAGACATGTAATTTTGTTTCTTTCTCCCTCAGCATTATTTAATGAAATATTCCTGCAACTGATATTTCTGTCCGTCTGTGTGCATTTTTAGTAAAGCTGCCTAGACTGAGGCTTAATTCCTTTTGGGAAAGAAAAAGGAAAGACCAGGGGGGTTGCAGAAGGAAGAGGGGCCTGAGGGCCTTTATTCTAAGGGACTAGGAGGAAGGAAAGGAGAGGGCAGTGCCTGCAGGGCTGGCGACAGCCCCAGAGAACAGGGTGGGGGCCGGGATCTGCACTGCAGGGGCCGAGAGAGCAGCAGGGCAACCAGGAAAGATGGGTATGGTGACGCTTACTGACAATAAAGCAGAGGCTTGGAGCTGGGTGGGGGGTGGGACCCTCAAGGAGCTGTGTGCATCCCTCACAGGCAGGCCTTGCTCCTGGCAAGACCCCCTAGTTATTTATCATGAGTTGACCTCCCACTAGAGTGTAAATTCTCCAAGTCAGGATATGTTCTGTCTTGTTTACTGGATTGGCACTGAGCCTGGCACAGGGGTGCTCATAAACATCTGTTGAATGAATGAATGAATGGAAACATCAAAGGGAGGCCCCAGAAGCTGAAGCCCAGGACCAGTGTGGGAGGGAAGGAGGCTAGCTCTCCTTTAGCCCCACCCAGTGATAATGACCCAGGCTCTCAGCACCACAGCCCAAAGAGGCAAAGGGACTGGTCTGAACTGTGCGGCGCGTGGTGGAGGAGCCAGTCATGAACCCAGGCCTTGGACTCCCACCCAGTGCTCTTCCCTTCCCAGGTGTCTCACCTGCCCTCCCCACCTGCACAGCGGGACCTCCTCAGCCCGGAGGGAGCAAACCCCGGGAAGCCCCCTGGCTGTCCCTGCTCATCTCTGATATTGGGGGGCCCACCTGGCCCTGCCCAAATGTAGTTCTGCCTCCGGGCATCAGAGGCTGGCCCACCTTCTGAGAGAGGGCCCCTTCCCTCCCACTCCCACAGATATTCACAAGGGTGGAGCCCACCCTCAGGACCCTGGAATTGGACAGATAGAAGTCCTCAGAGAGCCTCTGCTTTTTAAAGAGGGGGGAAAATGGAGGCCCAGAGAGGGGAAGGGACACGTTAGGGCACAGACAACCCTTGAGCAGCAGCAGACAGCCCTCTCCCTGACCTCTCCCTCTAGCCTTGGCACTGAACTCCCAAATCCTTTCCTGGGGTGGGCATGGGGAGGGGGATGGTGGACAGTGACTCAAGCAGGATCTCATGGGGGCTGCTTTCCTCCACCAGTGGGTCTGCTGACCCCTCTAGTCCTATGGGATCAGGCCCATTAGTGGCAGTAGCTGGCAAGGCTGAGTGCCTGCTGCCTGCCAGGCCCTTCACAAACTCCTCTCCTTTCCAGCTGGCCACTGCCCTGCAGGGCATGTGCCCAGTGCACAAAGGGGAGTGCACTCAGGGAGGGCAAGGAACGTGCTCAAGGTCACATGGCTCACAGCTGAAGGCCAGAGTGCCAACTCACATCTGGCCACAGAGCCCAGTGTGTTCCTTTGCTTTTCTGCCTTGGGATGGAAGAGAGATGCCCAGCTCACCAGGGGCAGAGCCCAGCACCAACCAGGATCTCCATGAAATTAGGGTCGCAGGCCTGGGGAGCAGCAGCTGACTGCACCCCTCCTGCTAGGCCGCCTCCCCAGAAATTACCTTCCAGTTCTGCCCAGGGCCTGGAGGAGATGGAGACTCCTGGGGGTCGGCGGCGGGGGCGGTGCAGGGCTGGGGGAAGGGAGGCCAGCAAGCTGGGGCTCCGCTCGGGCTCTGGCTGGCTCGGGACGCCTCGCAGCCCCACTGACGGGTTGGCGCGCCTTTATAATAAATAACAGCAAATAGCCGATCCGCAGGGCATCTTTCACGCTGGTGGCTAATAACACGGCTATTAATGCCCCCGCAGACGGCGTGCGGCTGTGCCGCGCTGACGAATGTCCCGGCCCCGGCGCAGTCATAAATCAGCTCCTCTCCTGGGGAAGCGCGCAGGGAAGTGTCATTTTCCATCTTGGTAATGAATTGGGGCTTCCCTGCCCTGCCCTGGGCGCCGCGGTAGAGGTTGGCTGGGGTTTGTGTCTGGGGAGGCGCGAGACCCCCCTCCTGGCCTCTGGGGAGCCGGGAGGAGTAGGCTGCGCCCCCAGACAGCTCCCAGCCCCCCACGGGGCCCAGCCCGGTTCCTGCCGAGGGGGTAATGAGAAGGGGGTGCTCAAATCCTGCCGTGTGACCCTGGGGCACTCGCTGCCCTTTTCTAGGCTCCACCATGCCGCTCTCACCAAAAAAGAGGCTGAGGTGGAAATCAGAGTAGATGAGACTGGCTGGTAGGAACAGGGCCCTGGTTGGTGGCTTGGGATCAACCACCCTGGCCAGGGGGTGGCCAGCTCAGATGGAGGCGCCTTGCGGGCTCTCTCCAGTTGGAGGGCAGCAGGGGCCATGACCAGTGGCTGATGTCAACAAAGGCCCTGCCCAAGGCCTCACTGCCATCCCCCTTTGTGTGGGACTGAGGGGGGCTCAAGGTGAGGCCTACCCCAAGGACAGCAGGCCCATGGCTGGAGGGAGGAGCGCTTTACTCCAGGGAAGGCCGCTCCTTTAGGTGTGCCCTGGGTCCACCCTGCTTTGGGAGAGCCCAGCAGCACCGGATCACCAGGGAGCAAGGGACCCCGTGTGGGATGGAGCTGCACATCTGGGGAGCTCTGATGCTGCTTGGCCACCTGGCCCCGGAAGAGAGCAGGCCCCAGCTGTCTCCCGCGCCCTCTGCAGGCCCCAGGAGTCCCGGGCCTTCCTGGGCTACCCCAGCCCATCTGCATCTGCCTTACCTCCTTAGCTGCGACCTGGAGCCTGCTGGGTCTGGCTGGGAGCTCTGCTCTGGATGCCTCTGCTCTGGTCCACTGGGCCTGGGCTGCGTCACATTCAGGCCCCGTGGCCCTGACGCTTGGGTTGCAGACTGCAGATCTGGGGCATTGGGTGGCGCTGGGGGTGCCCCAGAGCATGGGGAGAGGCCCTGTGCTCGCTCTGCTGGGCTCCTGGTGTTCAGATGTGGCTGTGGATCTGGACCTGCATCCTCTGTGACCTAGGCTGCCCCTGCTGCTGGCCTTTCCCTCTGGAGTGAGGGGCATGCATGAGGAGCCCACAGGGGCGCTCCCCCAAGGCCCTGGGACTCCTGTGCACAGCCTGAGGGTGTTATGGCCCCCCCAGGCATGCCCTACAGCCAGGAACCCATCCAGGGGAGGGAGACCTCGGCCTCCTTTCAACTTTTGCCCTTTTGTCCAGTGGCCGCCACCTTCTCTGAAAGGCTTCTACGTGGCTTTCACCCCCTTTTCTTCACCAAGTTTTGTGTTTTTTAAATCCCTTTAAGTCACTTGGCAGAATGGGCTGCCGTGCAGAGAGCGTTCTTGCGTGACAGAGCTAAGAGGGAGCCCGTCTCCAAAGAATCACTATTCCTGCCACTCAGGCTGTGTCTCCAGGGGGAAGAGGGGGGTCCATTACCCCGCGGAGGAGTTCAGATGTTCACGGCGGGGCGGGAGCCGCCGACATGCACCGCTGAGCTGTCAGGCCCCACATGCCTCTTTGGGCAGATGCTGGGTGGAGGGCTCAGAGCTGCTCAGCTGCTCCTGTCTGAGAGAAGGTTTTCTTGCTGGGGAGGCGGGGGACACGTTATTCCTGCCTCACCCCCTGGTCTTGTCTGTCCAAAAAGGAGTCGTTCTTCTCAACTCTTCCCTGCCTTCTCACCTGCCAAAAACAATACAAGTGATTCAGCCCAGGGAAAGTAGGAGCTGTTGGGGGGCTGGCAGCGCGGCCTGCAGCCTCTTCCCCCCCCATCCCTCCAGAGCCTGTTGTCCTGGGCACCACATAATTTCCCGTGATCTGGATGGTCTCTACCATCTCCCTTCTCTTTTCAAATCCAGATAACAGACCAGTCCCTCGTTTCCCTTTTCCTGGGGGTGGAGGAGAAACATGAAGTTCGGAGCGCTTCTAGCTGTGCAGGGGCTGCCAGCCCAGCCCAGAGCGGGCTCCGCCTCCCCGGGCACCTGCTCCTCTTGCTAAATGCCATTCAGAGGATCCGGCAGGGCCGCCCTGGCCTCTGCTTCCAGAAGCAGGAGCATCAAGGAGCCATGGAAGTTGGGTCTCGGTGTCCCTGGCCTCCCTCCTGTGACTGCCCCACTTCCTAGGCTGGGTCAAGTGCTCCGCACTGCCAGTGCCCTCTGCAGCCACCCTCCTGCTTCCACAGAGGCCTGGGTGGGCAGGGCTGGCTGTTCCTCAGAACCTGAAACCAACCCGAGCCCCTCTGGATCGCCTCTCATTAGCTTGGCACATGGAAGGCCTGTGGTGCCCTGATGTCCGCATCCCCCTGCAGGAGCCCCTCTTTGGAAAAGGGCTTTTATTACACATCTGAGAGTGTTAGCTCTGGTTTGAAACCGGATCCAGTTGGGCTCAGCTGCATCTGGGCCCTTTTCTTTGTAGGGCCAAAGGTGGCTGATTTGAGAAATGATTGTTGTCTGGGGCTGTAACAAATAAAAACAAGGATATTTTGGGATGCACATTTCAATAGGTCCACAGCCTAGACTGGGGGGTTGGTTCCTGCTGGGTGCCCAGCCCGACAGAAGTACATGTGGGAAGAGAGGTGGGTGCTGGCCAGGCGGGGTACAGGCTGAGGCTGATCGGGTTGACAGGTAAGGGGGGAGGTCTTGGGACAAGCTTCCCCAGGAGCAGGAACCAGCAAGCCCTATGGGACATCGATCCTGAATGGCCAGGGCCTGGTAACTACTCGAGGTGAGAGCAGGTGGGTGGGGTACAGCCCCCAGGGAAGGGGCAGGGCCTTGGGCAGGAGGGAAGAGGACAGAATCCCCGCAGGAGGGGTGACTGCTGGGCTCCAGCATGAGCTCTTATTGCTGTTACACCGCGTGATTTCATCCAATTATAAATTGTAATTTCTCTATGAAAGCGAGAGAATGGAAAGAGTCCAATGAGGTCATCTGCCTCCCTGACCAGGGTGAGGATATTGTTTTGTACCACCGGAGGTGGGGGTGGCAGCAGCTGGGCCTCTGTAGTTAGCAAGGATGGCAGCAGGGTCCTCGAGCCCAGAGGTTCCAGCTAGCTGTTCCCCCACAACAGAGAGAAACTGTCTGAGTTCTGCTTTCAAAATTTTGACTCCAGGAAGGCAGCTTGTGGTTCCTTCTGGTGTCAGGCCCTTCCTCAGTCTTCAGGTTAAACACAGCACTCCTACAGCAGCCTGCAAGTTCCCACAGGGCCCTAGCCTTGCCTGGCCCACTGGTCTCGTCTCCCACCATGGCCCCTAATGCCTGGCGCTGGCTCCCTCCAGGCCTTGCCCACGCTGTCCCTGCTCCTGCAAGAGAACATCAGACATCACCCCTACCTCCTGTGTCAGGTCCCCTCCCCAGGGCGCATGGTCACACAAACTGTGACCACAATGATGTAATGTCTTGAAAGGAATTCTCTCCTTGCTTCAAGGAAGGGACCAAATCTGCTTGTCTGAGGCTGATCCCCAGCACCTGGCTCAGTGTCTTGCACACAGTAGGTGCTTAATAAATGCACTCAGTGAGCTCCCACTCTTCTTCCTCATTTAGAAAACCAAAGGTCTGAACAAGGCTCTTGATGGCTTGTCCAGCTTTGTATATCCTGGGTTCACCTTCCCAGCTGCCCCCCTTCCCTGTGGTCCTGCAAACGTTCCGGGTACCCTGAGTACATGCCCCAGAGCCCATGGAGGATACTGGGCTCCTCAAGTGTTTCTGCCTCAGATGGTGGTACCTCCCGGGGTCTGGCATGTGTGTTTGTCTCTAATGTGAGCTTGCTGGGTGGAGTGTGGGAGCTGCGAACTCCTTCCACGTGTGGGTGCCCAATGATGATTGTTAGTACCACCTGCATCCACTGAACAAACAGGGCCCAGGAATAAGTATGTAAATACTCCCTCCTGGCAAACACTTACTGTCAGAGCCGTGGGATGCCCAGTAGGCACAGTACTAGATCGAGTAAGCCGAGGCCACACAGTGGTTACATGTGGACTTTCTATGAGGCCAGTCAAGTTGATCAATGGCAAAATGAATCTGTGGGGTCCCAAGGGTCCAGTAAGCAGGAGCCCCTCTTGGCCCCTGGCCTGTTGGGTTGGCTGTTGGGCTCTCCCCCCACAGCCTCTGCCCACCACCCCTCCCCTCAGCCTCCCCATCCCTGGTCTCTGTGTTGAGGTGCTAAAGAACATTTTTGAGGTCAACATAATAAAAGTCTCCATTTGTAAGCACACAATTTTACTTTCTGCCATAAATAACATATCTGTATCAAAAGAAATGTGAGAGGGAGAAAGAAAGCCAAGTACACGATTGCCCATCTCTGTAGCGCTCTGCATTCGGCCAGATCTGCCCATGCATTCGCACCGTTTGCAAGGGCAGGAGCATCTTACCTTTTCCCAGGCCACTGCTGCCTTGTCATCTCCCCTGAGCCTTGGGACAACCCAGCCAAGCCGGCAAGGCAGGGAGGACCCTCCCCAATCTGCAGATGCAGCGACACCGGGTGGGGGGACTGTCCTTGTTTGCACAACCTGCATGACAGCCAGGGCCTTGAACTCTGGGCCAGTTCCCTGCAGGGTGCCAGGTCTCAGCACCACAGAAACATACTGTCAAGCAAACACAAGGCGTCCCCCAGGCCCACTGCACCGAGGGACCCTGGGTCCCTCCTGAGGCCCTCTCCTGCAGTCATCCATCCATCCACCCCTACATCAGTCCCTCCCTCCCTCCCTCCGCCCGCCTTTCTGTCCATCTGTACATCTCTCCATCCATCCATATACCTATCTTTCTGTCCCTTTGTTCATCTCTCTTTCTCTTGACCTATCCATCCAGCAAACATGTACTGAGTCAACTCACGCTCCAGACACCGTGTACAACATCGGGATCCAAAGAGGATTCCCTGTCTCCAGGAGCTTGCAGTCCAGCGGGGGGGCCACTGGCACAGAGGGCCATAGCACGGGACTCACACAGGGCACTATGGGAGCCCAAAGCCTGCCTTGCCCAACCTGCAGTGGGGGTAGAGGGGTGTGGATCATGGGGGGCTTCCTGGGGAAGCTGATTCTGTGCTGGGATTCTGGTTCTTGGGTCCTTCAGATTCCCACTCATGATAACCACGTGTGAGCTCATTGCCAAGCTAGGGACAGGCGTGGCCAGGTTTCCTCCTGAACACCTGTCTGTCTTCCAGAGACCGCCCCCCACCTTTGGACCTCAGGGACTCCACCTAAAGTAAAAACACTCTTCAACTTTACAGTTCCCGGCTGCCTTGGAGATCAGTACTCACTGGCATTAATTCCTATATTAGCAATTAGCCCTCCTGTTTCATTTCAACCTATGGCTCTTCGGGATGGATTATTATGTGTGTGTCATTAGTCAGACACCTGGTATGTGCTGCTGGAAACCCAGGTGGGCTTTATGGCTGGTGACTTAGTTGAGTGACATTTTAAATGAACCACATATCCTCCCCAATCCCTGGGCAGAGCTGCCCTGTGGCAAAGAGGGCAGAGTTTAGATCATCGTAAGCAGGTCCCAGCTGGTGCAAGCTCGGAGACCCGGCATTTTCTTTCATTTTGGACTTCCAGGAAGAGGTCAGCATGTGCATGTAACCTGTACAGATGAAAAGGCCCTTTGTGACTCAGACCTGGAGTCTGTTCTGTGACCGCTGACCTCCTCCCACCAGGATGGCGGCCACCCTGCCATGGGGCCTCTTCCTCTTCCTTCACCACATCATGTGGGTCACTCCTCTCTCTCTCACCAGCATGGACCTGGGGGCTGTCACAGCCACTGCGTTTGCTCTTTCTGGGGACAGAGGGCTTGGGGCCTGAGCCACAGGGCGTGGAGAGCTTTTCTGTTTGGACTGTTTCTGTAACAGTCATCAAGGTAGGAAGGGGGTGGGGCAGGAAGGGCAGAGGGAACAGCATATGCAAAGGCTCAGAGGGGGGAGGGTGCTTGGTGCAGTGAGGAGGCTGGTGTCCCAAAGCTCTGAGCTAGTAGAGGGCAATGATCTGGGCTGCAGTGGGAGATGGCATTCTGGCCTGGGGGAAACTTTGAATGCCCTGCTGAGGGGCCTGGTCTTCATACTGAGGGCATGGGGAGCCAGCAAAGGTGCCCAGGCAGGGAAAGACATGACGAGACCTGTGTGGAGAACGGGAGGTACAGGGGTATGTGAGTGAGGACAAGTGAGATGCTAGGACAGAGTTCCCAGGAGCAGGGCTGGGTGGGGGCGACTGGGCTAGGGGGTGGGGAACAGTGAAACTGAGGTGAAGGGGCTGACTTGGAGGGCTCCTTGAAGACAGGCCCGGGGACTGAGTGGGTTCCCGCCCCTTCCCCTCCTTGCTGTAGGCCTGTCGTGGGGCCCCGCGCCTGCTTGATTCTGGTGCGCCCTAGGTGCTGTGGGCAGGGAGGCTGAAGGCCTCTGTAGGGGCTGCATTTGGAGGCCCCAGCTCCTCCCTTCTGCCCTGCCAGAGGCCCCACCCTGCCCTCTTCTCACCGGCTCTGGCCCCGGGCTTGGCGCAGCGAGCAGCAGCGTAGCACGCACACAGCAGGTGAGAAGGGGCTGAGGAAGAGAGGCTGCAGACGCTGTGCGGACCCCCAGGCTCCTCTGCTAATCACACGGCTTCCTGACAGAGCCCAGACTCTCGGGGATGCATGTGGGAGGCAGGCCACAGGCAGCTACGGGAGCCATGCCTCCGGCCAGCAGTCTGGACCACTGCCAGCGCCCACCCTCAGAGATAGACGGTTGGGGAACTGGGCTGGGCAGTGCCTAGAGCAGAGAAGCCAACAGCTCCAGGGTCCCAGGAGGCTGCTCTTCTAGGATGGAGCTTCTCCATGGCAGGATGCCCCTCCCTCCCTCCCTCTTGTGTGGGCTGGAGCCAGGAACTGGGGAACAGAGGCAGCCCTGGCCTGAGATAGCCTGGGAATTCACTCCTGTCCCCTGGTGCTGGGCTAGCAGAACAGCCCGGGGACGTGATCAGCCTGGACCCTTGTGCCCCTCCGGGCCCTGCATCCCCTCCCTCACACTGTCTGGGGTCTCCAGGCCCGGCTTCGTCAGTTCAGGATGCTGCCCCCACGGCGCAGCAGAGCAAGGGGGAGCCTAGAAAAGCCAAGTGGGCACTGCTGTCTCTGGGCTGCAGCAAGACAGAAAAGAAGGCAGGTGCCTGGAGTGGCTGGGCATTTGAAATCTCCTCCCAACCAGGGCAGTGGCTGGAGGACTCCCATGCCTGCGGGAGCTGCGGGAGAGGTCGAGGGGGCAGGCCCAGCCAGGGTGCTTTCAGCCTTCAGGGTGGGAGGCCTCGAGGGACCTGCAGATGACCCTGCTGGTTGGGAGGGTGGAGGAGGGGTGGGGCACACAGCCCTCTGCAGGCCTGCTCCTCTACCCTCAGGGAGGGGCCAGCCCGGTGGCTCATCTGCCAGCTCAAGACAGGGGACAGGCCCAGGTGTGCTGGAGGTCCTCTGCCACATGCCTGCCAGCTCCCAGGAAGGAGGGTCTGTGTGCAGCCCCGGGGAGGCCTGGGGATGATGAGTCTGCTGCTGCCAGCCAAGGCCAAACCTTTCTCAGGAAATTGGCTGCTTTTGCTGGCAGAGCAGTGCTATGTGTCCCTAATGCCTGGGCCCTCGGCTGAGGCAGGCGATGGGAACCAGAGACGGAAGACCCTGTCGCCTCTTGGCCACCCTGCCTCTGCGTGTTCTCACTCGGGGCCCCTTAGCCACCTGCGTTACAATATGGGCCCTGTGTGGTCCGTACTCTAGCTCCGAGCTGATATTTGTAGCAGTCCTTTGCCAGTATGCCTGATGGGCTCAAGGCCCTTGGGGATCAGGGCTGCAGGCCCCCCAAGGGGATGGCCAGCGAACTTTCAGAACCCAGGCTGTGCTCAAGGGGTGTCAGCTCCCCCTCTGCATCCCCCTTGCCTCAGCCCAGCCCCCAGCCTCAGATACCTTCAGGGAGACCTAAGCCATATGGCTGTAAGCAGGTGCCAGGGCCTAGGGTCCACCCTGGGGACCACCAGCACCCCTTCTCCAGCCACTGTATCCAAAATGCCAGTACTCCTTAGACCTGCCCCCCTGACCATGCTCAAAGCCATGAGCTGGGGATTTCAGGCCACACACGTGCGTCCTCCAAGTTATCTGGGTGTGGCTGGTGGAGGCTGCCTTTTCTCTCAGAAATGTCCACTTTCCTCCCACCAGCTGAGCCAGCCTCTGGCCCTCAGGGACAGACACCCTCTTGCCTGGCTCCCCTGGCTCTCCGCTTCCCTGCACTAGCAGAAGCCCGTGCCAAGGGATTTTTGCGTCCGTGTTGGAAATCTCTCACCCCTCCTCCTTCCCGTAAACAGGCTCTCTGGCCGAAGTGATGCTGTGCGCCTGGGCCAGGCGGCCAGACTTTGTTAATATTTACAGTGAGTGCCTCAGGAAGCTATTAGCTTCCTTTTCTTGTTAATTGAAAGAGGAGAAAATGGTTGTAACACTTCAAAAGGACTTAAAGCACAGCCTGAGAGACCAGACTTGGGAGGAGGGGAAAAAGAGAGAGAGACTATTTGAAATAAACAGAGGAAGCCCACACCTCATGCGAGGGTGGATTGACGTCCCTTCTCCATCTCTGCAGACGCCTGGCTTTCCTCTGAGGTTTCCTCATTGCCACTTATTGTATATTTTCCTTTTCATTTGGGACTCTGCCTTAAGGAGAGATGGAAGAAGAAAAAGGATTCTCAGCCCACTCTTGTTAAGAACGAGGTTCTTTGAAGCTGTGGCTGATGAGGCCCCTGCTACCTTTGCTCCTGGGGCGCACAGGACCCGGCCCTGCTGCACACACAGCTATAGGCCCAGGGGCCGCCCTGACCTGTGGCCACCAAAACACAGGCATTTGCCTTCCAGAATGCAGGCCCAGGCAGGGGCACTGGGCTAGAGGGATTCCCAGGCACATGACTTGGTATGACCTGGGGGATGCATTTGGACCCCAGGGACAGCCAAGGGTGCCATGTCATGGTGGGGGTGGGGACTTCCTGAATTCTGGTAGATGAGGAGCTGGAGGTCCAGCATTGCCGGGCCTCAACCTCCCCAAGCCACTTTTCCTAGAGGTAAATGATCGTTCCCATTGTACCAGTACATTCAGTTTCTGGAGTCCACCGCATGGTGTAAGCAACCATGATGTTTCTGCCAGTCTCCCTGCGGTCATATAGGAGTGGACTGGATGACTCCAAAGGTCTTCACTCCTGGAGCCTGCCATTCACTTCTAGCTGACAAGTGTCCCCGCCTCCAGGAAGACTTCCCTTGTCCCCAGCCTGCTTTAGAATGGCCTCTCGGGCTCCCCTGGCTCTCTACTCTCTATCAACCTGGCCTTTTTGGCCCCTGCAGAGAAGGGTGGCTGATTGTACCAGACACGGAGGGGCCTAGCTCCCGCCTGCTGGTTGGGCTGCACTGAAGAAGGCCATCTCCACCCTGCCCCCTCCCTGCCTCTGCCTGCTTGCTTCTGGACCCCACATGCACAGCCACACTGCAGGACAGGAGGCCCAGGGAACAAGCAGTGGGCCAGGCGGGGATGGGACTATCGGGGGATGTCCTCAGCTTTCTGGATCGCTGACCCAGAGAAAGAAGGTGAGCCTGTTCTGCGAGGGAACTAGAAGGACCAGGAGGGTTGTACTAGGAGGGATTCGGTTAAGGAAGAAATCTGTACCAGGCAGATGCCAAAGATAGGCCAGACTGAGCATCAGGCGGGGGCCTAACAACCCAGGCTTCCTTCCCCCAGGCCTGCCCATCTGCCGTGCTGCCCCTTCCTCTGGCTAACCACCCCTTGGCCTACGTCCTCCTTCTGGGGCACCCTCACCCTGGTCCTTGCACCCGCCAGCCTGGACTCAGTGGTCTTCCCCGCTCTGCCCTCCCCTGGTTGTGAGCCCTTAAGTGCAGAGGCTGCGGGAGCCGCAGCTCACTTGGGTGCATTCTGACAGCAGCCCAGGCATAGGGAGCTCAGTGCTTTATGTGGGTATCTCTACGGCTACAGTAGCAACCCCAAATCAGGTCTGAACAGCACTATTCATACCAGACCCACAGGCACGGTTATCGTGTTCTCAGTTCTCCACCTGAGGAAACAGGTATTCCAGAGGCTGGCCAAGGTCACATAGCGGGTCGCTGCAGAGCCTGAACGCAACCCCACTCTTGTCTTGATTCTATGCCCGTCCCTGTGTGGCCAGGCGCTAGAGGCTGTGCTCAAACAGATGCAGGCTGTGGGCTGAGCTTCCTCCCCGGGTTCAGGGCACGTTAGCATGTTAAAGGCTCTGAGAAGTCCAGTAGTAAAGATACCAGTTTAATTCTGTTCACTCCAGCGGTTACCTGTTAACCCCCCAGGAGTTCGATGTTCTTCAAAGCACGCTTTGGCAGAAGCCATATGGTGTTCAGGTACCCATTTAACCAGTCTTTGGTAAGTGCCTGCTGTGTACCCGGCAGTGGCCATGTGCCAGTGACATGCAGTGGTGAGGACAGCTGTGTCCCTGCCTTTGTCTCCCAGCTCCTAGCTTGGAGCCCAGCACCCAGGAGGTGCACCCATCTTCAGCAGAGGAAGCTGAATGACAGGGGAAGGGATGAGTGGACGAGCTGGGCTGGGGCCGCAGGTCCTGGCCACACACAGTCTCCGCTCCGACTGCCCCCATGTCCTCCTCCTCCAGTCCTGACCCAATGCCAGCCCCTCTGGCCGCGCCCGGCCTCCACCTTCCCCTTGGCAATGGCGAGGACTCAGGCTGGAAGCAGTCTGTCCCTGGAAGGCCCAGCACACCTCATGGGCGGGCCGGAGGCCTCTGCCCACCCCAGGGCCCCCACCAGACGCAGCATCTCTCCCTCCCCCTCCCAGCCTGGTGGCTCTGGCCTTGACATGCCAGTCGCATCCCCCGGCCCTGAGTGGAATACTAATTCTCTCAAGATGAAACCATCCATGTTTAGTTCTTTTTAAGAGCCAGGCAGAAAGAAAAGATAAGAAAAGGGGTGGCACCAGTGGAGGGAAGTTGGAGCCCTCCAAAGCTCTCTCCCCAGCTTCTCTGGGCAGCTGGTCTTACGAAGGCGAGGTGCCACCAGTCACCCCGGGCCCACCCTGCTGCCCCTAATACAGGTGGGGTGGGGTTTGGCCCCACTTTCTGATGGGTGAGGTGCTAGGCAGGGCCCTGGTTGGCCTTCTGAATACACCCAGGTGTACTGTTTGTCCTGCCTTGAAAGGGTTGTTTTTTGAGGCCCTCAGGAGGGAGCCCCCTTAATTCAGAGTGGGCAGCCAGGAGGTCTCTCCCCTGTTGTTTGCATATTAGGTTTCTGTCCAGCCCCTGTCAGAAAATGGAGCCTAGGACCTCCCCAGGTGGGGCTGGGGTCACCTGGGGACAAAGGGAGGGTTGGGGTGGTGGGTAGAAGTGACCCGGGAGCCCCCAGAGTGTGCTGACCTGGGGGGAGCAGGGGGAGCCCACCAATGCTGGGTGACCTTGGGTGAGCCCTCCCTCGACCACTCTGGGCCTCAGCTGCCTCCATGGGGCGCTGGCGTGCGGGCTGTTACAGGGAGGTTGGGTGGTCACAGCCTGAGGTCAGAGGCCGGAGCCGAGCCCCTCATGCAGCTCCAGGGCTGTGCTCCTTGCGGCCAGCGCGTCAGGTCTGAGATGGAATAACGAGGGGACCTGCTGCACAGGCCTGTGGAGAGGGTTAGAGGCCATGTGAGTGCCCTGAGGGTCAGCCTGGCACGCTGGCACACAAGTCAGCACCCAGTAAAGCATCTTCCCCTCACCCTCTCGCAGCCCCCCCCCCCCCCCCCAGCACGGCCCTGGCTGGTGGTCTTAGCGTGGTGCCGCCTGACCTCCCAACATCCTGGTTTTATGTCCTAATGCCCCCAGAGGAGGAATGAAATTGGAGTGGCAGGAAACATGACAGAACAAGAAGCATGATGAACTCAGCTGCATAAACTATGAAATGCAGATCACAGCCCTGCTCCTTCCATGGCAGGGTGAGTGCTGGCGACCACTCCTGCCCTCGCCCTCCTCCCCTCCTGCAGGCCCCAGCGGAGACCACTCTGGTGCCCCCGACTCTGGTGCTGTTTCTGCTCTGGAGGCCCCCTTGGGTCAGACTCGGGCTGGACCCCTGCTGGGCCCCTCCCCTGCCCTGCCCTCTCCTGGTCCACCTCTTCCTGGGGGTCCCACCCGAGACAAACCCCACACCACTTAGTGGAGAGATGACTGCTGCATGTGCCCCATGTGCTCTTGCTACGTCTCTGCCACAGAGCGTGGGCCTGACTAGTGGTGAGGGTCCAGGCCTGGTGCAGCATGCCCCCTGCCCACTCTCTCTTCTCCAGCCGTGCCCTGACTTCCACTTCCTCGGTCATCCTGAGCACTGGATCTCTGGCCTCCCTCCCCAGTGCCCACGCCAGCCCACACAGCCACCTGTGAGCATGGAGCTGGTAGAGGGAGGGTGACTCCAAGCAAATGTGGTTTTTTGGCTACCTCCCCTCTGCTGCGGGGGCTGTGCCATAAATTATTATCGATCCACTGCCAGCCCAGGCTGGAGACGCGATGGGGAAATAAAGCACTGGGCTCAATAATTGTGCCCTGCTGCCCGAATTTACTTATTTGTGGCTTTCCTACCCACTGAGAAGTGTGAGGATAAATCACTGCTGACCAATAGGCTCCCCAAAGGGAGCGACACCCTCCCTCAGATCCCTTTCCCCAGGATGGGCAGGGGCTGGCGGCCCATACGCCCATCCGATCTACCCTGCTGGGACTGCATCCATTTCCCTGTGTGGAGTCCCTGTCCTACTCCACCAGGTAGTGGGCTCTTCCGTGTTACAGATGAGGAAACTGAGGCTCAGCAACATTAGGTACCTGGCTCCGGGCCTAGGGTGACCCATGGGTCCTGGTTTTCCCAGACCCTTCCCAGTTTTAGCACAAATCCTGGGCAACCTGGAACAGTTGGTCACCCAACCCTAGTCTCACGGGTGGCAAACAGCAGGCAAGGCCGGGGCCCTGCTCTTCCCCACCCAGAGCCAGTGGTGCGCTGAACTGATGCAAAATGCCTGTGTTTTCACCATCACCCAGCTGCACATCTTTCCAAGGCCTGCTGGACTTTGAAAGGCTGCCTTCCCAGGGGAGCAGAGCCTGAGACAGGGGTCCTGTGCCCGAGTATTCAAGAAAAACCTTGACTTGGCCATGGGGAGCCGTAGCAGTACCTCAGAGGGCCAGAGGAAGCCAGGTGGAGTATGGATGCCCCAGCTGCATCCCCCTCTTGTAGGGTAGCCCCCTGTACTGCCTCAGCTACTCTTTCTGGGTCAGGTAACCATTGTCTCCCTTCCCCCTCAGGCCTGCAGGGCGACAGAGCCTCCCCTCCCCTGCTGGTCCCCCTAACCCTGCCCATGAGTTTGTGAACAGCCCCATCAGCCTACTCTGACCCCTTACCAAGTAATAACAGAATAGCTGCCTCCACCTTCTGAGTGCCTACTGTGTGTCGTGCACCATCAAAGTCTTTAACTGTCTGCATTGACTATTTCATGATCTTAATGAGCCTATGAGGGAGCATATTGTTCCCATGTCACAGATGAGGCAGCTGAGACCCAGAGAGGTCAAGTGACTTGCTCTGGGCCACGCAGCTGATAAGGGCGGCCTGGCTTACTGTGCTGACGGAAACACTAAACCCAGAGAAGAGGCATGTGTTCAAGGCCATGAGAGATAAACTGCAAAGAGCTTATGTGACATGGAGCCGTTGGAACTGAGGCGTCACACAGCTCCCCTGCATGAGGGCATCGTCGGCCTGCTTTCCTGGTAGCAGGGGAAGGAGAGGCTGGAGGTCACTGAGTGCCCACTGCCTCATCGGCCAAGGCTGCCCTTCCCACACCGCAGCCCTGCAAGGGGCGCGGCCGTGCCTCCCTTTCACAGATGGCGGATCCGAGGCTCCCGGAGCACCGTGTGCAGTCTGGCCGCCTCCAAGGGGCAGAGTTAGGGCCTGGCCTCGCTCTCTACCCCCTGGTCCCTGCTGCTCCTCCCAGCCCTGCCTGGCAGCTGAGCCTCCTGACGCACAGCCCCTCCGTCTCCTGGCTACAGCTCCCTGGGGCACCTGCCTGGTCCCTGCCCAGGGGAGGCAGTCACTTGGACTCACCTGGAGGAGTCTCCAGGGGGCTCTACTTTATTTTTGCCCAGCACTTTCTGAGTAACAGTCTCCTGGGCCCTGGGGAGGGACAGGAGAGTCACGGGGGCCCAGGGGCCTATGGGAGGAGTGAGAGGAGGCCAGGAGAGGGGCAGTACTAATGGGGGACCTGCCTGTCTAGCCATGCAAGGTGACCTCTGGCAGCTCCCTCCACAGCCCCTCAAACAGCCCAGGAGGCCTGGACTCCCCTCCTGACACAATCTAGGCCTCTCCCTCCCATCCCTCACCTAGGAAACGAGGAGCTAAGCCCTTGTCTGCCCTTGCCTGCACCCCCTCATCTTCTCAAACAGCCTAAGGAAAGTGGCCAGTGGACCACCACAGCACAGAGAAGGCTTCACTGGGCCAGGCGTCCAGCCACCAGCCAACTATATCCAGGCTGCAGGGGTGAGGCTGGCAGGTAGCTGGCACTGGCTGTGCCCACTCCCCAGACTGCGGTCACCTTGGGGTATCAGTGGCAGTGTCTGGCAGCCTGGGACCTAGGTCACTGCCTCCAAGCCCAGACCTCTAGGAAGGGGTAGGGATGGTGGGGGTGTGCCCAGCTTGACCTTCCCTATTCCAGTTCCCAGGGAACGTGGCTTGCTGGGTGGGAGCCAGACACCCTCCCTGGCCTAAGCCCTCCCTGTTGCCCTGAGCAGGAGCCCCAAGGAGAACAGGGGTGGTAGGGAGCTGGCCTGACCTACTGGGAGTGTGGGGCAGCCGGTGGAAGGGGAGGGGGGAGGTCTGGGTGATAAGCACCGTGAAGGGGCAGCTCCCCTGCCCTAATTTGCCCCCATGGCCCCTCCCCCAGCAGCAGCAGCAGTATGCCCCTTCCTTGGGGGCTTCCTGGCCTGCACAGGTGCACTTCTGCTAGACCCGCAAATCCCAGGCCTCACTTAACTGTGCCATCGCTTATTTGAATGCCTTTGTGGTACACATTTGGATGTGGGTGAAATATGGCCCCGCATCGTTTGCTGATGGGGATGTTAATTGTGCACCGCTGGTGGAGGACAAATATGTATTTGGGGGGTATAGATCACCGTGGCAGCTGCCCTGGAGGAGGCTGCATGGCCGCTGTGTGGGTAAACACCAGCAGAGCACGGTGGGAGTAGGCAGGGCCCAGGGATCGTGAAGGGTGGAGAGCAGGCCTGGGGTGAGCCAGCCACCTGAATTAGCACCCAACATGTTCCAGGGAGGCATCAGCTGGGAGATGTGGAGGGCCAGAAAACGGTCTCTATGCAGAAAAGGCCTCTTTGGCTTTTCTCTTGGGTGGAGAGAGGCCAGGTCAGCCTCTGCAGGGTCAAGGAAGGGCTGGCAGGCTCCCTCCCGCCGCTATTCCTGGCACAGGCGGGAGGAGGGCTGGAGGGCCAACCACTGCTCCTAGGCTGCCTGGGACCCGGGTGTCACGAAGCTGTCGTCTGTACCGTGGGCCTGATATTCCTCCCTCCCTCTCTTCCCTAAACGTGGATTGGACAGGTACAGTCAGCACGGGAGTGAGCAGGCAGTGAGCAGGCAGTGAGGAGAGAAGCTCATGTCTGGGCGGTGGTAGACGGCCGGTGTCTGTCACGGGCCCATGGGAAAGGTCTGGACTTCACCCTGAGGGCAGTGGGATGCCACGGGGGAGAGTGAAGGAGGAGGGGCAGAGGGGCAGGCTAGGATTCGAGGGCAGAAAACTGGGAGGGGAGGGCTACTGCCCCCGGTGCACTGTTCTGTCCTCCTACCTGGGGGGTCACAGGGCACAGGGTGTAGAGATGGAAAGTTCTCCAAGCCGTGCACTTGTTAGTGTGGCTGGCTGTGTGCACCTTTCACCTCCACAAAAATAAACAAGGAAGGGAAGCGTCCCACTGACCCTGCATGGGGTCTGGGGCTGGGGGCACACACTGCCGGGCCCTGCCTCTCAGCCAGGATGCCTGCCCTGCAGTGTGCCAGGGCAGGGGGGCAAAGGCCTGTAGGCTTGTGGGTGGCAGCAAGGCCACTCACCATCTACCGGGGCAGGGGCTGTCGCACAGGAAGGGGCACCCAGCCCACCAGTCTGATGGGGCTGGGCTGGTGATGGCCCCCAAGAGGAGCCCACCTTCATTGCCCCTGGGATTTAACTACCTCACCTCCCTTATTCCTTCCCACGTCCGGACAGGGGACCCTATTACTCCCCCACCACACAGCTAACCAAACTGAGGCTCAGAGAAGTCAGAAGCTGACCTAAGCTGACCTGTCTGGGAGGAGGCAGAGCTGGGTTTGAACCTGGGCTTTTCTGATAACGGAGCTTCTACCTGGGGCAGCCAGGTCAGGCCCAGCAGCTGGCAGCTGGCGGGCCCCCAGGCCTGTTCTCCTGGAGGCACACTGCCCCACTGCCCCACAGCTACACAGAGCATCAGATAAGGCTGTCCCGGGGCGGCCAGGCTACAGCGGTAGGCCCAGGAGGTGGCAGGGGCGGACTCGGAAGATTTATGAGCTGGCTTAAAATTTAATTTGGGTGGAAGATCCTGGCCCGCTGAGCCGCTGCCCCAGACAGATAGCCTCATCCGCCAATCCACCCCTGAGCCCCATGGTTGGGCCTGGCCCCAGGGCCAGCCTTCCCCTTTCCCTCCCTCCCCGGAAGGCAGGCCACCACCCGCAGTGGAGAAATCACAGCCCTGAATTTGATTTGGGGCCTCAGCCCTGTTTGCACTTCAGCTCGAAATTGAACAGAACAGAATCAGCCTTGGGGGGGCCAAACTGCTTTTGCTGGGGCCTCCCTGCAGGGCCTACGGACAGCGCTGCCTCTGGGGAAGGTGGCCGTGGGCACCCCACCTATCCCCTCAGATGTGCCCCACCTGGCTGCCCTCTGCCCCCAGCATCTGATCCTCTTTGGGGTCTGACTGCCCGGACTTGAATCCCAGACACACTAGTGAATATCATGTAAGTGAGTGAACTGCTAGGAACCTCAGTGTCCTCATCTGTAAAATGGGACCAACTGTTACTAGCTGACATACTGTAAAGGATCAGACAGGTGCTTGCATGTGGTCCCGTCCTACTTGTCCAGAGGCAGCGCACAGGGAGAGGGTGCAGGGGCCTTGCAGAACCTGGAAGGGTGTTCAACTTTCTAATAATCCTGTGGTCTTGCTCCCCACCAGGGCCAGGGTATTACCTCTTTGGACCCAGGGGTGCATGCTTTGGGCTTGTGCAATCTAGCTGGATAGTGGCAATGCTGAAGTCCTTAGGACATGAGGCATGGGGCCGGGGCCAAGGCCAAATCACGGGTACCCAAGCAGCCCTGGGACAAGCCCATTCCCTAGGCTGACCTGCCTGCATGTCCCCAGCCCCGTTCTCACCGTTGCCATGTATTGGGTCCCTCTTAGCTGTTTTTCTGCCTGGGCACTGTGTACCCATTTTACAGAAAAGGAAAGTGAGGCTATGAGAGGTGAAGAAACTGTCCAAGGCCTCAGTAGAGGTTAGCAGGGGTACCCCAAGTCCAGGTCCCTTGTCCTGAGCTCACGCTCCTCCCACTGCCCCTAGTAACTTCTCTGCAGCCTGCCAGCTCCCACCGCAGGCCGGGGTTACAGGGACAGAGGGAGGTAGATGTTGAGGCAGCTCGGGCAGGGCAGGAGATGCTGAGGGGGAGCAGGAGCATTGCCCAGGACTCTGCCATGCTGCTCTCTGCCTCTCTCTCTCTCTCACTCACTCGCACTGCCACTGGCAGGAATCCAGGCCCCGGAAATAGCCATGTCACCTTCCGAGGCTGAGTTCTCTGAGGAGTCTACGATGGGGGAGGCTGCGGTAATCCAGGACAGCAGAAGGCGCATGTGCCCGTGCACAGGCAGTGCCCTGCACACAGAACTAGGGCCAAGTACTGAGGTGGGGACAGGGCCCCCTGGGGGTCTCTTTTGCCCTTTGGTCACCCCCCAGGAATGTGGGGTCCTTCTTTCAAACCCACTGGGACCTGGAAGCCTGGACTCAGCCTCCCTCCGCTGTACCAGCCAGTCCCCCGCCTGCTCCAGTCCGTGCTGGAGGGCCCTGCGTCCCTTGCCTGGGGACTCATCTCTGTCCCCTGCAAGTGCTGAGCTAATCCTCCCAGTGTGCTCCCAGGGGTGGAGGGATTAATGTGTCAACAGATTTGCATTATAACAGGGCGTCAAGGTCTCAGTGCTAAGAAGTGAGCCGTGCGCTGAGGAGCCAGGCACTGACTCCCCCAAGCCCCTTGTACGCACTCACGCACGCACACACCCTGCATTTCAGTGTATGGATGGTTTAATTCGCTTGTGTTAATTGCGCTGGCCACACTCCCACCTGCACTGGGCGCTCACTCTCACCCAGCAGCCTCCCTGGGCCACTGCCCCACTCCCCAGCAGCTGCTGCTGGTCAGCCCCTGACTCGCCCTGGACCTTGGGAGTCTTGTGGCTGGGTGCCTGGGGAACTCCCACCCCACACTTCCAGTTCTGACTGGTCGCGTCATCTCCTGTGGCCCTCTCATTATTTACTTGTACACTTATTATGTATTCCTACGTCGTTCTGCGAGATCTGTGGCAGCTTACGGAAATACAACTTAATTCAAGGATCAAGAGGAGGGAGCGCAGTGGGACGGGAAACCCTAGGCACTAAAGCAAGTGGGCTTGGGTTCAAATGTTGCTCTTTATTTACTTATGTTTACTGTGGAGTCACTTCGCCTCTCTGAGCCTCAGGTTTCCTCACCTGTAAAATGGGGAGACCGATGCCCACCCAGTGGGTTGTAATAGAATGAAATGAGAACACGCCAGGGGAGACTGAGCCCTGCTTGGCCATGGGAGGTGCAAACAGCACCTGGAACTGTTATGCTCAGGACAGCTGGGGCTGGAAGGGAAATGTGGTGCCTCGGTGGGTCAGCAAAGTGCCTGCCTTCAGATCCTGGTGAAATCGGAGCTGAGGGCAAGAAGCCTGAGCAGGGGTCTCAACCTTCTCAAATGTTGAGGTCCAGGAGTCCTCCCAGATTCCTCTTGGAGGGGGAGCCCTTGGGTGACTCCCCAACACCATGCCTGCTCTGTATGGGGTGCCCAGAAGTCTGGAGTTCCAAGCCAGGGACTCACATTTTTCCATCTAGTGCCTCTTCCCAGAAATGAGGTCTTCAGCCCCCGGCCCCTGAGCCTCACCCAAATCTGAACCCCACTTTGGCCTTGAGCTCTGACCCCCAAGGCCTTGTTTCATTCCCCTGCCCCCTGCTGCCCCCAAGCTCCAACCACACCTCCTCCAGGAGGAATTCCCAGCCTGCCCCAGTACAGCCCTGCTTCCTCCCAGCTATCAACTGCTCCAGGCCCCACCCTGTCTGCCTTCAAGGGCTTCCTCAAATCATCCTCCCAGCAGGGGCTCCAGGCCTTCAGCCTGGAGGGGCCGAGGGTGACAGGTACAGCCCCCTGCTCCACAGGCCAGCCAGGCCTCTCTGGGGCACACAGAGCAGGCTGAGACCCCCACCCCTTCCTGCGCACAGCGCCTCTGCCCCAGCCTGTGGAGCCTCCGGGGCTCACACAACTTTGGAATCCTGTCCTGTGAGGCAGCCGTCTGCTCCGTGAATGGCTAATTTATTGACACAGCTGTGGGGACCACATGCCCTTCAGCACACACCAGGTGGGACGTGGTGCCCTGGAGAGAGCCAGGCAGTCCAGAGTGGCGTAGAACTCCCCACTGCTGGGCCCCCAGCTCCACAAGCGGCCCCTGGAACCGTGGCCTTAGTCTTACAGTCTGTGGATAGGGGAGAATGGACCCTGGGCCTTTCACTCAGTCCCCTCAAGGCCTCCCCTGTGGGCTTTGGGCTGTGACTGCCCACCAGTGACTGCACCGTGCCCTTTCGCCCCACCCTGGAGAGCTCTCCTGTCACCACTCGACAGGGCTGCCCCAGGTGGCTCTGCAGCACCTTGGATTCCCCTGGAGGCCCCCCACCCTCCCTGGTTCTGAGAGGTCCTCAGTAGTCTGTGTCTGTGCAGTGGGCGCGTGGAGGGGGGACGTTCCTCTGGGAAGGTAGGTGGGTTCATGGGAAAGGGCCTGTTTCTGCTTCATAAATGTGGTCCTGCCTTGTCAAGCAGGTACCCAAGGGGCATCTCCTTTTGTACCCTCACCACTTCCCTTTGGCTCAGGTGCTTATTTTTGTCCCCATTTTCAGAAGACAAACCTGAGACTTCTTTTTAGGATGATGAAAATCTTCTGGAATTAGATAGAAGCAATGGATATACAAAAAAATCACTGAATTCTACACTTCAACAGGGCAAATTTCATCATATATATATATATATATATGTGAATTTTATCTCTGTAAGAGAAGCGAGTTTGAACTAAGCTTTTAAAGAAACATCCCAGGCTCAGGGAGGGGAAGGAACTTGCCCAAGGTTTCCCGGGAACAAGTAACACAGCTGAGATTGCACCCAGGTCATTTTGGCACTTCCATGATACCACCCTGCTGCCTTCATTTGTAACCGAAGACAAGCTTTAATCTTGTTCCTCCCGCACTCGAGGACCTCCACGGGCTCCCTGTCGTTCCTTCCGTGGGCCCAGGTGCTGCTCCAGGCCTGGCTACACCTCAGGTTGGAAGTGTCTCCTTCCTCCCCACCCCCACTCCACATTCCCCGCGTATGGGCCCTTCTCCCTCCCACCACCCAGGCCTGCTGCCTGTGCCAGCCTCACCCGCTCCACCTATCCCTTCCCTCCAAGGGTCTCGGTTCCCATAGGAACCTGCCAGGGCCTCTGGGCCCAGCCTCCCCTGCCCACCTCCCACCCCAGCCCCTCCATCTCTGTCTCGGTCCCCCTGGACTTCTGACTCTTGCATGACAGCTGCCCTCTCCCTCGCCTTCCAGGCTTTGCCCTCCCTCGTCCCTCTGTCTTCTCATGCCCGGCTCCCCCCAGCCGGCCCCTCTTACTCCTCCTCCCTCTGATCTTGCCCTTCCATGCCGCCCCTGGCCCACCACCACTTGGTTACTTGCTTCCTGCCTGTAAGTTCTCGCTCCAGGTCTGTCTTCTCCTTTAGGCATCATCTCCCAGAGAACAGAACGGGTCTCATTCCCAGAGCCGGCACTCAGAGGCACCCAGCCGAGGGGCCTGGGTGGCTATTCGGCAGAAGCAGGAAGAGGCCACGGGCCCCTTACTCACACTCAGTGGCCAGTGAGTCCCTTTAGGGCAGCTGAGCCCAGCCTCTTCTCTCCTACCTGCCACTCGGGCCCTGCTCCAAGCACCACCTGCCCCTGCCCGCACTGCGCTCTGCCCCCCCAGAGGCCAGAGCAAGGCTCTGCAAACCCAAATCCCACCGCAGTTCTCCCCCTGCAGTAAATCCCAGCTCTTCACCAGGGTCCACAGGACCTCACTCACCGCCTTCCCACACATTACCTCTCCTTTCTGTACTGGAACCTGCCCAGTCCCTCCCTGCTCTGGACTCTTGCTGTTCCCTCTGCCGGGACAGCCTCCCACGCTGGCCTCTGCGGCAGTGTCACCTCCTCAGATGGGCCTCCCTCCCTGCTATCACCCCATCTGAAACCATTCACCCAGCTCTTCCATCGCCGCTGGGTCCCCCTGCCAGAATCAGTCCCCGGCACCTGAAGTGCCTGCTTGGCACATGTTCACAGGAGGACCGATGAAGGACTGTCCCGCCCAGCTGAGAGCAGAGAGGCATCTCCACGGCCCCATGGCCTCCTGCCAGCAGGAGCTGAGTGCACTGGGCACACAGCCCTGGGACTGGCAGCCAGTCCTTCAGCCGCCCTGCAGGACCCCCTGGGACCCAGGGCCACACTCATGCTACTGCCCACCCAGACGGCTGCCCCTCCTGGGCATCCCTCCGAGGCTGCCGAGGGAGGCCGGGGCGGAATAACCAGATTAGCCTAAGCGGCTCCTCTTGTTTCCCCGCATAATTGGATTGAGGCCATGTTTCGGTGCAGCTGCATTTAATATCATGATTCCAGGCCGCCTACCATGGAGGGACATGGCTGGGACTAGGCAGGGCTCCAGGCTTGAGAAGAGGCCAGGGCAGGGCCTCACATACCTGATCAGTGCAGAGAGAGTGTGCCCATCTCCCAGAAGGCAGTGTCTTTCTGGGCTGGGCACAGTGCCAGCGTGAGGAAGGGGGAAGGGGAGGACTGACTCCAGCACCCACAGGCCAGGCACTCAGAGCATGTTCTGCATGTGGCCGTGGGCCAAGGGCATGCCAGAGGGGCCAGGCTGCTCAGAGCCAACTCGGGGTCGCCCGGACCTGGGGTGTGGGGACAGCCTCCCCTGGGCCCCTGTCTGAGAGACCCAGGAAAGGAGAGGATGTCCTGGGGTCTAAACATAAATGCTGTTGCCACCATTCAGGGCCAGACTGGATTCCTGAAGCCCACCCGCTGCCACGGGAGGCCCTTGGCCCAAGGGGCCAAACAGCAGCCTTCCCCGGCCCTGGGCAGCCCCAGGCCCGGGTGAGCCATGGGTTGGTGGGGTCCTGCCTCAGCAGTGTCGGCCCAGTGCTACACCCAGGCAGTGACACCAGCTGGAGGCCCCTACCCCAGACCTGTGCTTCAATGGCAGTGCCTCCAGAGACCAAGGGAAAGGGGTGTGTGTGCATGCCAGTGTGTCCACCAGTGTCTGGGCTGAGCGTGTGTGTGTGTGAGAGAGCAAGGAGCCCTGTGCCCCCCACCTTCCCATCTGCAGCCTGAAGCCCAGCTATGTCTCCACAATGCCCATCAGCAGCTGCCCATCAGCAGCTGAATCCTGGGTCTTTAAAGACCAAGAAGCTAAAAAAAATCGAGTATAGGGCACAGCTGGGGAGGGCAAGAGGCCAGCCCTACGACAAGGTCCCCATGACATCCTTCCAGGAGGTATGGCCCTGACCCCACCCAGGCCAGGGGTGGGCACTCCCAGCTGCTGGTGAGGGCACCTGTTGGGCGGAGGACTCACTTGGTGTGGCAGGTGGCTCCTCCAGGAGGCTCAGTCCCAGCTCTGAAACCTCAGGCGCAGAGCAGCTTCTTCCCCATCAGTGAGAGGGGTTCAGGCCCATGCAGGGCTGGGGAGTCACACCAGGGTTGGGGACACTGGCTGGGGCCTGTGGACCCCTCACCCAATCCAACCCCATCCTCCTCCCCGGTCCCACCACTCCCATGGCTAGAGGGCAATGGCTCCCATCCATCATTCAGCCCTATTTTTAGGAGGTGATAACCCAGCTGTGAAAATTCAGTCCCTGCAGATCCTTCCCAGTGAGGAAGTCTAAGCCTGAAGCCAAGGAGCTGGGCGAGGTTGGGGGTGTGAGGAGGAAAGGGGTGCTGCGGGGGGAGCTGGAAAGGAGACCCACAGGCCTTGCAGGGGCAAGGGGCACGGAGCAGCTCTGCTGGGCTGGGGGGCCGGGAAGGGGCCACCCAGCCTGGCCTCCTGCGGCAGCCCACTGAATGAGAGGACTGGGAGTCCAGGGCCAGGGTCTCAGCTTAGCTCTGCCAATAACAAGCCTGCCTGGACCTCGGTTTCCCTGACTGTGAAGTGGGCTGTACTCTCCCATTACAGCCTGGCTCTCACCTCCTGGGGTCCTTTCTACCTCTTGTTTGTAGGGCTGACAGATCAAATACAGGAAACCACCTAAGTGTCTATTTCAGACAATGAGAACTTTTTCTGGCATAAGTAAGTCCCAGAGATCACATAGGATATGCTTATACTATAAAAATTATTGGTTATTTTTCTGAAATTCAAATTTAATTGGGCATCTAGTATTTTTATTTGCTAAATCTGGCAACTCTCTTTCCTTGGAGCAAGTCCCTCTCCACCTCCCTGCCTCTAGCAGTCCAGCTGCTAAAGGGGGAGTGGCCAACAGGTATTTGCTCCATCTTGGCCACTCTGCCCTCCCCCACTTCCCTGAGTCCTGCCCCCCTTGCCCCTGGGGCATCTGTCACACCTTCTGTTCCGGTCAGACTGACCTCAGCTCCTGAGGACAGGAGGCCCCACCTCCTCCTGGCTGTGACCCTGGGTGATTTCACTTCCCAGTCTGTGCCTCAGCTTCCTCCTCTGGAAAACGGGATAGTAGCCTCCACACGGCTGTTGTGAGGATTTAATGAGCTGATACCGGCTGTGAGCTTGAGCAGTGACATCAAAGATGAGCCTCTCTGGATGCCTCGGGCGGCGCAGGGAGCAGAACAGAGGAGCCACTCGTTGGCTCGCCTGCTCGCCTGGCCCGTGGTGTGCCTGGCGCTGCTCGTGGTGCTGGAGACAGAGCGGGGCTCAGGCCGCTGGGGTGCCCTGCACGCCTGCCGGGCCTCCACCCTGTCCTGCCCTAAGGAGCTGCTGTGCCAGGGGTGCAGTGAGGGGGGTCTTTTGGCCCAGGAGGTGGAGGACCAGGGGGCACCTCGGTGGGGGGCCCCTGAAGAGGGGTCAGAGGGCCTTGCGAGGAAGTTTCAACCAGCAGGGTGAGGTGAGGAGGGGCCAGGGAGCCCAGGTGCGGCTTATTCCAGGAGCTGAGGGTGAGCAGAGGAGGGGTGTAACGGTTGGCCGGGAAGGTCACCAGGGCCCCAGGGCCAGACAGGCAATTGGCAGGGTCAAACTGTTTTACAGAGATGCCCACCCTGGGTTGGGGAGAGCACCAATGAGGAAGCAGCTAAAGCAGTGAGAACAAAGTGGAACAACCCTGGGCTGTTCCCTCTGGCCTCCTTTTACCCCAGGCCAGGTTCGGGGTCTCTCCTTCCCCCTCAGGAGCTGGTAGAGTGTCATTTCAGATCAGCATGGAATGGCCCCGGGACCCAGCCATTGAGGGGAGGGGGTAGCAGGGCCCAATAACCCGTCCACCTCTGCCCAAGCCTCAGTTTGAGCCTGTCTGGGTTTCTGCCCCCTACCAGCTGGATGGTTTGGGACAAGTTATTTAGTCTCTCTCAGCCTCAGTTCCCCATCTGTAAAGTGGGAGCATAGTAAATTGTGGAAAGGATCCAAAGAAATTACATGTTTAAAGTGCCAGGCTTGGGATGGTGCCCAGACCCAGGAGCACCACCAGGGCAGGGCCATTTCTCTCCAGATGGAGTGATGGGGGTCTAGATGTGGCCCAGGATTCTTGGGGAGGGCCCACAAGGTCAGCCCCACCTCCTGTTTTCTCTGAGCAGAAGAACAAGGCCAGAGAGAATAACGTGCTTCCTGGGGCCATAGTGAAGACCAGGCCTCCCCAAAGCCAAGACCTCAGTCCCCACACCCTTCCTCTGTCCCGCAGGTGATTGGGACTGGTCTTGGATCCCAGGCCTCCCTTTCAGCCCTAGAAAATCAGGCCCAACTGGTTTGATGGGAAGTGACCCCTTTGGTCCTAGGGTGGCATCCCTTGACTGTGGAAGAGGCTTCCAGATGGAAAGGGGGGTGTTCAGGGTCCCAGAATGAGGCCTGAGATCACTGGGCACCCAGGGCCGTCCCCACCCCAAGCTCCAGAACTTGAGTGATTCAGTTAGATACCCTTCCTTCTGCGATGAAACACCCAACACCCAGGGCCTCCAGAGCAGCCGCTGACCAGCCCACGGGGCAGCTTAATGGTGTCTGCTCCTGGAAGACAGGGAGGCTGATATCTGGAAGCCCTAGAAGTGTGCAGACCATCCCACAGCAATGGGAGAACTGTGCCTCAGCTTCCCCATCATAAAAGAAGACCATTGCCCTGAGCTAGTTTCATGCCTAGTTGGGAAATTCTAGGTGTCTTCCTTTTGGGGGAGGAGGCATTTCCCCCCCAACATGCCTCCACCTAGCTGGGCAGACAGGTTGCCCCATGTAGGCATGATGGGAATGTGTGCAGCTGGCCAGACGGCCTCCCCTCTCCCTGGGCCCCCCAACAGTCAGGGCCCCAGCCTTCCTCCCTCACTCCCAGCTCAGCCAGTTCTCCAACCCAAAAGTGACCTACCCAGGTCCAGGCTGTGGTCCCTGTAAAATTCTAGGGGCTTCGGGGCCCCTCCCCTACAGAGCACAGGCCTGAACTCTGGCTTCTCCACAGGGAGCTGCAGCATTTACCCCGCCAAGCCCAGCTTTCCCTCCCTGAGGAGTGTGTTTGGGAGGCGAGAACCCACGCGCACTCAGGCACTCACACACCATCTGACGCGCCAGACCACACAGACTCGCAGCCCAGCCGCAGATGTGCACCCCAGCACCAGCTCTGGGCTGTGCCTCCTATACGGGGCCGGGGCTGTGTGGCCTCAGCATGGCAGGGAACCAGCGCCAACTATGAAGTAGTAAGTAAGCACCATCTCTGACCTCAGCTAATCCTTCCCCAAACCTTCTAATCTCATTCTGTCCACCTGATGGATGCCCAAGCGGAAGCCTTGCAGGGCAAGTGGGGCTCAAAGGCAGACCTCTAGGACCATGAGTCTGGCCCAGTGTGCCTCAGAATTAATCCTGGGAACAACACTGTAACTCGGCGGGGGGGTGCTCTTTATTCTCCTCTACATTATATGGTTGTGGAGAGCAAGGCACAGAGAAGTGAAGTAATGCACCCTGGGCCACACAGCAGGAAGTGGCACAGCCGGAATTTTAGCCCAGCAGTCTGGGCCTTTATCTGCTGAGCTTGATTTGCATGGTGGGTTCAGAGTGTGTGGTTTATTGTGCTTCATAACGGACAGAGATGCCACGGGTACTTTTTCAGTTATCTGATGTTACATAATTATTTAATTAAAAACAAAAAATGCTAGGTCAGCTGACCTCCTCATTTTAGCTCCTGGAATTCCTGCACTTTTGGCTTCCAAAGTCTCCGCCAGGGGCACCCCCCAAGGGCCCATCCTGACACACCCACCGGGCTGCTACCCCTAGGCCTGCCTCCCAGGGGCCTGACCTGGGAAACGGGTGGAGGGCCAGGCCCTCCATCCCAGGATACAGTGAAACCCTCCCCACCCCTGCCGCACCCCAGGCCCCAGCAGCTCCCACTTGCCCCTCTGGCTGATGGTGCAGGGCCTTGGGTTATGAGTCCAGCAGTCGATTGGGAATCGCATCACCTTGTCTGCCCGGAGGATGCAGTGCTCGGTCGCTGGTCAGTAACAGCACAGGAGCCAGCCAGGCCACCTCAGCCACTCAGGCCTCTTCAGGCTGTGGAACCCAGACTGGGCAGGTTGGAGGGCTCCTTGAGGCCCCCTCCCACGCCTCTGCCACTCCCAGTCTCTGCACCCAGCCTGGCCTCTTTGAGTCCTGACTAGGGTCCCTTAAAGATCTGCAACTCCCAAGGTTGTAGGTCCTGCAGGGCCTGCGGAAGACAGAGGGTACAGACCAGCCTCCCGCTGTGCCGGACCTCCAGCCTCCTGCTTCACAGAGGGCCCTGGTCTCACGACAACCCCACAACCACGTCTGTGACAAATGGGGAAACTGAGGCCTAGGAAGGCAAAGTTACACAACATGTAGCTGGAGGAACAGCAGTTTCCAGGAGCAGGCCCTCTGGTCTGTGAAAGGCACCAGGTTGGCCCCAGCCTCACCAAAAAGCAGTGGTTGCCTGAGAAGCTGGGCCATTCCTTGGCCTCAGCCTAGCCCCAGCCCCGCCATACCAGGTTACATGGAAAAGTAGACACCGGGTCCCTGCCCACGACTTTCACTTATTCGTTCAACACATATTGCCAGAGGGCTGTTCTGTGCGGGGCAGAGGGGTGGGGGGTCCAGGAATGCCGGCCTCTGGGAGCACCCCAGCCCCCCCACAGCCCTGCACTGGGTGGAAAATGAGGTGGGTTCTCCGAGAGGGGAGGTGCTAACAAGGGCTCCAGGAACTTCCAGCTGCAGGCACCACAGGAGCCTGGCAGGGGGACTTTTTTGAGGGGTCTCCAAGAGATGAATGAAATTTTGATGAGGTCAGAAGGCACCCAAGGAGGAGGGCCCAACAGGGGCAAAGACCTGGTGTCCACATGGGGTGCGCAGGGAGGAGTGAAGATGGAGTATGGCCGGCCCGGGAGACAGGAAGGTTTGAGAAGTGGGTGGGCTGGATGGACCGTCCCTTCGGAACCGTGAACAAGGACAGGCCTCCTTGGTTTACTGAGCCCGCACCCAGGGCGGTGGGCCCCGGAGCACTCCTGTTCCCCACCCCGTCCCCAGCAGGCCCCCGTCTCTCTCCTCCTTCCTTTTCTCCCCACTTCCAAAATGAAAAAGAGAAAAAAAACTATTATTGTTCACGCCTCATCTCCCACCAAAGTTATTAAATTCATTCCACGAACAAATAAATCCATTTTTATTGCAGCGGGAGGAACAGGCAGCGGTTTGCTGTTTTACCTTTTTTATTTTTCAAAGTCCTGTGAAATCTGCCCCAATTGGCTGGGCATCCCCCGCGGCCCCAGCACACCCGCTCGAGTTAGTTACTGTGTTTTCTTCTCCACTGCAGCAGCCCTCCCCTGGGTTTGGCGGGCGGGGCTGGGTCCCCCCGGACCTGCTACCTGCATTCAGGTGGCACTACAGTCGCCTGCAAGGGGGACGGGGGAAGCTTTCTGCCAGCCTTCTGTTTGGCATTTTATAGTTTTCCGAACAACTTCCCTATACATTTCCTCCCGAGGCCCAGCCCTGCTATTGTGGCTCCATTTCACAGGATAGGGAACTTAAACTCAGAGGGTCTCAAAGACATGCGGGAGGCCAAGAGACCCCTTGGTGCAGCTCTGTGGGCCCAAGGGAACTAAGCCTGGGCTGTTCCTTGAAGGCAGGCAGGCTGGCCTTGGATCACTAATCTCCATCACCCCCACTTGGTGCAGCAGAAATTCCTATTTCTGTCACCTACCAGCTGTGTGGCCCTGAGCACTTGACCTGGCCTCTTGGGGCCCCAGTTGCCACATCTGTAGAAGGAATTCAACAGTAACAGCATCTCCTTCCTAACGCCACGGTGAGGTCTGAGGCAGCGAGCGCTTCGCACAGAGCTCGGACTTGCCAGCGCCTCTCACTAAATAGCCCCCGCCACCCCCCCGCCACGCCACCCCACCCGGTCCCAGCAGGTCCCCGGGACTCTCTGCTCTGCTCCCCGCCGAGGGGCATGGATCTGGCCCCAGGGCCAGGGTCGGGGCACTGTGTGCCTTCACAGAGGAGATCTGGGATAGGCGCCCGAGATAAATCCTCCTCGTGGCTCTTTTTTCTCTGTAAACCATTTGCTAAAGACTGAATGACCATCAGTAAGAAGCCTGTTGCTCTGCAGCGCCGCACGGCCCGCTTGCGGAGATGTCCCGGCGAAGCATTTAGGCGACGCAGTTGCCCAGGCCAGTCCCCTGGCTGTCCACGCCTGTCCGCGCGTGATGCTCCCCATCCCAGCTCTGGGTGTCCCTGCAGGGAGGAGACTGCCTCCCCTATCCCAGCATTGGGCCAGGCCATTGCAGGGCAGAGCCAGCACCCCCAGCACCCCCACCACAACTGGCCTCACATCTGGGGGACCTGCTTGGGAGGGGAGAGCCCCCCACCCCACCCAGGTTTCCAGCGGCTCACGCTGAGACCCATCCCCTCCTTGGGCCGGCCCCCTGAGCCCAGGGAGGCTGCCTACCCCACCAGGAGCTGACAGCTAACAGCCCCCACCTCAGCCAGGCCTGGTGGCGCCCTCCCCTCCCGGTGTCAGATAAGCTCCTGGTTCCAGGTGAGGACATCCACTGAGCCCCGCTCCCGCCCACCACACACACATGCGGTGCCTGCCTGCTCTCCCTCCCTCCGCCTCTCTACCACCCTGTAATTGAAGGCGGAGGGGAGGGGCCCCCACACCCTGGCCTGCCCCTCTGCCCGTCTCCTAGGCTCCCGTCACCTGCCCCATCTTCCTTATCCCTCCCTGCCTCTGTTCCCTGGGGACTCCTCTTCTTTCCCAGACTGACTAGCATGTGGCACTATCAAGAAAGGCAGTTCAAGATAATGTTCCCAGTGCTATCTGTCAGCACCTGGGGCTGCTCCAGCCCCAAGAAGAAAGGGCATATATTTGGGTGCCCATCTCCTGACAAGCACCCTACAGTCCTGAGCCGACCCTGGCCAGGGCGGATGGGCTGCTTGGGGGCATAAGCCCATGGGGTTGGGGTGGGGGCATGCCTATAAGGGTGTAGCCCAGTTCTGAGCCCATTATCTGAGCACTGGGCTGGCAGCGGGCCCAGCCCTAGCTTCTCTGCCTTCAGCGGGGAGAGAGACAGAAAGCCACAGACAAAGGAGTGAAATCAGGACTCTCTGTGCTGCCTGGAGGAGGTAGAGGCGAAAGCCTCTCCACATGTGGAGCCCTTCCCATTCTGCCTATGCCTCCTGGCCTCAGTTTACTTGTCAATCAAACGGGAATGCTGGCCCTGCCAGGTCTGCAGGGAGGCTGTGAGATTCACGCACTAGTAAATATGTGAGTGATAACCATCGTCACCCTGGGACCTTGTGCTTGTGGTAGGCCCCGTATGCACCAGAGCCTCACATGCCCAGTCTCCTCTATTTTATGATGCCACCTGGCAAGATAGGTACAGCAAGCACCTCTGTTTTACAACTGCTGGGGTGGACCAGGGCCTGGGCCAGAGGCAGGGAAGGCACCAGCTAGGGTCCCTGCTGGGGCTCGTGGGCATGACTGTCCCCGAAGGTGTAAGGGTGGGCCAGGCAGGTGCTGGGTGGGGTCAGGGCAGCCTCACCCCCAGTTCCCCAGTGCCTGGTACTGAAGGAGTTTCTGGCACTGCCTGGGGGTACCATGTCACCTGAACAGAAAGCAGAACCCTTGCCAACACTCCCTGAGTGTGACTCCTGCCAATTCAAATGCTGTATCTCAACACCATTAATTTACATTTTGATTTGACTTTCTTAATTTTGCTTCAACTTCACAGGACTCTGGTTTGAGAATCATTTTAATGTATTTATCTGTGAGGCAATTTGTTAAATAACCCCCAAGACTCGGCAGTTTTCCGTTCTGAGCTTTTTATTGCAAGGCTGTTTTAAATTAAATTAGTTGTCAGGGTCCCTGGGTGCATTGTAACGGGGATGAGTTCACTGCCAGCCCACTCGTAAAAGTCGAGTGAACCGCTGGCTAAATGGACGGGAGCAGGAAGTGGACCTCCCAGCTCTTCCTGAACCCCTTGGTACCCGTTTGGGGAACGTGGGAATGGCCCAGCCGCCCACTGTCAGCAAACAACTCTGAAGCCAGTACCCCAGTTCCCAGGCTGGGCTGTGCTTGCCAGGCCCCCACAGGACAAGTCCAAGATTGCCACAGGCTGGCAGTCCTTCCCTGGGCACCCCACCCTCCTGCTCCTGAAAGGGGGGACTCTGGGTGGTATGTGCACAAGCCTCAGGCACATCTGTGCTGTCACCTTCCGAGGGGCAGCCGGGAGGCAGGGGCTGGGCTCTGCTCTTGGGCCCTGAGCCCCAGGGAGAATAGCTGGGGATTCAGGGGTGAGGTCTGTCCCCCCTTGTTCTGTTATCTGAGTCAGTGTCTATACCAGCTGTCATCTGGGCTGGGGGCAAGATTTGTGAGCGGAAAGGTGCGGGTATTGAATCTATATTTCATTTTCACGTCAGCAACTGCTATTTGCCCGATAATGGACTCCCCCCTCACCACTCTCCGGGGAGGCTGAATGAAGGGAGGAGGCTGATGTCCTGTTAGGGACGCTGCCCTGCCTTTGGACTAGCGTGAGCCAAGGAAGGCCTGTCCCCACTGCCTCCCAGAGCGGCATGCTGCTACAGGTGGGCACGCCAGTCCCAGCTCCACCAAGCCAGGCCGGCCTGGCCTCCGGCAGTGCTCAGCACAGCCAGCCTGGCCTGAGCGGAAAGGGGACGTGACCACTCTGTCTTTCAAACTCACGTCCCCGGCAAACTGCCCAGCCCTGGCAAACAGAGCAGGACACTGATCGTTGGGAGTCACTGGACACCTCTCGCAGTCCCCCCAGGGACCGCAGCAAGAAGGGGGAGGGCCGGGGTGCTAGTGGTGCTTCGGCCCCTCCTCCCAGCGCCTGGCAGGGGACCGACACATGGCGTGTGTTCAGTATAGACGTCTCCCGGGCACCAGCTGCTTGTTATCAGTGTGGGCGCTGGAGCCAGGTGCCTGGGTCCAAATCCTGGCTCTGCTGTTTTCCAGCTGTGTGACCTGAGGCCATTTGCTTGATAGCCAGGCAGCCCTTCTGCAAACTGGGTCTCAGATGAGTACTGAGAGGATGAAGTGTGTCACAGTTCTCAAAGCACTTAGAAGGGAGTAAGCCTCCCTACCCATCTTGGAGGCAGACATCTCCTAAGGAGAATAACTCTTTAAACACACTTTCAGAGCCACTGGCAAGTTCCTAGCCATCCATCAAAGCCCACCCAAAAGTTGCCTCCTCCAGGAAGCCTCTCTGACGCAGAGTTAGTTTTGCTCTCCTGCATGCACCCAGCCCGCTTGGTGCTGGGGTGGGCCTGGCAGTGTGCCCTGACCACCGCTGGCTGTCTTTTAAAACTTCTTTCACTCAGGACAAGCGCACATCCTGCCACGCTCACTCTGGCCTTGACGAATGTTGGGTTTGGTGGGGAGGAAGGAGAGAGAGAAGGAATTCTTAGGAAAAGGCAGACCTGACCATGTCGGGCCTTGGCCTATAGCCCAAGGCCCTGGCCCCCCTGAACGAAGCCCAGCCTCCTGTCCACGGCTGGCCATGAGCCCTGCCCCAACCTGCCCCTGCTGCCTCCCCCTCATGCTCGGCACCATCTCAGCCCCTCATCTCTGTGCCTGCACTCCCCAGCCTTGCCTACCCTAGCCCTTCTCCTGAGGCACTGTCCTGCACCCTTCCCTTGGCCACCGCCGCCTCACCTCCAGGCTCATGTCCAGGCCATCTCTCTTCTGGGAAGCCTCTCCCGAGGCCCCCAGGTCTGAGTGAGGTGCCTGCCTCCATCACAGCTCAGGGACCCAGCACCATCACTGGCCTATCACCCCCCAGCAGGACCCAAGCCTGTCCCAGTGACTGTGATGTCCCCTGCCTGGTGTCTCCTAGGTAGGCCCTAGAGGCACTGAGCAAATACATGAATGAATAAATGGACAGATGAATAAGGTCCTCGTGAAACTCTGACTCCCTCGAGTACCTAAAGTATTTGTGGGCAGCCCTCTTTCTGCCAGCCTTCACTGGGCAGTGGGGGCCAGGCGTGGCTGCCTATGGCGGGGAGGGGAGGGGAGGGGAGAACTCAGAGAAAGCCCTCTACTCTGTAGGTTTTAATGTCTGGCCAGAGACCCACCCTCTGCACCCTGCTCTGAGGTTGTCAGGACATGTCCAGGTTTTAATAGGGCCAGAGAGGAGAAGCCAGATGTGCAGGTCTCAGGCAAGGGCTGTGCGCCATCCACCCACCTAGCCCCTCATGCTCAGCCAGGCCAGGGCCTGAGACTTCAGGCTCCTTGACCAAGAGAAAACAGAGATGGCCTGTTCCAGTGCTGGGAGGAATAGTTGAGTCAGGACCCCAGGGTCCTGGCCCCAGCGCAGACTCTCCTCAGCCTCTTAGACCCACAGCCCCTCCCAGTGGGGCCAGAGACATTGTGTGGCCCTCCTGGGGGTGAGACACCCCCAGCACGAGGAGGGCTGCATGTGGAGCCAGCAACACGGCTCGCTTGCTTTCTGTCCCCAAGCCTGGACTGTGCAGTTCGGGATTTTTTTTCGCCTTCACTGATGTTTTATTCATGCAAACCCAGCCTGCATCTGTCCTCAGAAGACGAGAGAGAAGATGCAGGAGAGAGACAGACAGAGGGGCTCAGAGAGATTGAGGGTCTGGGAGAGAAGCAGACCTCGGGTATGAGTGGGAGTTGCTGTTCAAAGCCTGATAACCTGGCGAGATCCAGGGAAGATGTGCTCTCCTGGCGGCTGCCTGACAACAAGAGGAGCCGTCATTCGGATGCAATTCATTGCCACCTCTTAGTCTATCACCGGTTCCTTTTCAAACCTCTCCACAGCCCGCTGGGGAGGGCCTGGGCGCGCCTCATCCTTCTCCACCTTCTCTGGGGCCCGGGAGGAAGCGGGAGGCTTTGTCTGTGCTAATTGCATTGTGAGACCAAAGGTGCTGCTTATACTCGGCTGTCTCATTTGGGGCCTTTATTAAACATGATTGCTGGCTGACAGCAGGGCAAGAACCGGTTGTGGCTGCCCATGTGGGGGAGCCAATTCAGCACACACTGAGGTCTGTCCCTGCTACACTGTCCCCCCTGCCTCTGCCCCTCCTGGCCCCCTCCAGCACATACCCGAGTCACCCAAACCTCATGCTCCTAGAGGCAGTTTTATTCCCACATGAGTTTCAGTGAGCAGAGGGGGGAAGAAGCTACAAGGAGGGCTCCTGGCCAGTAATGGAGGCTTCTTGGGGCACCTGAGTCTGCCCTTCTCCCACCCTTGGCAAGCTCCTGGTTATCCTTCAAGAAAAGTACAAAGTCACCTGCTCTGGAAGCCATCCTCCTCTCCCACCTTCATTCCTTGGGCTTCCCTAACATCCGGGACACAAATGGGCTGTTTTTTTCAGCTGACACATGTGTGATGCCTCCACACAGACATTCCTCCAGGTCTATCAAGCCTTAATTCCTGTAGCCAAGTAATTTTATGAGGAGCGCACTAGGATCACTCTCCCCATTGTTCAGATGAGGAAACTGAGGCACAGAGAAGCTAAGCAGTCAGCTCAGGTCTGACCGGGGTTCACCCAGTTCCTGTGTCTGTGCCCTTGACCACCTCACCACCATCCACGTTACTCCCTGAAAGGCTTCATTCATATGGGGTCTGCACTACAGCAATGGAACCCTCACACCATACTGTCACCAGGCCAGGCCTCCTACCAGGTAGCTCATTTACTCTCTCAGTCAGGAGGTGGGGCAGGAGCACTGTCCCCTTGCACGTGTGGTGTCCCAACCCCAGGCCAAAGCACAGGAGCAGCTCAAGGCCCAGGTGCAGAGCTGGGAAGGGCTGGCCTGGGAGGTAATACCAGGGCGGAGGGCCTGGTTTTTGAGGTGGTAATCTGGGCCCGAGGCCTTGGTCAGGCCCTGGAAGGCAGGGACGGCCACAGTAAGAGCTTTCAGTATAAGGGGCTTCCCTGAGAAGCTTTACTGCAGAGCCGAGACACGGAGCAGGGTTCCTTCTCCCCTGCGCAGGAATTTGTCTGTCTCATCAAATGTCATCATCCCGCAGTGTGGCTCCACCCCCAGTGGCTAGAACAGTGCATGCACAGAGTGGGTGTTCGGTAAATGCTGACAAGAATCTCACACTCACCCCAGTTTGAGTGTCAGAGTGCTGGAGGTGGCTGGGCTGACTTGGCTAAATCTCTGAAGTTTCCTTTAGGCCCATACATGGTAGGACAGGGCCTCCTCCACATCCAGAATGCCCAGGGGCTTGCAGGGTGTGGGCAGAGGACTTGGCAGATATGAGACCCTGGGATTTGGGAATGCATAAGCTCAGCTCACAAACTTGGGGCTCCCTCTGGGAGGCAGCCCACATACTTGGGGCCTCTTCTGGGACCTAGCCAAAGCTCGTCACTCTCATTGGTTCATGTACCTCATGTTTACTGCACACCACTGTGTGCAAGGCACAGGAGCTGCCCAAAGAAGCTAAGGGGAGGCACAGCCCTCTCAGTGTGGCAGGATCAGGCCTCTGTATAAAAAGACAACCACGGTATATGCCCAACCACGGGTGAGGAGAAGGGACCCCATCTGGGGAAGCTGAGGAAGGCTTCACATAGGAGGGTGCATTTGAACAAGGCCAGGTGGACATCCCCAAGCGGAGAAGGGGCCAAGGCATGCCAGGCAGAGGCTTGAACAAAGTCTTAGAGGCATGAACAAGGCATTATGTGTCTGAAAAAGCAGCCAAAGGAAGCAAGTGGGAATGGAGGAGGGAAAGGTGGCCAAGTGCAAGAATATCTCATTGGTTCTGTTGAAAAGTAAAGCTGGAACTTGATTTTCCACTAAGGGATGCCCTGGCCTATCGGGACCCCACCCACACAGATTCCCAACCGGCAATCAATCAGTCGGGATGGCACCCGGGACCGCGCGTTTTTAACAAAGCCCTGGCATTCCAGGTGCAGACTATGGCTTCATAGGCAGATGGCCTGGAAAGGCCGCGCCGTCGGGCTCAGGAGGTCACCCGAAGGCCTCGGACGTTGGGCTGGGATCCGGGCAGGGCCAGGCCCGCCCCTGGACTCACGTCCAGATGGGGGCAGGGACGGAGGCGCAGCATGAAGGAAGGGCGGACAGCGGCAAAGTCAGCGCGCGGCGCATCCATCTGCCCTGACAGCCAGCAATTACACCGCGTGATCGCCAGATTACTCCAAATGCATTTATTACAGGGGTTAGAAGCGGGGGACTTATTTACGGGCAAATCCATACTCATTACAAGACTCAGCCTAGCCTAGACTGAAAACAGCTCAACTGAAACAAATAATTACCAAAGTCCTTCCAGCGCGAGTCTGTCAGGTGGTTGGGGGGTGGGGGTGGGAATGGGGTCGCCTGGCCCTTTCGATAAAGAATAGGGAGCAGGAGGAGGCCGCCGTTGAGGATGCCGGGGCTGGGGGAGGGAGACCCCATCCGCCCGCCTCCGGGGTGCGCATGCCCGCCCAGGTCGTGAATATGCAAACGAGGCCCGGGGGGCGGTGCTGTCTGGCCCCCGCCCACACCCGCCCGCCGGGGGAGAGGCAAGGAGAAAGGGCAGCGCCCTGGGGCCTGCGGAGTTCCCAGACCGGGCCTTCGAAAGGCAGCGCAAGTTCCGCATTTTCCAGGGAAAGAAGCACTGGGCTTGACACAGAGCACATGCTCCCAAGTTGAACGAATGAAAGGACGAGTGGGCGGAAGTGTAGCCTAGACAGGCCTCGCTCTGGGTCACGCGCCGGAGGGGCCACGCCTCTGGCCTCAACTCGGGGGTTTTTGGGGGCCATATCCTAGGGAATCGCAGGCTGGGGCCTTCGGGTATCCGCCCACAGGCACACACAGCTCTGACCTCGTAGCCACAGAGCTGACAGACCCGAGCGTCCTAGGAGCACAGGAGCGTGGACGTGGGGCACACGGGCACACAGACTGGGCTTCAGGCTCCAAAGGCCATCCATCTGCACCTACCTGGAGCTCCTGAAACAAATCAATCCAAGGTTTTTTTTTGTTTTTAGGTCTGGCAGACTGGCCTGGACTCCTGTCCCCATTTTACAGATGAGGCAACTGAGACCCAGACGGGCAGGGCCGGCCAGTGTCAGCGTGCTCAGGGATGCAGAGCTCTCCGCAGCGCCCTGCATTCTCAGGCCTCTGGGGCAGCGGCGTGGCGATCGATGCCCGCGTGGGGAGCTGTCAGGCCGATTGAAATGTGGGCTCGGCCTCTCTGCCCGCTGGGCAGATGCTGGCACCGCCACCCGCGCCTTAAATATTCATTCACTTGACAGAACACTAATTAAACAAAGTAAGGTGCATTATTACTTGATTAAATTTTTTATTGGCAGCTTAATTGGTCTGTTAGTTGCCCCTTAGGGAGTTGTTCACCCGCTCCCCGCGCCGCGTGGAAGGGGGCCCCTCGTCGTCGTCCCTGCGCCGCCCTTCCCAGCCTGCCAAGTCACCCAGGCGCCCCGCCCCCTTCCGCCCAGCGCTGGGCCGGGCACCCAGGGTCTCGAGCTCCAACACCCGTGCCATGAGGTTCCTCCTCCACTGGGTCAGACTGGGAGGGCAACCAGTCAGCGCCTGGCGTCGGGCCTCTTGAGGTCTTGAGGCTCCATCTCAAAAAGCACAGCTGAGCCCCTTGTAGAGGGAGTTGCGCAGATTTGGAGGGGAAGGACAGGGCTTGACTGGCCCGGAGAGGATGGGGGTTCTGCCCCTCTCAGGGCCTGGGCCTCTGTTTCCCTATTGGCACCACTGCAGGGCTGGCCCCTGTCGATCTCCTATCCTGGCATGGACACCTTCTTGCCCACAGCCTATGTGCCACCTATTCCCCAGTAAGGGTAGAGGTGCCTTGCCAGCAGGGATGGCCTGAGGGGCCCTTGGCCATCATGGTCCTGGCCTGGGAATGCCCCCTCAGGGAGGGAACCCACCCTCTTTGTCCAGCGTCCCATGGGAGGGGGGTGCGCCTCCCCCCACCACTATAAGACACCCCTATTGCTGTACCTCTTTTGGAATAGGGGCTCACTACCTCCCAAGTCAGTGCTGGGCACTACCCCCACATTGGCACTGGAACCTGCACCTCTTCTGCTTTTTCTACCTCTCCCATGGGGTGATAGGAATCTGCAGCCAACCTTTGCCCCTCAGACAGGCTTCTCCCTGGTCCCCCAGGCCTGTCCTCTGGGGGGTCTCAGCGGAAGAGAAGGGCCAGGGGCCATTCCATCCTTTCAGCACTGCCCAAACCCCTCTGTGAGCCTCAGTTTTCCCAGTGCAAAATGGGTGCCCATCCTCATCCAACAAGCATGATTTGAGTGTTGGCACTACAGCAGCAGTGCATGCCCCCGCTGGGCAAGCTGAGCCCTCTGAGGTCTCAGCTCACCCAGTCCCCACACCCATGCTGCCAGGGTACCTCTGTCACCCTGATTCAGGCAAGGCAGTGTCTGAGGGCCTCAGTGATTTGTCCAGGGTCTCAGATGAGGGGGACCCAGGTCCTCTGGGTCCCAAGTTTGGCAGGGGAGGGCATGAAGGAAAGTTGCCAGAGAATCAGGTGCGTAAAGCCCAGTCTGTCAGTCCTATCCACATTCAGCCCATTCAGTAAACCGTGAACCTGCTCTGGGGATGGGGATGGAAAAGGAAATGAAGCCTTCCTGGGGAGCCTAGTTCCATGTGCCACACCCCTGCCTCCAGCCGTGCCCAGTGCCCCTACATCACTGCCCCACCCACTCTGCTGCCACCCTCTCCGTAACCTCCATCCCCAGAGAGGATGCAGGCCTGGCCGATGACAGAGGAATCATCTGGCAGCCCCAGAAGCCGCCGCTGGCAAGCAGGAGGCGAGGTAATTGGCATCGCCGGCCGAGGGAGCCGGAAATGAGCGGCCACAGCCCGTGTGGAGCGGGAGGCTGTTCAATGTCATCGGCCTTATCTGAGACCAGGCTGCCCAATTATAGGGCCGTGCCCTGTGGACTCAGCAGCTGTTGACCCCTCCCCGGGGTCCTAATAGCATCTTAGGTCTGGGGCATCCGCTGCCCCTTCCAGAAGGCACAAGGCAGCTGTCTGGAGAGACATCCAGCTGTGTAACTACAGGTGCCACCCAGCAAGGCATGGCATACAGCAGAGTAGCTGCCAGGACCATCCTCCCCTCTGCAGGTGACTGTCCAGGCCAAGCCCTGCCCTGGGCTGCCTCTTCTCCTAAGTGTCCCTTCTGGTCGGGAGCTGAGCTGACCAGTAAGGGGCACACAGTCCAGCTGGCAGGGGTTCCGAGCGGCCCCCTCCCAGGGCTCCTGTGGGGCAGGAGGAACAGGCGATCCTGCTCAGAGAGGCCCAGCCCCTCTCCCAGACACCAAATGAGAGGATTAATAATTCTGTGGGTGGACAACGCTGAGAAACACAGCGCCACTGGGGGCTGTGATAAGGTGTCATAGATTTGGAAAACAGGACTATAATGGGTTTGCAATTATATATAACGCAGCCTGATATTAGCAGATCATGCTGTGACTCACAGATCAGAGATGAGATGGCTGTCCCAGGGGGGCTAAGCTGAGGGTGGGGCTAGGCCGCCCTTCTGGACCAGAGACGGGAAGTGTCAGGCAGCACTGACTGGACAGCCACAGCCCAGGGGTGGCACTGCAGAAAAAGAAGAGGCTTTGGGATTGGACCCACCTGAGTTAAAATTGCTGCCTCCATTTCCCCATCTGTAAAATGGGGCTGCGGCTGCCTGCTCATGAGTCACTGTGAGAATTCAGTGCACTTCTGAACAGAACACTTGGCACAGCACTGGGCATGGAGCGAATGCTCAACAAATGACTGTCCTCCTTCTCCACCCCACGATCTCCCACAAGAGCTCTAGCTCTGGGCCATGTCAGGTCCCCCTTTCTGGGAGGGTCTCCCTCTGGTCTGTAGACAGTTAGAGGGGGACCCCGCATGACGGACACCTTTGTGCTGCCCCCTCTCCTTACCTGGTCCTCCACTGTGACCCAAGCAGTGACATGTGCTGGGGCGTGGCTGCCCCTCCTACAGCACACATATGTGCCCTCCGGGGGCCACAGAGACATGTGAGAGTCCCCTTCCCATTCAAAGACCCCCTTCTGGCAAGCGGAAAGGAGATGCCCCCAGAGCCAAGGCCCCAGGCTTAAGGTCCTGCTCAGGGACCAGCCAGAGGGCCTCGGGATGCCAGCCCTTCCACCCCTCTCAGCATCTTGCAATGGCCTGTGTGGCCCTGGAGAGCACTGCCTGGCCTCCTTGCCAGGCTTCCCCATGAGCTGGGAGCTTCTTGAGGGCTGGGACTGGGTCTGTCTGGCTCCTCTCTGTCTCCAAAGTTGGCACTGAGCCTGGCACAGAGTGGTCACAAGGTTCTAACTCCACCTCAGCAAGTGAAACTTTCAACCAGCAGGAGCTGTGCATGAACAGGGCAGACAAGGGGTCCTGCCATCCCTCTGGCTAGAGCACAGGGACCCCGCCTGCTCTCAACACCCATGTGCGGGGCCCGGGAGTAACTGGCAGTGGGCTGTCCCCTTCCCTAAACCCAGCCCCCAGCTGGCTTGCCCCAGAGTCCTCATTTCTGCCCTTTCTCCCAGCCTTACGAACTAGGAGCTAGTTGAGGCCCAGAGTGGCACAGGGCCCCCCGGGGCCACCAGGCACTGAGGGGCCAGATGAGCAGGCTGAAGGCCCTGCCTAGTGATGAGTGGTGTGGTGCAGACTGGCCTGCAGGGAGAGGCCTGGCAGCTGGGGTGGCCAGGCGAGGCCTCCTGGGGGAGGAAACCCCGGAACAGGAACCAGGAGGAAGGCCAGGCAGGCCTTGGGCTGGGCAGGAATGCCGGGCGGACTGGGTGGAAAGGAAGGCGCCGTCCTGCGGCGGTGAGCCCGGAGCTCTAAGTCTGGGCAGTACTGATCTGATTTATGAGACAGCCGGGGGTCTTTCCGAGGGAGCGGGACAGGCCCCTTACCAGATGCCTTAGGTCTCTGCCTTCAGCCCATACCACCCCACCCCACATCATAGAGACCCCAGGACCAGCCGAACACCCCCACTGGTTCTCAGCTGTCCCCAGCTAGCACCACTGGTGGGCAGAGCCCTGGCAAGGGGGGTTCAGGGGTCTCCCACAACCTGTTGGCGGTGCATCTGCATCCCGACCAGCCCTGCCTGCTGCCCCCCGACTCAGGACTCACCACCCGCTCTGTCCCTCTGAGCTATGAGGCCCGGGGGTGGGGGGGCTGGTGGCCCTCCTGTCCCCCAAGGCTGTCACTTACAGATGGGCTCCGTCTGTCCCCTCTCTGGTAGAGCCTCCTGTTCCCGCAGCTGCTCCCCCTTCCTCACCCTCCCCCTGCAGACAGCTCGCTGGGCTGTGGGTGTGAATTTACATTGGGAGGGAGAGCCTGTTCCTTCTGGCAGAGCCCGGTGGGGGGAGAGCAAGGAAGCTGTTGGGGAGGGCTCAGAGGGTGGGCGGCTGTCCCGGGGCCCCCGCAGACTGGGGCTGAGGCCTGGCTCCCTCAGAAGACTGAGGGTGAAGTGGCTGTGGTCCCACCTGCCTCAGCTCCCTCCTGGGGGTGGGGGGTTTGGAGTAGGCCCCTGAGCCCTGTCCTTTACTACATCCTGCTGCCAACCCTTTGCCGCAGCAAGGACAAACCGTGTTCCTATTTTATGGATGGGAGGCCCGAGGCCCAGAGGACTGACAATGCATTATGGGGGACTGTCACTCACATCACATGAGCTCCCCTGAGGCCTTGCCCACGCGGCTGTCGGCAGGACCCAGTGTGGCCTCTGTTCCCCGCCCTGTTGTGCCTGGCCTGCTCCCGCAGCCTCAGAGGGACTCGAGCACACCCAGCAGTCACAAGCCAGCCTGGCTCTCAGAACTGTGCCCAGAGGGAGGCTGAGCCTCACCAGTGCCCTCCATACAGAGGGGAAACTGAGGCCCTGCAATGGAGCAGGGAATACACCTGGCACTCTACCCACGGCCCATTAGCCACCCATCCATGGCCACTTACTGCTCATCTAACATGCCAGGCCCTGGGGAACAGAAGAGAGACAATGCTTCTGCCTCCGCACAGCTCACTGCCTGGTGGGGACAGACAAGGGGCAGGAGCTGCACCATAGAAAATGACACATTGTGCCCGGTGCTGGGAAAGGACACAGGTGACATGCCCCACAGCTCCTCCCTGGCTCTCTGGGAGGGGAGCCATGTAGGATGGGGACAGACCCCGAACTGCCCACTCCCATCCCCAGCTCCGTTGTGCTTCACCCCACCCAGGCCTGTGCAAAGCGCCTGTCCCCTGTGGCTCCTGCTAATGAAGGGCATCTCCACCCACCCAGAAACCGGGCTGCTTCCAGCTGGTATTTAAAGAGGTGTCTCTGTGATGACAGCGTTTGTTCCCATTCCTATCTCCTGCCCACCCCACAATGTCCCTTTCAAGGTAAATTGGAGGCAAGGCTGGCCTGTACTAACGCCTCCTCCAGGCTGGCTCCCTGCCAGGCCCTGCGCTGGGCACAGTGGATTTGAGGACAGCTAAAGCTCAGAGCTGCTCTCAGGACAACCGGTTGGCTATGATGAGGGTCAGCTTCTGGACCAGGCTGGAGTTAGCAGGGGAGGCTTCCCAGAGGAGGTGCCCAGGAAAGGAAGGAGAAGGCAGGTGGGAGCCCGTATGCAATGGGCTGGGAAGTGGGAGATGGGGGCTCATCAGCTGTTTGGAGAAACTTGGCTGTGAAGTGAGGAGCAAAGACAGGCAGTAGCTGGAGTGGAAAGTGGTTCAGGGGATGCTTTTACATCCCTTGGTGCCCTTCTGACAGGGAAGTGCCACCTGAGGAGGGGTGGCCACTCAGGAAGACAGGCCGAGTGACAAAGGGAGGGCCAGTTGGCAGGACAAGGGGCCGCTAGGTGGGGCTGGAGTTCACAGGGTCGGCAGCCAGAGGGGACCTTCTGCCTCCTCTGAGAAGTGAGGGACCAGGTCATCCCTCTCCCACTTACAAGGTGAGGAAACTGAGGCCCAGGGAGGTTTTTGCCCGCCGTGGTGTGGGGACCAACAGAGGACACTGGCTGCTGGCCTGCACTGTCAGGCGTCTCTGGGCTGAGAGGGGATGAAAGGGCATCCTACGGGGAGCCCGGGGCCCACTTTGTTGGTATCTGCTGGAGAGGCCACCGTGGATTTAAGGACCAGAGTGTTTCCGCAGCGCTCAGAGCAGGCCCACTGCCCAGCGCACTGTCCCCGGGGAGGTAGCCCCTGCCTTCCTTCGAAAACTCATTACTAATCCTCACTGTCAGGCAGTCCTTCCTCTGCCTAAACTCAGTCACCCCTGTCATGGCTGAGCCGACTGCCTCCGCACTGCGCAGCCCTCCTGGGGCAGACTGCCGTCTGTCCCCTGCCCCCGGGGAGGCCCTCCCCGCTCTGGTGCCATCTCCACCAGGCGCTCTAAGCACAGGAGTGCATTTGAGGGCTTACCCTCTTCACGACAGCAGTGGGGTCCCTGACTCATAAAGACGTCGGGGAGCGGGGAGTGGGGGAGCCTTGGCTTCTTCCTGCAGCTCCTCTCTGAGCTGGGACTTCCTGTTCCAACTAGCAGCGGCTCCTCTCTCCTGCCTGGTGGGAGGAGCCCAGGGCCATGTATAAGGCTGGGACACTTCATGCCTCCCCGGGCCAGGCCTCGCTTCCTGAACTAGGCTGGAGACAGGTGGCAGTGGCAGCCCTAGGTGGAGTGTTCATCACAGGCCCTAGTACAGAGGAAGCCGACTCCAGGCCGCCAAGGTGATGGGCAGGATGGTATGGAAGGAACTCAGAATGTGGCTACACACCTCAGCCCAGCCATTAGCTCCTGGGTGGCCATTAGTAGACAGCTGCCCTCTCCAAGTCTCTTTCCCCATCTGCAGATGAGCGAGGGACCCTAGAGCCGGTGGCTGTGCAGAGACCTCCTGGCACAGCCTCAGCCAGCCCCTCAGCCCACCAGGACTGCTGGCCTGGTCCAGCAACCACCTCCAAATTCCAACCTGCAGGGAGCCATGGGCTGTGACAGCCCCGTTTGCAGAGTCTGGCCTGGCTAATCTGCTTCATTAAAGGCACTAATTAATTGGCTTAATTAAAAGGGTAACCTGGAAGTCAGCAGAACTACCTCCTAATGAGGCACAAGTCTGTGCAGAGGCAGCCCTAGAGCCAAAGAGAGGAGCCCCCGTTTGCCCCCCAGCGTGCCAATCCGACGGCCCTGCGCCCAGCCATTGGCTTTTGGCAGCCCCCAGCCTGCACTGGCCTGGTGACCACTGACCCTCTCCCTGGCCCCACACACGGCTCAGTCTGGCTCCGTGTGCTGCTGGGAATTGGAAGTCCCACATTCACATGCACCACTCGGCTGCAGCTCAAAGCCCAGAATGTGAGTGGCTGGCCGTAATTAGAGCACAGACAGGTTGTAGCTGATAAAGGTTAACAGGCCAGGAGGGAGGGATGGCCATAGTAGGGAGGCCAAGCCTGGCCACACTGGCCTGCCCACTCCAATAAGGACACTACTGGCACTATGGCAGAACTCTACCTGGGCAAGGAGCCCTCTGGACCACCAGCTTCCATGGTCAGACCTCTGGAGTCAGGAGAAACAAGTTTAAATCCTCTAGAGGCTGGGTGGCTGTGCAAGCTGCTTTGCCCTGCTAAGCCCTTGTTCCCCATTTGCAAAACACCTCCTGGGGTGCCGAGTACCTTCCTTCCCCAGGCAGATCCTCTCCCCGCTCATCAGGAGAGAGTCTGGGATTGATTAGCCATGTCTGCCCAGGGCAGTGGGTCAGAAGTTAAGGCTTGTGAGCCACTCTGATCCAGCCCATCCTGCCAGTCTCTGAAGAGCCCAAGTCTCACATCAATCATTTGTGCTTCTGTCACCCTTCAAGATGTGGTACTGAGCATCCCCGGTTTAGAACTGAAGCTCCGGATGGCTTGCCTGGAGCCATCCCCTGGCCCTGCGGCTGCTCCTTCTCTCTGGAGGGGCGTTGAGGGGGAGCGTCTTCCAAGAAAGGGATTTGCTCTGGTGGGGGACCTGGCTGTCCTCCCCCAAAGGCTGCCTGAGATGCCCGCCGAATTCATGAGCAGCACCCACCTCTGACCCAGAAAGCCTCTTTTCTCAGCAGGAACCACATAAGCATGTAACATAGTACTCGGGGACCAAGTGGCCTCAGAACCTTCACTCACCATCCCTCTTGAAGCCTCCAAAGAGGAAAGACCGGACCTTGGGCTGAGGTAGGGGTGTTACCATAATCAGAGAAGCCCAGTTAGGCCCCATGGTCCTTGGAGGGCAGGCGGGGAGTAAGACCGGAGCCACAGGCACTTTGCCCATTGGTTCAGGATACAGAGGGTTGGTGAGGGTGTGACAGAGCCCCTGAGGGTCAGAGCTGCAGCCAGGCCCCCGATGGATGAGGCCTCGGGGCAGTCTGGCTAGCACAGAGCCGGTGCACACAGAGCCATCAACTCAGAGTTCTCTCCCACACAGAAACTGCGGTGGTGGCAGCTGTCAGACTGGCCGGATGTAATCTCCCGCAGACAGCTGTTAGCCTGCTCAGCCACAACTCTGCGCCCCAAGTGGGGGGCCAGACAAGGAAGGTTCCAGTGAGGGTGCCCCTGCCCTGTAAGCATGAGACTCAATCAGCGCCAGGCCCTGGGGAGAGAGGGTGTGCCACGCAGCTGTTACCCTGACAGTGTCAGGCCAGGCCCCCAGAGTCCCCCACCCTCTCCCCAGCTACTCCCTGGCTTACAGACCCATGAACCCACCTCATCACCCAGTTGGGTGCCTGGAGGGCCAGTGCTGGTGTCTGTTCGGAGCTGCTTTACCCAGAGAGACCAACCCCTTCCCTCCCCTATTGGGCATCCACGAGGGGCAAACTTCTGCTCACATCACCCTGTCTTAGCTTGCCTGGCCCCATGCTGCAGATAAGGAAACTGAGGCCTAGAGGGGAGGCTAGATGAGTGGCTAGGGGCACTTGAACCTAGGGCTCTGGGGGCTGCACCCAGAGTGTGGCATCCGTGGAGTCAACCCCCCCACCACGTGGGTAGGCCCAAATCGCTGGGGTGCACGGTGGGGAGTGTTAGGCTGTCCCCCTGAGGAGGCTGAGGGAGGAGGGCTTAGGAGTGGGGACTGAGGGGACGGGGAGGCCACCTACAGAAGAAGGCCTTAGAGGTCTGACAAGGGCAAGGCTGGGGGAGCTCACTCGGACAGCGGGCAGAGGGGAGTCGGCCGCAGCTCTTGCGGCCCCCCGTTCACGTCAGAACCCCTCCTGCACCACCCTCCCCCGCCGGCCCAGCAGCCCCTCTGCGCTGAGCCACAGCCCTGCCCTCACGCCACCCCAGCGGGCAGCTGTGATTTACCCTGGGCCACACAGACCTGCCTGTCTTTCCAGTTAGACTCCTGGAACCTGGCTCAGCGCGGCCCGGAAAGGAGCCACTGGGCGATGCTGACCAGCTGCTGGGTACCCTTCACTGTGCCAGGCTCGCACCCAGCCTTGTGAGGGGGACTGTCCTCTCCAGGTAACCCATGGGAACTGAAGCACAGAGCGGGTACGGCCTGGAAATGTCCATGACCATGCAGTCGGGAGCAGCAGAGCTGGGACCCTCCAGGGCCTGCCCCGCGTCCCACCGAGGGCTGCATAAGGCTCTGCCCACAGGACAGCAGATAGCTCCGGGCGGCAGGCAGCCTGCACATTTCCATAAGGGCAGGTAGGGAGAACGCTGGACTCAGAGTCAGGCCCTGGGACAGTGCCCTCGAGGGTCCTCAGAGAGCTGCTTAATCTCTGGGTCTGAAGTCCCTGGCGTGATGAATGGGGCAATCAGCCCCCACCCCCCCCACTATGCTGGTGTGAGGTTTCAGGGAGGGAGGCATGGGGGGTGCAGCTGAGAGCCTAGCACCTGGCTTCCCTGCAGGGGTCACCTGCACCCTGACCAGGAGGCACCAGGGCAGAGGGGCCCATCGGCCTGGGTTCCAGTCCTCAGGAGAGAGCCCAAGGGAAGAGCAGATGATCACCCTCGTCATTTCACCAGGCCACTTGTTATGAATATTAACAACATTAATTATTCTTAATCCAGCATCCAGGCCCAGGCTGGCTCTGAGCAATCCCCAGGCTACCAAGTTCTGAAGGAGGCTTGGCCTGCTCCCCAGGGCTGTGGGGTGTGGGTCTGGGACAGAACCTTTCAAGGGCACGTCTGGACAAGGTTGGGGGAGGCACAGCCCAGCCCAGCCCCAGCAATATGGGGGTCTGCAGACAGGATTTCACGTGTGGGTCCTCTAGTGCCCATTTCACAGACGGAGAAACCTACTCAGGTTGGGGAGGCCGGCGCGGCAGCCGGATGGACTCTGCTGGTTTGCAGCCCACCCTGCAGGACACTGAGCTGTCCGTCTGGCCCCACCCACAACCCTTCCCTCCCTCCGCAGGCACTTTGACCTGGAACCATCCATCAGGGTGTCTGAACTGGAGGCCAGGGTCCAGCCAGTGGGGAGTGGGGCTGCGCAGCCAGTCCAGCTACACCAGGAGACCTAGATGGCTCCGGGGGTCTGCCCTCTGGGTGTGGCCTGCAGGCAGGTGCCTCAGTTTCCTCATTTGTATCATGGGAATAATAATAGTGCCTCCTTTAGAAGGTCCTGGTGAGCATTAATTAGTTACGCAGGTATCTGCTTAGTCCTGAGCCTGGTGCACACACAGCAAGTTTGCTGTTCCCCTCCCCCTCCCCCTGCCCCCATCCAGGCCAGCAGGTGCTGTCCTGGTGAGCAGTACAGCCTTTGGGGACTGGCAGGCCCATGAAGGCTTTGGGGCCTGAGCCAGTCCCCTTTCCACTCTCTGTGCCTCGGTTTCCCTGACTACACTATGGGAGTGTAACACAATGATCTCTGAGGGCCCTTCCAGGAGTGAATGTCAGTGAGAGAGGCTCAGTCCCCAAATCTGTCCTTTCCTGGGCTCCACCACCTCCACCATCACCCCTACCCTGGGTACTTGCGTCACCCGCAGAGCGCAGGCACCTGCCCTGAAGGGTGAGGCCCCAGCTGGGGAGGCCGCGTGGAAGATGAACTCTGCCTCCCCCAGGGGGCTGCAGCGCCCATCAACTGAGGCTGTTGCAAGCTCCCAGGCGGCTTTGCCTCCATGCACTGCAGTGGCCATTCGGGTCCTCAGCAGGGATGGCAGTACCTGGCACCTAAGAATGGGCTCTGGAGGGGGACCCGGTGCTCCCCTTAGGCTTACGTAGTGTGGGGTGAGCGTCTTAGCCTCACAGGGCCTCCCTCCTCATCTCTAGAGAGGGTCTCATCACTGTCCAGTTCATAGGGCTGCTTCGAGGAATCCGTGAGATGATACACATAAACGCCATTTACTGGCACACAGTGAGAGGCCCTGGCAGCAGCTGTTGTCGCTATTATTGCTGTTATTATTATTATTAACTCTCCAGTTCCACAGCCCTGCCCCATCCCCGCACCCAGAGTCAGGAGGTCCCTGCTCTGTGAGCTGGGGACAGTTTCTGGGTCTTGGCAATACAGACCACACCCGTCCTAGGCCATCAGCGGGTCCGGGGCAGCTTCTCCCCAGAGAGGCACCCAGCCTCCCGAGGACAAGGGCCTCTGTCCTGGGGACCCTGGGTCAGGGCAGGGGCAGTGCACTGGCATAAAGGCTGGGCTCTGTCTGTGCCTGCAGCGGGGGCAGCTGCCCGCAGAGGGCCCTCCTGCCACAATGAGGCCTTTGAGCAGCTGCCGGCGGGAGCAGAGTTCTCCCTGGAGGCCCCGGATCTCACAAGCCCTGTCTGTCTGTGAGGCCACCAGGCCAGGCAGGCAGCTGCCGTGGGGGCAGGGCCCACACCCGCCCTGCTGCTGGGTCCACCACTCCCCAGCCTCCTCTCATGGAGAGGATGCCAGACCAGGGCAGGCGGCAGGCCTGAGAGCCAGGCTGGCCTCAGGGGGCACAGGGCTTGCCCACATCCCTGCTCTAAAGTGGGGGTTCCGGGTGTGGCATACAGGACAGGGGAAAGCCCCCTACCCCCCACCCAGGGCTCTCAGGAGGTCGCTGTGGTGCTGAGCTTCTGCCTCCCTGCTTCCCTCCCTCTCTTAGCCTCAGTTTCCTTATCTATAAAATGGGGCTTCCCAGTGTGTACCCACCCCCGGCCTCCGCCATCCCTGGCATCTGTGAGAATCAAATGAGACATGCATTTAATGTTCTACTTGGTGCCAGGCAGGCAGCAAGGGCTCAGAGTCCAGCCTATCACTACCCACCACTGCTCCCACCTGGGACCTGGATTCATCCACAGCCCCGCCACAGACTGGCTGGGTGACCTTGGCCTGTTGACTGAACCTCCGTGTCTCTGGTTCCTCCTTTATAAAATGGGCTAACGCCACCCAGCCACCCACTGCCAAGGCTGCTGTAAAAAGCAAGCCATTTATCAATACACCTCAGGCTCACAAAGCTTTGGTTGGATGAATTAATGAATCCCAGATTTGATGCTGGTTAAGCAGCATCTCACAGGGGCCTGGAGAGGGGAAGGTGGAGAAGTAAAGGTGGGTGGAGGCCGGGCAGCCAACTCCACATCATAGTAGAGGCCATTCAAGTGCTGGGGGAATGCGAGGCAGGAAGGGCTGGTTCCTTTGCTCAGTCAGGGAGGGCTTCATGCAGGAGGCATCGTTCACCCAATGTGGGGAGTGAAGGTAACCTCTGGACACGAGGACCAGCAGAGGTGTGAGCCACGTCACCCACTGGCCTAACTGGGGAGGGCCTGGAGAGGCAGGTTAGACCAACTAGGGCCAGGAGAGAAGGCCTGCAATGCTAGGCCAGGCGCCTTTGGACTTGAGTTTTCAGAACACAGGGAGCATTGCCGATCTCCAAGCCAGCGATGTGATTAAATGTGAATTCTCTCAATGTCTGGCAGTATCCATGCTGGAGGGACATAGCGTCCAACCCTTCCCGTCACGTTCACAGAGCAGGCAGGTCAAGAGGGTGCCTGGAGAGGACTCGGGCCAAGCAGAGCCTTCAGGTCTGACCCCCTGTAAGGTCGCAGTCCCAAAGCCAGCGTGGGCTGGGGCTGCCCCTGCCTCCCAGGGTGTGGACGGACTACCTCCCACTCCCCTGGGTAGTCGTGCACCCAGTGTGATGGACACTTCCAGAACCCAGAGCCAGCCAGGGTGCAAATCCAGCTCTGCCCGCCTTTGTGCAAATGCGTCCCCTCTCTGAGCCCATTCCCTCAGCTGTGCGGGTGGTAAGATGCCTGTGCCCACAGTGCCTCCGTGACGATCGAGTTTGACCCTTGAAGGCATCTGCAGGAGGGGACCCCTGTTCCTCCTTCTGGCCTTCCTCACCTTGGGCCAAGGGAGAGCCAGGTCTCTCTGCAGCCCCCACCGGAGGCTGAGAGAGGCTGGGGCACAAATCCCACCCCCACTACTTAGAAGCTGTGTGACGTGGCCCTCTGTGCCTCAGTTTCCTCACGTGCACACCGGGAAGGATGAGCCCCACACAGCGCTGTGAGCATTGAGTGAGATGCAGTCGGAGAAGCAGGGGCACACAGTGAGACTCAGTGACAGGGGCTGGCGCTGGAAGCTCTGGACTCCCTCCCATCCCCTGAGGCCGAGGCCTCTTCCTGCTTTGTGGTGTCCAGGGCTGCAGGACTTGTGTAGCTTCTAGGACATGGGGCCCTCTAATCACCCCTTCCTGGCCACTGGCTCCACCTCCCCACCCCAGAGACCCCAGGAGACACCTCTGGACCCAGCAAGGTTGCCACTGCCCCCAGCCCATGCTGGAGTCAGGGCAGCAGGAAGCCTCGGCCGCCCCCTCCCCACCCCTGCCCCCAGTCCACACGGGAGTCTGGGCCTGAGCAAAGCTCCCAGGAGTGCCCCCGGGCTACAGGTCCTGGGTCTGGAGACTCTGATTCTCAGAACCCCCACTGCCCCAGAGCCCCCAGGACACTGCCTTTGCTCCCCTCGCCCTGAGCCCTGGCCCGTGCTGTGCCCTCACAGAGCCTTGCCTCGCAGGCCCACCTCGGGAGCTGGCTGGATGGTGCGCCCCAAACTCAGAGCTGCCCTGTGGACGGGCCCTAGCCACAGAAAGCCGGCTGAGTAAATAATGACATTCCCTCCCCTCCCCTGTGCTCTTCGCCCCCTGTACCTTCCACAAATAAATTATCAACATGCCCAGGTCCCGGTGGAGCGGAGCATATCGCAGGGAACAATGAAAAAGCTTTTAATAGGATTCCAGGAGCTGCAGCCACTGGCTCCCAGGCCCTAATGGAGATTGCTCCGTGACTGCAGGCCGCTCGTGCCCCCGGGGCCCCTGCACCGCAGCCCACTCCTCCCAGGGCCAGTGGAGAGCCATCTGCTGACGTCACAGGCCACGTCTGGGCCCAGAGAGAAGGGCTCCCGGGAGGAAGAAAGCACAGGCCCCGCCACCCAGCCTGCTCACCCGCGGCTGAGCTGCCAGCCAGCCAGCCTGCCGACCACCCGAGCCCAGCCCTCGGCAGCCTTCTGCTCTCCCTCCAGGGCTCAAATGGCACCTGGCTGAGCCCTTCCCTGACTCCTCCCATGCCACGTGTGCTGAATGACATCACATGTCATCAAGGCCAGCAACTTGCCTGCACACAGTGGGGCCTGGGGAATGCTGAGTGAGGAGGCAGAGAGAACCACCCAGGAGGCTGAGGCGAGTTTCTGAGACCAAAGGGGACAGACTGAAGGTCCCCAGCTCTGGAGGAGCATGGTCAGTGGGGAAGCACGAGAGACAAAGCTCAGGACAAACCCCTGGACACTGCAGGGTTAGCTGACATCTCTGTGCCTCAGTTTCTAACCTGTGAAAACATGTGCAAGGACCCAGAGGGGGCTGAGACCAAATGTGCCTGGATGGCTGCCCTTTCTCAGGGTGACCTTGGGCAAGTCACTTTACCTGTGTCTCAGTTTCCTGGGGAAAATCAGGACAATAACAGCCCACCATAGAGGTCTGTTGGGGGACGACTCCAGTTAATACCATTGGACGCATAGCAAGTTCAGTCTCGGTCAGTGATGACTGCTAGGACATGACACCATCTCCTCATGCAGTCACATGCCGGGGGACAAAGGGGTGAGATGGCGCATCCTGGTTGCCCAGCCTTGGTCCAGTCACTTTTTAATCTGTGCCTCAGTTTTCTCTTCTGTACAACGGGTGGTTGTGCAACCTCAAGGAGGTCCTGCATGCAGGGTCCTTAGTGTGGCTCTCCAGGACAAAAAGCAGACAGGAAACCATGAAGGCAGCAGTAGTGGCCTCTCTGCTGCCCTCATAGAAAGGAGCAACCCACACTGGTCCCCATGTGTGGCTTCCACCCCAAGGCCTGGCACACAGAGGTGCCCAGTAAATACCCCCTTGGGTCCCACCTGTCCCCATCCAAGGGGCCACATCCTGGGTAGAAGGGGGACATTTGAGCCCCATGCTTTCCCTTTCCACAATCTGGACCCTAACCCCTCTCACTCCTGCCGCCCCCCAAGCCCCACTGCTTTGCAGAGCCCTCAGAGGCTCAGTTCTCCCCAATGCCCCCAATGCTAAATAGACCCCAACCTGCCCCATGTCACAACTAAACCCCTCTCCACCCCCATCTGGCCACCTGATACCTGGTGGGTGCAGACCTCAGGGGCGACCTCTGCCCAGGGGGGAGCCAGTCAGGAATTCAACAAATGCCCATGCCTGTCTGCCTGCCAGGAAGGGTGGGGTGCTCCTGCGGATGGGAGGTTGGTGTGCACAGCTCTTGCCCAGACCCTGGGCTCCTCCAAGCCCCAGGGCAGGGTCCACATCCCAGCCCTACATCTGGGGAGCCTGTCCATTTTGCCAGAGCGCCCTAACTACTGGGGCCTACAAAGCCCTTCCGTGGACACTGTCGCATTTAGTCTTCATACTCACCCTGGGAAGTGTGTCCTGTCATCCCATTTCACAGGTGTGAGGACTAAGGCGCAGCAAGGGGAAGTGAGACACCTAGGAACGCCCAACTGATAAGTAATGGAGGTAGGACTCAAACCCAGGGCCATCAGCCTCCAGGGTCCAGGCACTTCCACAGCACATCCTAGCTGCCTGCTGGTGGATGCTGAATCACGCGTGGCCTCGGACAAGGCATTTCTCCACCTGTGCCTCAGTACCCTGCTGTCCCAGTGGGAAGACAAGCAGCAGGGCTTGTGAGGCGGGCCCTGGAAGCAGGGGCGTGGTGCCGCACAGCCCTCCTGACAGTCCAAGCCACAGGGCTCTCAGAGCTCAGAGTCCCAGCGCCATGGTGCTTGCTGGGCCCTTCAGGGCCTCGTGGTCCAGCCCCTTAGCCAGCCATAGTGGGGAAACTGAGGCAGAGAGCCCCACTGTGACTGAGGGTAAGGAGCCGGTCTGTCTCCCTGGGACAGGTGAGCAGTCTACAGGGACTCAGCCTCCGAGGAAGGAAAGGGCTTCCCGGATGCCCCCACCGCCCGCCTGGAAGCCCTCTCTCTGTCCGTGGGCCGGCCCCGCCTCTGCCCACTCCAAGCAGGTGGCCTACAGAAGGCCCACCGACCGCCCAGCTCCTCCCTGGGCTCAGAGGTTAGGCTGCAGGGCTGACCATCTCCAGGCCCCCTCAGTTGGAGGAGGGCTTGGGAAGAGGCTAAACTCCAGCTTCTCATTGCTTTGCAACACCCCTTCCCCAGAGAGGGGCCCAGGGAAAGCAGAGGGCACGTCCGTTCCCTGGGGGGCAGGACAGGCCGGGGGCTGTACACACAGGGGCCCCGGGTCGGTATGGGGCAGCCACTTGAGCTGCTTTCGTCCTGCGGGTAAGGGTGGGACGTGGCATTCACTCCCCTCACAGCCCAGCTCTGGCTGGCTCGGGAGAGGCCGGTTACCAGGGTTAGGTGTGAGAGTTTGGGTAGGTCTGCGTGCAGGACTGTGAGTGTGTGTGAGCTCACGTGAGCACCTGAGATGGGTAAGCACAGTGCACACATGCCTCAGCATCCTGACCTGGCCCTGACGGGACTGGAGCCACGGATAACTCATCTGGGCAGCTTCTCTGAGTGAGTGACCCCTGCCCCCAACTGGACCTAAGCCTCCCCACTCGGCAGGGGCAGCCCCCAGTCCAGTCGAGGCCTTGGGCTGACCAGCCCCACCCTGTACCCTAACTGGGACGGGCGCCCTGAGGGCACAGCAACCTCTCAGGATCCAGCAGGCAGATCCACCAGCACCCTGAGCTGGAACCAGCTTCCTCAGGTCTGACCCCGGAGGAGTGGAGTTTCAATCTAGGTCTCAGAAAGGCAAGCGGGAAGCTGCGTTCGATCCAGGTCCAGGAGGGCGGGCATGTGGCCTCCTGGGTGGTCGTTCAAGCATGATTTCTTCATTCATCCATCTGTTTGCTCACCCTATAATACACTAAGCACTTACTATGTGCTGGGTTCCAATCCAGGCCCTGGGGGTACACTGTGAACAAGATAGACACTGTCCCCGCTCTCGGCCAGCCCTGCCGCACTTTGGGCCTCCAAGCTCCTCCTCAGCTGTGCTGCTACTCAGGACCAGCAGCCAGGTGTCCCCCCACTAACCCCTGAGCAGCCCTGGGTGCCCCCACAGCCCTCTGAGCACTCTGCCTCCCTCTACCAGGCAGCCCTTGGCAGACCACTCCCAGGAAAGCCCCTCCAGGCGCCAGGGCCCAGCAGCTTTGGGGAGGACATCTTCCAGGCGTGTTCCGTGTTCCGCAGGCATAGCCGGGGGGATGGGGGAGTGAGGGGCGGTGGGGGGCAGGTCAGACGAGAGCAGTTCGCTTCTGCAGGTAGACGCGGCTCCTCTGAAGCTGGCCCCCTCCCTTGCTCACGCTCTCTCTCTTCTCCTTTTTTTTTTTTTTTTTTTTTTACAGTTTGCTAAATCTGTTGTAATCTGGTGCCAACGATTAATTCAGGCAGAAGGAGGGAAAGGGGAGTGAAAAAAATGCTGCCACAGAGCTGCTTCTCAAGAGCAGTGCCGGCAGGCGCGGCCAGGAGGAGCGCCTTGGCCAGCCAGGTTTTAATCCCAGGGTTTATCAAGTACAAAGCCTTCCCCAGACAGTGGGGCTGCTGCCTCCCTGACAGCAAGGCCGCTGAGCACAGCCAGCCGCCCCTGGGCCCCAGGGCTGCCGGATGCCTGGGTCCGGCTCTCTGCCTGGGAGGCAGTGTCCTCTAGTGGTTAGCTAGGCCTATACAGCTAGGTCCTGGTGCCTCCAGGGCCCTTCCTCCCTCACCCCTACCCTGCTCTGCCCAGCGCCCCATGCCAGCCCCGGGGGCCAGTCCAGTCAGGAGGGGGTTTCTAATGATCCTTCATCACCAGCAGCCCTGAGTGTCCCCAGGGCCACTGCCCATCACAAACAAGCCCAGGTAGCCTCCCTCCAGCCCAGCAGATGCTGGATCGGCCTGCCCTCGCAGGCGGGCACACAGCTCACAGGACAGGGGCCCTGCCTGCCCCCCCACCCCACCCCAGCCTGGGTCCAGGAAGCCCACCCTGCCAGGGGCCCACCCAGGACGATGGGCAGATGGTCTGTGACGCAGCCCCAGGAGTCCTGAGAGACGGAGACAGACAGACCCTGTCCAGATGTCTGCATGTGCCCTGCGCCCCTCCACGCATCTCACACTTGCCAAGGGGGCTGCTTGCAGCCCCTTCTGATGGTTCTGTCCACCGGGCCCCTCATTCCTGTGTCTTCTCGCTGACTCCTGCCATCCCCCACACATCTTGGTTCCAGTACCCACTTCCCCAACACCCAGCCCCCAGTAGGCTCCTGTCACCCGGCCTCCCAAGGCTGCCTTCAGAGCCCAAGGCTCCTTGGTGGGAGGGGAGGGACCCAGTTATGTCTGACACCCTCCACCAAATGAACGCTCCCTGAGGGCAAGACTTAGGGCTGCTGTTGTTTCTCCCTTTTTGCCCAGCACTGTGCCTGGCCCATCACTGGGGTTCAACATCTATCCAGTGAATGAATGATTGAAGAATGAATGAATGAACGAACAACCAAGCAGGAAGAGGGAAGGAGAGAGAGAAGGAAAGACAAAAGAGATTCAGGGAGTCAGGGGTGCCAGATTCCCCCTACCCCACCCACCAGCAATGCTGAGAGCCGACCTCCCGTCCTCCCCCCACCCCTCGGCCATGGTCGCAGTCACTGGCCCCAACTCGGAGGGGTGGGAGGGAACACAACTAAGCCCACGGAGGGAGTTTCAACACCCAGGGCTAAGGTGAATCCAGCAACTTCCACAAGGCAAGTCTAGGCCCCCAAATGCTGACATCATCTGCAGAGCTGCTGACCCCAGGGAGCAGCCGGGCTCTGGGGGCCTCGGGCAGCAGTAAACAGGCATCCACTCGCCGCTCAGGCAAACACAGGCCTGCACAAACACAGCCTCTCTCCGAAGAACTCTCTCCACTCCAGCTGCTGCTAGGGAATGCCAGGCTGGGGTGAGAGGTGTGGAGCGTGGCAGGGACACCCTGGGGTCACACTGTCCTTTCCTCTGTCTCCTCCAGCCATCCAGTCCACTCCTCCCAGCTCCAGCCTTCTCAGAGTGACCACCTGGTGGCAGGGGACAGCAGGCAGCTGCCTCATGCCCTGGCAAAGCCAGAGCAAGCCTGAACTGTGTCGCCGGGAAAACGACCTAGGTTCTGGGGAGCAGAACCCCGAAAACCCACCCAGAGGGCTGTGCATCAAGGGGGGCAGCAAGCAAACCTGAGGTCTGAGCCAGCCCCACCCTTCCGGAGCCTTGGCCACCTCTCCTGGGGGCAGCATCCTGGGGCTGCCCCCTCTCCTCCCTGCCACCCCCTTCCACCTGTGTTCAGGACTTCCAGCCTCGTTCACACCCCTCACACTCCCCTTTGTCCACACACACGTGCTCATAGCCCACACCCCCCATGCAGTGAGGGCCCCAAGCAAGAACCCCTCAGTCTGAGCCCTGTTGCTTCTGGACAGTCCTGTCATTCCTGGGGGCCAGGCGCTGGAACCGCCATCCCCGGCCAGCAGGTGGTAAAATCCCAGCAGGAACAGGCTTTGGTGGCCGAGTCAGTCATTCCTGCCCCTCCAAGAAGCTAAAAGTCCTCTCATCCCAGCTGAACCAGGGGTGGGGACCACAGGGGACCCCACACTGCTAGGCATAAACTCTATGCTAGAAGCTTCTAATGGATCACCCCATGGTGGGTACCCACAAGGTGGACACTGCTCTTACCCCACTTTACAGATGAGAATGTCAAAGCCCAATGAGATCTAGTCATTTGCTCAAGGTCAGCAGGTCAGGCAGGGAAACTCCCCTGGAGCCACAAGACCCTAACAATGGGGCACAGGGCTGGCCCAGATAACCCTGCCCAGCCCAGACAGGCCCCATCTCTGGGATGAGGCCATTTCTCAGCCCTAACTGCAGGGCAGCCTGGCTGACTGGGGTGGCAGCTGCCAGCAGGTCCTGAACTCCCAAAGAACACCCAGTGGGGCCATCCATGCCGCAGGGCAGGGCCTTTATCTGCTCACCGCCCCTCCTGAGCCATCTGCCCCTTCCCCTGGCCCAGAGCCTGCCCGGCATCCCCCCAGTGCTGAGCTCCCTAGCTCCCTGCCTCTGCTGATGCCTCCAGCCGCCCAACCGAGCAGAGGGGCCTTGCCCGACAGGCCCCAGGGACCATATGCTGCTTTTGACAATTGCCCCTGCACTGGGCTTCTGTGGGCAGTCAGCCAGTTCCAGGCCTGTTTCTCTGTCCTTCGATGCCACCGTTTGAGGTCTGCCTGGAGCTTGGGTCCCTCTCTCAGCTGACGTGAAAGCGAATTCAGACCCCACCTGCTCACCTTTTGCACACCTCCCTTCCGTGCTCCCCCACATTCAGTGGTGCCCACTTGTTCTCACAGGGTGGAATGGCTGCTGTGTTCTCCTGTGCAGACAAGGACTTGGGGTCCCCAGAGGCTGCAGGCCTGGGGTCACACAGGAGACAATAAAGGCTCGACCACCAGGCATTAGTCTCCACAGAGCCGGGTCTTGAGGGCTCATGACCCCTCCGTAGAGCCTTGACAGCAGGCGAGCCATAGGGGGGCAGCAGCCCTCCCCATCACCTCTTTAGAAACAAGCTGGGTGCATCTTCCAGGGACTTTCGAGGGGAGGCCTCAGAGGAGGTGTGAGGGGGACACGGGGCGGGTTCAGCTGCCAATGAGGATCAGCATCAGGCTAAAGTCCAGCAGCCTGGCTGGGGGCATCTGTCCTTCCCCAACCCTCCAGTGCTTCTGCAGGTGCTGTCAGTCATTAGGGACCCCACCCTTCAGCTCAGGAATGGGACAGCTGTCCAGCTCACCCCATTTTATAACCCAGTCCTGTTCCCTTCAAACTCAGTCTCAGGAGGGGGATTCTGTCAACCACATTTCACCAAGGGAAACTGGGGCAGGACAGCCCTGGAGGGACTTGTAATCAGTAGTGGTGGATGAGGCAGATGGAGGTCTAGGGAAGTCGCTGCTGGCTGCAGCAGCCCAGGGCGTGCCTGGCCTGAGCTCCGGCTGGTGGGGGGTGGGGGGAGCTTTTTACAGAAGTGCCTAGTCTCTGTGTCTGTGCGGTCACAGTGCTGGGGTGAAGGGCCCCACATACCGCCCCCATCCACTCCCCCATCTGCCCTCCTCTCTTTTGCTCTCATACCTGCTCATGGCTGGACCTCCAGCCAGGATGTGACAGGCCCCGGGCTCTTCCTGCCCTCAGACCTATAAGGGCCCCCGGCGCTGCCCACCCAGCTGGGCAGCATCCCCTCCTGGGCACAGGCCCTGGCAGCTCAGGCCATTTCCATTTTAAACTTCTGAGGAAGCCCTGAATAGTCGCCCACGGAATCGGCACCAGCTGACAGGTGATGTTTGCGCTCTCCTCCTGGGGCCGGCAGGAAGAGATGCAGTTGGCTTTCACTCCAGAAACTGGAGCCTGGAACCCTTGAGCACGGCCACCTTCCCAACGGCTGCTGGGCAGAAAGGGGGATGCCCAGCCCACATCCCTCTGCCTGGGGCATCCTGTATCCTGCAGGGCTCTGTGCCCCCACGCAGGCAGCCTCCTCCCTAACCCCTAGACCACCTGGAGAGGGGGACAGGAGAGGCTGGTGTCTGTCCTCCCTTAGGACGCAGGGGCCAGAGTGGGTCAGGTAGGACCTTGCTGCCCCGGACCCCTGCTCCCTGCCTAGGCTTTACTTATTCACATTAGGGCTCTGACTTGGGCCACAGGGGCCTGGCACACCCCAGCTGGGCTGTATTCTCTTAAAACCACGCACCCCAGAGAGCCCTGCAGCGCTCCAGGGCCCCTGGAGGCCTGGGGCAGCCGGCTCCCTGATGTCGCTGCTCCACAACTTTCTCCTCCTCTGAGAGCTCTCATCATCCGCGGCTCCCTGCAGCTGGGCAGCAACGCTCCCCAGCCTTCCGCCCCTCGGCCTCCAGTCCCCGCGAGGAGGGGCGTGCGCCAGGCCTCCGGCTTCGGGTGGAAAGCCCACCGCGCGTCTCCCCAGGCCTCCAGCCCGGCGGTCCCACCGTTCCAGCAGCCAGGTGCACCGCCCCAGCCCCCTGCCCCGCGCAGAGCCGACAGTCCACAGCGCGCACAGGGAGGGAAGTGGGAGGCTGCTCATGGCCCCCTTCAAGTCGTTTAAAAATAAAACCTCTCTCCAACCGTGACTCACGCGGCTGGTGGGGACAGGAGCGCGGCGCCCGGGCCGGCCGGCTGCCTCTCTCCGCTAGCTCCAAGCCCTCCAGCTCCCGGGTGCGGGGCTGGAACCCGCCGGCCCAGTCCCTGGGGGTGCAGCGCGGGTTCGGGCTGGGGCTCCCGCCGAGCCCCCGCCCTTTCCAGCCTCTGCTCTGGAGAGTGGAGCCGCCGGCCGCGCACCCCGCGTCTCTCCGCGGCGGGGCCGGCGCCACCGGCGCTGGGCTGTCGACTCGCGGGCCCCCCACCCCAAACCCCAAAGGCTGCGCGGACCCCGCGGCGCCCGGGCAAAGCCTCGCAACCCGATCCCGCGACGCCTCCGTGCAGTCCCAGCCCTCGCCCCGCTGCCCCCGGCGCCCCGTCCCGCACACGCGGACCCCGGCCCCCGCCCCGTGCATCCTTCCTTACCTGCGCAGCGGCCGGGGAGGCGGGTCTCCTCGGGAAACTTTGCAACGACGGCTGGAGCCTCAGGGGTTATTCCAAGGAGCGGGAGAGAACCGGAGCCGCAGGGCACCCAGGGGGGCCCGGGAGAGGCGCCCCCCGCGCGTGGCGGAGCACGGTGGCGGGCCCGGGGCGGGGGGGCGCGCGGCGGCGCATCTGCCCGGCTCGGGAGCCCGGTGGAACCGCGGGGGGCGTGCGCTGGGGTGCACCCGGCTGCCGGGGTGCGTGCGCCGGTGGGTGCGCTCGGTGGGGCGAGGGCCAGCAGCGGGGCTTGTGCGAGCGGCGGCGGCGAGCAGGGCGCGGGGAACCAGGCTGTGCGGCCGCCTCTCCCCTCGCGGCAGCGGAGGCGGCGGGGGCCGTGCGTGCAGGCGCGGAGCGGAGAGGCGGAGGGGGAGGCGGGGGGCGGGGAGGAGGCGGCGCGGGCGGGGGCGCCGCGCTGCGCACAGGCTGGCGGGACCCGGCGCGGAAGGCTGCGCCGCCGCGCGGGGACTCGGGCCCAGCCCAAGAGAAGCGACGTTCGCGTCCCCCTCCCCCTGCCCTCGGCTAAAATGGCTGGGGGGTTGGAGGAAGGAGGTTGGGGAGCCGGCCTCCCTGGGGGCGAGGAGGGAGGTTCCCTAAGCCAGCCTCCAGCGCCGGGGCGGGGAAAAGAGAAAGGGGTTCTCGCCCAAGCGCTCTCTCCTTACACCCCTCCTCCTGCACCCACTCATTCATCCATCCTTCCAGCTGTCCATTCATTCATTCATCCGTCCACCCGTGCATTCATTCACAAACAGGTAACCACCATCTACTCCGCGTGCCAAGGGAATCCCTTCCACCCTATTTGGCGCCCCTGCCCAAAGAGGACCCCCTCACCTGCCTTGCTCTACACACCAGTCCCTCCCCGTGCAGCGCCCCACCCAACTGCCTAAGGGGGCAGCAGCCAGCAAGCCTCAGCCCCGCCCCTCCCCTCACTAGCCTACAGTGACCTTGAGCAAGTTACTTAACCTCTCCAAATCTCAGTGTCCTCAGTTGTACAATGGGAGCATTAATAACCTACCTCCAAGGATTAGCATGAGGGTCAGAGGAGACTTTGCATGGGAAGGTAGCTGTGGCAGTGACTGGCACACATTAAGAACAAAGGAAATGTCTGCACCTGTTGTGCGTGAGGTCTCATGTTGGAGGTGTGGGGGGTGGACCAGACCTCCCTCCTCTTAGCCTGCAAAGTCCGGGCCCTTGGCGCTCTGGGATACGTCTGCCCACCCTTGATCTGGGCAGACCTTGCCTCTGAGCTCAGTCATCCTGTCCTGCCATCCTTTTCCCTGGAAGGTGCCCTGAGCAAGTCTCTGCCTCTGCCTAGAAACCCCCCAAGACCCCACTGCTGGCAAATCCACACCCAGATCCCTGCAGCCTGGCTGGTACCCCTCCCCCAAGACCCATCCCCACACCTCCCACCCACTGTCCCACCCCCTGCTCTTTGATTTCCTTCAAAGCCTGGCCACCCCTCCTCTGGGATGCCCTCCCGGATTCTTCCTGAGGGAGGTGGCCATGAAAGATACAGGACTCCCTCCCCGACCTCCTGTGCTCTCCAGTCCCTCTTTGCCCCCCACCCAGGAGCTATGGCCTCTGTCCCCGCATGAGCACCCCTGTCTCTGCCCTCCTGGCCTCTCCCTTCCCATTTCCCTCCCTTTAACTCCCTCCTTTCCTTCTCCCACTTTCTACTCAATTCACCAAACAGCTATTTTTTTCCTCCCAATTTTTATTTATTGCCTAAACAGCATTATACCAACCATAAAGAGAAAAATCACCCACAATGCCAATGCCCCGTGGCGTCAACAGCCCCTGTCCCTCTGCTCCCTCTCAGGATTGTCCAGGCCCCCAGATGGACGCGGGGACCCTGGGGTTCTGTCATCCTTCCACGGCAGCACTTACGTTGCTCAGGAGTTCTGTGCGTGTCTTCCTCCTCTTCCACATTGAATCCCTTGAAGAAGGGACCCCTTTCCATCCCTGCTGTCCCCATGCCACGCACAAGCCTGGCACAGAGCACGATCTCAGTGCCTCGGAGTGGAATGGATGACATGCATAGAGCTGTATCTGACATGTTGCACTGAGATACCAAGATGTCATCTTCATAATTGTGGTTTTAATGGCTGCATGATATTCCTTCGAGGTGATGTACCACAAGTCGCTCGGCCATGCCTGGTGGCTGCACACATTTCAGGGAATATTTATGCAGGTCCACTATGGTCAAGCACTTTTTGGGCACCAAACACCCAAAGTGAATCAGTCCCTGCTGGACCCCGCCTGGCAAAGCTGGAAATGCAGCTGGAGGGAATGGGAACCTAGACAGTTACGGCTTAGCAGGATCTTGCTGAGACAGACATCATTACCACATGACCCCAGGACATAGGGGCCAGGTCAGCTTTGATATCCAAGGACAGCTTCCAAGGGGAGGTGGCTCTTGATCGGGGTCTTAGAGGATCAGGAGGAATGTTCTGGGCAGATTCTGGAAGCTCATGGCAGCTTGTTCACAGGAGCCGTGACATGGAAGAGCTCAGGGTTTGGAGATGAGGACTTCTTGGTAGAGTTGGGCAGTAGGAGTCAGGGGGGCCATGGTGGCAGATGGGGTGACGGATGTCAGCGAGGCCTGGAGAGTCTAGCCGTTATCTTAGAAGGAGTAGGGTGCCAGGAAGGGAGTGTGAGGACAGCAAGGCCACAGTTGGTGATAAGATTCAGATCACTTGTTCACTCAGCAAACGTTTGCTGAGTCCCTGTGTGTGGTGGGGCCCCCGAGGGCAGGAGTGGGTGGTGAAGGCAGGGGTCCTGGCCCAGGAGGACTGAGCCAGTCTTCGAGCCAGGTGTTCAGTGAGATGCTCTCCGTGTGCGGCAGCACAAGTACCCAGGGACAATTTGTGGCTTCAATCTCGGGCTTGCCCAGCCTCAGCTCTCCTGCGCCCAGGGCGACAGTAAGCCAGGCAGTGTCCTACCCCAGGCAGCCAAGGTCACCCTACAACCCCTGACACTCACCTGCCCTCACAGGAGTCCCCCCACATCTGTATTCCGCGTGTCACCTCACCACTTCCTCGCTGGTGACCACAGGCACCAGCCTAGTCTTCCCCACTCCCAATTTTCTCATCTTAATGGTGCTGTCGCAGACTTCCTAGGGCTAGTGTGGCAGTCTGATGAGGTCCCGACAGGAGAGTGCTTTGTGTACTGTGAAGTGCTGTGACAATGTGAACCATTATTAGACTGTTGTCAACCAAGATTGTGCCACCCTTGGTCCTACTTGGACCTGTTGGGCCAGGGACAGGGGAGGGGTGACCTGATGCAGGCAGGGTCTGTCCCACTGGATGGTAAGTGGGCATCCGCAGGGACCTTTAGCCCCAGGCTCTGTGCTGGGCATCCAGGAATGAAGCCCCCCAGAGCAGGTGTCAAGAGTCAGCACCACTGAAAGGGCTGAGAGCAGATGTTCAGAGGGTATGACCTTGGACTTCAGCTGGCCACATGAGAGTTAGAGGCTCAGCCTCCCCCATAGGCCCCAGATGGGGCATCATGTGAGTGAGGGGTGGACCTCCAGCCCCCCACCTGGAACCAGAGAGCCTCCTAACCTTTCTGCCCCATCTCTGGGTTCTTAGTCTTAGAGATCACTGCCCTTCGAGATCCCCAGGGTCCTCTTTCCAGAGAATGACAGTCACTGAAAACCTGCCCCATCTGGCTCCCAAACCATGGCCCCCTGGTGCTGTCCCCATGCACCCTTCAATGTGTCATGAATCGTGGGCACTGGCCTTTGGGTGGCTGGCTGTGCACTGCTGACCAGGCATACCTGCCCTCACCAGGAAGTCCCAGCACCCTCTCTGCTCCAAGTGGTAACACTACCTTGCTCTCCTTCCCACCATTGTGCCCCAAACCTTTCCATTCTGCGCAGCCCAGAGGACTGGGGCTCTCCCCATAAGCACAAGCTTAGGGTACAGGAGAAGTGCATGGGCCCCAGTGCAGAATGTCAGGCACAGCAGGGAGCAAAGTCCCCTACCTGCAGCCCAGGAGGAAGTCCCAGGTAGAGTGCTACAGGGAGCAGGCACGGCAGGGACAAAGCCAGGGACAAAGCCGGGTAGAACAAAGTTAGCCGCTCCCAAGGACAGGCCCTGGAAATAGGTGGGGCCACAGTTGCGCAGCTGGCCTGGGGGGCGGGGATGCGCCCACTCAACTGCTCGGCGCTCACCTGCCTCTGGGCACACTTCTGCCCACCCCGGGCTCTAAAATTGGGTTCCTGCTTCTCTACACTCTTCCACCTTTCTGGGCAAAGCCAGCTCCTTCTCACCCCTCAGCTCAGGGCTTGACAGTCTTGCCCTCCGAGGGGCCTCCCCAAGCCCCACCTTTCCTAGTGGGGTTACCTCGTTCTCTCTGATCGCTCAGCTTCTCCTTGATGGCACTTAACTCAGTCTGTGATTATGTGTAATTTGTGTGACTACAGTTTTCTTCTACTGGACAACACTTCACCATCTCAGAAATCAGGGTGTGGCTGGTGGCATGTCTCCCTCCTCCATAGTGCATAAAATAATGGCCAAAACTCAGAGTCCATGGAGTCCATGTTCAGTGATATGTGATTTTTTAGCATCCGTCTCTCCCAGCAGACCGAGAGCACCTTGAGGACACAGCCTGGGCCTGCTGTGGGCCCTGCATGTCCCCAGCACCTGCCAGAGGGTCCCGAGAGCAGTCCTGGAGAGCAGCCAGGCATTGCTGAATGAATGAACAGATACGTTACACGAGCATCAAACTGAAACTGCCCCACAAGGCAGCGGTGGCAGAGCTGCCCCAGCCAGCAGCGATTCCTACAGCTGGGAACTGCCCCGACATGATGTGTCCAGGGGCTCAGAGCAGGGCTAGACATGCTTCCAGCCACTAGGCTGGGGCTGAAGGGGAGGTGAAGGGGGAGACCAGGCCTGAGCTGTGATTCCAAGCCCCTGGGTGGGCAGGGAGAAAGATGCCAGAGAGTCAAAACTGGCCTGGGCAGAGGGCAAGAGCTCCATGCCAGCCTGCCTTCCCGGGCCCTGGCAGGGCTGAGGCTGCTGCCCAGACTTGTCTCTGCTGGGCCCTCCTCTCCCTTGGGAGCCTCCTCTTCTCCCCAGAAATGACATCACCACCCCCCACGCCCATCTCTGCCAAATACCCAGGGCTGCCTCCTCCTCCCCTCCCAGCTCCCTCACCCACTCACCGCTCCCCCCGCCAGGCCATTGTCCCCAGCAGAGGCGATGCTTTTTACCGCGACTTAACATTTCTTGACTCTGGCTATCATTCACCTGTTACACATATCCCAGGTTCAGGGAAGGAGGTGGAAATTGGGTCTTAAAGGACAGCCCAGGTGGAGGGGGCAGCATGTGCCAAGGCGCAGAGGGGCGGACAGCAGGCAGCGCCCAGGTGGAGGGTCAGAGGGGTGGACAGCGGGCAGCACCCAGGTGGAGGGTCAGAGGGGTGGACAGCGGGCAGCGCCCAGGCAGAAGGTTGCGGACAGCGGAAGCAGAGGCTCAGGCCTGATCAGGGGAGGGGGGCAAAGAGAAGGCACATCCCCTGGTATTGGGAAGCCAGAAGGCAGGGCCCTCGACTGCCAGAGGAGGGAGAAGTTGGGGGCATGGCGGGGGATGGAGGGGTGGAGACTGCGGGGATTTGAGGCTGGAGCCTCAGAGACCTCTGCTGGGCTGCCACAGCCCTGGGCTCTTCTGCCCCCTGCAGACCACTGTACTCCTCACTGACTCCCATATCTGCCCCAATACAAGTTTGCGGCCTTGGTCCTGAGGCCTGGGGCAGCCCCTTCCGCAGGGACTCAGCTCCTAGGTCCTCCCCCTTGGGTCCTCTTGGTCCCCACAACCAGCTCCAACACCTCCGGGCAGCTGAAGCCACTGAGGCTCGGTGGGGGCAGCAGTGGGGGTCTTCGGAGGGGGTGCCCTGAGCCTGGGGTCTCGCTTCCGAAGTCCCGGTGGTACGGGACTGTGCTCCAGGGCTGCGGTTGGGTGTGGGCACCCAAGGCCCCTCACCTGCTGGGCACAGGTACAGCCAGGCCTGGCAGGTTCTGAGCTAGGTACACTGCGGAGATTGGGTGCTGGGAGGAGCCCAGGAGGGGGGGTGAGGGAGGGGAAGGTGCCGTTAGGAGGGGTTGCCCAGCAACCACCACGCCAGGAGAGGAGGGATTCTTCAAGAGCTGAGCAGAGAGGCTGGGCCTTGGAGGGGCTGAGGCAAGCCTCGCATACCAATGGTGGCTGCTAGCCCCCCCTCCTTCCCCCCCTCTTCCAACCCCCCCCTCCCTTGTCCCCCGTTCCTCAGGGAGGAGCCCGGCTAGGAGGGCAGGAAGGCAGGGAAGAGAGACCCTCAGCCAGGGGCCCTGAGGCAGCCAGGGCACAAACCAGGCTGGGGGCCCCTCTTGTCCCCACAGGACAGGGCAGGGCACGCCCTGGGCTCCCGGACCCTCAGGGCCTGGGACTCCTCACCCTCATCGGCCCTGGCCCTCCTGAGGGGCTTCCTGGCACCCCCACTGGAGGAGGACTGGGTTTAGAGCCCAACAAAACCGCCTCCTCCTGGCAGAGTGACCTTGAAGGAGCTACTCCCCAGCCTCGTGTCCTGGGAGCCCCGAGGGCCAGGGGCCATTGCCACAGGCTGCCCAGAGGAGGCAGTCCTGACCAGGCTGTGTCTGGTGGGCCACGTTTCTGAGGAAGTCATTCTTAGTGTCTAACTGACAGCCCCTAAGCAGCAGGTGGTTTCACCCATTCTTCTGTCCTTATTGAGAAGGAGGAAATGCCTGTTTGGCCTCAGTATACCACTACATATTCCAAAAGCCAAAAGGGTGGAGGTTCAGCTATGTGGTCCCTTCTTCTGGGGCCTCAATTTCCCATCTGTGCATGAAAGGCCTGAGCTACGTCAATAGCACCTCGCCCAAGTCCGGGAGGAGGCCCTGGCTTTCTGCCACCCTTTCTGGAATCACAGGGACAGCTGCCTCCCAGCTTCCTGCCATGGTGGAAGGTAGCAGGAGCAGGAGGGTTGGGGGGCTGGAGCCCCCACTGTTTCCTCACAAAGTGCTCCTTCCATTGACCAGATCGAGCCACATTTGGACACTGCTCCCATGCCCAATCCAGTCCTGCCTCCCACAATCCTCTAATTGGTCCCTGTGGGTTCAGCACTGCCTCTCCTCCTGACCCTCCATCAACCTGTCCTCAGCTGCCACCATCCCCCCAGCCCTGCCTCCAGACATTGCTACCAGACTGGAGAATCACCGTCTGTCGAATGAATGAATGGCGCTAACAGTAGCTCTTTGGTGCAGGGCGTGCTGGCCTCTCGGGTGCGGGAATAAACAAAGCAAGCTAGGTCCTCTCCCATAGGCTGCCATGCTGGCAATAAACCAGCAAACTTTGAGAACAAGATCATTACAGGACCAAGGGAAATACACAGGGTGACAAGAGAAACAGGGTGGGAGGCACTTCAGCTGGGTGGTCAGGGGAGGCCTCTTGGAGGAGGTGATACTTTCATTGAGACCTGAAAGATGAGAAAGAGCCAGGCTGAAAGAGCTGGAAGAAGAGAGTGCTAGAGAGAGGGAGCAGTGTGTGCAAAGACCCTGGGGTGTGGAAGAGTCAGACCTGTTCAAGGAAGAGGAAGGAGGCCAGGAGATTGTGGGGAGCCGAGTGTGGTATGCAGCCATATGCATTTGTGGAGGGGAGTATGGATTTTATTCTAAGCAAAATAAGAAGCTATTTGAGAGTTTTAAGCAGGCAAGTGACATGATCTGATTTATATTTTAAAACGATTATCTGAACAACCACTTTGGAGAGCACTTTGGCAATAACTAGTAATGTTAAAGCTGTGCATAACCTTGCACTTCCACTCCCAGGCATATACCCAGGAGAAGCCCCTGCACATGTACGCAGGGGATGTGTGCAAGATGCCACTGCAGCTCTCTTTGCAAGGCACAAAACTGTGCACGTTTGCCTGTTGGTTAGTGGGAGAACAGGGGTATGCATGTGGGCCAGTCCTGACCTGGAATCTTATATCGCCATGAAAACAGGCCGGCTAGAGCATCATGGGCCTGTCTAGATGATCTTCCAAACATTACTGTGGACAGTAGCAGCGACTCTATATACGACTAGACATGCAGACCTAGGTAATATCTTGTTGGACATAGATAGTAAAACTATAAAGAAAATCATGCCCAATGCAGAATAGTGAGTTCCTCTGTGGGGGAGAAAGAGGGCTTCTACTCACTATGACATTGTATTTGTTTGTCTGGATGGGGAAGGTCAAGTGGCCAGTGCATGCTTATGCCTGCTTTTATGAAGTCACTAAAAAACGGGGGAGGGAGGGGCAGCAGAGGAGTGGCCCAGAAGGGAGGAGGCCGTGCTTGGCCTCCTGGGAGGTCAAAAATGGAGTCCCAGCCTGACTGGCTGTTCAGAGCCAGAACTCTTAACTCCTCCAAATGCATAGTTGGTTTTCTGCTCAAATATCCCCTGGCTTTCTCCTTTTAAGAAGAAAACTGAAGCTCAGAGAGGGCAAGGGGTTGCCTGGAATCACCCAGCAAGCTCAGGGTGGAGGAACCCGTGACCCTTCCTTGGGAATAGTTGGGTCTGTCCATCTGGGGCTGGGCAGGGGTTCAAGGCTGCCTTGAGGACCAGCCCACACCACCCTGAGCAGCAGACAGGGGATGAGGGGCCCCTCTGGGCCCCTCCCCCGGGGACATTTTCCTGTGCCATCCAGTCTCCCCCTCGCCAGGGCTCTCAGGCCCCAGCCCCTCGGTCCTGCTGAGATGGAGCCTGCGCCGGCTGGCTGGGGCCCAAGCCATCTCTGGTAATTGGGTTTTAGGGTTGCTCTTGGTTATGCTAATGGTGGGGCGCTGAACGCCTGCCCCCTGGCTCCTGGGGGAGGGGAGGCCCAGGCAGCTGGAGGCCCTTTGAAATCAGACTACCTGATTCAAACCCCAGCTCTCCTACTGCCCAGCTGTGTGACATTGGGCAAATCACTCAGCCTCTCTGAGCCTCTATTTCCTCATCCGTAAGGTGGGAAAAATAATAGGTCCTTCTCATTAAGCTCTCAGGGGAGAGAAAAATGAAATGAAAGAATCCACCAGAAACACTTGGCCCAATGCCTGGCACAGAAAATTTGCCGGATAAATATATTATTAGCTATTTTTTGTTTTTGTTTAAAGTCTAAAAGGTCCTGCAGGAAAGTATGAACGGGCTGACTCTGCATGATGAGCTAATGGGTGACTCGCCTGTCTTCCGCTTTTCGCCTGGGCATGTTGTCCAATTCAGGGCAACGAACATGGATTTCTTGCATAACAAAATATCAGAACATGGAAGGTGCCTGGGGATGGGTCTTGGAGAGTGGGAGTTGAGGGGTTTGGGGTTCCAACAGTTTGGGGTCCAGGCTGGGGGTGGCTGGCTGAGAGGCTGGGTCTCCAGGGGCAGAGCCCAAGGAACCCAGGGAAGAGGGACCAAGGAGAGGCCACGGCTGGCAGGAGGCGCAGCCAAGTCACCTGTCTTGAGCTGAAATGGCTGAGTGGGTGGCTTGTATAGGGAGAGGCAGGGGCCTGAGACGCCTGGGGTGGACCAGGGAATGGGACCGGAGCCCAGATGGATGTGGGGGATGGGGCAGTGGAGAGCAGGGAGGCATGGGGCATGATTGAGACGGGAGGCAGAGGAAATGGGGTCTGGCAAAGGGCCAGTAGGGGGAGACCCTGTAAAGGGGACCCAGCTGGGTACAACTCCCAACAGATTTAAGGAATCACAGGGCTCTGCTCAAGGAAGATGGGGTGAGGGGCCCAGTACTGGAGGGAAACAGGTCACATCTGGCTGAATAGGATGCTTCCTGGTCCAGACTGCAGTCAGACCGGTGGGATTCAAATCCTGTTTCTACTACCCTAAACTGTATGGCCTCAGGCCAGGCACTTATCCCAGCCTCGGTTTCCCCATCTGTAAAATGGAGCCCTTCATTCAGCAGGGTCCCCGTGGCTCTCCCTAGGAAGCTGCTGAGCAAACCTTGATGAGAACAAGCTGCTGTTTTTATTTTTGTTATTAATCCAACCTGCCGGCAGGCTAACCTCACCCTTCTCCCTGGCTGCCCAGATGGACCTGGGACCTCTCTGCCAGGGATCCCAGCTGCCGTGCCCATCACCACCATGAAGCTCTGTGAGGCAGTAACACTTTTGCAGGCATTTTTAACTTCATCATCTATCCCCCATAAGGGCCTCCCGCCCCCAACAGATGAGGAAACTGAGGTCCCAGGGGGTGGACAGCTGGCCCAAGGTCATCACAGCTGTGGGCTTCAGGACCCCGCCTTGCAAATCACAAGCACAGTGGCCCCTCCTGCGAAGGGCTGTGGCCTCAAATCACATCACCTCTCTGTGCCTCAGTGTCCCCATCTATCAACAGGGCAGGAAGGGGTACGTGTACACATGTACACACACGCTAGGAGGATCAACCGAAGTCCCATAAGAAAGCCTGCAGTTAGTGCCAATAAATGTGAGCTGCTCTCCCCCCATAAGGCCCCCACCTGTCCCCAAGCCTGGGAATGTCCAGTAAGCTTCATGCTTTCCACTGGGCTGCCCCACCTCGGAGGACAGTGACCTTGGCCTGGGGGGGACAGAGCTTGTCAAACATAGCAACTGTTCTCCCAGCTTGAGATGCCTTTGAAGTCTCCTGTTTTATCTTCAAAAATTCAGCACATTTCACATTTTATTCCATCTGTGGGGCATTTCTAATCATGTTTTAAACGACTCACCCTTAAGTAATACGGATACCCGCTGCAGGCCTGCGGGAAGGGCAGGGGTGGGCAATGGTGTTGATTTCCTAAGAACAAAGCCCACTCCCCTAAACCTCCTGGTGGGGCTGCCAGCCAGCCAGTGGTCAGTCAGTCAAGTGTCCCCACGGGCACCAGGCACTAAGCCCGACTCTGGGGTGCTGATGAGCAGTGGGGGCTCTGCCAGCGGAGAGAGGCAGGCCAGAAACGGGCAGCCACAGTGCTAAGGTCTGGGACAGGGGATGCACAGGCATGGGGAGTAGAAAGGAGGCTTCTGCTCCGGGGTGGGGTCTGGGAAGGCGTCACCTGGGCAGCGTGCGGACCAGCCCTGGTCCCATTGCCCCTGACCTCCTCTCCTACTCCTCTCCCTCCACTCATTCTGCTTCAGCCACAAAGCTGCCTCACTGTGCCTCAGGACCTTTGCACACTTCTGCCTGAGCGTGCTCCCCACAGCCATTCCCACTGGCCAGCAGGTCCTGGACTCCTCCCCGCCGTGCCCACCTGCCCACCACTCTCCTCCCTTTCATCCCCATCACAGCCGCCGACCCTAGTGGTGATTCTTGCTCAGGTTCCCTCTTGCTCTACTGTCCCTTGCCCATGTCTCGGCTGGGTGATGAGCTCCATGCCAGCAGCCTTGCCTCTCTCTGTCCCAGGGCCTGGCACATAGTAGGAGCTGGATTTGCATACTTGTCGCATGATAGAAAGCTGAGATCTAGCTGGACAGGGTGGAGGAAAGCAGGCCTGGCTGAGGGCTGGGTGATCTGGGAGAGCAGCCCACACTGCCCAGCCTGGCTGGCGGCCTCCCACACAGCTGCGGCCTCTGGAAGCATGCAGATGGGCCGGGCCTGCCTCAAAGTCACCGCTGTGCCCACTCCCCCAGCCTCTCTCTGGCCCAGTAACCTGCTCAGCACTTTCCCCGGGTCACTGGGTCTCCTCTCTGGTGGCCCAGTCCCTGCCCAGAGCCCCCGCTCCCCCCTGAGTGCCCCCCCAACCCAGCCGCAGCTGCAGGATTTAGTCTCCATCAGGGAGAAGCCCAGGCAGCGCCTACACCACCACCTCCTGCTGCTGCCCTTGGGCCAGCCCAGGTCCTGCCTCCTGAGGGTCCCCAGGGTGGGCTCTTCTGCAAGGCCTGGTGAACACGAGCCTGGGCTTCAGAGCCAGGCAGACCTGCAGGCGGCCTAGCTGAGTACTGCTGGGCACAATCCGTGACCTGGCGGTTTCATTTATGGACACCTGGTCTGTGCTGGGCTCTGTGCTTCAAGCTGGGGACACAAGTTGTGGATGAGACCCGCAGGGCTGGGAGCAGGGCCGCGAGGTAGGCACTTAACCTGGGAGGTGAGGATGCCGGAGGCCCACGAGGGAGTGCAACCAGGGACCAGCTCCAGACCAGGGGAGATGGGTGTGCTCCTCCAGCTGGCTCTTAGGGTCAGGGTCTCTTCCAAGCAGAGGTACCAGCCCATGCAAAGGCCCTGGGGCTGGAGGAAATGGGGCAAGTTTGAGGACCTGAGGTGTGGCAGAGGGAGAGATGAAGGGGAATGGGGAGAAAGATGAGGGCACAAGTGAGCATGGCCCACAGACCTGGGCATGCTAAGGGCCAGTTCTTTATTCTGAGGGTAAAGGGGAGCTTTGGGAGGGTTTAACCAGGAAGCAGGGATGAAATAGGAGATTTTTCAGTGTGGGAAGATCATTCCCATGGCTCGGCTCTCTAGTCTGTAAAATGGGTGAGTGAGAGTATCTTCCACACTGGGTAGGACTGAGTGAGTCCCTGCGAGTGAGGACCCCCTTACCCGGCCTAGGTCCAGGTGCTTCTGCCACTGTGGGTGGGACCTTCCCCTAGAAAAGAACATTAAAACTTTATTTTATGACTTTGTTGGCATGAAAGGCAAGTATATTAACTTTATGTATTAAAAACTTTTCTTCAACCTAAAAGTTCTTTTTTTTCTTCTGGTTTCAAAAGATATTATATTTCATGAGTCCTAAAAAAGTATTATGGGCTCAGGCACAGGCCCACAGAACCCTGCCTGGGCCGAGAGAGGGGGTCTGTTCTTTCAATGAGGTGCTGCCTGGAGGGCAGCAGGGGGTGAGCAGTAGGGGGCCACCAGAAGAGCAAGGGGAGTCCGGGTACCCCAGAGCCTCTGCTCAACCTGATTCTAGTCTCGTCAGTCCCCCTGCAGCCCGTGGAGTCCGATAAAGCCAATCTTGTCCTTCCCCAGCACAAACACCCCCGCAGCCCCTCGGCCATCCAGGGAAATGCTTGGCCTCCTTGGGCCCATTATGGGGCCTGCCCTGGCCTGCGCAGTGACCCCTCCCTGCCTTGAAGGTGTGTGTCCCCCTTCCTCAAGCCTCAGCTCCATTGCCACCTCCTCTGTGAAGCCCTCCCAGTCTCCAGACTTCCCCAAGCCTTGTACCTCCCTCACCTGTCATGGCATTTACATGCTCCCCTACTGGCCCCAGTACTGGAGCTCCCCAGGCCCCCGACTGTGCCATGTTTGTCTCTAGGTGCTTATTAGCACCTAGCACCAGTTGGCACCCAGTTAAAATGTTTTGTGTAGAGGGTGAAGAAGGGTCTGGCTCGGCCCACTTTTGCCCCAGGGCCTCCTCCAACCTGTAGCGACAGGGGCCAAGCACTCAGGGCCTGGCCCTCACCCTTTCACTGGGCCGTGGCCATGTGCCAGCCCTAAAGCAGGCCGGGAGCTGGGACGCACACTGGGCAGCCGCTCCCCCCCAGCACCTGGGATGGCGCGGGTAGGACAGGGGAGGGCTGGGCCGGCGGGGGGGCGCCCTGGGCCTGGGAAGGTATAGGGTGGGCACAGGGCCACATGGGGGCTTGGGGGAGTGCATGCATGAGCAGTGGGGTGGGGGCGGGGCCCCCGGGATCCCCTGCCCCTGGCCTGGTGGACTGTTGGGACGGAGGACTTGGCAGGGACTAGCGTTGAGGGGTGTGGACCTAGTTTCTATCACAAGGTCACAGCCCAGCGCTGAGCCTCAGAGCCTGTTAATCAAGTCCAGTAGAGCATGGCGCACGCATGTCCACGGGGATGCAGCAGGACGGCCCACCTCGCTCTGCAGGGATCAGCCCATAGGTGGACTTGCTGGCAGGCTGCGGAAAAGGCCCCCCCAACCCCCAAGGCACACACTCCGCCCCAGGAGCCCAGGCCCCCGCCAGAGCCAGGACAAGCCCCATCCCCTCCCCCAGGCCTGGCAAGGCCTGGGCCCTGCTTAGCTCCTCAGGAGCCCAAAGACCCCTGCTTGGCCAGGGCAGGTTTCGGTTCCTTGGGTGGGCTGGGTCACCAACCCTGGTTTGGACTGAAGTCCAGAGTTTGTCCTCATGTCACTGACTGCTCACCCGTCACCACACCTCAGCAGGAAGGTGTCAGAGACCCACTCAGGCCGAAAGAGCCTGCAGGGGTTAATAGTGTGGGTGCTGGCAACCAGCCACCCTGGCTCAAACTCCTCTCCACTCGCAAGTCTCTCCATGGGCCTGAAAAATGGGCTAATGATCATTTGTCAGTTGGAGCCTCAAACCAGTCTGAGGGGAGCAGGGCACGGGGGCAGCATAGTGGGGGGGACTGTGGACCAAAGAGCAGCGTCCAGCCTGAGGGGAGGAGGGAAGCGTGGCCAGAACTCCCCGCCAGAGAGGCTGAGCCCCCCACTGGGGGCCTGCCTGCTCCCCTTTGTGGGCCTTGTCCCCAAGCCATCCCCCAGCAGCCTGGCCCAGCTGTGAGGGTCTCAGGCAGTCTTACGGGAGCATCCGGTGGCCAGGCCCACGAGGAGAGGGTCAGACAGGGGCCGGGAGCTAAGAGGAGCAGAGGGTCTGGGTCCAGACCACCCGTGGGCCTGCTGGGCAAGGCAGGCTAGGGGAATAGGAGGACCCTGCAGACCAGCTTCCTAGCCCACCTCTGAGCCTGGGGACAGCCGGTGACCAGGTCTTTGCTGTGTACCAAGTCTGAGCTTCCAGCCCCAGCCCCACCTGCCTCTCCCACCTGTTGCTGCCAACACACCTGGCCGCCTGGCCGGCCTCTCCCCACTCAGCCTGGTGAAGTCCCTCCTCAGCCCCTGGATGTTCCTGGCCTTTTGGACTTGTGGCCGGTTCCCCCCTGGGCAGGCTCACACATGGTGGGGTTTCAGGGGTGCCAGGAAGGTGTGGGGTTGGCATCCCTTTCTAATGGGGGCCTGAAGAACAGCAGGTCAGTGCCCCCTCCTCTCCTACCCCTCCGAGGCTCACTGCCAACCCCTTTGGCACGGAGCTCTGTGAGCAGGAACCAGCTCGTTTGTGGCGAGTATTAATTAAGAGAGAGGTGATGCAGGGAGGTGGGGAAGGGCCTTGGAGGGCAGCTTCTGACAACACCAGGACTGCCCGAGGACCGGGGGGGCTACCCTCCAACCTGAGGTGCCCGATCTCCCCGCTGGCTCTGGGGCAGAGCTCTCCAGCTGTCTAGCCCCTCGTCTCTGCAGCCAGACTTGCTGGGGTTGGGGGGTGGGTCAGGACTGCATCTGAAGGGCCTGCTGCGTGCCTTGCGAGCCGGCCCCAGCCTCCCTGTGCCAGTCCCTCGGGCAGCGCGCCTTGTGGTCAGCCTGCTTTGCGGCTTGACTGTGGAGTCAGACAGTCCCAGGTCCTGTACTATTACCACCATTGCGCAGCCCACTCTCTGGGCCTCAGTTTCCTTGTCTGCAAAACAGGAGCAATAACACCCCCCTTTTGGCTTTGTTATGACAGTAAATAGGACCATTTGTGCTCTCAGTCTATGCCTGGCAAATAAACAGTCCTTGCTCACGGGGCAGAGGCCACATCCAGAGCTGCTGGGGGCTGGGCCCGGGCCTGCCTGGGGCCCGCCGTGGTCCATCGCAGGCCCTCACCCTGGCCCCCGCTTGCAGCCGCTCCCCTCTTGCTTCCCTGTGGCTCAGCACTGCTCTGGGAGCGCCCAGCCACTCCTCGCCTCTCCATCTTAATTAGCTGCTTGTATTAATCTCACAAGTAACGTGGCAACTTGCAGCCCTGGGTTTTCAGGCTGTGGAATTAATTATTCCCCAAGCAAAGAGCTGTCAGCTCTGGGACACCGGCCACTCGGAGCCACTGACACCACTTAGCAGCACCCACAGGTTCCACAGGGCGGCCCAGGCCTGCAGCCTGGCCATCCTGGAAGTGGCCCCAGTCCTGGCCTGGGCTCTGCTCCGTGTCCCCCTCATACACAGGAGCTGCGACAGGACCTGGGGAGGTAGGGTAGGTGCCAGAGCCATGTAGGAGCAGAAGGCCCTGCCTGGGAGCCAGGACTCCTTGGGCTGGGGGGCTGAGGCCCAGCTGGACCCTGACCTAGGCAGCCCCCAGGCCGGGGAAGGCACCTGCCCATCTTACCCATCACTTCTGATCAGCAGCTGTGCGGCCAGAAGCTGGAGCCCAGGCTGAGGGGCGGTGTTGGCTGGCACAGCCCTGACAGGCACCGGAGAAGCCGCTGACTTCCCCTTGCCGCACATCAGCCCCGTGGAGAGGAGTGAGGCCAGCCGGTCAGGCAGGGGGAGATGGACAGGGCAGCCCCGGCAGCTGGCTGCCCAGCGCCAGGCTTCAGGCCAGAGAGGGGGCATGGAGCTGGAGCTCAGGACCCTCTCTTTCCCTTGACCTTCACACCAACCCTGTGGTGTGGCCTTTTCCCCCTGGGGAAACTGAGGCACAGAGCAGGGTGGCTCAAGCCACCCATCTGTTGAACCCAGTGCCCTGGGCCCTCACTGCACCGCCCCTGGATGGCATCCTGCATCACACATGGTCCCTGCTGTCACTGTCATGTTAGGCTCCCCGGGCCCTGGTTTCCCAGTCCCCCCACCCACATACACATTTATTCTCCAGGGGCACTTGGCAACTGCAGGCGCACGTTTGCATCCTAGTGGCTTCCGGTCTGTGCCCCTCCGCAGCTGGGGAGCCCCGAGGGCAGGGACAGGCCGCACCTCTGCACCAGGCCAGCCACTCTAGACCCCTCAGGCAGCTGCTGCCCCACCCCCAGCACCCTACAAAGCCCAGGCCCACTGGGAAGTCCCAGCTCCACCCCTCAGAGGAGACCCAGGGACCTGGGCCACCACCAGACCCAGCTGACAGCCCCACACCGCTGTCCCCTCACAGCGCTGCCCTGCCTGCCACCCCTCCCAACTGACCAGCCTTTGTCTTTCTCTTTTGCAGCCAACAGCTCCCTGCTGGGAGGCGGCGGAGGTGAGTGGGCCCTTGCTGTGGCCTGGGGGCATGGGGCTGGCTGGGGCTGGGTGGGGCTCTTCCTTCTCGCCCTTCTTTTCTGCCTCCCACCTCCCAGCCCTGCCCAGCCTGCCATCACTGAGATAGAACGGGACACCCGGATGGCAGGCTGGGCTCCTTCACTGCTGGTGTCCCCACCCTCTGAACAGAGGATCCTGGTCTGTAACTGGGGTTTGGGGGACACTTGAAGTTTAGAAGGGGCTGAGCCTGGGATTAGGGGTGCAGGTGTGGGGGAAAGCACTGCCCTGCCCCCACCCACCTGACCTCAGCAACCCCTGTACCCACTTGTCAGGACACAGTTATCTGCTCTGCCCCGAAACCTTGCAGGGCAGCTCCGCCACCAGGGCCAGGCCTGGGAGCAGGGCCTGGTGGAGTGGGGTCAGGGAGAGCTCCGCCAGCCAGTCAGCCCCAAGAAGGTTGGTGTGCTAACCACCAGGAAGCAGTGGCTCCTACGGGGCCAGGTGGGCAGGTTGGAGGTCCGAGTGGGGCAGGCCGCCAAGGGTCCAGACCAAGGTAAGCAGGTACCTGGGGGGCTGCCTCGCCGCACTGCCCAGGCCGACCACAGCTGTGCCTCGGCCCGCCGGGCTGCCTGCTGTCGGCACAGGCAGCCAGATGATTGGTGAGCCGGGGGCCAGGGGTTAATGCGCCGTCGGATAAATCCCGGGGCATGTTTACGGCAGCGGTGGTGGGGACCAGGCCAGGTTTTAAAAGGGGGAAAAATAAAAGGGGCAGGAAGGTCAGGAATAAATAAGAGCGGTGGTAAGAGCTGTCAGTGACCGGCCAGGATGCAGGACGGGGGGTCTGTTTGTGGCCAGAGATGTTTTCGCTCCCACTCGCCTCTGTTTCTCCTCCAGCTCTCCCTGTGAAGGTCACGGCCATCCCAGCTGCCTCACAGAATGAGGGGCTTCACTGGGGCTGGGGGCCCACAGACAGTGGGCCATGAATCTTACAGATGGCTGGGGACCTGCTGGGTCACAGTAAGGACTGTGGCCTTGGCTGTGAGGCGAGAGCCCAGGCAGAGTGCTGAGCAGAAGAGGGGTGACGGCCTGACTCAGGATCTAGATGGCCCACACCTTTCTGTGCACCTCTTCTGTGACCCTCTTCTGAAGTCTGTCCTTTGGAGACCTCGGGGGCCCTAGTTAATGTAGCACCTGCCCTGCCCTGCCCGCTGCTGCCCTCCCCGCTGCTGCCCTCCCCGTGTCTCTTCACTCACCGCCCAGTGACTGAGCCCCTGCCACAGGCTGGGCCCTGAGCTGGGCGCCAGGGAAGATCTGCCGAGCAGCAGAGGGGGCTGGCACCTGCCCTGCCAGAGCCCCCAGGCCACGTTACACAGGGGGGGTCTGCGCGCTGCGGGTGGGATGCGAAGGCCCAGTGGGAGCCCGGTGAAGAGCCCTGAGCGCTCCAGTGAGAGCAGCGGGCCGTCCTGGGCATGGGGAGCAGCACGGGTGAAGGCCTGAATCGAGGGGGATGTGGGGTTTTGGGGAGACACAGAAGATCCAAGCAGCCAGAGGCCAGCCGGGAGGAGGGGAGCTGGAAGATGCTGCAGGTGCCAGAGACCCTTCAGCTCCAGAAGACAAAGGTGCACAGAAAGGTGTGGCCCGTGTAGATCCTGAGTCAGGCCGTCACTCCTCTTCTGCTCAGCACTCTGCCTGGGCTCTCACCTCACAGCCAAGGCCATGGTCCTTACCATGACCCAGCAGGTCCCCAGCCACCTGTAAGATTTATGGCCGCTGCTCATCCCTGTCACTCTGCAGCAGCCACACCGACCTCCTTGCAGTTCCTGGAACAGATCTGGCCCGCTCCCGCCTCAGGGCCTGTGCATTGTCTGTTCCCTCTGCCTGGAATGCTCTTCCAGATGCCACGTGGCTGCTCCCTTCGTCTCTTACGGAGTTTACTGGCATGCCGCCTTCTCAGTGAGGCTCCCCCTGACCCCTAATTGAAGCTGCCGCTGCTTGACCCTGGCCCACCCACCCTGCACCCCCCGGAGCCCTCACCCCCCCCCCGCTCTTGGTTTTTCTTGTCCTCAGGGTGCCTCTCTTCCTAAGGTGCCATATAATTTGCTTATTTATCATGTTCATCATTTGTTGTCTGTCTCCCCCTGAGAACAGGGGTCCACAGGGCATCACTGCATCACCAGTCCCTAGAACTGGGTCTGGCATATGTAGTAGGTGCTCAACAAATGGTCATTGAATGACCGAATGAGGCACAGGTAAAGGCAGGGACCACCTTTTGTGTTAAGGACTCTGCTGACGAGTGCGGTGGGCGCCAGTGAGGTTTGGCAGGGCAGGGGCGGCTCATGGATGGCCAGGCTGCATGGGGAGGCACAGCGGGGTCCTTCCAGCTTCCCTTCCTGCAGGACTGAGGGGAAGAGGCAGCTGGAGCAGGCCCCAGGCACGGCCTGACTGACGCAGAGATGGATGGGGTGGGCCGGGACCCAGGAGGAAGTGGGCCCGCAGTCCAGCCTTTTAACGCGGCCGAGATTTATGGAGCCATCGAAAGTGCTCACCGGGGCTGTCACTCTGCTAATGTGATTGGAACAAGGTGGAGATGGCACGGAGGGGAGGGGACCGTGGTGGGGGCGAAGCTGGGCTGGTGGGGGCCTGGTGCCCGCCTAGGGCCAAAATGGATACAGGCCTAAGCGCCTGATGTGCTCTGTGTTCACACCTGCATGGGTGGGGGGCTCCAGCAGGATACCCAGGGACTGGCAGCCCAGGTTGCCCACCTCACTCTGCCCAGGTGGACCCCAGTCTTTCCATAGGGTTCCTGAGGTTCCTCCCTCTTTTTCTGAGTCCAACCCCACAGGGCTTCTGGCTTCTGACCACCCTCACCCTCCTATTTCCACCTATTTACCTACCCACACACCCATCTCTCTACCCATCAACCACCCACCTGTCCATCTACCCACCCATCTGCCCACCTATCCACCCACCCTTCTAGCATTTAACAAGCATTAGTCTGCTGGTGTGCTTGGCCCGCCCCGGCCACGCCATTTGAACTGGACCAGTCGGCCATAACCGCTATGCCAGCCCTCTCCCTGCTCTGTGGCTTTTCCTACGCTGATCCGCTTTAAAGTCCTGTGTTTTCCAGTCTTATTGCCTGTCTTCCTGGGGGCAGAGTTCTAGGTGATTCCCAGCCCCTAGAATAGCCACTGGTTGCATCCTCTGGGCGCTGGGCCTGCCCTGGGAGCTGGGACACAGGTCTAACAGTCCTGTTCTAGGGGGTGCAGCAGGCAATAAAGCAGAGAGGGCTGGAGCAGCTATGGCTTAGAAGAGGGCCCCAGAAGGCACCCGGGGCCTGGCCTGCAGGGCTTTGGTGCAGCAAACCCAAGTTTTTCCTGCGAGTGTGTGGTTCAGGGTGCGAGAGGACCACAGCCTCCGGGGAGCAGAGGGAGTCTGATGGCACGCCCAACCTCAGTGAGCACCCCTAGGGGCTGCTGGGGCCAAAGGGCTTAACCCAAAGGGCCCGGGGCTCCTGGGCCTGCGGCACTCCCGGCTGGGTCCCCACCAGGCCCTGAGAGCAAGGTGGGTGGTTCCGGCAACACAGTGAGTCTTAGGGAAGCCCTCTTCCTCCTCATTGCTCTCCAGGACTCTCTTTGAGTGCGCGTGTGTGTGCATGTGTGCGCACGTGTGTGTGTGTGTGTGTGTGTGTTTGGGCTGAGGAGGTTGGTGAATGTCAAACACTGGGACTCAGGGCTTGGCTCTGCCCTCAGAGAACTAGGAGGATTCCCAGAAGAGGGGGCATTTGACTTGGACCCTGAAGGCTGAGTAGGAGTTTGGCAGGAACAGTGGGATGGAGAGGCCCACCAGATGGAGGACCCAGTGTCTGAGGTGAGGAGACTTGCGGGGGCTGGAGCAGCACCCAGCGTCGCAGCCAGGCCCTGAGACCCTACCAGGCCCACTCCTGCCCACTCGTCTCCCTCCTGGAGAGATTTTTACTGGCTCAATAAAAAAAAAAAACTCCTATTGTATGGTAAGAAGGGAGGTGGGCCCTAAATCAGGATGGAATCGACAGGGCCCCGACGCGTGTCTCTCCTGTTTATTAGGACTGAAATGTTTACTCGGCGATAAGGAGCCGGCTTTCTCGTGGAGATTTGTGCGCTCTTTTTCAATTACCCCTCGTCTTTCTCTGCCACTTTTGCACTAAAGGGATAATAAATGTATCGGAGCATTTCAATTATTCATCTAAATCATGACTTCGCCTGCCACGGCCAGCTTTAGTGACAGATTAATTCAGGGCCGCCTTCCTCTGCTTCGTGGCCGCCATCTCTGCCCCTGCCTGGCCAGCTTCCCAAAGGGCTGGCCTGCGGGGTGGCCACGCTGGGGTCAGGCAGGGCCCTGGCAGGCACAGGCAGGCAGGGCAGCATGGAGCCTGTCCCCACACACGCACTCACTGATGGGGCACTCCTGCCCATCCAGAGGCCAGCAGCCCCACCCAAACCTACCAGTGGGGGTGCCACTCCTTGCCCTCCTGCTTTGTTGGCTCTGCACAGCCCCTGCTTCCTGCCCACGTGGCTGGTATGTCTCGTACACCTGGTGTCCCAGGTTGCTCACTCCTGAGAGAAGCCAGGGTGGCTCAGGTTCTGCCACAGCCCTCTTCTGGCACAGGGCCTTTGCACATGCTTCTCCTGTGCCCAAGGGCTCCTCTGCCCTCCCACCACAACCTTCCCTCCTACCTGTCTCGATGCCAGGGCCACCTCTCCAACCACTGTTCCATTTTCTGAGGGCTTGCCATGTCCCCAGCACTATCCTGGACACTGGGACCCAGCAGACCCTGCCCTGGTGAGCAAGCATTGTCACCCTTGATAATCAGACTCCCATTTGTGTGGTCATTGAAGTAGCAACTGCCTCCCCTCCTAAGGGACATACACTTGGCATCTGTCCATCTCCTGGCAAAGCAGAGGCACTCCTTACACACCTGCTTCTGGACCAGCTGTGCCCAGAGGCCCCTATGCTCCCAGCCGAGGCACCTGTGTGCGTGTGCACCCATCCCTGCCCAACCCAGAGTGGTCCCTCACAGCTACCACCTGCCACCCTGGGCCCACCCTCTGCTTTCTCCATGCACAAACCCAGGGCCCCGGGGGCGGGCACTCTCTTCTTGCTCTGTCACTTTCTTGGTCTCTGCCCCCCACACACTTGCTCTCCCCCGCTCCCCTCTCACGCTCCCCCTCCCAGGCGCCATTCCCTCTTGCTCCCTCTTCTTTCTCCATCTCATTCTCTCCTTTTCTTTGCTGCTCTTGCTCCCTCCCCTCCGTGCATAGACAGACAGGCCCAGGAGGATCAGCAAGGCCTCTGAGTACGCAGGCCCTGACGTCTGCCCAGTTTGCGCGCCCTCCTGCGTGGTCCTGCCCCGGCACTATCTCCCATCGCCTAGCACCGCTAATCCGTGACTGCTTCCTGTGGCTGCCAGGAAAAGGCTCTGCTCTGCCTGCTTCGAATAGCCGTGGCCTGGCACAGTGGGCAGATCATGTGGCCTCCGTGGCCCTCTCCAGGCCACTCTGTGTGTGGCAGGGCCCACCCCAGGCTGGGCTGGGCCCAGAGGAAGCAGGCGGCCCCAAGGAGCTGACCAGCAGCCCAAAAACTCATCTTGGACGCCACTGTGTGCCAGCTCAGGGCGGGTGGGTGTACGGGGCAGGGTGTGGCTGGGACCCTCTGACCTGGAGTTGTCTGGGGCTGGGTGACATGCTGCAGCAGAGAAAGGAGGGCATTCCAGGATGGGGGCATAGCCGAAGCCCCCAGCAGCCAGCTCAGACCACACTCCTCCCCTGCTCAAAACCTTCCACTGCTATGGAATCAATTCCTGGCTCCTCACCACTGCCCACCAGTCCTGCAGACACAGCCCTCCACTCCCAGCTTCCTCCTGGACTCACCCCCCTGCCTGCTGAGCCCTCTGCCTGTCCCCGCCCTCCGCAGCTTTGGGATGGGCCTTCCTAACCGTGCAATTGTGCCCACAGCCTCCCACCTCCCTTCCCTCTAGTCCCGCTCTATTTTCTGCCATTTCAGGGCTTGCAGTGACAGTAGAGTGTCCCCTGCCTCACACAGAGCCTGGCACCAGGCGGGCCCCCTCCCCTCTGTTGAATGCATGTATGGTTAGAGCCAGGTGGGAGGGACCAGAGGCTAGACCGTCATCAGAGGAGGCGGCTGGAGGAGCCCCAGCTTTGTCGGGGCTTGAGGACTTTATTTCAAGGACCATGGGAACCATGGAGATTTTATGAGCAAGGGAGTGACGTGCCAGCCCCAACTAAAGGTACTGGGCCAACCCTGCGAGGATGGTTGTGGTGCCAATGGCACCCCAATGTCCCGAGCACTCTCCGCACAGATGCCAGGGGCCTGCCAAGCCTCTCCCTGCGGGAGTTTGCAGGCCCTCACTGCAGCGCTATGGGTACACTGTTAGCTCCATTCTGTAGACAGAGAAACTGAGGGCCAGGTCCTGGGGCTGAACCGTGCTCCCACCTGCACCCCCACCCCCAGTTGGCCATCCCTGCACTGGAGGATAAGGGGACACAGTCCCCCAACAGGCCCGTGCCCCACCCCCAGTGGGCTTGATGCTGCCAAGCCCCTGCGTGCAGCTGCCACGGGATTTCTAATAACGGGAGTGATTTTTGCATGATGAATGAGGCGCTGCCGTTGTGTACATAATGAAGCCCTAATGTTTTCAAATCCCCATTTAAGGAGCTGATCTCACCCTGTAATGAATTTCAGATCACATTGCAGATCTGCTGTCCATCTATCTTCTCCCTGGGGCACCCACCCACCTTGGCACAGTGACGGTGGGGCCTGGTGAGGGTGGGCTCCGCACCCCCCAAAGGGCTGAGCCCAAGCCCAGCACAGAGCTGGGGCTGGCATGTTTGTTGATTGCATGAGTGACCAGGAGGGTGTGGGTAGAGGCAGAGGTGGTTCTGGCAGTGGGGCGTCACGTGGAGTCAGTCAGGGCCTGGAAGGAGAATGGAGAACAGAGATGGAGAGTGTGGGGTGCACCTAGAGAGAAGGGGGTGCAAGGCGCCTGCGGTGGGTCATTTGTTCAGGCTTTATGGCTGAGCCTGCCCTCTGCAGGGCTGCAGCTGCTCAGGCATCTGTCCTGTCCTGGCTGGTACCTTCCCCAGGGACTCAGTTTCTCCATCTGCCCAGTGGAGCTTGGCTCCTTCAGCCCCAGCATTAGGCATTTCCATGCAGGTGGCCAGAGCCGGGGCTCGAGCAGTGCCCTCCGCCCCAGCCCCTCAGGTCTCTGCCCACACAGCCCATGGCTAGCCATGGTCTCCCCATCTGTAAAACAGGGTGACCCTGTGATAAAGCACAGGCCGCTCCGGGGCAGCTCCTCTGTGCTCATGCTCCATTCTCTGTGCTCATGCCAGTGAGGTGGGAAGTGCTCTTACTAACCTTGTACAGATGAGGAAACTGAGGCACAGAGCGGTGAAGTGACGCAGCCAAGAGTTGGGGGGGTCTGGGGGCAGGGCTTGGGTCTCACGGCCCCAGGTGTGCTCTGTCACTGTGAGCCAGGCCTCCACACAGACCCAGTGAGCTCGGTTCAGAGGCTGAGACCCAGGGCCTGTCCTCTCCCTCCCTGCTCTGGGGCCCACGGGTGCCCAGAAAGGGCAGGCAAGGCGGAAGGCCGCCCAGTCAGGGCCTGCCAGTGGCTTTGTCCCGTGGCCTTCAGCACTGCTCCTATGAGGCGGGGCCAGGAGCAGCTCCCGGCTCCTGTTCCCTCTAACTGAGATCACAGACGCGCTTCTCATCACTCTGTCGGCCCTCTCCCAGCCCCCAGGCTACTTCTTAGCAGATCTCAGGCCTCCTCACAGCTCTCGGAAGCCAGTCCTGAAGCTCAGAGAGGTTAAGTGACTTGCCCAAAGCCACAGGCAGGGTGGTGGGCAGGATTTCTCGGACAAAAAAAAATCCCAGTAGGGGGCACACAGTGGGCCAGACCCACAGGACAGTGGGGTTGGAGTAGAGGGACAGGCCCAGGGCTGGTCAGGGTCTCCTGCCCTGAGGGCACCATGGCCCCCTTGCCCCCAGGCCACAAGCCTCCTTGTGTTCCTATAAATAATTAATTAGTCCCTGCTTACTTGTTTGTTTAGGATGAGGAGTGCTCCCCCACCGAGATGCATTTATTGCTGAATAAATTTAAATATCTAATCTTCCCTTCATGAATATTACAGCACCCTAAATAGCCCAACCGTTTCCTAAGCGCCTTGGCAAATGACCCCCGCAGGAGCCTGCCAGCCTTCCGCCCCTGCTGACTCTGAGGCGGCCCTGGCCCCAGCCCTGCCCTCTCCTGTGCCCTCCCCGTCCCAGACCTGCCAGGAGGGCCCTGGAGACTGTGCCCCTGGAGACTATGCAGAGTGTACAGGCCACGCTGCTGGCAGGAGGGCTGGGGTGGGCTCCCAGCAGGGGTGGCTGGGTGTAATTGGGGGAAGCACCTGGGACCAGGGCAGAGGGTCAGGGCTGGGGCAGAGAGAGGGCAGACAGGGCCCCCAAACAGCAGCAGCGTCAGAGGAGCTCAGGAGGGACACAGGGGAGGTCGGAGGAGCAGAAGGACTGGGAGACAGGTTCTCCAGGACAGCCCTGCTAGGCGCAGGGGGCCACCCTCAGCATGGTGGGAGCAGCCGAGCAGGCAGGTAAGGGGCGTGGCTCCAGACTGCTGGGCAGCCAGAGGTGCCCAGAGTCCCTCTGCTGCGAGGGGGATGCCGGGTGGGGTGGCGGACAGGAGCCCGGCTGCTGGCACTGGCCGTGAGCAGGGGTGTGGAGACAGCAGACAGAGCAACGTCTTCCCCAGGTGTCTGCGTGAGGAGGGTGGCCCAGGAGCCAGCCAGCCAGGGTGGGAGGGAGTTCAGGGTGGGGAGCGTTCGTCCGGGACCTGGTAGGGAGGCACTGAGGCTGGCCCCACCACCCACATGAGCTCAGTCTCCTGGGGAGACCCCAGGTTTTCTGCTGACTTGGAGTGAGGTGGGGGTTGAGTTGGAGATTGAGGTTTATTCAGATGTGGCTGAGGGGCCCAGGAAGGGGACTGAAGGTCAACTAGTAAGAACTGGGGACAGCCCCCTCCTACCAGGCAGCCCCAGGGTAGGGTGCAGAGCGGGGAGGAGGGAATGTCCCTTGTATGGGACCTAGGAAGCTGCCTCCTGTGGTCTCCAGGGGCTCAGCTTGACCCAGCATAAAAGCCAGGACAGGGTCTGGGGGTCAGAGCCAGGGGAGCCATGGGTACTGTAAACACAGGAAAGGTCAGCCCTTTGGGCCTCTAAGGACAGCAGGGCTGGATCCCCTGTGGCACTCAGGGGTGGCAGAGCAGCGAGGCTGGTGTGTGGACAGGGAGGGGCCGGCAGGAGGCGACCAGGCATCTGAGTCCCCGCATGCCGGGCTAGTCTGTCTGGTGTGCTGCTGGGAAGGTGGGGCCAGTTGTTTTCGGGGCCTTCCCTCATCTCTGCTTTGGGCAACTGCTCCCCTGGGTACCTGCACTGCAGTCACATGACCCGGGCCCGGCCTGGGTGCTGCTCAGGATGCTGCAGCCCAAGGCCTCTGCGAGCTGCACTTCCTCCCTCCACCTCCCACTTCATGCCCCCACATTAGCCCCAAAGGCCTGGCTGCAGGCCTGTCCACTTCTGCAGGAAACATTAAGTCCCTGAAACAGCTCTCAACGAGCTGCACTTCCGCACAACCCCCACAGCGGGCCAAGGTCGTCTGCAGGGCGGACAGCACTGGGAGAATGGCAGGCAGCTGTTACTGAGTGCCTGACACCAGAGGTCCCCAGGGGACACATCTCTGTGCTCGCCCCCTTATGCCCTGAACACCCTGTACACACCTTGCCTGGACACCTGCCTCCCATCACAGCCTCAGGTGTGCACATGTGGAACACGTGCCCATAGTAATGGTCCTGATAACAGCCAGTGGGCACGTGGCCTGCACTCATGCCATGCACCAGCTTAAGCACGTCACAGGAATCCTTTACTTAATCCTTCCAGCCCTATAAGGTGGGTGTCCATGCTTGTCACATTTACTTGTTGGGTAATTCAGGTCCAGAGAATTTAACTGATGTGCCCTGGGTCAAATCTGTGTGACTAGCTGAGCTAGAATTGGAACCCTGGATGTCCGGCTCCACAGCCCCTGTGGTTGCACCCTGGGGGCCAGGTGGTCAGTTGACAGCCCCACCCACAGCAGACACCCTGCACAGGCTGTACAGCCACCATGCAGCACCTGGCCCCTCAGCTCAGGGACCCTTCCTTGGGCCCCACTCTCTGCCCCCTCCCCCAGGGCTGCAGCTGCACAGGAGAGGCAGGGCAGGGGCCCAGTCCCAGAGCCCCTCCCAGGGACCCCCCAACTCCTCTGCCTCTTTCACACCCACCCCTGGGACACTCTGGGAAATCGCCTGGTGCCAGTTCCCAGTGAAGTGGCAAAATTAGGTTTAATTGGGCCCAATAGGACACAAAAGAAAAAAGAAGGGGGCAGGCCAGCTGGTGCCACCGAACCTGTGCCAAGACGTTGGGGGTAGGGCTGTGCCTCGATTTGCGCATCTGTAAAATGGAGAAATGGTGGTCCTTTCCTGCTGCTGTTCATTGTAAGGGCCAGCAGGCAGCTGGTGCCCAAAGGATTCCCTGGCACAGACCTGGGGTGTGATGGGAGCCAACGATCTGCCAGAGGTGGGCTATGTTCTCCCGGCCTGGATGCCAACTCCTCCCCTCAGGAGGGGTCACTGTCCCTATTTTCCAGATGAGGCAATAGATGCTCGGAGGGGGAAAGGACATGCCAGTGTGCCCCACTGGCACAGCCGGTCTTGACCTCGCCTCTCCCTCGAGAGCCAATCAGGCGGCGGCGCCAGGCTAGGTCGCGCTGAAAGAGCGCCTCCTCCGCGCCTCCCACCGCGCGCCGCTTGTTTATCTGGGCCCGGGTCCCTAGGGTCGCTGGCTGAGGCCCCCGAGCCGCCCTCGGATAAACAAGCCCAGGCCTGGCCCCAGTGAAGCCGGATGCGCTAACAAGGCGGCTCGTTAACGATCAGGGAGGGGCGCGCGCTGCAGCCACCCGAGCGGCCAAGAGCCACGACCAGGTGCATCTCCGCACCCGGCGCCGGGAAGGGCCTGAAAGACCCCGGAACAAGGCTCAGGCCGGATCTGCCTCTTGTAAGCAGGTGGCCTCAAGTTCATCTGTAAAGCGGGTCCGAGGGCTTGCCGCGGCCCCGAGGGGCCTCGCCTTGGGAGGCAGGCCTTGAGGATGGGTGCGCAGGGCCGGTTGGCGGTCCCGGGCTCCTCGGGCCGGGGCGTCCACTAGCTGCGGGTCCCGCGGTGCGTCCGGGCCAGAGCCGGGAGGGCGTACTTCCCCCTTACGGGGCACGGTTGGCCAGGACGCCACCGTCTCGGATCCGTCCCCGCCAGGGGAGGCCCTGGCCGCTCGGCCAGGAAATAGCAGGGTGGGCGGGGCGCGCCCCCTGCCGGCCGCCCCGCGCCGCTTCACCCCACCAGGCCCGCCGCGGCCTTGCCGGCGCCTCGGCTTCCGCAGGTGTGAAACAAAAGGGGCGGAGGGTGAGGGGAGATGCAGAGGCTGAGGAAGAAAGGTGCGGGGCAGGGTGAGTCTGGGCACGGCGTAGGGAATGGCGGGTATTCCGTGCGCGGGCCTCAGCCTTCTCTGTAAAACGGGCTCTGGCGTGGCGCGGAGGCCCCGCGGCTCACTGCCCCTGCCCTGCAGTGGACGGCTGCATTCACCGGGCCGCCGGACCCCTGCTCACCGACGAGTGCCGGACCCTGCAGAGCTGCGAGACCGGCAAGGCCAAGATCACCGGCGGCTATCGGCTGCCGGCCAAATGTGAGTCCCACACCTCCACTCCCGTGGGGCGCAGACAGGACACCTTGTGTACGGGGGGATTAGGAGAGCAGCCCCACAGAATTTCTGAAGGCCTCCTTAGCCCCTCCTGGCACACCTGGGAAGCAGGTGGCGGGGAGGGGATGCGTGGAGGCTGGGAAGAGGCAGGACCTGCAGGGAGCGGAACAGATGAGAGGGCAGCGCCTTCGCGGACCCACTCGCGCCCCTTGTCTCAGCCGGGGCCATACAGATGTGGGGAGCGGACCCCGCGCGGGCCTGTGGTCTGTCGAGGTGTGCATTTGGGTTGGAGGAAACAGTGTACGCCAACATGGGTGGAGTCCTCCCCGGGGAGTCTCAGAACTTGGGGGAGAAGGCCTGTTTCTTGTCCCCTCCGGGGCCCAGGCCGGCAAGGAGAGAAAGCCGAGGACCGCGTGGACACCCCGGCCGGTCTGACCCGTCGCCTCCCACAGATGTCATCCACACGGTGGGGCCCATCGCCCACGGAGAGCCTAGCGCCAGCCAGGCGGCCGAACTCCGCAGCTGCTACCTAAACAGCCTCGACCTGCTGCTGGAGCACCGGCTCCGCTCGGCGGTGAGAGGCGTCTGGTGCCTGGCGGCAGGGGCGGCTGGGGGCCGGGGAAGACAGGCGGGCGGGAGGGGCCGGGGCGGAGAGTGACGCCGTCCCCTCTTCCCTCCCACCCTCACCCCCACGCCACCCCCGCCCCAGGCGTTCCCCTGCATCTCCACTGGCGTGTTTGGTGAGTGGGTCAGGGAGCAGGAGGGCGGGGGCGGGGAGTGGGCGGGCCCAGACGCAGGGAGGGGCCCGGGCGCTCCTGACAGTGGGCGGGGCCTGGTGCGGGCGCGTGTGACCGGTCCGCGGGAATTGGGCGCGGCGCAGGGCGCCCTGAGCTGGGGTCTCATTCCCGCCGCTCCCGGTCCCCACTCAGGCTACCCCAATGAAGCAGCGGCTGACGTAGTGCTGGCTGCGCTGCGTGAGTGGCTGGAGCAGCACAAGGACAAGGTGAGGCCTGGGCGCAGCCGAGGGGACCGGATGGGGTGGGACGACCGGGTGCATCTTGGCCCTGCTGACCAGCCCCACTAGTCAAAACTGGGAGCAGTGGTGCAGAGGACCCAGCCCATGGGGCTCTGGCCGCCCAAGCCCTCTGCGTCTCCTCCTTCCCTCCCGCGGCGGCGAGAAGGGGATGGCAGAGTGGTCGCCGCGAACCCCTTGTGCGAAGGGTGCGTTCTGAGCCTTAAACCGAGTCCATGAGCACCTCAAGGGCAAGGCAGGTGGAAGCCTGCAGGGGCAGGGGCACTGGTAAGACCGAGGAGCCGGGAGCCAGGGTGTGGGTGGCCCCTACACGGCCTGAGTAGCCTCTGGCGCAGGTGGACAGGCTGATTATCTGCGTGTTCCTGGAGAAGGATGAAAACGTCTACCGCCAACGGTTGCCCCACTACTTCCCCGTGGGTACGTACTCCACGGTGCCTATGCCCCTGCCAGCCCCTGCCAGCCCCTGCTGCTCCCTCGTGCACCACGAGGCAGGTTCTCACTGTTCTCTGCCTTCCAGCCTGACAGCACCCTGCCCCCCACCCTGACCAGGACTGGTAAGCAGGGCCTGGCATGCTGTGTGGCTGCCCACTAACACCTGCCCACCTGCCGCCCCGCTCACCCCCACGCAAGGAAGCCAGGGAAGCAGCCTGGGAGGCTGGGGGAGCTCACAGCCCACCACACCCTCTGACTCTCTGCCCTGCCCGCAGACTTGCCTGGGCCTGCTGGACCTCAATCTCAGCTCTAAGGTCGCTGAAACCTGCAGGTGGGCCTGAGACTGGCCACCTCATTCTTTCCCCCAGGCCCCTGCCCCTCAGAGGCCTCCTAATAAAGACCACTCTTGTAGCTTCTGCAGTCCAAGCTCTGGCTGGGGGTGAGGGAGGCAGCCCAGAGGCGTGAACAGGTGTTTTAGCTTAAAGGGCTGGCGGGAGCTCTTGGTGAGCCAGGCGGGTGGAGGCACAGGCCGGAAGGCAGAGGTGGGCAGCAGCACTTCACATTTATTGAGGGCCTGCCCCCAAGGAGCTCACAGCCTGGGGGCCGAGACCCCAAATGTGCTGGGGTGGGGAAAGAGAAGAGATGACGGGCAAATAGAAGGCAACGCAGAGACAATGTGGCCCGAGCAAGGGGGTGCAAAGCAGAGACAGGCAGGGGCCTGCAGGCGGTGGGGGGAGGAATAGCCGCCTGGCGAGCCCTGGGGCCTGCAGACTAACCGCAGGCTTGAAGGCTGCCCCTGCCCCACCAGGTTGGCACCACAGGGGGTGCCCCACTTTTCCACCTGCCCTGAGCCAGACCCCACCAGCACCTTGGCCCTCTTTAGTCAGGACTCCCCAAGCATGTAGCCTCTAATGGAAGGCAGGCACCTGGGGTCCTGGCCAGGAGGGCAGGGTAGAGGCCGAGCCTATAAGGGAGTAGCTGGAAGCCTTGGCAGACCTAGGTCCCTGGGCAAGTTCCCAGGGAGCTTCCAAGATCCCCTTGGGAGTCCCTGGGCCAGCTAAGGAGGAAAGGTGGGGAGGCCTAAAGGGAAGGGAGAACCCCACTAACCAGGAGGGGTCCTCAAGAGACCTAGCCCCCTCAAAACTTCTGGTGGGGAGACTTGGGGGTGGACAGGCAGAGAGCCTAGAGGAGTCCAGTTGGGGAGCAGGTGGACAGCCAGACATAAAGCAGCCAGGCAGAGAGCAGCAGAGCAGGGACACGCGCACACATGGCTCACCACCAGCATCCCCTTTAATAAAACACGGAGGTTGTGTGATGGGGAAGGGGGGAGTGAAATATAACCATTTACAACCACAAAAAACCTCTGTACATGTCTAGCGCCTGGCAGAGGGGCGGGCGGGTAGGCGGGCAGTGCAGGCCGGGCCGGCCCTATTTGTAGAGGATGTCGTAGTGTCCCGGCCGGTAGAGAAGGTAGACCTTGGGCTCAGAGCCCTCGGGGAAGACATGCGGGTTAGTGGTGCCGCCCTCGCCGCGGTCCATGTACTCCACCTGGATGGAGACACTGAGGGCCTGGGCCAGCGCGATGATGTGGATGTGGTCACTCTCCTTGCACATGGGCTCCACCTCCTGCGGCACAGGCGCGGGTCAGGGCCGGGGCCTCAGCGTCTTCCCCGTGCCCCTACTGATCCCTGTGCGCGCCCCCAGCCCCAGTGCTCCCCACCCTGAGGTCCTGAGTGTGAGAGGTGGGGCGGGGCTGGCACCTGCTGGCAGAACTCCTTGACAGTCCGCCCACCCTCGATGAAGTGCTCGAAGAACTTGCTCTCCCGCTGCAGGTAGCCTGAGGTGAGCAGCCGCAGGTAGACCACCAGGTAGTCCGAGGTACTCTGGTCGTTGAAGGAGGCCAGCAGCTCAGCTACTGAGGTCTGCTTCTCCACCTGCTCGATCAGGTCCATGAACTGCCGCCCAATGGGGACAGAGGGCAAGATGAGGGAGGAGGGGGTGGATCAACCCTGCCACAGCCCGCCCGCCTACCCTCTACTGTGGCCAAGCGGGTGACTGGTGGCTGGGCTCACCGTGTTGTGGAAATCCTCAATTGTGAACTCAGTGAAGCCCTGGGACACCAGGTCGTCCTTGCTCTTGGCAGACACAGCCTTGAACCTGTGGGTGGGAGGGAAAGGGAGGCCAGCATGGGCTCCCCGGCCAGCAGAGCAGGGGCCCAGAGAGGAGAGCCCAGGCATGGGGACCCCTACCCTCATCTTAGAACAGAGGCCCCGAGAGGGGCCCAGCCTCTTGTCTGGCCGCAGGTGGAGCTGCACTGCCTGGTCATCAGGAGGGAAGAGGGAGCCCCATACCCCCTCATGGAACTCTCAGCACCCCTCTCAGTGCCCACCCTCCTCACCGCTGCAATTCCTTGCTGTCATCCAGCAGCGCCTCCAAGTGGGAGAACCCGAAAGCACGATAGAAGCAGTTTCCGTCAGGCCTGGTCTTGCGGATGTAGGAGTATTTCTTGTGGAGGTCCTGTAGAGAGGCAGCCCCAACCCACCCACCCCCGTGCCCATCAACATCAGGCCAGAACCACGGCAGGCCAAGGAAACTCCCCAACAAAGGTCACACCACAGCAGGTGCCAAACCGAGCTCCAAGCAGCCACCTGCCGTCCTTGGGTACTGACTCTGGTGATGGGAGTCTGTGAGTGACCCACTTCTTAGAGCCCCCAAAGCCTCAGGAAATTGGGACTTATATGCACACTGGCTGCATGGGTCACCAAAGTGGTCACCAGCCGCTGGGCTGGGAATGCCACGCTGCTGGGCCTGCAGGGCTGCTTGCTCATACAAACAGGCAAGTGAATCAATCCTTGACCAATGTAGCTTCTCCCTCCCACCCACAGGTTTAAGAACTCCAGGGCAAACATGTTAGGACAAGGGTGCAGTGCGGGCTCCACTCCACCCAGCCTAGGGCAGGAACAGCCTCCCTGCCTCCTTCTAAACTCTAACCTGCCCACTCGCAGGTACCAGCTCTGGTTCACCAGCTTGTTTCCTCCCCAAACTCAATGACTGTCTTCTGTCTGCTGCACCTTCCCACACCAGTGGGCCATCAGCGGGGTCTGGTGAGCAGGCCTCACGCCCGCGGCTTGAGCACCCTGCCCTTCTCCGTTCTCCGTAGGCCCCTACCCCTCTTCCTGATGGCCTCTCTTCCTTTTTGACATGGATTGAGCACCCCGGCCTCCAGCAGCCAAGCTGCCCTCGCCTTCTCCTCTCTCCTGATCCCAGGAGGGTCTGAGGCTGCCACCAGAGCCCCCCCTCTCTTGGGCTCAAGGACACTGAGCCACGAGTCTCCCCGCCTCCTGTACCATCAGTTTTTCTGTCCCTACTGGTTTAGACCCGTCAGCAGATGAACACAAGACTTGTTCTCACTTTCAAAGAAACATCCTCTGCTTCACATGAAGTCCTTTCCAGCTCCTGCCCAACTTCTGTGCTCTCCTTCACAGCAAAGCTGCTCTGCTCACTGCCTGTTTCTCCTGTCCTGTGACCCCAGTCCAAGCAGGCTCTTACTGAAGGTCACAGATGCCCTCCTACGGGTATCAAACCCCCTCCTTCCCAGACTGGCCCCTCCCGTGGTGACCCCTCTCCTGGTCCCCCTCCCACCTCACCGCTGCTCCTCACCCTCACGTGAAGGGCAGGGGCGCCACCAAACCACACAGCACCCTTCCTCAAGACACCGTGTGTCACCTGCCAAAGGCATCACGCCACACACCCATCCACAGTGCCATCCTGTGAACAGCGCCACCCGCTCAGGCCTGGGATACCTGGATACCTTCTGCTGGCCAACTCTCTCTCTGGACTTTTCAGTCTTGGAATTTAAACAGCCCCAAATATAACTCTGTGCCCACTTGTATCTCAGCCCTCAACTCAATTCTGACTCACACATCCAACATGCTGGGCCTGACCTCCCCACTCACCTGCTCCTCCCGGCCTTCCCCTCAATTACCTGCAACTCCGCCTCTCACCTGTCCAAGCCAGAACCTTACCATCACTGCCAACACCCTCTCACGCCACACCCAGCCCAGAGAAGACCCTCCAGTGCCATCTTCAATACAGAATCCAACTGCTTCTCCCCTTCACTCCACCCCCTGGTCCCAAGCACTCCACCTCCTGCTGCTTTTATTGCAAAAGCCAAGCCCCCTGCCCTGACCCCACTCCCCCCGGCAATCCATCCAGCCTGCAGCCAGAGCCACAGTAGCTGCCTGTAACCAAGCCCCATCTCCCTCCCAGTCCCTGTGGCCCCCAGCCCTCCTGCCCCCTGCTCTGCTCTAGCCACACTGGCCTTCACACCACTCGAGCCCCCCAGTGTGCTCCTGCCCAGGCCTCAGCCTGCACTGCTTGGCCCAGGCAGCCACCACCCGCTCCCTGGCCTCCTGCAGTTCCTTACTCAGACACCACCTTCTGAGCGAGGCCTCTGCTGCCCACCCCATGTAAAACTGCAAAGCCTCCCACTCCCCGTCTCCTTTACCGCTTTACTGTCCTCCACAGCACTTACCACCTTCGGACGTACACATTTTAGCTACCTCTGGCTCACATCTATCTTTCCACTCTGAGGTTTAAGTTTCCTGAAGGCACTCTACCTCCAGTACCCAAAACTGCCTGGCCTGCAATGTGTGCTCACAAAGGTTAAACCAACAGCACACAATATACACACAGACTCCCAATCTCTGCAGCCCCTAGAACAGCTACTGGAATCATTCTGGGCACTATCTGGGTCAGGCCCTTTCCTGAGGGCTAATGTCCAGGATCCGATTAACCTGTATAGTGACCCATTTCACAGAAAAGCAAAGTCATCCTGGCCTGCTTATGCTCTGCTACCTGGGCTTAGGCTCCTCCTAGGGAGAAAAGAGGGGCTCAGAGCACACAGAGTGGGGTGTCGTGGGCACTGAGGCAGATCTGCACAGACAGCACACAATGGACACTTCAATACTTGCTAAATGACTTGATGGGAAGAAGCCAAGTGGCCCACCGGTCGATTTTTCCGGGGGGCCTCAGTGTGACAGGTAGGTCTTGATACAGGAGCCCTACTCTGCTAACCCACCACAGGGGAAGAGGAAGAACCCGCAGCTTCCCATGCTCGGGCTGTGTGCCGGGCACTAAACTCAGCATGTGGCCACTGCCATCTCCCAGCCTCACTCACCCTGAGACACAGAGATGAGGGAACAAAGGCTCTGAGAAGTCCAGTGTGTTGCCCAGGATCCCACAACTGAAAGTGAAGTCAGCACTTGAACCCAGGTCTGATGGGCCCCAGGCTAGTGCCTTCATCTCTCCACAGGCCTCTTGAGTAAATCACAAACACCCTGAGCAAGGGGTCAGATGAAACCACAAGCCACACACACAACTGCATCTGAAGGTGTACTGTTTGGCCCACACATTTCCAATGTGAACTAGCTGCCGAGAACTAGCTGTTAGAAGTTTGGAGATTTCACATCAAAATCTGGCTCACCTTGGAAAAACACATCCAAGAACAATGGGACGACAGGCAAGGACACTCCCACTTGCCCCTAGGGCCTCCACTCTCTGCTGCAGCTGACAAGGTGCTATGGTGCCCACTGCCCACCACCTGACCTGGCCTTCAGTCGTCTGAGTTACCTGCCTGGCCTCTGACGTGGATAACCACGAAGGCCCTCCTTTCAGGTGGAAGGGTCTAAGCACCTCTGATCTTTGGCAGGGTGGGAGGTAGGGATTGGTGGTGGTGGTGGGGGTAACATTTACTACCCCAGGCTGTGCCTACTAGATTCTGTTTACATGTACCCACTGTCACTTTCCACCCTCCCAGCTCAAAGAGAAGAAAATGAGTGGTTAAGGAGCTTACAGGGCTTAGCACCAAGGCCAGTAGGCCCCCTTTTCCTCACTGCTGCCCATCTCTCCAGAGATCCCACAGCAGGCTGTAGGACCCACCTCTGCTGGAATCCCCCTCCCTCAGGCCTTCCAGGGCCCCACAGACATCATCTCCCTCAGTCTCACAACCTTGACCCACTGTGAGCAGAAGCTTTTGTACAGAGGAGGACCCTATGCTCAGAGACACTGAAAGACCTGCTGAAGATGGATCTGGTGTATGGCTGAGTCAGGATTTAAACTGAGGTCTTTTTGATTCCAGGGTCTGCATACCTAAGAACCAACATCAGAAGGCACCCCAATCCCTCTCCCAGGCCAGGCCCAGCCAGGTGCAGGTGTGTAGCAGGCACACTCCTGCCTCTATCCCCAGGGCTCTTCCTGCCCCCTAGGCCAGGCTCCAACCTTGATCTTCTGTTGATAGATGTTGTCATCCTCAGCATACTCTTTGTACAGGACGGAGAGCTCCAGCCTCTCTGAGACAAGAGGGTTCTGCACTGCAATCTGCAGAGGGGCAGGAAATCCATCATCTTCTGGCAGGCAGATGGAGTAACCCACACCTAACAGCCACAACACCTAAATGAGGGGCACTGGGCCAGTCACCCAGTGGCACAGTGACCCTTCCACCCCCACCCCAATAATGGTATCTAGTACCTAGCACAGCTTGGAGAGGAGGAGGCTTCCAAAGCAGATATAAGCAATAGGCCTCAGGCCCAGCCTATGTGTCCTTATAATAGGGCCTCTGGCCACAGCCCCTCACCTCTTGCTGAATTCGATCCTGCTGAGCCATGATGGCTTCATCATAGGCAAGACAGTTAACACCTGGAAGGAAGAAGGCCAAGGATCAGAGGGCCCTGGCTATCTCCGCTTCAGGCAGATGGGTGGAGGACAAGAGCAGCCCAGGGCCAGGAGAACAGGCTTGGAATCCAGAAGCATGAATCTTACACCCTGTTCCACCCAACTGTGCGATCTTGGCAAAGTCCCTGCCCCTCCCAGGCCTTAGTTTTCTCATCTATAAAATGAGGGGCAGAGGTGACCATCCCCCAAGGTGTGTTCTTCCAGCTCTAACCCCCTCTTTCCCCCAGCTCTCTAACATCACTTCGCAGCAGCCTGGGAGCGCTCTGAGGCGGCAGCGTCTCTTGGGGAAAGCAAGACGAGGAGGCAGAGTCCTGGGCTGGATGAGAGCCTCCTGTGAGCATGCACTTTACTCAATCACACCCTTCCTTCTGCTGCCTTAGGTTTTCTTAATGGTGCTCATTTTAAAGATAACAAAAACAAATGAAGATAGGTGAAGAAATCTGACCAAGGTCACAACTAGTAAAGACCTGTGGTCAAATCCAGCTTTGTCTAATTCCAAAGTCTGACTGCTTCACCACACCTCTCCTCTGCTGCCTCATGGCAGGAGCTTCTCCTCAGCTGTCAAAAGGGCCAGTGCCACCACGGCCCATCACTGAAATGCCAAAGAGGAGGTGGTGCCCGAAGAGGCATGCTGTTAAATGCTCAGGTCCACCCTATGGACCCCACTCTAAGCAGCCACTGGTGAGGGGCCAGGAGACCAGACTTAGGTCATCTTGAACAAGTCCCTTCTGAGGACCTGGGTCTCCCAGTGTTGTCCCTCCAGTGTAGTTAGAATGGGGTGAATATGCTGAATGACTTTTAAGGCCAATCCCTTTTAGCCTAAGCATCCAGGATCTTCAGCTGGGCGTGAACCCAACCCTACCCTGTCCTGCAACAGGGCTGCCCCTCCCACTGAAGTGACCTATTCGGTCCCCAGGGCCAAACCATGGGTGAAAAGAGAGGGTTAGGGTTGTGAAAGGCCCAACTCTTCAAGAGGTCTAAGAAAACAATGCCCAGGTAGGCGGAAGGGGGCTGCAAGGCCAGAGGAGGGGGCTCTCCCGGAAACGACGGCTGCAGTCCTCGGTGGCACACACCGGTGGCCGCTCACAACCCTGGGCCGCCGCAGCATCCCGAGTGGCCCGCCCAGTCCTTTGTGCTCCGCTGCCTGGCGTAACTCGACGCCTTTCCGAGCGCATGTTGCTCTAGAGAAGGCAGGCGTCCGGGCCCCGGCCTAGACAGACTGCAAGGAACCGGGCGGGAGAGCTGGAGACCCGGAGACCGGGGAGCAGGGACCCCAGCTAGGAGGGGGCTGGGCGCGGGGCGGGGCGGCCCAGGCCCCGCCCCGAACGCGCTCTAAAGGGAAGAGCCGCGGACCTGGACCCGCCCCGCTCGCTCGTGCGCCGGCCCGCCTGCCGGGCCGGGGGTCGCCAGCTCTTTCCATTATAAGGGGGAGGGGAGGCGGCGGCAGGGGCGGAGGTAGGAGCCGTCCGCGCGCTTCGCCCCGGCCGCCCGCGGCCTCACTTCCGGCCTCCTCGGGAAGCGGCGGCCCGGCATCGCCCTCGCGAGCCCAGGCCGGACAGCCCTTCCCCGGTCACTACCTTCGGAGTCACTGCCCAGCGGCTCCTGCTTCTGCTGCTGAGGCTCCTCCGCCGCCATCTTTAAACAGCGCCGCACTGTCGACCGCTTCCGGGTTACCGGTTGTCCTCCTCCCGGAAGAACTCCCCTCCTCGCGGCCCCTCCTTGGAAACGCCCCTAGCAACGGGATCTTCTCGGGCGTCGACTCCCTTAGGTTGCGGGACTGTGTTGCCACAGCGACGGGACAGCCGCCCTCCAGTCGAACACTGGCTTGGCTCCAGCCTCCCAGTCTCCCAAAGCTCCTGGTGGAGTGTCCTGGAGCCAATGCAGATTTGTCTGGAGTGTGAAGCGCGGATTGTATTCTGAGCTAAATAGGAAGATGAAATTAAAATCACCAAAGGCAGCACTGCTGCTGCGGGCTCCAGAACTCGCGGCAGGTACTTGCAGCACGTGGCCCAGGCTACAGCAGAGCCCTCGGCATCACTGCCCCTCCACCGAGCCTCGGTTCAGGGCAGACTTCGGTGTCCTGCTTCCGGCAGGAAAACGTGCCCCTTGGGACCAAGGCCAAAGTCTTAGGATCTAACTTTGGACTCCGTGCTCTACTGGTTATGGGAAAACGAGGTCTTTTTAAAAGAAAGGAGTTGATAAAAATGAAAACAGGTAAGTGGTTGTCAGCGTTTAGGGAGGGGGCTGAGGCTGGAGGGAAAGGAAGTGGGTGTGACTGTGAAAAGGACACCGGAGGGATCCTTCTGGAGATGGAAACGTTCTACATCTTGACTGTATACGAATGTCCTGATTTATGCTGTACTGAAGTTTTGCAAGATGCAAGATATTACCAGTGGGGGAAACGGTAGAGATCTTTCTATGTAATCAGTAAAATTGCCTGTGAATTATCAAAAAACAAAATGTTTTAAAAGTGCCAAGGCCTTGGATGCTCAAGATGTTATTTAGAGAGGTTACAGTCTGGGACTCTGGCTCCCAATTTGGAATTGGGGACCTTTCTCATGTCATGACAGTGAGCTTTTAGCACTCGAGAGGCTGTGCCCGATTCCCAATCAGACAGATCCCTCAGTTCATGACAGCACAGGAGTGGACTGTGACAGGTTTTCATGAGTTATGTCCATGTCCAGAGCAGGTGCAGTTGTGTCTGGGCTCACCACCCAGCAAGCAAAGCCTGCAGGGCCTTCTCAACAAGTGCAACAAATGCCAAATCTGTCCCAGCAACAGTGCAAATTACTTATTGGGTCATTGAACACTCGGGTTGCTTCCAAGTTCAGGCAAGCAAAGGGTCCACACAATGCGGACCCCATGCCTACAAACTATTCATTCCTTTTCCTAATTTTAACAATGAAATCTGTAACTGTCAATCAGATCTTCAGTTACTAGAAGAGAGCTGGAATTAACTAAATGAGCTAAGACAGCTGATGACAAAAACATGATTTCTATTTGGCTTTTCAAACTTTTGAAAGTAGCGGTAAGAAACCACCCCTACCTCCCTACTTCGATGATGGAGTGGGGGAGGGGGATAGGGGGAGCTGGGGTTGGGACTAATGGTCAGGACAGGGAACACAGCTGTCAGGAGAGCAAGAAGGAATCCCAGTAGTGGCCCAGTGTTGGACGACAGCCAGGCAGCCAACACCAAGTAAAAACCTACCTCCAACGGTGCGGGGCTTGAAGAACAGACCCATACCCTCAGACTACAAAGAGCCGGTAAATGCGGGTCCTCTCTCCTACCTCCTGCCCAGCCCTCTGCTTCCCCTCTTGTCAGGCAGGATGGGAAGGAAGTGGCCAGAAGGTTAATAATAGCTCTTAACCCTCATTCCATCTCTCCTGTTACTTCTACCATTTTAGGATTTTGAGTATCCTGCATCTAAAACCCAGCTGCACATTTGCCAGGAGGCATCAGCATAGCTCCAGACGTTTATCTGTGCCTCCCAATTTGCCAACACAGAAAAGGTCCAGCGCTGCTGGCATTGGCTGCTGAGGCCTGTCGTGAAACAGGTAGCACTGGGTTCGCTGCTGCGGGATACAGTTGCTAAGGTGACAGGCAGCAGCCCAGGACCTCATCTTCCACAGTGCTAACAGCACAGATGCCTCCTCACAGCCCTGCTGGCCTGGAGCGTGTCCAGACTCCAACTCCATGTCCATAGCATTCTGTCAAGCAGAGGAAGAGAAGCCCCCATACCAGGGCCCAGGGATGGTCAAAGCTCATTTGCTAAGGAAGAGCTTAGAGAATAGCACTGAGGTTCAGTGGAGGCGCATGGCTTCCAGGCCCACCCAACCACTTCCACTTCTCAGGGAAGGGGGCCAGGCAACAAGGACATAGCACAGAGCCTGGGACAGCCACAGTCCTCACAGAGGTGATACCCAGGAGAAAGCCTTGAAGGTGAACCAAAGATAAGGGCAGCAGTCCTTTCCAAGGCAGGCTTGGGAGTCAGGCAGCTGGCCAGATGGGAAGAGTAGGGGCATGCCCAGCCCCCAGGTGGACCTCTGAAACTGTTGCGGCAGGCAGCCGGCCCCAAAATCACGGCCAAGCATTTGACAGAGCGAGGCCAGGCTGATGAAGCTGAGTAGGAGCTGCACCTCAGAGCTGCTCGCTGGGTTGATACTTGCCTCTAGGATTCAGGCCACGTAAGGCAGAATGCAAGCAGAGGAGCGGCAGAGGAGGCAGAGGGAGAAACCCCTCAACCCCACGGACACCACCCTCACTCCCCAGTGCGGCAGTCCTGGAAATGTCTCACATTCTAGTTCACCTCAAGTCTGGGTGGATCACTGGTGCCAGCCCCTCCCGTGAGAGCCTCCCAGCACCAGGGGAATGATACATTCGTTTTCTTAGTGCTAATGTAACAAATCACCACAAACCTAGTGGCTTACACAAATGTATAATCCTAACAGTTTGAGAGGTCAAAGGTCTGGTATGGGCTTAGTCCAGGTACCTGACTAAAATCCAGGTATCTGCAGGCTTTGTTCCCTGCCGGAGGCTCTGAAGGAGAACCTGCTTCCTGCCCATGCAGGTTGTTGGCAGAATTCAGTTCCCTGCAGCTCTAGGCCTGCGGCCTCCTGGATTGCAGTCCACTGTTCCTGATTTTACAGCATCTGCCATGCCTGTGGCCTCCCCCACCCACTGTCACTCTGGAGTGGACACCCACCCGTCCAGACTCAGGATCTGACAGAACCCCCAGACACCCGCCTACAAAAAGCTGTTGGAGTACAGGGAGCCTTGTTTTCTCTACAGGGAATGGCCCCAGGGCCTCTGATCTGATTAGGGGTGAGAAAAGGACACTGAAGGATTATCAGTGGCCACACTGAGGACCAAGGGGAAGATGGGGGGTCAAGCATGACAGGTCACTTGCACCCTAAACTCTCACTCACCCCCAAGTGTATGACCCTGAGTGCCACTTGTGCTGTGGGACCCAGCAGCCTGTGAGAGATCAGAGGAGCTGTCAGGCTTGCTAAGGGTTTCCTCAAACCAAGTCCTGTCGGACTCACCTATAACTGCAGGCTTTCCCGTCAACATGAGGGTGGCTTTAAGATGCACAGCTCTGGGCTGGAATAGTCCTCCTGGGTCTGGGGACCATCATGTCCTCTAGGGTTCTGGGGCACAAAAATAGGGGACACCCAATTAAAACAAAACCCTTGGCAGGGTAGGGGGGTTACCATTAAAACTCAAGAACAGGCCACTCTCCTCTCCTATTGTCATTCTTATTGTGAGGCAGCCCATGGCCTTATCTATACCCAGAGCAACCCTGAGCCAACCGAGGGTCAAGCAGCTCTGAGCCCTCTGCTCAGGAACAATGAATAGGAAAGCTTCCCAGTGAGGCAAAGGATAGAATAACCCCATTGTTTGGGAGACCTGAAGCCCTTTCCCCAAAAACAAGGGAGGTATTGAGGTACCTGCAGCTGACAGGTGTGTGCCCCTCATTCAGCACCCAAGCCTGGCTCAGTTCAGCCTTTCAGATCGACATGGGCTCTCCCGCTCCACTGGCAAATACCCCAACCCGTGCACACCTTCCAGCTTTCTAGGTGCTGTCCCTTCACATGCAAAGGATGGTTTTTGTTAAAGTAAACAAGCCTTTTAGGAGGCTGGCATCCAATTCCCTACCCTTCAGGGAAGCAGCCATTGGCAGGAGCAGAATTTGCCACAGAATCAAGGCACTGGGTCCCACTGGCATCACTGGGCACCACACTGAATGGCCAGTAAAGACTAGACAAAGGGAGAGCAGAGCCCACCTTCAGCACCTAAGTCAGAAAACAGGAGCCCTGCAGAGGAGTGGCTGACACCCAGTGCCTAACACCAACCACTCCCTAGAACCCCTCATCTCTCACCTGGCATCTTTACCCACCATCCCTGCCCCAGGTGTCCTGGCAGCCTCAGATCCACAGAAGACACTGATTGAACCTGTGTCTACTCAAAAAATACCCACATCATCCCAGCAAAGACACAAAGGAGAACTAAAGCTTTGTCCTCCTCCAGGTGGGAGGCCAGCAGGTCTGAGCATTCCTTCAAGACCCTGGCAGTCAGAATTCCAGCTCAGTATGAAGCATGCATCCTCTGAGATAAGGAGGCACCCCCAACCCCCAGGGAGAATCACTGAGGAAGGGCCCTGGGGATGGAGTGGCAAATTCCCCAAGCCTAGAAGGGGAGGCGACAGGGAGGCAGAAAGGGACAACAAGGAAGCCAGTCCATAAGCATTTACTGATACAGTGCTAAAGGGAAAAGGGCCCGAGGTTGACATAAAAAAGCAAGATCCTGTAAAGTGCTCCACCTCCAACTAGGAAGAGGAACAAGCACCTGGGAAGTTGCTGGAGCACCGACGAGGACAGGGAAGGCTGGCCCTATAGAAAAAGGACTTCCAGCTGCAAAGCTGGCCTCAGTAGGGGAGAATCACAGACACACACACCACCTTGAGCTTGGCACAGCCAACAGAGCCGTAGGGGATGATCACGAAAAGCTGCCCAATGACAACAGGGTTTGTTTTCCTAAGAAGCCAGAAAATATTTAAACACAGGAAAGCATGCAAAGGGAGCACCACTTCCAGGCAACAAGGACACTCACAACCTACCACAGGGCAGCCAGCCAGCTGGGACATGCCCGCAGCCAGGCCCTCCCCACACCCCCATCCAACACCATCCTCAGCTCAAGTATGGAGGCAGGAGCCCAGGCCAAAGGCACGATGAGTTTCTGAAGCAAGGTTTAAACAGACTTTATTGTTGCAAGGGGGGGGGGCTCTACTGAGCAGGGCTTTATAAACCAATATATGTGGTCCCAGGATGTCACCATGGAGAGGTTGAGAGGTCATGATTGCAGAAGAGGTCACTGTAACTGAAGGACATGATCCAGGGGAGGCCGGCCAGGAATGCAGCAGACATGATCAGGACAGGCCAGGGGTGGTCAGGTCACAGGGGGAGGGGGAGGACAGCCCCCTTCACTCCCGCTTCTTGTAGCTCTCCAGGTGTGACAGGACCCAGCCCGATGGCAGGAGGAAACACAGGAAGCAGGAGGTGAGCCCAATGGCGACATCCTACACAGAGCACAAGAAAGAAGGAACGCCCAGAGTAAGGATTCCCCCAGGTTCCGGTATCCAGCCATCTTCCCAGGCAGCAGAAAGCCACTCTCAGGGGGTGAAGATTCAGGCTCCGAGGAGGGACATACACAGCAGATCCAAGGCCCGCCACCCTAGGCCTTGAGGTAAAGCATCAGATATCAGGGCAAGGACTAGCCTGGGTTAGGATCTGTGCAGAAATCCACCCCACTTTGATAAAATGAAGGGACAGAAACAAGGACGTAAACCTGTTTAAAGGCTGGTCTGCTGGGAAGCAGGAACCTTGCAGAGACCACTAACTAGAAATACAGCTCCCCCTCATTGCCTTACAAGCCTTCCCATCTCCTGTCCAGGACTGCTATTCAGCCTTTGGGGCTAGGCATGCAGGACTTTTTACAGCCACTTCCATATTCCCTAAGAGCAATCTACATCAAAGCACAACTTGGATTCAAACTTGTGTTCAAATTCCTTTGTTGCCACTGAAGGTGTGACTTTTGACAAATCAATACACTGCTCCTAAATTTCAGTTCCCTCAATCAGTAAACGGTGATAAAGGCCCCTTCTTCTCGGGGTCTCTGGGAGGACTGCATGACCAGCACAGCAGTCTTAGCACAGTGTCTGGTACCCAGCAGGCACCCAGCAGATGCCAGTTGCAATTATTATAACTATTATTTCCTCAATCGCAGCGCTCTCCCGGCGCTGCCCCAAACTGGAGGTCCACTAACCTGGATTCTGAACACTCGCCACTGAGAAAATGCATAAAAACGCCAAATTGGTGAAAGTCATAGGTTAAAGTCTCCCACATTTCTGTAATTCCAAGAACTACAAGGACCTACTGGGATCCTCCTCACCCCGCTTCCCTAACGATCAATAGCGGGAACAACGATTATCGTCGCTGACAGTCGTCAGGCGCCTCGGTGAGCCAACGAGTAAACAGGCTCAAAGAGCGCTAAGGGCTCGAAGCTGCACGGCGAACAGGCGACAGGGCCTGACCCGAGATCCTGGGCCTGACTGGGCAGCGATGTCGCCCGGGCACCGGCCCCTTGTTGGCGCCCAGACCTGCGCGGCCGCTTCCCCGGGCGCCGCAGGTCGCGAGCCCACAGCGGGACCCCGCGCTGGCCCGCGGCGTCTCCCTCGAGTTCAAATTCCTTCTTTGCCCCCGTGTGACTTTTGACAAGTCCATGCACTGCTCCTAGATTTCAGTTCTCTCAACTACCAAATGGGGGGTGGGCTTTTTTTCTCCCGCACCCTTCCCCTCCCGCTCACCACGGTCCCGAGCTGCTCCCGCGGCGGCTTGGAATGGATCTGGGCACGCGGCACCGGCAGCCGCCGGGCAGGGCCAGTCAGGCCCCTCAGCAGCAGCGGCGCCAGCACCGACATGACCACAGGATCCTGACTGCAAAACAGGGGCCCAAGGTCGGGAAGTCAAAATGGCGGCCCCGGCCGGAAGTTCCGGAACTGGCGCTGTCTGGAAAAGGCGACCCGGAAGTCCCTCGGAAATGACGCAAGGAGGCACCACACGCCTTGTCAATTTTTGGCGCTTTCCTCGAAACAACCAACCCACGCCATCCTACCCCCGACAGGCGGGGCACGGAGGGGAGCTCTTTTCGGTTACTCACCGACCTCAAAGCAGCCTTTCCTCATGAGTGACATCGAAGACCACCCAATCACAGAAGCCAGGAGCCTAGGCGGTACTCTTCACTCCTCCCCCCATTCATTCTCTTAAATCTTCTCTCTATTCACAAATCCCCCCTCCGCCGCGCCTCCATTATTTCTGGCTGGAACTTCTGATACTAACCTCGTAATTGAACACTCCCCATTAGTGTTACCCCGTCCGATTCCAGTCTTCATGCCGTGGCAGCGACCTTCTGTCTTCCCCCATTCTTTCCTTCTTTCTTCCTTCCCTCCCTTTCTATTTTAAACATACATCTAACCAAGTCATACACCTACTTTAAAAACTTTGTGGCTCCTCATTGCCTACTGAACAAAGTTGCGATTCCTAGATGTCACTGTCCAACCTCATCTCGAAATATTCCTCACCCTCCTCCTTGCTCACTAGTCCTCCCCACCCCCTAAGCCTTTGCTTCTTTGTATCTATGTTCTACCTTGAACACTTCTTCAGTTCTTACCTAGCCCTAGTTTTTCTCCATGCCAACTCCTACTTCCAGGCCTCCACTTAACTGATATAGCTTACTTTATTCAACAAATGCTTAATAGCCCAGATTGTGCTAGGAACTGTTCTAGACAGAGTGAACAAGGTGTACAAAAAGACTCCCTTATCAGTGAACTGACAGTCCAGAGATGAGAGACAATGAGCAAGCACTTAATGAAAAGCTATCGAAAATCCAAGATGTGATAGGAAATGACAGGAGGCACTGCATCAGGACGCCTTCACTGGCCACCCCAGGCCTGTGCTGCCTCTGTGCCCAGCTCTCCATCCCTAGACTGGGGGTTTAACTGAGGGCAAAGCCTGTGTCTGGTTCACCACTGTCTCCAAAGAGCCTGGTGCACATCAGACTACTCAGAGAATCTTTATGAATTGCAGGAGACTAAACAATATTCAAGTAGGTAGGCAAATAGGAAAAGGAGTGAGGGGCCAGTCACTGATCCAGGCTTTTACTTGTACAATCTCATTCCATCTTCACAACAATGTCACAGGGATTTGCTATTATTATTTCAAATTTTTTACAACTGAGTAAATATCCCTGGAGAGCTGGGTGATCTGCTAGTCATGCAAGCAGCTACAAGGCTGCCCAGCCAAGATTACAGGGCAGGTCTATCTGCTCCAAAAAGCTACTGCAGAGAGGGAATCCCCAGAACTTCGTTTTGACATCGTGGTCAATAGCATCAAAGGCTTTGGCAGGGAGTGGGTGTGGAGTGGGGTTGGCAACAGATTGGGAAAACTGGAGCATTGGAGGAGAAACCTCAGCCCCATGGGGGCAGAGAGTAGGGGCTCACAGAAAGATAGCAATTGACTCAGTGTCTGGTACCCAAACAGCAGGCTGAGGCTGAGCTTCTGGAGAGATGGGTTCCCGAACCTGAGTGATGCTGGACCTTCTCCACCTCCCCCATCCCATGCCTGGGTATTGTTAATGTCCAGCAATCTCAGCCCAGCCCCACTCCTAGCTACCAGGCCTCCCGCCCTCGCCCTGCCCTGGGCCCTGGCAAACAGCCCAGGACCGATGTGTCTAAGCCCCACCCCATCCCCATCCTCATCCCAAGAGGCACAGCCTAGGGGCACTGGGCACTAGTGGCTGCCTGCCACTGGGAGAAGGAAGGGGCAGGGGCCTCCCCGCTGCCCTACTGGGCTTTCTCAGACCTTTGCCCTATGACCAAAGCAGTAATGCCCAGATTAGAGCACAACCAGGCAAGAGGTCTAGAGGTACTTTAGAAAGGGCTGGGCCTTTCTGTGATTCCCGGGGTTACTCCCTGTGGAACAGGCACATCTGTGTTCTGTCCCAGAACTCTTCTCATGGTCCCCACCAGAGAGGAGAAAAGAGGCTGACCGAGGCTAAGTACCACAGCTGAGTCTACAAATACCAGGGCAGGGTTTGCACCTAGGTCTGTCTGTTGGTTAATTCCAAAGTCTGCTCTTCCTGCAGCCCCCCAGAAGTCCATCCCTCCCCAAAACCAGGGACAGTCCTTCACCAAGACAGCAGTTCATCTGTGTGGAACATTCGTACAATGAAAACACTACATAGCAGTGAAACAACAAACTACAGCTACAGCGTGGATGGTTCCCACAAACCATGTTGAGTAGAAGAAGCCAGACATAAATTAGCAAAGACTATGCGGTCCTATTTATATAAAGGGCAACAGCAGGTAGGACTACGCCACTGGGGTGTGGGGAGCTCAGGTAGTGGGGAACCTGGGGGAAGAGGGAGGGCACAGGCATTAGAGAGGTGTGATGGGGCTTTTGGGTGCTGGTTACACAAATGTGTTCCCCCTGTGATTATTCCGTTACAAGTGGCTGGGCATTCACGAATTGTGCACATTTCTGCATGTTAAATACACATCAGTTTAAAAAAGTTCTAAAACAGGCAAGAAAAATGCAAGGAAAACAAAACATATAAGATCTTGTTTCTCTAAAACAGAAAAAATATCTAGAGATACACACAGATAAAAGTCTGGAAGAACACACGGAAATTGTAAACAGTAATGTTCTCTAATAGTGATGGGAAAATAAGTGATTTTTGGTCTTTTTCTGATGCATTTCTCATGATTGCACAATGGGTACTTCTTTCGGCACTAGAACAAGCAAGCAGGTAGAGGGCGGTTTGTCGGTCGGAAGGAGGAGGAGGTTTGCCCCTGGGGGTGACACTCTCTGGGAGGCAGGGACCTTGGACAGGTTTCCACAGGGCAGGGATCTCCCCTGATGGGCTGGCCACCACTAGGTTGCCTCCAAGGGTGCAGAGCTCACTTTCCTACCAGGGGACTGCCCTGCCTGCCACACTCAGACCAGGGGGTCTCTCCCCGCATCAAGGTGAGGCGTTAGAGGTCCCAGCCCAGGCCGTGGCTCCAGTCCAAGAACCCCAGCTGTTGCCCCCAACTCTCTTCTCCCTGAGTGGGGCAGCAGGGCTAGATCCCAAGCGTTGGGGATGGACTGGGAAGCTAGTCCCTACCTGAGACCAGCTTCACAATCCAGGGCTCTCGGGCCCTGATGGTCACGCATGGACTGGGAAGATACCAGGTGCCCCATCTTAGAGCTGGCACAACCCCACTGGCTATATACATTTGCTGGGGACACACTGGGTGCCGCCTCCCCCAGCCCGGCCCCTGTCCATTAAAGCCTCCAGCCCAACAGTGCTCTGTCAGACGGGGCTTGTGAGGCCTGGGGAGGGGGCTGCACCCCAGCCCTGTAGAGCCAGCAGGTGTAAGTCCCTCAGCTGCCCAGCACCACACCTGGAAGTTGCCACCTCCCAGATCATCTGACACAGAGCTGGTGAGAACCTGAACTAGGGTCTTGTTTCTGCACCTGTCTGGACTCTCCTGGCATGTTGAGCTCGTGCTGGGAACGTCGAGGCACTGGCCAGGGGAGAGTGCTGAAGGTGAAAACTCACCCCAGGGCTCTCATTGAGAGCCACTGTGGCCTCACTACAGGCCCATGAGGCTGTCCCCCTGGAATGGGATAGCAGCAGAAGGCCCAGGCAGAGCTTCAGGAAGGGCCCAGTGTCCAAAGGAAGGGGGTTCCAGGGGGGATGGGGCACAGTTCCAACACCGATTTGCTGGGTTACCTCTGGAATGTCCCTTTCCCTACCTGGGTCTCAGCTTCTCTGTCTGCAAAATTGGGCCTTGCAGAGTCCAGAAGAAGAAAGGGGTGGGAGGGACCAGCCACATCAGAAGAAAAGGGCTGGTTTGGTAACCTGAGCCAGCACTGGTCCAGGCAAAGCAAGAAGCCACTGGGGCAAGGGTGGGCACAATCCCAGAGGAGGCGTCTGCTCCTCCCGGGGACAGCTGTCACCAGGCACCAGGCATCCATGGACAAGCCCTGATGCAGCTGTCGGGGGTGGAGCGACATGGGTGGGGGGGGTGTAGGCTGGGGGTAGGGTGCTATTCTTCCAGGTGCAGCTGTCCCAGCCTGGGCACCCTAGGGTCATGCAGCCAGCTGGAAAGGCGCAGCCACCAGGGCACAGAGGCTGTGGGGTGGGGAGCACCCAGTGAGAGGCAGGTGGTGGTTAACCCCTTCTGGCCCACGGCCCACAGCCGGCGGCAGGGTGTGACCAGGATGAAGTCAGCTGGCTCTGTGAGACAAGGACTGGGGCCTTAGTGAAGTCTAGCTTCACTGCGGTGGAAGGTCCACCCCTACCCTGCAGCTGACCACCCACCCTGACCTGGAGGCCCACACTCTGCTTGCGACTGCTCCCCCACACCGCGCTTGAGGCGAGTGGGTAAACTAAGACCTAAAGAGAGGCAGGGCTGCTAGGCCGATCACCCCTAGGCACACCCAAGGCCTCCCCTCTGGTTCTCCCTCCCCAGGGCATCACGGTGGGCATGGGCCAGAAGGAGCAGTAGGCAAGCCAGGAGCCCTGAGCAATTTCAGCACCGTGACACTCAAGTGCTCAGTGGAGCGTGGCATTGTCACCAATGGGACGCCATGGAGATCTGTCACCACTGCTTCTACAAGCTACTCACAGAGGTGCCACTCAACCCAAGACCAACGAGAAGATGACCCTGGTCATGCTGGACACCCTCAACATTCCTACCAGGTTCACAGCCTTCCAGGCACAGGCTGTTGCTATCAGCCTCTTGCCCAACCACTGGAGGGGAAGCAGTGTCCCAGAGCCCCCAGCCTCAGCCCTACCCTGCTGTAACCCTGCATCCCGACCCCTCTGCCTTCTTGGCCTTCTGCCTGGCCTCAAGTCCAAACCCTGGGTCTCCTCTCCATCACCAGACCCCTGATCTTTTGTCCATCCTATATCCCAGAGCCAGTTACTCATTCCTTTTCCTTGTTCTCAATACCTCATCTTATGGCCAAATCCGCAGAAGGCACTAAGACCATGCACCTGGCAGTCCCGTAACACTGCACCCCCACCCCTCCCCACTTCCTGTATGCAACGCAAGTGGACCACCCCAGGATTGCAGGCCATTTTATTGCTTCCCCACCTGCCGTCCTCCGGCTCCCAGTCTGAAGCTCCCTTTTAACCCACTCCCCAAGTACCAGGTCAGGCTCCAGGGAGGACAGCAGTCACAATGTGCCAATCTACGAGGGCTATGTGCTGCCCCTCGTCATCCAGCGCTAGACCTAGTAGGCTGCAACCTGTCTCGTGAGGATCCTCACTGAACATGGCTACTTCATCACCACTAGGGCGGGGTGGGGGGCAATGTGCAACAGTGCCCTCCTGTGCCAGGGCAGGACCACACAGCAGCACAGGGCCTGGGGCACCACGTTCTTCCAGGACCCTGGAGCTAAAAGTCCACTGTGGAAGAGGGCTGGACCCAGTCCCCCAAGGTGGCTGCAGCCAGCTCTAGTTCTGCCTCCCCTTGGCTCATGGCTGTGACCCCCAGCCCCTTCTCCAAAGTAAAAAGCCCCATTCCTTCAGAGGCTCCAGGCCTCTCCTTTCCCTCAGGGCCTCCTCCTTTCAACCTTAGACTGGCCAACACCGAGCACAGTGACGTCTGACCTGGGCCCAGCGGTGGCAGCCCTCATCTAGGAAATGCAGAAACTGCGCACACATGTGCAATGGGAGGGCTGCCACAGAGGCCCCTCTCCCTCTCCAGGCGATGGGATTCAGAGCACTGGGTCAGAGGGGCCAAGCCGGGCCAGCAGGCCCCGTAGCCAGGCCATCCAGCAGAAGCCAGGCGCACAGCCCCTCTCCTCTAACCTATCACCCTTTCTTCCCCAGCCAGCTGAGTGGGAGAACACAGGACATCAAGGAAAAGCTGGGGCACATGGCCCTGGACTTTGACTGTGAGCTGGCTGTGGCCGCCGCCTCCTCTCTGAAGACCAGTAAGTTGCCTGATGGGCAAGTCATCACCATGGGCAGCAAGCACTTCCACGGTCCTGAGGCCCTCTTCCAGGTTTCCTTTGGGGGTAAGCTCTGTCCCCACAGGATGGCCACTCCTGGATCTTGGCCTTCTCCACTCCAGTCCCCACCTTTTCTCAGCAGTTGCCTGCATGGGACAGAAGTAACCTCTCTCAGGAGACAGTGCCCCTACTGGTAGCGACAGCCCAGCTTTGTCCCTCCAGGCAAGCCCTGAGGGGGAAGACAGGATCTTGAGACCAACAGGTTGCCTGCCTTGCCAAGCACGGCATCTGCCAGGACCCACCAGATGACCTGCAGCACTATCACTGAGTGTGACATCAACATCCATAAAGACCTATATGCCAACAGCGTCCTGTCTGGGGCACGAGCATGCGCCTGGGCACTGCAAACTGGGTGCACAAGGAGATCACCGCCCTGGCCCCCAGCACCATGAGGATCAAGGTTGTTGAACTGACCACTTTTCAAAGCAGTAGAAACCATGTGGTGACCACGCTGCTCATGGGACATGCGGTCCCTTTCACACCAGACCAACTGAAACAGAAGCCGTCTTGTCCAGCCATTGTGCCCCTTGCTCCTTGTGCTCATCAAGAGGTGTGGCATTTCATTCAGTGCCACTTAAGTGAAGGAGCCTGAGCTACAACTGGAGGGACACGTGGAAGGAGTGGCATGAAGCAGCCCCTGTGGAAGACCAAGGAAGGGCCCAAGGGACTTCGGGGGGTAGGAGAGGTGGGCACAGGCCCCAGCCGGCAGGGACGGAAGAGGGGCCCCACACCCTTCCAACTCGGCTGTTTACCCAGCACCAAGGGGACGGCCATCCCAAGCAACCTCTTCCTGGGATTAAAACAGCCTTCAAGGAACAAAGACCTTGGGGGGCAGAATTTAGTCACATGAGAAACATGTATACAATTAGCCCAGTGAAATTCTCTCCTCCCCAAGGGCCTTGATGCCTCCAAGATAGGACAGCAGCCCGACTGCCCCCTATCCACACGGGGACAGCGACCACATGCTGGTACCTGCTGGACCACTTTAACCCTGCTTCCCTTACCCCAGATCATTGTCCTGCCAGAGCAAATACTGTGTGGGGCTGGGTCTCCACCCTGGCCTCCCTCCCCACAGCCCAGATGTGATCTCCAGGCAGGAGCTCGATGAGGCTGCCCCCGCCGCCCCATATCCACAGGAAGTGCTACCAAGCCCCAGCCCCCAGCACACTTCCTGCCTCTCCTTCCAGCTCTCTGGGTGCTAGCAACCTCTCTGGGAGAGAAGCCGGCAGAGCCATCAGTCACACTCAAGGGGCCAGAGCCCCCCCCCCCGCAGAAACTCTCCTGTCCTGTCAGGCCTGACGTGAGTTGCCATTTCTTTGAACCGTTGTCTTTTGTGACTGGAGGGAAGAGGGGGATAGTCTTTTTAAGAGACAAGAGTATTCTGACTAACCCAATATAGTAAAAGGGGGGAAAGAAACCACACTCCCAACTACTCAACTCCTGCACAAGTGTACTGGAATTTACGCATGGTCACAGACATCAAGTGTCACAATGTCTGGTTTGGGACCCTCTTTCCAGGACTTAAAGGGCACCCCTCAGGAGAACTCCAGCCTCCATCCAAGGCTTCTGGAACGAGGCACAAATACACGCATTCAGTCTCAGTTCCCGCCTCTGGCTGCTCACCTGACACCCTGAGGCTTCCTCCACAGGGAGGGCTGCGGGCCTCCCAGCATTCAGGCCCAACACTGGGGCCGTGTGAGGGTCAGGGGCCTGCCCTAGGCTCACGCTGACCACGGCACTCCAGCATTAGGAAGCCATCCCATCCGCTGAACAAAGTGTCTTTATTTGTCACGTACAAATACAACCAATGCAAAAAGAGATTACTTTTCCCTTTGATTCCAGTGATAACAAGTTGCTAAAGAAAAAAATATGTGTATCAAGTTTATCTTCAAAGTTTCTTCTAAAAAAACCGGAAAGGGTTAAAAAGAACCATACACATCATATACATACTTGACATCAACGAAAATAATCTGAAACAGGGTGGATACAACTAAAAAAAAAAAAAAACCTTAAAAAGTATTTCACATGCCCAAACAACAAACAAAAAAAACCTGGTACAAAAGGCCTTCTGTTTCTTAAAACCAGGACCCAAGACCTGGGGGACGTGGAGAAAGCCTGATGCTGGAGAACTGAACGGACTCAACACCAACAGAGAACAACCTGCTGGTCTCAAGGCAGCGCCGCCCCCGCCGGCCCCCGCCTCCTCAGCAGCTCGGGGAAGTGGCCGACAGAGGCTGGACGGGCAGGGCATGGCCCCAAGTACCCCGCCTACCGGTGGGCTGGGTGCCAGGCATCCCCTGAGTGGAAAGAGACAACATACACTGAACTCACCTTATGTGGATTTACACGGGGAGTTCCTTTTGGTCCCCTTGAGTGGGAGGTATCAGAAATCCATGCTCTAAGACAGTAAATATTCATCATTCTGTGTCTGAGACAGAGATTAGAGGAAAAACTTCCTAAACATGGGTCTGTCATTCCATGATTTTTGGGAGCCCACCAATGCCCTCCCAGTAAAGAGAATTCTCCCTTCAGGTAAAATCCCCTGGGGGCCAGCAGGGTAGGAGCAAGGGTGGGCTATTCCAGTGTAAGGCTGCAAGGCCCTCTCCCAGGGAGTGCCACATGGCACGGCTGGAGGAGTCAGGAGCCACGCAGAGGGCTTGGCCGGTGGAGGAGGCTGTGGGCACAGGCCCCTGTGTGAGCAGGAATCTGGGGACGTTCCCCGAGCACAGACTGCCTGAGGCAGGGCAGAGGGTGGGTGGGAGCATACTCTGAGGTCAGACGGACGGACCTCCACAAGGGCAACTTCACAAAGGCTAAAACCTTGAAGACAGTCCCTAAGGCAGAGGTCAAGGACGTCCAAGGGGAGGCAGTAGGTGCTTTTTCCTGGGTAAGGATTTGGTCATTTTCTTCCCTGGAAGGGGACCAGGGCAAGGACAGGCTCTGACCCTGTGCCCTCTCTGTCCCATGAGAGGGGAGGAAGGCCTTCTTCTCCCCCGCTCCAGCCTGCTGCCACAGGGTGACTCCAGAGCAAAGCGGCTCTTCGGCCCCGAGAGGCCTCCCTGCTGCAGCCTGAGCAGCCGGCCAGGGCAGGACACTGCTGCCCCACTGAGGCGGTGAGCGGGAGGCTGGGGGGTGCGGGCCAGGAGGCCTGCTGCTGGCTGGGGGCTCTCTGAAGAGGGCAGGTGATGGTGGGGAGGGAGGCCCACCTTCAGAGAGCTATCAGCACCAAGATATGAGAGGAAGTGGCATTAAACAGCCAGGAATTAGGGGGCCTTCTGGGTAAGATGAGGGGCTCCCTGATGTTATTCCCTGCTTTGGAGTACGAACCGAGGTATATGGGGTCAGGGTGAGAGGCAGGGCAGAGAGTGGTGTGGGGCAATGGGGAGGGTCAGGCAGGACCTCTGGCTTTTTTCTATGAATAAAAAACTCGAATCGCTGCCATGGGATCAAGAGGTTAAGCTCAGAATGCAGCCAAGTCCAAAAGCCCAGAGAAGCATCGCCCCCATGCGGCCAGGCCCCATTCCGTGCCTTGTTCCCGGCCCTCAGCCCCTCAGACTGCGAGGGAAAGCGGGAGGCAGCCTTCCTCCTGGAGTCAGCTGGCGCCTGGGATGACTCCACTCCAACTGTGGACCGATGAACACAGATACAAAGAGCTCCCCTGCGTCCCTGCGTCATGGCTCAGAAGACCTTCCCACAGCCTCCATTGGCGCATTCTGTCCACGCAACATGAGCTTCCCTCTATGCTCCGATCTTACATTGAGTCCACTCCTCTTTGGGGACCAGCCAGACCCCAACCCAAGGCTCCAGGACTTTCATAAAGGTGGGTATAAACAATCCATTTGTGCAAGTATGTGGGGGGTTTCTTTTTTTGCCAGGGGTGTGGCAGGGGGCTTGTCAGGAATCCAGCTGCAGAGAAGTTGGGGAACCTTACGCTCAAGGGTACAAGAGCCGAGGGGAAGGCAGCCATGAGAGGATGCACTTCATGCCCGAGTTCTGCTAGCTCTTCCCTCAGCAACCTCTCCTCTCTGTGCCCTCCAGCACTCTGCTCTTCTAGGAGACAGGAGGGGGGCAGCTCGGACCACTCCTCCCAGGATTCTGTGCTCTCAGGGTGCAGCCTGGCACACGCAGGGCTGAGGAGGCCCTAGCTCTGAGGATGCCTGGCACGTGGTGTGAGACCGGAGGAGAGGACAGGCCTTGGAGAGGGCATTCTGGCTTGGGAGTTCAGTGGCAGCAGCCCCCACAGTGCCCGCCTGCATGGGAGTGTTGGCTATCCCCGAACTTGGTCCTTCGGCTCAGGATCTCATAGGAGCAGTCTTCCCCACAGCAACCGGACATGCTAGGTGAGGAGTCGTCGACTTCAAATCTGCAGGGCGGGCAGAAAGAAAGGGTCGGTGCAGGCGGCCACTGCTGTCCTCCTGGCCTGAGAACTTTCCCATGAGCCACAGTCGTGAGAACCCCAGGGATGAGGATGCAGAGGAGGGCAGGGACCAAACCAGAGGACACTCCCATGCCATGTCCCCAGTCCCCAACCCCAAAAGACCACTGGCCCACTCGGATGTCAGGATGAATGGGGCCATGACCAGGAAGAAGGTGCCAGGGCAGGCACCTCCTACCGCCCACTGGGCTCCACGCCAGGGCCCAGCTCCTTACTGCAGTGCTTCTCTGAAGAACTGGTAGGCACCATGATTGTGCTTAAATACTGTTAACATAACTTTCTTCATCTGTGTGCTGAGAAGAAAGAGAGAGCACTTCTAGAAAGAGAAACAGATGCTAAGTCATACTTCCTCTCTCTCTGCCTGCTGTCTCCCATTTGCTCCTGAGAAGCTTCCTCAGCCCAACTCTAGCCTCTGTCCTGAGCACCCATAGCACCGGTAAATGCGGCTGATCAGACTGCACAGGCACCAGGCCCTCCACCTGTCTCACTTCTTTTCCACTTCCCCTCTGCATCCCAGTTATTCAGGCACAGAACAGGTACTGAGAAGTGCTTGCTGCACTGAGCCAAACGCACATATTCTGGAGTCACAGCAGGGCAGGGATTTTCCTACTGACTGCGTTCTACTTGCCTTTCACCACCTTCCTCTGTGCCTTGTTCCCCCACAGAGGCTCAAAGACCCGTGCATGCTTCGGGGGCAGCTCCTTCCGCCTGACTGACGCAAGGGGAGGCCCTTACCTATTGGCCATGAGCTGCAGGATCTGTATGAGGAACTTCCCCAGGCCTTTCCGCCGCACCTTGCTTTCCAGCTGCACTTCATAGCTGGGCGAAGAAAGCAGAGAAGTGAGCGTGCGGAAGCAGCAGGGCCTGTCAGAGGAGCCTGCAGCCCCTGGCCCCACAGAACCAGGAAGGCAGGGGACTTGGGCCCTCGACTGAAGTGTCCACCCCCAAGCTGGGGTGCCTACCAGTACAGGACTTCATCCCCGCACTCCACGTCAAACCGGAAGTGAGAAAAGGCAACAGGGACGGAACTGTTTTCCCAAGCAATGAGGTACCAGGCTCTGTCATCCGTCATTTCCTCCCGTTTCTCTCGGTCCTTCCAGCCCCACTCACTTTGCTCATACCTGGGGAATGTGGGGGCAGTCAGGACCGGGAACTCCGGAGACGGAAGACAGCCTGGGGAAGAATGAGGCTCCCCTCCGGGCGGGGAGCACTTACAGGGTCTGCATGTTGGTCTTGGTCAGGTCAAAGGCCCAGTCCACGGTGGCTGGCTCCAGTCCAGATACACGCTTACATTCAATGGAGACATTTAACCTGAGAAGAGGAAAAGGAGGCATTTGGGGACAGCCACAGGCTGCCCTGAAAGTCTGAAAGCAAAGCACGTGTGGTGTCGGTTAATCTACAGAGAAAAACCAAGCCTATACCCTGCCTTCCCAACCCTAACTAGAGAAGGTGCCTGTGAAGGAACCAAGCCTTTCAGGGCGAGATTAACAGCTGTCATCACCAGCCCACCGCCCTGACCTCAAGTCCCATTTCCTGCTTCCCCTGCACAGCCCTTATCGGCTTGGCACTTTGTCAACTTCTATCCCCCTCTGCTACCTCTTTGTCCTCTCCACCCTCCCTTCTGTACTTTGCTATAACGCTTGAGTGGTCTCTATTCCCTTAATCTCTACCCTTAGGCATTTTGCCTATTGCTTTAATTTCTGACCTGACTTCTCCTGGAGCTCCCATGGGACCCCTTCCTTCTTATCTACCAATCTCGCCTTCAAAAGCAGCTGGGTGATCTCAGGCCCTTCGGGATGACCACGGCCCCTGCCCCCGCTGGGGAACCCTGCCTACGGCCTCCTCTGAGGACACAGAAGGTGCTCTGGGCTGATCAAACAGGGTTGAACAGGGTCTGACCCCACGCTGTTTCCTAAACTAACAAATGTCGTAGGTGCTAAGGCATCTTGATCTATTTACTTCTAAATGAAATTTAAGTAAATTACAGTTAAACTAACTGGCCAAACTGAAATTATGTCCTCTAGGTGGTGCCACATTTGAAAGGACTGACTGAGGCCAACAACTCTTAAGTCCTCACAGAGCTCCCATATCAATACATCCCAGCGGCCTGTGACACTGCCCCTCAGAGGACATTCCCATTGGAATCCACCATCCCCTCTTGGCTGGCTTATCACGTGAGCTGCTCATGGGCTCAGCCTTATATGTTTGGAACTTCTTGGCTCTGAAAAGTCTTCCTTTCTTTTTAAGTAGGAACCATGGAGCAGTCAGAAATGCCCAAACACAGCACTACCTTTGTCTTAGTTATGTATTTTCCAAAGGCTGGTCTACAGGTATAAATTCTCCACTAATTGGAGCTCCTTAAGTACATGAAAGTAGGATCACAGGCACACAGACCACACAAAATCCCAGGCACCAATGGAGCCCAGAGTCAGCTGGCAATGCCTGCTTCAGAGCTGTTCCATTTTATCTGGAAGTCAGTGGGAATGTGGAACACAGAACACTAAGAGCATCACAGGAAGGGATCTATCAACAATGTCAAAGGACTTCCCAGAGGTTGAATGACAAAGCTACTAGAGGAACCATAATGCATCTGGTCAGACAGGAAGAAGAAAAAACCAGTGTGAAGCTATGAAATTCAGATAGCTACAAAAAGCAAACAGTGTCAGCCACTAAAGGCTGTGCTTCATAGTTCATGTGTTTGCATTGTCTATCTTGTTCATTAAAATACACCAGCTACTACTTACAGAACTGGACAGATTCTCTCCTCTTTAAAATAGCCTTGCAAGTTCAGCATCACCACCCCATTTAACAGATAAAAAAATGAGGCTGTATTTTACTACGCTGACAGACAGTGACTGTAGTGGAGTATGTGGGGGGGACTTGATAATAGGGGGAGTCTAGTAACCATAATGTTGTTCAAGTAATTGCACATTAATGATACCAAAAAAAAAAAAAAAAGAGGCTGTGACTTGTCCAAATGTAGTTAATATGAGGCACAGTTCTGATTTAAACTATAGCTACGATTCTCTAAAACCATAACCCGTTTTCCCTAAGCCAAAAGCATCTCTGGTAAAACAGATTATGCTTTCTATTTTATAAACCTAAAGGACAGAAGGGGGAGGAGGGTTTTAATCCAGATCATACAGTAAACTGGATTAGTAATAACAGCTAACATTGACCTAGCTTTTTGTATACTCCAGGTGCTAATGCTTTGCAGCTAATCATCCTGGCAGCTCCATTAGGAAGATACTATTATTAGACCCATTTCTGATTAGAAAATTGAGGCACAGAGAGGTTAAGTAATTTGTCCAGGGTTGCACAGCGTGTAAGTGGCTTTTAATAATTATACTATGTACTCAGGAAAAGAGCACCAGATTGGGAATTAAAAGCTCCCTCAGCTGCCAGGGAGGAAGTCTGAAGCTCAGAAATCCCATTCAACTTCTCTCAGCCTCAGTTTCCCCTATATAAAATAAGGAGTCAGCCTAGATGGCTTTTTAAGTTTTTTTCAGTTCTATGATTCTTCATCTGCAGAGAATACCAAGTCTTAAAGAGACATCAGTCCAGGACTATGCAATCTTTGCTCATTTATGGATCCTTCTATCAATCCAAGGGCAGGGGTTCATATCAACAGGAATTAGCCATAGTTCTACTTTTTCAGATCATGACAAAGAATGAGAAAATTTGGGTCTGAGGGAGCCTACTCTGGAAAGGTGGGTTCCTGAAGACACTCAAGGAGACAACAGTAGGAATAACTAAACACTCACCCATTTCGATCATATTTCTTGAACACTGGGAAAGTCTCCAAAGGGTCTCCAAGCTGTGGAGGGAAAGCAGAGAGGGTAGCACAGGTGCACGCGGGGCAGGGTAGCAAGCTCCCTCTCAAATGCGACGCTGTACTGCCCACATGGGAAGGCCCAGCCCTGGGCCCAGGAGCAGCCCTTGGAGGGCCCTCCATCTGCTTCAGCTCTGAAATCACAGGTGGGGCAACTTTGGTAAAGAGACCAAAGAGAGCTCAGTTAGCTTCATTCGACGGGGTACAAAGAGTCTTTCCTAGTCCAATACCATTACTGGCCTGTGGGCATAAAGCCTGCTCACCGCTCACCTGACCCAAAGAAGGGAAGCTACTGGCTCCCCACTTGCATACCTCCAGGAATCCCCCTGCCAACCTCCCCTGGGCAAAACCCAAAATGGAATAATCATGTCCCTGAGCCACATCCTTACGCGGACTGTTTACTGAGTGGGCAGAAAGCATAACAGAGAATGGGATATGGACTAGGGCAGGTAGGACGAGACTCTCAGGTTCAGCTTTGTCCCCTTCCCAGTTGGGCCATCTGGGGCTCATGGCCACGCCTCCCAACTGTGGCCCCTTGATACCAGGATGCTACACCCCCTGGCCCCAGCAAAGCCTCTGGTAGTTTATGGAAGTCAGTAAATGTTTGAAGAAATGAGTGGGAAAACTATACCACATTTTACCAAGGAGGTTTCCACTCCAAAATGCAAAATCCTAACAAAAAGTTCTCTAGGCCTTCTCCTAGTAAGGAAGGAGACCCACGGAGACAAGCAGCCGTCTCCACTTGAATCCACATTTCCCTGCACACCTGGGCCAACTGCTGGCCTTCCTTGCAACTCTCCAGGCTGGGATCATTTTCCCTTGGCAGCAAGGAGGCCACAGAGGTGAGGGTGGGTAATACAATTTGGCCACAGGGTGGCGCCAAAAGAAGCCAAATTAAAAACCAAGCTCAAGTTCCAAGAGGAAGGGACTGGGAGGGAGGAGAAAGTCACCCTGTTGGCGGCGTCCACTTTGGCACAGACAGCATCCATGGCTGCTCGTTCCTCCAGCCGCTTCTGCTTCTTCTCCTTTGCTTTGCTTGACTTCCTCTGCAACAGGGAAAAGCAAAGTTGGCTGGAAGGGCTGTGGCCAACCAAAGACTTGACTTTCCTTTGGAGGAACCGAAGGGTCTGTCTCTGCATCCACGGGCCTGGCCTTGGTGGCAGGAACTTCCAATCGTGGCTGCCACACACTTGATGGGATGGGAAAGACCCAAGTGTGTGGACATGAGACCTTGGGAGCATCACTAGATTTCTCGGCTACCTTGTCAGTAAGAGCACTGACCTTAGGGACTGTGGGGTCACTGGAGTACCCTGTGAGAGCACATGACAATGCCTGCAGCAGAGCCTGGCGCTTAGCAGGTGACTAATAAATATTCATTCATCCATTTCCTCCTAAAGAGGAAACTCATTTTAGACACATTCAGGCCAGGTTTCAGGGAGCTGCTGGCAGCTGAGGTAGCCACTGATACTGTTCCTCAGTATAAGTGTATTCAAAGTCTTCTCAGTGAATTCCAGCATCAGGAGACAAAGACCTGGTCTGGTGGTAGCCCCTTTTACAGCTGGGTCCCCTCTAGGCTAGGGCCAGGGCACTCTGGCTTAAGGAGCCGGAGTCATTCCCCCAGAAGGCCAGTGAGTGGCAGGTACACCACACACCCTGTAGCAGCAAAGGCACAGTGAAGGGCCCCAAGGGGTTCACCTGGGGACAGAAGGCTTTCCACACGACACATGGCCCGCAAGGCCAAGTTGCAGGGTTCACAGGAGGGGGCTGTCCTTGCATAGAGGGGCAAACAGCGAACTGCCCATCAAGAGCAGATCTGATTTTGAGGCTCTTGTGGGTCTCTCTCAGGCTAAACAGGGAAAAGAGCCCAGGCCCTGAAGTCTAACAGGCCTTATCCAAAGGTCTTTCTGCTCCTCAGTCCCTGCAGGTCTTCAGGACTCTCTCTGAGCCCCTTTCCTCTGGGGCCCTTAATACCCCACTGAAGGAGTAAGTCCATGAGGGTTAATATGCCATGTGCTTCACAAATGACAGCCTCATTCTCACTGCAAGGAGGACCAGAGCAGCAGGTGCATCAGAGGTGCTTGCCCACCCAGCCCGAGGCCAGAAGACACGCATGGGCAATGGCAGTCAGTGCTGCTTTTCTCACCTCCCACCTCAGGTCCCTGAGCCCACTGGAGAGAACTTACTTCCCCCAATCACACCTTAGCCCTGCCAATGATTGGCCCCAGAAAGGGTGAGATGAAAAAATCAGCTGCTGGGAAAGTTTCTCAGAATAAATTCCTCCCTCGGTTCCCCAAGGAATGACACCGCTTAACTCCTATCCTACTTCGAGCAACCAGGAGACGAGAGCTCTGATACCAGGAACTCACAGGAACTGCTCTCCTAGGTATGAACTTGCCCAACACCAGCCATTTACTGTCTGGAGGATAAGCACCTGCTGGAGGCCAGGCTAGATCCCATTTCTCACCCTAGAGGAAGGACAGAAGAGAACAGACTGTCTTCATGCTGCTGGGCTCTAGAGAGAACGGGCCCCTCCACCATACAGAGGTTTCAGAGCATCCATCTTTCTCTGGGAAGGTGGGTTTCAAGACAACATCAAGAGATCCACTCAGCTTGCACAGTACTCTCACAAACACTATCCAGTTCAATTCTCAGGGCAGAAACTGCACCTCCCTTTACGCAGGAGGAAAGTGAGGCTCAGAGGGATGGCGTAACTCATTCAGAGTCCTGTGGAGAGTCGATGGCAGAGGGGCGACTCAATCCTGGGGCTTGGGCTGCAGCTCCAGTGTTTGTTCCACCAGCCATGCTGGCTCCCACCGGGAGAGCCTACATCAGGGCCAAAGGCCTTGGCAGCCCTGCCAAATAAGGTCAGGATGAGACCTCAGGACCCAAGGCAGCCACTCGGTAATCAATTTCTCAATGCCTTTCTGGCTTGGTCACAGCTGACATGACATGCCAATACAGAGCCACCCCAGGCCCTGCCTCCATACTGAGGTTGGGGTAAGGAACAGGGAAACGTCAGAAGGAAGGTCTCCAGGGCTGTGCAATGGGGCAGAAAGAACACGAGCTTTGGCATCAGTGAGCTAGACCAGTGCTCCTCCTGCTTGTAAAAGCAACTCCATCTCCAGGAAAATGGAGATGCAAATGCTGGCTTCCGGAACAGCTGTAAGGCTAGGTCAGAAGTCAGCACACCTTCACAGCGGAGGCAAGCTCCCGTCCTCCACCCTGCATGCTAGCTTTCTCTTACCACCACACAGAGCTGAAGGAACAAAGGTGCTACAAGGAAAGTGCGACTCGGGACCCAGAAAGCACTGAAACGTGGGCTCCCTCCATGGCATCTCATTTCTAAGCACATGAAGGAAGTAATTCCCAAGCACAAGCAGCAGGAGGGCCAACCCCGGGCCACCAAGAGATTTATGGGCTCATTCATGCAGGGGAACAGGAGAGCCTCAGAGTGAGGCTGAAGGCAGCCATCGCCCGAGACCATAGATAATGAAAACGCCCTTTAGCGCTTCACTGCCTGCACACAGGGTGTCAGGCGGGCTGCAGAGGCTGGGCCAGACAGGCAGGGGCTCGCCCTCAAACCTAGCGCACACCAGGAAAAGTGGTCTCCCACTGTTCCCATTAGCTCTGCCCTGCCTTGTGGAGGTAAGGCTATCCTGCAGGGACACAGGAAATTCTCCTAATTAAAATGGGAAATAAGTGCAGTGAGCAGCAGAGCTCATTGTGGTTAAGTGTCTTTCCCAAGGGAGCTTTATATAATAAAGAGTGCGGGATTTTGAGTCAAGAGACCTGGATTTGATTCTCAGATCTTCCACTCACTCAGTAGCTGTGTCACTTTGGGAAGTTACTTAGTCTCTTTTCAGCAAGTTACTCAGTTTCTCTGAACCTCAATTTCCTCATCTGTAAAATGGGTTGGCAATGCCTAGGCTCACAGGCTGTTGTGAGGACAAAATGATTCAGTGTACTAGATATAAAAATTCTTTATAGTGAGGATTCACCAGTATCAGATGCTGCTAGTGCTTCAACAGATGGTTCACCTTTATCTTTACAATAACTTGACAAGTTATATGTGCCCACTTCCTTGATGAGCAAACTGAGGCACAAAGAGGTGAGAAAACTTTAGGGTCACAAAGCCAGTGAGGAGAATTCTCAGGTCTTCCTGCCCACCCCCTCCCTCCAATCCCACCAGACTACACACTCCATGAGGTGGAGGTCACACCTGCTTTATGGACACCTGCTGAGCACCCAATGCTTAGAGAACAGCAGGTACTCAGTTCACACCTGTTGAATGAATCATCCAAGATTCAAAGCCAGGTCTCAACTCTGAAGTCCATGCTTCTTCCACTATATCAATTACACTTAAATGTCACCTGTTCGTATAAAGTATGACATCAAAGCTGTTTTCACATGCAACTGTGAAACTCCTGCCCTTGCTATTCTTATCAAAGTAGTATCTCCACAGGCAGTTCTATGAGACTGCCAGAGGTCCATCGAGAAATTAGAAAGCATAAAACACCCAGATAGGGGCAAGTAGTACTTCCAGAAAAGGGATATGGTATTTCTTAGCTTTTCAGTGTCAATGCCTCCATCCCACAAAGTACCCAGGATCCAAAAAGAACCTGTTTTTGGCAAAGAGAGACAGACCTAAATTCTAATTCCTAAAAGGCAACACACATGTGGCAGCAAGGGTGAGACAACTTGGAAGAGAATGGTGCTCCATCTGATGCCATTCTCACGTAGCCTGGGGCCAGGCTGTCACACTGAGTAGGGCCCACCATGAACGATAACCTTCTGATGACCTTCCTGACAGATGATGGGAATCCACAGACCCCACCCGTGAGGAATATGGACAATTCAAGGCTTCCAGCTCTGTGTCGGGGAGTAACCACTCAAGTCTCTTTTCTGAAATGAGGTTTATGCCAGAAGAGACGAGGCAGGGGCCATTCTGGGAAACACATCAGTAATGTATGAGTAATAACATCAGGGCCTTAAAGGAAGCAAGGATCACATTATCTCTGAGGCCTGCTATTTCAGCTCAGCTGATGAGGAAGTGTCAAACCAGAGTGCCAGGCTATGCTTCTTGTTTCATGCTCAGCCTGTAGTCGCTGATGCTGGGTAGACACTTACTGAGTGATCCTGGAGACACCGTTTCAAAAGAAGCTGGGGTCGAGGACCTTTCACCAAAATCTAGGTTATTTATGCCTAAGGTCTTTGGACTTGCTTTTCTACATAGGAAGTACGAAGCATCCAAAATTCCTTGTTGAAACATAATGAAATGTGCTTTGACATGGATTAGGCAACTATTTTTGTCTAACAAGTCAAGTTGTCCAGTCAACTATCTGAGAGAAAAAAATCTAGGTTAATAACAGTAGTTTAAACCCAATGGGTTAAAAATAGCACAAATCTATTTTAGATAACTAAAGTAAAAAGGCTGAGAGTATAGGTAAAAATAACAGCCACTATTTAAGAGGCACTACTTGGCTACTTACATCCACTAACTCATTTAATCCTCCCTTGTTTCCTAAGGGGGAGGTATCATCGTCCTCATTAGAAAAATTAGGAAATTCAAATTCAGAAAAGCCTTGTTACTGGCACGGTATCACACATGCTGTTAGCCAGAGAAAATTGGGCTGGAACTGAGGTATTTCTGGCTGCAAAGTCAGGGCTCCCTAAAGGTAGTGGAAATTCCATGTCACAACTGATACACACAGTACCAGGCAGGCCAGTTACATTTCTAGGAGTGACTGATGCTGCTATCATTGGGAGTTAAGAAAATGAACTCAACAGAAACGTGAATAACTTCTGCCCACCCTCTCTCAGCACATGCCAGGGATGGGCATGAAAGGCATCCCCAGGCTACCTTCCACAAAACAGGTGGCCGCTATCCATCTGCAGCTGGGTCATCCTCAGTGGTCCCCCACCAGCCTCCTGCCCACCTTCCCCATGCAAAGCCATGCGCAGTACTAAGACTTCTAACGACCCAAGTAATAAGAACCACTTCATTGCATCTAGGAGGCTTTTCCTTTGGAAGGGAAAGAAAATGTTTTAGGAGAGGTTTGCAAAGGGTGTGGCGGAACCGGCTTCGCTGAGAATCCGAGTAGCGGGAAGCGCATCGGCCCGGGATCCAGAAGACCACAGTTTGGGTCTGACCCCCCTCACTGCCTGAGTGACCTTGGCTGAGTGCCTTCTTTTCTCTGGGACTCAGTTTCCTCCAAGTCAGGCTTGGCCTAGGATATGGGAAGCCAAGAAGCCGGTGACAGCCAGGTGATGGCTGACCCCTGGGGTCGGGGATTACCCCTGGGACCGCGCTGGGGGTAGGGAAGGCCAAGAAGATAACGGGGCAGCCAGGAAGGCAGGGCGGGCGACACGCGAGGAGCAGGGACCCCGAGGGGGTGGGGCCTGGAGAGGGGAGTTCTCAGGGGATTCCCGGGCTGGGCAGAGCGGGGAGGACACACAGAATGGGGGAGTCCGGTCATGTGGGGGCTGGGGATCACGTGAGGCCGGAGGGGGGTCAGGGTCACGGAGGGGGTTCAAGGAACAATGGGGGCGCAGGGGGCGAGGGGAACGGGAAGCGCTCCTGGCCCTCGTGTGTCCTCTCCCTGCCTCACTCACCCCCATGGCGGCAACGGCGGCGGCGGCCCTCAGCTCCTCCTTCCCACACTTGCCGGCAGGGAGGCGGCGACGGCGGCGACAGCGACAGCGGCGACACCAGAGCGGCGGCGGGCCCCGCACCGCGCATGCGCCTCGCGGCTCCCCACGCGCTCTGGCGGGTACCGCGCCGGCGCAGAGCCCGGGGAGTGAGCGAGCGGGCGAGGGCGCGCAGGTGGAGAGCCGGGAAGGCGGGCCGAGGGTCTCGCACCCAAAAGAGGCGGGAGGCACGAGCAGCGTCGCGCTGGGAATGACGTACGCCCAGGCCCGCCCCCTCCCGGCCAGGCTGTGTCTGTAGCTATGGCAACGGCTGCGTTGGGTAGAGAGACGCGCAGCTGGGCGATCGGGTGGGTGGCAGCGCCGCCCCTGCGCAGCGCACCTCCCAGCCCGCCCGGGCAGCCGGCGCAGCAGCCGCTTTCACAGATGACCACACGCGTCGCGACCTCTGAGGTTCCAGCTCCTCTGCAATCCTCGGCACAGAAGTCTGGAAACGTTCCCACCTTCAGATTTTGAACTCTTGAAATTCCTTTTCTAACCAGAGTCCCGTTATTCATTCACCATCTTCTAACCATTCATTTTCTCCCTATTCATTCACTTTCTCAATAAACATTTACTAGCACCTATGCTGTGCTGAGCCCAGGGAACACAGAGAGGGACAAGCAGCCATCGCAGTTCCAAACTTCACTATTTAGAGGGGGCGACAGGCATGAAACAACTGTTTCACAGAGAATGGACGGTGCTGTTAAAACGAGACATCAGGCGTCTTGGACAATGTGAATATGTGACTTTCAGTCTATCCTAGCAGCTCAGTGTGACCCCCACATGACCTGCATGAGAATTACCTGGGGAGCTAGTGCGCTGTGCACCCCCTGGGGCCTACCCTAGACTCCCCGGGGGTGGAGACAGCGTGTTCTCTTCCAAGAGCTCTCCAGGTAGGGTCATACTTGCGAAAACTACACAACCGCTGCCAAAGACTTAAATTCGAAGACTTGGTCAGTTCCCATCCCTATCCCAACTCCAGTGCTCCGGGAAGTGGTGGACCCAAACAGGTGCTCAAGCAACATTTGTTGAGTGCCTACCATAGGCTAGCCATTGTCCCAGGCAGGAAAGAAAACAACAGAAAATGCACTGCCTTCATAGGACTTGTATTCTAGAAGGAGGAGGCAGATAATAAACTAAACAGGTAAAAGAACATAATATGTTGGATCATATTGGATCTATGGAGGAAAATGAAGCACAGAAGAGGTTAGGGAATGTCAGGGTTTAGAGTTCTAATCAGGATTCTTAGAGAAGGCAAAGAGGCCAACATCTGAAGGAGGTGAGGGAACAAGTCATGAGGACATCTGGGAAAGGGCATTCCAGGCAGGCAGGGGCGGTGGTGGGAGCAGTTAGTATAAGAACCCCAAGCAGGAGCATAACTGGAATGTGTGAGGGACAAGTAAGTACAATGGGGCTGGAGCAGAGCAGACCACTAGGAGAACAGGAGGTAAAATCAGGTAAGAAGAGGTTCATTTCGGGCTTGTAGGTTTTTTGAGAGATTTTGGGACTAGAACCAGCTGGAGTGCCATTGGAGGGTTTAACTGGAAGAGTAGTAGGGGTGGCTTATGTGTTCATAGGACCATTTGGCTGCTGGGTTGAGAGAGAGTGTCGGGGCAAGGTCAAAGGAGGACCAGCGCAGAGGCCACTGCTGTAACCAAGGCAAGCGTGGCTTGCACCAGGTGGGTGGCTGTGGAGGTGGCAGAAGACCCGGACGCCAGTTGAAAGTAGAGCCAACAGGCCTTGCTGGCAGATTGCGTGTGGGGTGTGAGGGAAAGAAAACAGTAAGATTCCTTCGAGGTTTTAACTTGTGCTACTGGAAAAATGGAGTGGTGCCCCCTGAGATATGCACGACTTTGAAAAGAGCAAGGTTGCGGATATGGGTGGGTAAGATCAAGAATTCAGTTTTGGCCATGTCAGGTTTGAGATGTCTTTTAGACATTTACATGGAGATGTGGAATAATCAGAGTCTGGAACTCAGGGGAGAGGGCCGGGCAGGAGATACAAATTTCAGGGCATTCAGCACATACACAGTATCAAAGCTGGATGGGTCCAGAGAAGACCAGAGAATGTAGGTGCGTGCACTAGGATGAAGCTTCAGCTTGCATCCTATTCCTCTGCCAGAAAATCTCGTTGCCAGAACTCTGGGGACCAAAGAGGGAGCTAAGTTGGGAGGAGGGTGGCCAAGGCGGGAAGGAGTTGTACATCTGAACTTGCCCTTGAAGGAACAGTAGAGAAGGAGATTCCAGGGAAATTTCCAGGGACTGGTTATTTGCAGAGCCAGGGCAAAATGAAGGGGTGGGCAAGGGCATTTACAGAGGGAGGAGGGCCAAGGTGGGAGTGGGGGAATGAATCCCCCATCTTGTTTTGGCTTCTCTTGTCTCTTTACCCACATTGAACTTCACGGTCAGCTGTTTCAGGGAACAGATGCCTGGCACCACAATTGCCTTGTGCCCTGTCTCTTCTGCCACTCCCACTTTTGGGTCCGCCCTCCCCGAGGCCGCTGGAATTTGCCCAACACCACACAAAGCCTGCAAGGTGAGCCCACTAGTCCCTTGGGGCGGTGACATCATCTGGGCCCCTGAGAGGCCTGAGAATGCCTAACGCCTTATTGCTGTCCCACAGCAGTGTCCTGCCTGGGGGCTGCACCCGATTATGGGCTCTGGTCAACTCAGGGCTTCCTAGTCTCCAGGTGTGCTGACCAAGAGCCTACCTGCTTTGGAGTCAGATAAACCTGGGTTTAGACTCCCTCTCTGCTACTTAGGGGCTTTGTAGCTTTAGGCAAGGTGCCTCAAATCTTGGGACTCAGTTTCCTTATGTCTATAGTGAGGTTGCCCACAGCAATCCTCCTCCTCATCGGCCTCACCTGCCAGGGGGTTGTGAGAATTAAATGAGATTAATGAGATGGGATGGGGGCAGGTGCCTGGCATGGCCTGGGGCAGGAAGGAATTCCCTCCCACAGACAAAAGTACACCTCCCCACCCTGCCCCTCCCTTCGTCCTTTCCCTACCAAACATCTGCTCCTACTAGCCAGGTGGTCTACACTGCCTCACCAGCCACTCCCTGAAGCTCCCATCTGGTCGCCCGGCGCCCTTCTCACCCTCCTCCTCCTTGAGCCCTCCCGACTGGACACTGTCTCCCCCGTCTCCCCTGCTCCTTCCTGGACTCCTCTTCTCCCAAGACTCTTCCTAAGGCTGTGCTTTGTCCTCCTCACCGTACAGCCCAGAACCACTCCCAACTCTCCATTCATTTGCTCAGCGGAGCCTAGGGCGGCAGCCACAGCCCAGCTGAGGAGAGGCAGACTTTGCACTGGGATCAGCTGGCAGATGGGAGAACCTGGATTTCCCCAAAAGAATCTGGATGTGTGGCACCCACCCCTTCCTGCCACCTGGGGAGCAGAACCTCCTCCGGGGCCAGACCACCCTGGGCCTCATCCCCTAGGGGCCCTCCCTGCCGTCATCCCTCCCTCCCTCAGGCTCCTCCCCAGCTCCACTTGCTCTCTGGGCGTCATCCCCAGCTCAAAAACTTTTGGAGAAAGTGACCTATACTGTCTCTACCTCCCTGCTTCTCCTGCCACTCACTCCTCAGCCCACTGCAGCCTGGCTTCTGCTCCCACCGTCCCACCAAAGCCTCTCCCAGATGCTACAGTAGCTTGACTGACTCCAAGGGACAGGTCTCAGTCATTACCTGTCTGGACCTCCATGCAACATCTGGCCTGTTATTTGTTCCTTCTTCCCCAAAACACCATTCTTCCCTTGGCATCTGTGACACCACACATCCCCCATTTTGTAAAATGCACATCTGGTCAAGCCAGTTAAAGCCCTCTGAGGTTCCAGCCTTCAAGGTTAGGGATTCCGGGCTGTTTGGCTCCTGCTGGCCTGGCCAGGGACCCCCACTCAATGCCCTGCCATCGGCCCCGTAAAACCGCAGGTGTGCTCTGCTGCTGGGAGCTGCGCTTCTCTCCTCCACGGCTGTCGGGGTTGCCAGGTCCAATGACACGGGACAGAGTCAAACTTGCTCTTTATCTGTAAATGTGTTATTAATCCCTACCTGTGAGTATTCAGATCTTACTGGGTGTCCAGTATTTTTGCATGCTGCATTGGGCAACTGATGCTGTACCCCTGGGACCTCACTTGGTACCTGACATAGAGTAGGTGCTCAGTAAGTGTTAGATGAAGGAATGATGGAAGCGATGGTGGCAGGCACAGGTGCTGCAGGGCACAGTGGAGAGGTAGCAGACTCCCTAGAAGAGGCGGCACATGAGCCAAAGTAGACGGAGGTATTGGGTCATGGCATCAACCAGTCCCTCCATGGGGATGCCTCCTGTAGCGGGTTGAATAGTGTCCCCCAAAAGAAATGTCCATGTCCAACCCCGGGACCTTATTTGGAAACTGGGTCTTTGCAGATATAATTAAGGGTCTCAGGATGAGATCATCCCGGATTGAGGGTTGGCTCCAAAGCCAATGACTAATGTCCTTATAAGAGAAAGGAGAAGGAGGTTGGAGACACACACACAGGGAAGATGGCCATATGAAGACAGAGCAGAGACTGCAGTGAGGCAGCTACAAGCCAAGGAACGCCAAAGATTTCCGGGAGCCACCAGAAACCAGGAGAGAGGCAGAGAAGGAACTCTCCCTTACAGCCTCCTAAAGGAACCAACCCTGCCAGCACCGCGATACTGCATTTCTGTTGTTCTAATGCATCCACTATGTGGTCCCCGTTACGGCAGCCCTGGAACCGAATATGCCCCAAGCCTCCGCCCTTCCCAGGACTCTTCCTTCACGACCCCTCCCCTGCCAGGATCCCCTGTCGTACCGGACCTGTTATCCAGCCTGTGGTAGCCAGCCACAAAACGGGCCCAGTGACCCTAGCCTCCTGGCATTCATGCCTTCATATAGTCCCCCCTGAAAGGGTATCTCGCCGTGACCCTTCTTACCCCGCAACGACTCAGGAGACACGGGCCCACACAAGAGATTTTATTACTGAAAGAGAAAACACCTGCCCCCAGAGAGACGGAGCAGCAGCTCGTGGGTAAGGAAGCGCATTTTTAAGGAGTAGGGGTAGGGTGTGTTCTGCCTCGGTGATTGGATCTCAAGGGGTGGGCGACCGTCTGGCTGTTGGTGATTGGATCTCAAGGGGTGGGGGTCTTAGCGCGCCAGAATTTGCCTTCACCCCCCACACTGAATAGGGCTGACCTATGTGACAATAAGGGACTACAGGAGTGATGGTGAGTGTGAGGCTCCCAAGGCAAGGTTACAAAACTTGGGACCAAACTTTTGCCCCAGTCTCTTGGATGGCTCTCGTTGGAGGAAGCCACCCGCCATGCGGTCAGGACATTGAGCAGAACCGTGGCTAAGTCCACATGGCGGGAAACTGAAGCTTCTTACCAGCATCCAGCCCCAACTTACAGACCAGGTGAGTGAGCCACCTCGGAAGACGACTGCCCCGCACTAGACATGCTTTCAGATGACTGAAGCCCAGAGCAACCCCATGGGAGACCCTGAGACAACCACCCAGGGAAATCACTCCTGAGATTCGGACTCGCAGAACCTTTGGGGTCGTCTATTGTACAGCACCACTGGGTTTAGCCTTGACAGCCGGCCTCACGGGTCCCAGGCAGGGAAGAGGCTGCTAGACTGTTGGGACTGGGAGGGGCCAGGGGGTCATCCGGCCTACCTATCCCTTACAGCCCGGGAGGCCAAGGCCCTGAGAGGGGCCCACTGGGGGAGAAGGGGCTGAGATGTGCTGCCTTCAGGAAAGGCCCCTGTAAGTCCGGAGAGAGGAAATTCCGGGGCAAAATACCTCTAAAAACAGAAACCAGTCAAAGGGAGAAATGAAGTTTAAAACCCGTTTATTGCTTACAAACTGCAGTCCAGGGCCGTCTTTCTCCTCTGCTCTGGAAGAAACCAGTAGGCAGGCCAGCCCCCTACCCTTAACCTCTCAGGTTCAGACATGCCCTCGGTTGCCCAGGTAATCACCCATTGATATGGAGATGAGCTTCTCTCCACCCAGGAGGAAGATGCAAATGCTCTAAAACCATACTTCTCTCCCCACTTGAGCGCCTGTTGATCTGCAGATACACCAAAGCCAGGTGAGATATTCTGGAAATATTAGTTTTACCCACAGCCCCCTTCAGATCTTTGTCCAGGTAAGTCATGCTCAATCTGAACAGACCCAGTGCCCAGAGGCTGCTGCCCCCTGGATGTTGCCCAGGGCTGCTGGGCAACAAAGTACCCCAGACTGGGTGACTTAAGCAACAGCAATTTATTGCCTCCTGGTTCTGGAGGCTGGAGTCTGAAGTCTAGGGACTGGCAGGCCTGGGTCCTTCTAAGGGCTGTGAGGAAGTATGTGCCAGGCTGCTGTCCTTGGCTTGTGGGCGAGCGTCTTCACGCTCAGGTGGCATTCTCCCTGTATGGCTGTCTGGGTTCAGATTTCCCCTTCTTGAAAGGACACTGTATATTGGATTCTAACGACTTTGCTTTAACTTGACTGTGTCTATAAAGACCCTATTTCCGAATAAGGTCACATTCTCAGGTACTAGGGGTTAGGACTTCAACATACGAATTTTGGGGAGGACACAATTAAACCTATAATGTCCCAGGACCCCCTTTTTAGGGCCAATGTCTTTCTGCCGGTCATTTGTTCTGTTTCCTGGCCTGTTTCCTTCTTTCTGCCTCCCACTACCCGTTTTGTGCTCATGGCAGACATCACCAGCCGCTCCGGGCATTCTTTCTGCTGAAGCAAGGTACAGATGCAGAGTCCTCATCAGCGGTCTACAGGCAAATCTGCCCATAATATGGGCTGATTCAGGCTTTGCAGAAGAAAGGGAGATGGAGGAGACGATGAAAATGAACACCCGTTGAATGAATGACTGCATAGATCTAACCGATGCAATAGTTCAAACCCACCAACTTGTCTGTCTTTCCCAGGTTGTCTGTCCGTGCTGACTCACCAGTGGGGCTGATGAGCTTGCTTTCCACGAGGAGCTGCAGCCCACTTTGTTGGTTCTCATCTTAGGAAAGGTGGGTACCCGGGAACAATGACTTTGGGTCCAGAGCCCATGTCTGCTAAGAAAGGGAACCATGGCCCTTTTCTTTTGTTTATAGTTCAGCCAGTAAGTATTTCTAAATGCGAAATGCAGGGAGGGTGCTGTGTCAGGGGGAGGGGGTGGGCAGTGGGGACCAGGCTGCCTTAATCTTTGCTAATAGAGCCCAACTCCGCGCTCGCTCGGTGATGGGTGGGGATCCCCGGATGTTATGGCAAGAGTGCTGGAGCACAGACCTGATGGGTCCAATCCAAGCATGGGTATCCTTTGCCAGAGATTGGTTTGAAGGGCATGGGCCTATTCAGGGATTTCTAGGAAAGGTGTTCTCTCTGATAAAAGAAAGATGCCAAGGAAAAAGCCTTGGGCCTATGCCTTTCCCCTCCCACTCTGCAAATTGTCCTCAAAGGGTGGGATGCTTGGAGCAGCTGCAGCCATTCATGACTGTGAAAGGACCTTCTGAGGCAAGGAAGAGGCAGAGCTGAGAACTGGGAAACCCCTGGGGTCTTGACGGGCACGGACCTCCACACAGCTTAGCAAAGACAGTAAAATGTCTGCTTTGATCAAGCCACCATTGAATGGCTATTTCTCCTCTATAGGAGGAACAGCAAAATGCATCTCCACTGAAAGGATGTGGACCCAGGGAAATGAAAAACAGGGCTCCAGTACTAGCTGGCTTGAGATTGGTCCCAGCTCTGCCACTTTCAAGCTGTGTGACCCTAGACAGGTCATCTTCTGAAGCTTCTGCTCCTCGTCTGTAAAATGAAGATAATTAGAGTGCCCACTAGGTATTCTAGGGCCACTGTGGGGGAAAAGGAGTCAATTTACACAAGGCCTTTTGTACACAGTGGTTAATACCTATAAGCATTCAATTCATTTGTTTATTCATCCACTAATTTATTCAATAATTGTTATGGAGCATCTACTATGTACCTGTACTAATCTAGGGTCTGGTGATGTAGTTTGAAAGAAATAGTAGGCACTCAAATAAGTTGGCTGTTATATTATCATAAGAAGTTGGCTTTTTCTATTATTTTGTGAGTCTTTGCCTACATGGGACTCCTAAAATGTCGGTAGAATCAGTGGAATTTTGGCAGAACTAATTTCCCCGGACCTGGCAGTGTAGGGACCTATGGAGTGAGGGGCTGGGGCAGTTAGGAGGGCTCTCCTGATGAGAGGGTGTCTGGGAGACTGAGCTGATTGACTCAGCAGTCATTGTTGAGCATCTACTGAGTGCCAGCTGCTGTGCAGCTGTGTGAGGATGCACAGGTGAGACAGAATCTCTGCCCTCTCTGGGCTCCCAGACTTGATGAGGAGGGAATAGACAGGTAAACAGGGAATAGATAGGTAAACAGGTAGGTGGTGACATTACAGTGTGATCAGTGTGCTGAGATGGGGAGCAGATGTCCTAGACAAAGTGACAGCTGAACTTAATTCTGCAAGGCAAATGAGAACTGGTCAAGAAGGAAAGGAATTGGCATTCCAGGTATTGGGAATTGCATGTATAGACAGACTCCAGGGGAAATGAACGTTGTTGAGTATGGCTGAACCATAAGTTCGAGTTGGCAAGTGTTGAGAGAGATTGTTTCAGAAGCTGTGACTGCAGATGACAGAAAACTGAAATTAACCAGGCTCAAACAATCAAGGGAATATATTGGTTTATATACGTAAAAAGTTTGGAGGCCCAGTGGCTTCAGGTGAGGTTGATCCAGCAGCTCAGTGATGTCCCTGAGAAGCCAGTTTTTTTTCTATTTCTTTGGGGTGCCATCCACAGCCTTAGCTTTCCTTAGGGATCAGAGATGGCAACCAACACTCCTGGCTCAGCTTCCTGAGCTTCACCCATGTTTGTAACATACTGATTGGGCCAGTTTAGGGCACTAGCCCACTTTCTGAACCAATCATGGTGTCCAGGGCCTTGGGAAAGGCTGACATTAGGGTGAGATCAACCCACAGCAACACATGGATCCCCGAAGGAGAAAGGCAACGGGGGAATGCATGTCTGGAGGCCAGATTTTGATGGAGCTAAATCATGCTCTGGAGGTGGAACTTAATCCGAGGGTAATGAGCAGCAGAGGACTGACTTGAAGAGATTGGATTAGAGAAAGATCGCACTGGCTGCTGAATAAAGTGTAGAGGGCTGCGCTAGAGGAGGCAGGGGGGCCAGCTGGAAGGCTGTCTCAGTAACGGGGTTGGGGGGGGGGTACGGGGCTGTGGGGGAGGGGCTTGCCAGAAACTGGATACTGATTGACACGGAAGTGAAGCAGAGGGAGGAGTCCAGAGCAACTCCCAAGTTTCTGCTTTGGGTACTGGTGGAGAGGAGAATGGGGATGGGGACGGGGGTAAGGGGGACAGGCAGTGCAAATGGGTGTTCAGGAGGCTGAGATCCGCTTTGGGCAGGGTGAACTTGAGGCTTCTGAGCGATAACCAAGGGCAGAAATCCCGAGGGCAGTTGTTGGTTGGATGTGGGAGTCTAGAGCCCAGGGTGGGAGTTGTGAGCTGGGGAAGGAGGTTGGAGTGTCCATAGGCCAATGAGTTAAGGATGTGGACCAGGCCTGAAGGATCAATAGTAAGGGTTTGGAGGCAGGCAGGAGGGGAGTGGGTAGGGAGCTCAGAGCCAGGAGCAGGGGTGGCCCTCTCTGTTCAGTCCTGCCCAGAGGTGGAGTGGGATCATGCCAGCCAAACGTCCTTTGGGTTTAGAGATAATAGGCGCTGGTGACCTTGGCAAGAACAGTCTCCATGGAGTGGCAGAGGGTGAGGCAGCACTGCAGTGGGGTGGGGATGAGTGGGAGGTGAAGACAAGGATAAAGGGGTGTGAACACATCTTTTAAGAAGCCCAGCTTTAAAAAAAAAAAAAAAAAAGAGAAGGCAGCAATAGCTAAAGCTGAAGAGTAGCTAAAGGTAAACAAGGGGTGGAGGGAGGGTGTATGTGCTGGTGTGCATGTGTCGGTGTAGGTGGGTGGGGGGTGATTTAGGATGGAGGGACTTAAGCAGGCTGAACTGCTGAGGGGAAAGAGACAGGGAGAGGACCAGAGGGGTTGTGGGGGGGGGCAAAGAGAGAGTGATTGTGTGTGTGTGTGTGTGTGTGTGTGTGTGTGTGTGTGTGTGGTGGGCGATGTGGAGCCTGGGAATGAAGCTGGCCTTGAAGGGGGGAAGGTAAGGTTTGTCTACACTGGAGGTGAGAGGAAGGAGCTGAATCTCTGGAGAGCAGAGCTCCCTGTAGGAGCCAGCAGTCCCAAGGGATAGGCTGGGCATGGTGCCAGAGGCATGCAAATAGGTGGGCTGGGCCAGGGTTTGCAAGGTGGATGGGGCATTCTGGAGCACCAGGCAGGGCTCAGCAGCTGGTAAGCAGACCTGTTTGGCTGGACCAGAGACAGGCTAGAAAGCGCTTGAGTACTGGGCCAGGAGAGGAGAAGAAGGTCCAGATTTGCTCAGAAGGCGATAGGGAGCCATGGAAGTTTATTGAGCAGGAGGTGGTTGTGGGGGGAACATGATCAAAGCAGTCTTTAAGAATCCGTGTCCAGCTACGTGTACATGATAGATTGGAGAGATCAGACTGAAGGCAGGAATCCAGAGCAGTGGATGATCTGAAAAGAAATGTCAAGTACCAAATGTCACAAAGGAAGAGCTTTTGGCTCCAGAGATCAGACCCAGGAGTCGTGGCTGGCTTTGGCCTTTGGCTGGTCCAGAGCATGGGCTGCCTCGCAGAGCAGTGAGGGAATTCCAGCCCTGCTGGCGGTGTACAAGAGGGAACCCCTGCTTCAGAAGGAAACCAGCATTGATGGAGGGTCTAATTACATTCCATCTGGGATGATGTTGGTTCCTCCCAACCATTAAATGAGGTCAGAATTATTGTTCCTTTTGAGAGATGGTGGGGGCTGAGGCTCAGAGAGGCCAAGTAACTCACTTCAGGCCACACAGCAAAGGGGAAGCCAAACCAGGGCTCATCTCAGGTCTGAGTTCCTTGGTCTGCACTGCTCCTGCACTTTCCTGCTGTTCCTGTCACCTCTGCCATTTCTCTAGGTGTTTCGGCTCCACCTGACTGTTCAGGGAGCTTCTTGGTGGCTCTGGGCCAGTGAGACTGGCTGGTGATTGGATCTAAACCTCAGTAACTCCAAATGGCCCATTTGGACCAAGGGTGGAGACTTTGACCCCATGCACTTACCCCAGGAGAATGGACTCTTCAGGGTGCCAGGCTCAGCCTTGGGAGAACATTTGTGGCCAGGCGTGGGGTGGGACCCTTTGGTTCACGCTGTCACCACCAGGGGGCGCAGAGTGTTGAGGTGAGGGCATAAGGAGGTCCCCTTCCTGGCTTCCAGAGCAACAGAGTGGGCTCCTGGGTCTGGGGAGCCCCTGCCGCCTCCTTGTGCCTCTGTCAGCTAAGGTCTTGCTGACCCTTCCTCCCCAGTTCCTGCTTTGCTCAGGGAGTCAGAATTCCTCCGCGTGGGTGTCAGGAAGCCTGGGGTCTCCTTTCTGACCTGCCTGTTTTATTCTGCCCTCCGCTCCCCACCGTTCCACTCAGATGTGTCCGGCTCACCTCCTTTAGCCCTCTCCTCACGAGGCTGCAGTGCTGAGGCGGTGCCAAGCACCAGACTGTCACCTCTGTCACCTTCTCAGCCTCTTCACAGTGCTGGGTGGGAGTGGAGGCCAGTCCAGGGGATTAGTAACTGAGGGGGAGGGCAGTGCCCTGGACCACACAGCCTGCCTCTGGGCCCTGGGGGCCTGGGGGGAGGGAGGGATCAAATTCCTGCCTGGGCAGGATTGAGGGGTGGGGGCCCTGGAGGGAGCTCCCCATGCTCTTCCATGTGGTAGCCCCTCTCCTGCCGTCCCCAGCTTCATCTCCCCTCCAGGCCTCCAGGCCTCCAGGCTCAGGGAAGATCTACCCACAACTCCCCCAGCTGCTCAGCCAGGTTTCTGCTTAGATCCTGCCACCCTTCCTCCCTCCCTCCTCCACCCCAGCGCCTGCTGCCTGCCTACCTCCCTCCCCAAGCTTAGCCCCTTGGCTGTGGCCACTGAGGGCCTGGCCGGGGTCCCAGGCACCACACCGCAGAGGCCAGCCTCGCGTGGGCCAGAGCTTGGGACAGTCCCAGTCTGTCTGGCAGGGCTGCGGGTTCAGGATTGGCTGGAGCTGCCCCCGCCTTTGGGAGGAGGGAGATGTGAGGTGAGGCCCAGTGGCTTGCTCAAGGTCACCCTCCTTTTCTCTCCCAGCATCCCTGTTCAACCTTTGTCCCTTCTGCCTCACCTTGAGGAGGGAGGAGGCAAGATGACCAACAGGCAGAGGACAGAGAAGCCCAGGGAAGAGTAAAGCTTTTTGGGCTGCTGGTGTTTGTGCATTCAGCAGATATTGAGTGCCTACTGTATGCCAGGCACTGAAAACACAACAGTGAACACAGTGGACCCAATCCCTCCCTGCCCATGGCCCAGGGAGAGACTGGCAAGCAATAAACAATCACACAAATAATGTAAACTTGTGTCCCTAGCAGTGTGGCAAAGGCACTGAGTGGGGATTGGGTCTGGCTTCCCTGGGACCTCAGGGCTGAGGAGCCTCATCTGGCTTAGGGGAGGTAGGCAGGCTTCAGACATGGCCAGAGGCTTTGTGGAGGCCAAAGCCTCAGTTTCCTCACCTGGAAAACGCAGGAAATAAGTGTGACCCCCCTCCCAGGGCTGCTGCACAGCGGCCTGCATCCTGGCCTGCAGCCCTCAAAAAGAAGGCGTTGTCATCCTCCCTGAGAAGGGTGTGGAAACTCGTCCAGTGACAAGGGCAGGGAGGGTATTCCCGGAGACCAGAAGCCCTCTCACAGCTCAGGGGTGGCCTCAGGGGGCCCCGTCCTGGTGTTGTGCTGTGAGCTCGGCTGGTCCCTCCATTGCAGAGGCTGGAGGAGAGGAGGGGCTGGTTCCTGGGCTGCCGTTCCTTCGCTCCCCTTCCATACCCCCATGCTCCTGGCCACGTGGCACGTCTGCGCCCCGGCGTTGGAGGGCGGATGATTCTAACCCAGGGGGTTAGCAGAGCCAAGAAAAGTGGGTGGGATCTGGGGTACCGCTGAGACCAGGTCCTGTGGCATGCTGCTCCACCCCGCCCTACAGCCCCAGGGCGGCAGGGAGTGGGTGCTGTCTCTTTAAGAGCCTTCAGGCTTCTGGGAGCAGATGGCCAGGCCGGCCGGGGCCCCTTGTCCTTTGTGTGGGTTTGCACAAAAGAGGGGGCCAGCTGGGGAGGGGGCGGCTGCAGCAGGTGGGAGGGTGGGGCCTTGCCTCTCCCCCTCCTAGCCCTCAGACTGCCCCTTGGGGAGGGATTTTCTCGCTAGGAATGTGCCTTCTCTCTGGACACTGTGGCCCCCACAGTCGCCCCCAAACTCCTAGGATACCCCTCCTAGGATATCCTGTCCTACCTCCTAGGCTGAAGCCTCATCATATCAGGGCCTAGGGACTACCCCCTCTCCAGCTCCCGGGAATAAATAAACCTCCCCTCCCTGCCCCCACCTCCAGAGCAGAATCTTCCTTTGGCCCTCAGCTCGGACTCCAGGGAGGAGTGAGAGCAGAATCAGGTCTTGTTGGGGGAGGGGTGCTGAGGAAGGACCGAACCCGGTGGCTGGGAGTACCTGGGGCAGCCCTGGAGGAGGGAGGCCAGAATAAGCGTGATGTTGAGGCCTGGGGCTGAGGGCCTGGGTCCCGACCGTAGGTGTGAATACGGAAAGGAGACAAGGGTAGGGGGTTGGGAGACCCACCTGAGGCCAGGTCTAATGGGGGCTGGCGTGGGCAAGACGGAAGACTCCATCATAAGGAGAGTTGTGTGCAGCGATGGCTGTCTGCCTGGCAGGAGGGGACAGAGATGAGAGCCTCCCTGAAGACTGGAGGTGCTGGGGGCCCAGGTGGTACCCTGCCATTCAGGAGTTGTTAGGCTGGGGAGCTTCTCACCCCGTGGTGGATCCCCTTAGCTCAGACCAGCCCTTGGCTCATTCATTCTCCTCTTTTGTCCAGACCTCCCCACCCTGGGGCTTGATGCCCAATCCATGATTTAAGAGGAGGAAAAAAAGCCCTGTAGCTCTGGCCGGAGGTGTGACGGGCAACGTGGCCGCAGGCTGGGTGGCCCCATGTGGCCCGACAGCGCCGCAGCAGGGTGGGTCGTGCCTGATGTTGCCTGTCCTCCCACAGAAGCCCCCAGGACCAGACAGTCCCAGCCAGGTCGTGGACGGACCGCAGGACCCGGACCGCCTGGCCGCACGCAGCGGGTGGGGGCGGGGATCCCTGGCTGGGCCCTGGGTTGCTTCTAAATTTAGGAATCTGATTACAGTGTGGCTGAGGAAGGGAAAGGAGAGGAGGGTGCGAGTGCAGGCTCAGCTCTGTCTGGGCACAGCGGGGTGTGCCCGGGTGGAGGTGTGTCTAGGAATCTGGGACTCCGGGTGGGAGGGGCGGCGGGCGGGGGCTTCGGCCTGTGTGCACTGCAGCACGTGCCCTGGGCGGCGGGGACGGGCACGGGAGCAGCCCGCAGGCTCAGAGCCGCCGCCGGTGTGTGCGCTGGTTCTTTGTGTGCCTGGCAGGGTGGCTGGGTCTGGCTTTGAAAGTCTCTGCCCACCCCCTCCCCCATCTCCGTCTGTGCAGCTCTACCCGCTTCCCGGTCTGTCATTCTGCCCGTGCTTGTCCTGGGGGAGGGGGATGCTGCTCCTGGCGGGGGTGACAGCGAACCCGGTGGGGAGGAGACCCAGCTCCTCCTCCTCCCTGGAGTCCAGACTTCCCCTGCACCTTCCACATTCCCATCCTTCAGCCCCTTTTGCCACTATTTTGGGGTGCACACTGCAGCAGTTACCTTTAACTGCTTTAATTCTTTATTGGGGTGGCCTCTGGGGAAACACAGATACACTGGAAGCCAGGTTTTGGTCCGGTAGCTCTTGGAGGACTTCATTCCTCGCCACTCCGGCCTCCCATCCGCCCTGGCCCCCAAGGGCGCATGAAGGGGGGTCCCCCCTGCGGAAGGGGGGGCGGGGAGTTCCTTGGCAGGAAGGGAAATGGAAGGAAAAGCTGGGCTCCACCCGGGCGGGCGGGCAGGCGGCCTCAGGGCCCCCGGGGCAGGCGGCAGTAACCCGAGCCCACCGGTGTACGGAGCTGGTGTGCGCGCGGCTGGGGCTGACCTCTGGCTGCTCCTGGGGGGCAGTGGGGTCTCCCCCAGGGGTAAGTCTGGTAGTCCCGGGGGCCCTCAGAAGGAAGCGCTCCCCACCCTGGTCCTGACCCCACCCCCTGGAGGTCCAGCCCCGGCCCCTAGGCCCCGCCCCCGGGCCCTCCCTCCCACCCCAGGGCCAGATGTTCAGCTGGCGGAGGCATCGGCTGGGGGAGGGGTGCTGAGGCCGCAGCCGGCACTACTTCCCTGCCAGCAGCTTCATTGTGTGCGCGAGGAGCGAGCGGCGGCGGCGAGCGGGCGGGCAGCAGCCCGAGCGCGGCAGGGAGAGCGAGTGCGCCGGGAAGGGTGCGCTCCGCCAGCCTCCCGGCAACTCTGCCCCAGAGCCGTGCGCCAGGCGCGCCGTCCCGCCGCCGCCGCCGCAGTCAGCGCCGGGGCACCGCCAGCTGCCCTGTGAGGCTGGGGTCTGGTCGGGGCAGGGCTCCCCGCCCGGGGATTGGGGCATCCCCGTGCAGCCGACGAGCGCAGAGACCGTGGGGTCGCCAGTTGCGCTGCAGCACCCTCCCGCTGAACTGCGTGGGCAGGCGGGCGGTGGAGCTCCGGGACGCCCCGAGGGCAGGGCGCCCGACCCCTCTGGGGGAGCCCCAATCCCGTGGAGCGTACAGAGCGCGCGTGCCCCTGTCGCATCGGACCTTGCGCTCATCCCCCGCGTACCCCACTTCTGCACAAACTTTTCTGACGCCCTCGCCCGTGGGGGTCGCGGAGAGCGCTGGGCTGCCCCAGGGGCTCCCGCTCCGCCGAGCCCTAGTCGCTGACCTCCTGCCTCTTGTAGCCTGAGTGGCGACCCCTCCAGGCCGGGCCGGGCACGGCACTCGAGGCGAGCGCGGCAACCACCGCTGCTCTCCTAAGGCTCCCGCGCCCCCCGGGGCAGCTGGGCGGGGTAATGCCCTCCGTGATGGAGAAGCCGAGCGCGGGCTCAGGGATCCTGTCCCGCAGCCGGGCCAAGACGGCGCCCAACGGCGGACACCCCCATTCGGAGGATGACAGCAGCGAGGAGGAGCACTCGCACGGTGAGCCCGGCGGCCTAGGGTTAAAAGCGCACCGGTCGGGGGGCACGGAGTGGGGCGGGAGGCGAGTTGCCGGCCACGGGAGTGTTATACTGATGGTTTCTGCCCTCCTGGGTTGGAGCCTCTGCCGTGCTTCGCCCCAGACCCGAGGCTGCCGGCGCGGGGAATCCGGAGGCTGGGCCCCTAGCCGCCGAGGAGGCGGCCCTGCTCTCCCCCGCCCTGCCCCGTGCCTGAGGGACTCAGGCGTCCTGCCCTACACAGAGTGGGCCCCTCGCCCCTTACCACCTTGCAGGGGACTGAGGTCTGGCTGGGACAGCGGCTGGAAAGACCTTCACACGGAGCCGTGAGGCTCCTGTGGCGGGGAGGAGCCTTGGATTCCCCGCAGGGCTGTGGTCCAGGTCCAGGGGCAGCCCTCCACCCCCGAGCCAGAACAAAGGGCTCTGCTTGGCCTGGGCTCTAAAACTGGCCCCATGTCCTCTCCGCCACCTTCCACTCCCCCACCCACCATCGGTTATGGCGAGGCAGGGTCTGTCCCTCTTCCAGTACCTTCTTGGCTGAGGGTAACTGAGGGCAAGATCAGGGAAAAGTGAGCCTCCTGGCAGGTGGGAGCCCTGGGTGGTCAGGAAGGAGAACCCCAGGCCGGCCACCTCCCCCGCCACATCCTCCTGTCCTCCCTCCCTGGAGTCCTCTGACTGCCTCCCCCTGGGTCCACAGACAGCATGATCCGCGTTGGAACCAATTACCAGGCCATAATTCCGGAGTGCAAGCCTGGTGAGTGGCAGGACAGGCTGCAAAGGGAGGGGAGCAGAGGGCTCACAGCTTGGCCCTGAGCCCCACCTGGGGGAGCCCTTGGCTGGCGCCCACTGGAAGGACAGGCAGGCAGGCAGGGGTGGGTGGCCCCGTGGCATAGTTTTCCTGCTTTGCCTTCCTGTCTGGGTTTCTGCCCCTCCTTCCCTTCTGGGCCTCACCTTGCAGGCCTCACTCTGCCCTCTGACCATGGGGACAGGCGAGCCCCACCAGGGTGATCTGATCTGAATGTCCTCCCTCTGCTCCTCTTTCAGAGAGCCCTGCACGCTACAGTAACAAGGAACTGAAGGGGATGCTGGTGTGGTCACCCAACCACTGTGTGTCAGATGCCAAGCGTGAGTGCGGTGGGATCCTAGGTTCATGTAGATCCCAGGGAGATGGAGGCTTGGGTCCATGCCAGTCTGTGGCCAGCTCTTCTCAGAAGTGGGCTGGAGGCTGAGGTGTGTGGGTTTAGCCTCTGCCCTGGGGCTCAGATGCCTAGCCCCCTAGGGGCATACCCTGTCTGGGCAGGCCTGGGTAAGGAGTTGTAACCCCTCCTCTAAGACCTGGTCCCTCCGGCCCCTGCAGTTGACAAGTACATTGCAATGGCCAAGGAGAAGCATGGCTACAATATTGAGCAGGTTAGTTTTAGCCCCACAGGGATTTGGGGTGGGGGCAGGACAGTGCTGGGGAAAGCTGAGCCTGAGTGGTACCCTTTCTCTGGCCAGGCACTGGGCATGCTCCTGTGGCATAAACACGATGTGGAGAAGTCATTGGCTGACCTGGCTAACTTCACCCCATTCCCTGATGAGTGGACTGTAGAGGACAAGGTGCTGTTTGAACAGGCCTTTGGCTTCCATGGCAAATGCTTCCAGCGGATCCAGCAGATGGTAAACCGCCCTCCAAATCCCCTCCCTACACACCAGTACTCCTTAGCCCCTCCTTTCTGACCAGTCTGCCTGGAGTCTTGGGTGGACTCCAGTCTCTGGTGTGCCCCCAGCTGCCTGACAAGCTGATTCCCAGCCTGGTGAAGTATTACTACTCTTGGAAGAAGACCCGCAGTCGGACTAGCGTGATGGACAGACAGGCTCGGCGGCTGGGGGGCCGAAAGGAGAAAGAAGACAGGTGGGGATCCACGGAAGCTCTGGGAGGGGGCAAGCTAAGCTCCTGGGGAGCCCTGGGGCCTGCCTCACTCCCTCCTGGCCCCTGTGTCAGCAGTGATGAGCTGGAAGAAGGACGAGGAACTGTGAGTGAGGGGGAGCCGGATGCTGGAGACCCCAAGAGAGAGGTGAGGTCCCAGAGCCGGTCTAGGCCTGCCCGCCCACCTGCCCTCTCCTCTGGCTCTGCCCCACCTATCTCCTTTCCCTGGCAGCCTCTGCCCTCTCGGCCCCTGAATGCCCGCCCAGGCCCTGGGAAGAAGGAGGCCCAGGGGTCTCAGTACCGCCACCACCCGCTGCGAACCCGGCGGCGCCCACCCAAAGGCATGTACCTGAGCCCCGAGGGCCTCACTGCCGTGTCAGGAAGCCCGGACCTTGCCAACCTCACGCTTCGAGGCCTTGATTCCCAGCTCATCTCCCTCAAGCGCCAGGTGGGGGCCCTAGAAGGGCTGTGCAGAGGGGGCAGCGGTAGCTGGGAACTACAATTTGGGGGCAGCTGAGGCATAAGGGAGGTGGTGCAGGTGGCAAGCGTGCCTCTGCCTGCATTCCCTGAACTCGTGGGTAACTTGGTGTTCTTTTCTGGGCCTTCAAAAAAACTGGTCTGCAGAAAGGGGTGAATCCCAGTGTCTCCCCTACTAAGCAGTTGTAAGGGAGGTGTAAGCCAGAGGTGGTAGGTAGCAAAAAGTTTTGTTGGGAAATAGGGCCCTGCAAGGGTTAGTGTCGATGGCCTCTCTGGCGCTGAGAGTTTGAAATCCCTTCGTTTCCTGGCCTTTTCCAGGTGCAAAGCATGAAGCAGACCAACAGCAGCCTCCGCCAAGCCCTGGAGGGCGGCATCGATCCACTTCGCCCCCCAGAGGTAAGGCTGCTCTATGAGTTTGGGTGCCAAAGGGTTTTCTCTGGAGGCTGAGCACAAAAGGGGCATTCTGCCTGGAGAGAAGGGCCTCCATTTCCATATTGTTTGAGTCTAAAGGATGCATTATTTCCTGCTCTCCAGGCCAACACCAAGTTCAACTCCCGTTGGACCACAGATGAGCAGCTTTTGGCTGTACAAGGTGGGTCAAACGGGGGGAATAGAGGGCCCCAAGATCTCTCCTCACCCTCCAAATCCAAAGAGCTGGGGGCAGAGGGGAAGGGTCAGGGAAATGACTAGTTTCTAAGGGGTATTCACACTCTGCTGCCCTTTTGACCCTTGCAGCCATCCGTAGGTATGGCAAAGACTTTGGGGCTATTGCAGAGGTGATTGGGAACAAGACTCTGACCCAGGTGAAGACCTTCTTTGTGAGCTACCGGCGCCGCTTCAATCTGGAGGAGGTGCTGCAGGAATGGGAGGCAGAGCAGGATGGTGCCCCTGGAGCCCCAGTCCCCACGGAGGAGGCTAGGAGAGGGGCTCCCTTGCCGACCCCAGCCCTGGAGGAAGATGATGAGGTGAGAAGTGGTGAGAGAAACCCTCAGAGAACGGAGGTAAGGAACCACCTCTGGCCATAGGCTGGGCTGAGGGTGTGGCTGAGCCTAGTTCTACTTTTCTCTTCTCTCAGGTCCAGATTACATCTGTCTCAACATCTGTGCCCCGATCAGTACCTCCTGCACCGCCCCCTCCTCCACCTCCCACCTCACTGTCCCAGCCCCCCCCACTACTGAGGCCCCCTTTGCCCACAGCCCCCACTCTGCTCCGCCAACCCCCTCCACTGCAGCAGGGCCGCTTCCTTCAGCCCCGGCTGGCTCCCAACCAGCCCCCCCCACCTCTCATCCGCCCTGGTCTGGCTGCCTCTCGCCACAGTGCCCGCCCCGGCCCTCAGCCTCCACCCGCCCTGATTGGAGCCCCCCTGGAGCCTCCAGCACCCTCACTCTGAGCCGACGCCCTCCACCAACCAGAGGCTCCAGAACCACCTTGCTGGCTGTCCTCGGGTACCTATGGCTTCGCCAAGGACAGAAGGGACTAGAGCTCTTGCCAGGTCTTTTGAAGACCTAGAGCTGCCGATGGGCCCAGCCTGGACCTGTGGGTTCTGCACATTTCTGGCAGCTGAGCCCGTTTTCACCGCCACCCCAGTCAGGGGCTGGGACTCGGGCTTTCTGAACTGGCCTGAGGGCACTTTCTTTTCCTGGCTGGGACTGGAAGGGCTGCCTCCTAGCCCGCTAGGGCTTCGCCTCCGGGCCTGGCCCTTTGTGGAAAGGGGGTAGTGACCACAGCTTGGGGGATGGGCAGAGGACAGTTTGGCTGTTCTTCCCTTTTCTTTTAGCAATAAGTCTGGGGTGAGGCAGGGAGGGGGCTGGAGGAGGGAGGTGGGCAGAGGTCCCTCAGGGCCAGGCAGCAGCAAAGCTGGAGGGGCCGCTCTCTTGTCTTCAGGAGCCTGTTGGGAAGTGCTGAGGAGCTCTGAGAGTGCCCACTCTGCCTGCTGCCTAAAGGCTGAAAGGAAGGGGTGCTGGGAACATATGCAGACATGGATTTATTTTTCAATGTTTTTAAAAAATAAAACCTCCCAAGTTCACCGAGTGCTCTTTTCCTCTGGGTGTGAGGCCCCTGGGCTTTGCTCCTTGTCTGTGCCCTGAGGGTGGGAGGGAGCAGCCACCCCGCACCAGCCTTTCTCCCCCCAGGCCCCAGTCAGGAATCAGTCCTCCTCTGCCAGGCAAGCGGGCTGGGCCACATTTTGCCCATGGGACTGGGTCCCTGCCCGGTTGGGAGAAGAAAGGAGGAGGCAGCTCAGATTCCAAACATTCTCTTTATTACGTGTTTGATCCAGAGGAGAAACTAAGTGCGGGGTGGGGGTGGGGGTGAGCCAGAGGGAGGGGACACCTTGCCTGGGAGCCCCCCTCCCTCCCGCCAGCCACCACCTCCTTTGGGAGCCAAGCCATGCCCTCCGGGCCCCTGGAGCACCCTGGCTGTTCCACAGGGCAGGAGATGGGGGGGTGCGTGGTAAGGGGAAGCCCTTGGTTGGAGCCGGGGCCCATAGTCGGGGCTTGGGGCAGGAGAGCTGAGGTTGGTGAGGCCCCTTCCTGGGACCCAAGGGCTCAACTTGCCATGGAGCCTGGCCTGGGAGCAGGGGTGATGAGTAAGGGTGAAGTCATCAAAAATCAAAAAAAAAAATATAATAATAATAAAATAAAAAATAAAACCCATCACAAAAAAATGTACAACTCAGGTGAGGGTAGGGGCAGCCTCTGTGCAGGACCCCCTCCCCCACAATTTCTCAAGAACAGAAACAGCAGAGAAATAAATTAAGGGATGCAGCAGCCGCCACCAGCCAAGCGCCCATAACCAGCCACTCCCACGCTGGCCGCAGGGCAAGCTGGGAGTCACTTGGCCTATCTGTCCCCCGAACCGGTGGGGGCAGCCGCTCCCAGCCCTGCTGCCCTATCCAGCCTCCCGTCAGGCAGCCATGGAGGCCCTGGGCAGTGTCTCCTGAGAGGAGGGGCGACAGTGTCAGGAAGGAAAGGCCAGGCCGAGAGGGGAGTGGGCAGGGAAGTCACTGCTAAGGAACTAGCTGGTGCCCAGATTAATGCCAATGAAGGGAGGGCAGTGGGGAGAGGCACGGCGAGGGGCTGTGCTTTCAGACAAAGGCTCTCCCACAATGGAGAATGCCCAGCGTCCCTGTCGCAGACACTAGCAGCCTGGGCGGTGGCCCCCTGGGGGCTGAGGAGCCCAGGAGCCCATCTGCCCTGCAGTCCCCTCCCCTCACCCGGCCCAGGGGTCAGCTCTGCTTTCCACCCAGGAGAGGGTGGGAGAAGATGGCACAGACTTGAGGAGGGGAACAAAAGTCCCCACAGCAGCTTGTGAAAGGAAATGCCCAGCTCCAGGGAAGGGGGGCAGAGGGTGCAGTGTGGAGGGCGCCAGAGCCCCGTGCCTCGCCGCCAGCCCCACCACCTCAGGGCCGCACAGTGCCCTGCCTCCCGGGCCATGGCCCAGGGGCCTGAGGTCAGGGGAAGGCCACCTCTGGTGGTTTGGGGGGAAAGGAGGAGAGGGGAGGGGAGGGGAGAAGCCCAAAGTGGGCCTGGCGGAGGGCCTGACGGGGAGCTCCACCACTCTTGCCTGAGAGTGTTCCAGCCCTGAGCCACCCTCCTGGGAAACCCCACAGATCCAGTCTCAACTGTCCCAATGGGGCAGGGAGGAAAGGTGGCCGCTGGGATTTTTTTTTTCTTTTTTCTTTTTGGTAATAAAAAATTTCTTGGTTTAGGCGAAATACTCTGTGCAACCGCAGTACCGAGGGGGAGCCCTGCCCCTCCCCCTTCCTTGGCCTCCTGTGGGGGAGAAGGGGAAAGGGGGAATTTCTGGGCAGGGGTAACTGTTGGGGGGAAAGAACCATCGCCTGTCCCCCACAAACATGGAAGAAACAACTGAGAAGGGTGGGGAGGGGAGAAGTGCCAGCAGGGGGAGACACACCAACCCATCTCCGCAGTCTCCGCGGGGCTGGAGCACCGGTCCCAGCAGCTAAGTCCAGCTGGCCCGCCTCCATCGCCACCCCGCTCCTGGCAGCCTGTTAAAGCTTGAGCTCGTTGGCTATTTTGGAGGCAATGTTCTTGAAGGCCATGGAAGTGCCCGATATCCGCTTAAACCGAACACCGTTGAGAGACAGCCGCGGCAGTTTGCACACCTCCATCTCCCACTGCACAAAGTTCTCGTGGCCCGGCGTGCCGTGCATGCACAGCAGCATGTACCTCTCATGCAGCTCGCTCTGGCAGCTGTTTGCGTCCAGCACCTTGCGGATCTCCCGCATCATCTCATTGGGCTCCATGGAGCTCGTAGTCTTCATACTCCAAGTGAAGCGTAGCGAGCGCGGTTTGGCCTCCCGAAACTCCTCCTTTTCTTTGTCGTTGCCTCCACCTCCCACCACGTGAGGTCTGCAAAAAGGGCAGAGGCAGTGCTAGGTCGGGGCTGGGACACCCCACCCACGGGAGAGCCACCCTGGCTGGCAGACCCTGAGACCAGAGGAGAGCGGGAGGGCGCCCAGGAGGCAACAACTCTGGAAGAGGGGGTGTTAGACCTGGTGTGGGAAGCGGATGGAGGGTGAGGGGCTGGGCAGTCCTGCACCTCAGGACAGAGAAGAGTCAGGGAAGGTGGGAGCACATGCTCAAGAGCCCCAAGCAGTTTGCAGACTGGACAGAAAGCGTCTGAGGCACAGAAAGGGGGGGAGGTGGTCAATGTGGAGGAATCTGCGGCCCCAGCTGCCCAGCCCGGGGCTCTCGCCTCCAGAGTGCACCAGAACTGAGAAGGACCTACACCTACTGCAGCTGGGGTGTGGGGATTCTCTGAGGAAAGGGAGACCCCAAGAGGGTGGGGACAGGGCAGAACCACTGGAGGAACAGCCAGGTGACAGAAGGCAGAGAGGAACAGGAGGCTCGTGGAAAGCCCGGCAGCTCAGGCAGGGCCAGTGCTGGCTCCAGCCTCTCACCTGAGCGTCTCCACACGGTCTTTGCTTTCAGGTTCATTCAGGTTCCTCAAAAAACAGAGCGAGGGAGAGTTTAGTGCTGGGACCTCTCGCTCCTTCCACCACCACAGACCTCACGAGGGTGGGTCTGGGGAGGTACCACTGGTGGGTGTGCAGGCCCCAAGCCCAAAGGCCACCTGCCCATCACCTGACAGACCAACATGGCTCTGTGGTACCTCACATTGGCAGCTCGACTGTCCCTTTCCAAAAGGGAGCCCAGCACAGAGCCTGTTCCCTCCCACCCCCAGAGATCTGTGCCAGGGAGAAGGCGCCTCTGCTGGGGGAGGAGGAGAGCACGGATGTGCAGGCACCCGTGGAGCACACAGCCGCAGCAGGAGGCAGCTCCCCGCCGGCCCACCGCCAGGCTCGTGCTGCTGGTGGGTCCTCAGCACTGGCATCCTGGGTCTCAGAACAGCAGTCCTCTTGGAGAGAAGGGCTGAAAGCATAGCTACAGGCCTCTCTAAGGAGGCTGGAAGCACCAAGCACTGGCACTGCTGAGGATGCGTGTGGTCGGGGGCCTGGGGCCGGAGTCTGCACGAGAAAGGCCCTGAGGCCAGCTGTGGACAAGCCTGCTTCCCTCATAACTCCCTTGCCTTCTAGGCTGCTGGGCCATCTGCTTGTACAGAAGGGAGGACGGAGGGCAGGGCAGGACAGACACCTCGGGAGTGTGCATGGGGAAGAGGTCTGGCCCCGCTGAGCGGCTTCTCCAGTTCCTGGCTGAAAGATGGGCTCCAGGAGCCGGGAAATTGGGGGTTGCAGAGGAGAGCAGGGATGTGAGGAGGAGAGAAAGCAGCAGCACATGTAAAAGGAGCACAAAGACACAACAGACACACGAATGCAAACCAGCGCATCATGAGCAGGGAGCCGGGCTGTGCCAGGGAAGGAGCCTGCTGCTCTCTCCGGCCCTACCTGGCTCCTGCCCTATGGGCGGAGGCACCCTGCAGGGCAGTCCCCCACTGGGGCCCCATGAGTCAACAGCCAGCCATGCAGTGAGGAACTGGGTGGGGAGCAGTGGGTGGAGGGGGAAAGCCTGAAGACCCCATCTTGACCATTTCTGTCAGTTGGGACACTAAAGTACCTGCCAGGTGTCCCAGCCCGAGAACAGGGCCTGGGCTGCCAGCCTTGGGAAACCAGTGTTCCCAACCTGGCCTCTGGTCTTCAGCTTTGTATGTGGCCCCCCCAGGCCCCCAGAGAGGTTGAAGACAAAGTCAGGGGTGCCAGAGCCAGGATCTTGCCGAGGAAGAGAGAGGCCTGAGTGGTGGTTAGTGGTGGTAGGGTTTGTCTCCCAGTGTTTCACCAGGGCTCAGGGGTAGAAGGCCCAGCCCTGGAACATCCCAGCTCCTGGCTCTTTGGAAGCCACAGGCATATCCGGAGAACGCAGCCCAGTGAGGCAGCTTCATTCATCCAGATACTGCTGCAGGCAGGAGGTTTTGGGGGTGTGTGGGGTAGGTGGGCCTAGTTGTGCAGGAGGAGCCAGAAGGGGGCGCTGTGCCCACTCGTGAGGCAAAGGCTCCTTGAGCCTGAAGAGGCCACGGCAGCCTTGGGACCGCAGAGTCCCTGTAGTATCTCCAAAGTCCTGACATCTGTAGGGCAGGGGCAAGAGGTGACAAAGCCCTGAGTTGATAGGACCAGAGAAGGGGACGCCCAGGAGACCCAGAATGAGATGCATCCCAGATGCACCTTCAGCCCCAGAGGAGCCTCTTCCTCTTCTCAGCACATGCACGGCCAGGGGAAAGGGCCAGGAAAGGAACCAATGCTTGTGACCAAACCCTGGGGCTGGGGTGGGTGTGGGGGTAGGAGACAATCTTAAAGGGAGAATTCCCTGAGAAGGTCTGCCTTGCCTGGCAACAGGTCCACCATTTACAAAGCCTACTGAGTGGGCAAACATGGCCTGGTGTGGCCCCTAGCCAGAGGCAGTCTTCACCCCTTTAAGATGGCAGAGAGGGCTACACAGACATGGTTAGCAGATGGAGGAGGGAGCAAGAGCCAGAAAGGGGAGTTAGTGATGGAGGCAGGACACAGGACACAGACACACACACAGCGGGCTCAACGCCTACCTTCTGGCAAACCTGAAAGACAGATTTCTAAAAAAACAAACAAAAAAAGACAAAATAAAAAAAGAAATAAAAAAAAAACCCACAAGACAGTATGTGGATAAGCGGGTGGGGAGTGGGCTTTACAGGTTCAAGGGTCACCCCATTTGTGGAAGAGCCGCTCAGCGAGACTAGAGTCCCAGCCACCCTGGTCTGCTCACGCCCCTCCCTGAAGCCCGGCCCCTGCATTCCAGGCTGGAAAGGGGCACGGCTTTTGGCTCCTCCAGCTTCAGTGGGAGCAGAAGGAAAGGCAGGCAAGCCTGCTCTCTCCAAGCCCCCTGCTGCTTCCTGAGCTACACTAAGGTGGCAGAGGAAGTGGTGAGCTGGAGATAAGGAGCACCCCAAGAGGCCGGACGGCTGGAGGCACCTCAACAATGGAGGAAGCTGTCCCTCTTGGGTGGTCGGGGCCAGGTGTGAGAAACCTCAGGAACAGAACCCCTACCCTGGTCACCACATAGGAAAGCATCAGTGTGCCAGACTGAGGGAGGAGGGGGCCATGCTCGCCACCAGCTCTTTCATTTATGGCCTTCATCCTGGCAACCCCTGGTGCTAAAGAACATGGCCTTGGCAGAGGGGAATGGCTGCAGCTAGACCCAACCTACTGGGTGGGTTGGTGGTGGGGGGGTGGAGGTCAGAGGGGGTGAGACAAGAGGCCAGGAAAAACTCCTTGCCGGCCCAGCCTGGCTCAGGCCTCATGACTTTGCAGCTGCGTCACCAAATATAAGTTTCCATGGGAACCCAGGAGAGAAGAGGGGGGCTTTTATTTTAGCATCTGAGTTCACACTCTCCTAGAGAGGAGGCGGCATCGGCCATCTGCTTGAGGCCAGAGAACTAGGGGTGTGTACAGGAGATGGGGAGAACCTGAGAGGGACGGACTGGTGGGTCTGGGAACATGAGGTGCTGACGAAAACCCAATTTCTTAGGCTTCCCAAGGCCTTTCCTAACTCCAGGACCCAAGCTGAGTTCCACATGTCCCTGGCCCCAGCCAGGCAGGAAGGCCTACCTCAGCCTCTCCCACCCTAAGCCCCTACTCACCTGCGTACAAATTTGGAGGTAAATTTGCTGAAGATGCTTCCCGAGGCCCCCCGCCGGCCCTGGCTATTGCCAGAGGGAGAGGCTGGGGTCACACCGTAGGGCAAATTCTGCTGGTCCCGCACCTGTCGGAGCTGCCCAGCATGGAAGGTGCTTCGACTGGACACACCCCGGGGGAAATTAGTTCGGTCTGGGGCTCCACCACTGCTGCTGATGTTGTGGGCGGAAGGGGAGGCGACAGGGACACGCTGGGGGGCTGTGCTGTGGGAAAAGAGGTTGGGGGGGGGGCGAGGGAAATGCATCAGGGCACAGAAAGCCATCACCACCAAGCATCTGCAGTACCCTGGGGTGGGAACAGGGAGGGGGGATGCCAGGGCACAGCAGCCATCACAGAGGACACAGAAGGGCAGGGTGTGACCACTGAGGACACTGGTAAGGAAGACATCTGGGTGGAGGTGGACGGAGATGGTTTGGGGGAGGGAAGGAGGCAAGGAAGGCCATGTATGGACAGCAGTACAAGCTGGAGAGAAGTGGCTCCCTGTGACCCAGGCAGACTGGAACCTCAAGAGGACAGTGTTGACCAACCCTCAGGGACTGACTCCCTTTGGTGCTGCCTGTCCCTGGGGTCCTAAGGAGGTCCAGGAAGGCTCAAAACAAGAAGGCTTCCTCCTGGAGCCTCAGGATGGCTTCTTGCATATCTGTTCTGAGAGGGAGAACTGGAGGAAAAGAGGGGCATTAAGCTATTTTTTGTTCCCTCCGCTTCCTGACTACAGGGGACAGGGCCAGTTCTTGTGTCTACGATGACAAGAACAGAGCAGCATCCCCAGGGAGAAAGTAGTAGTAGCGGGTAGAGGGTGGGGCAGGCTGAGGGCAGCTGGTACACCTGCTGCCCCAGCACACTTGCCTGGGCCGCGGCACCTCACAGTTACTGTCCGTGGGGGGCAGCCCAGTGGCCTTGTTGGGGTGCACGGAGGCCGACATGGATTTCTGGTGCTGGCGGGGTCGGGCCGCAGAGACTGCGGCAGAAGCAGAAGCCGTGGAGGCCCGGGACCCTGGCATGGTTAGGCTAGGAGACAAAAGCAGCGGAGAGGCCTGGGTTAGGGGTGGGGCGGGGGCAGGAGGCTTGGGTTAGGGAAGCAAGGGCAGGGCGGGAAGGGCCGCAGCTAGGGAACCTTGGCAGGATGCAGGTCAGGCCCTGGAGCAGCAGCTGAAGGCAAGTCAGAGCTGAGAAAGTCTGGGAAGTGGAAGGCAGGATAAGGAAGGCAAGGCGGGCCAGTGCCCGGAGGAGGAAACCACCAGTGCAGGAAAAATCCGACTGCGTCCGGGCTGCACTGGTCTCCTAGGAACTCCAAGAGCAAGGCACGGCGTTGCTAAGGGGACTTTTCATTAAGCTCAGAAGAGGCAGAGCCAGGAATGTGACACGACCAAGATGCTGAGAGTCAAGGCTAAGGGAGCTCTGTTCTCACGGGCACGGTCAGAGTCACCCTCAGTGTGTACAGCCCTCAGGTAGGCTTGGTTCTGCCCTGGGCGGGGGGCCTGCACAGCAAAGCCTCAGGCACTGATGCCTGGGGGCGCAGAGCTGCCATGCTCCGGCTGCGGTCAAGCAGCAAGAAGGCAGCTGGGATGACCGTGGAGTATCATCTGGAAACGCCCACCAGAGTGGTCACGGGAGCACGGGAAGGGGAGACGGGTAGAGGTGGGTGTGGAGAGCAGGGAGGAGGGGCCGGTGGGTGGAAAGCTGGACTGGACAGAGCCGGGACGGAACTCCAGGGAGCAAGGTGGGGAGGTGGTGCTGCTGACAGACATCACTGCGGTGAGAGGTGGCTCCTGGGGAATATGGCAGGCAGCTCACCTGTCTTTGCCGTTCTGGATGGAGGCCTGGCCAAGGCTGGCCCTCTCCAAAAGTGGGGAATTCCTGCTTCGATTTGTGCTGGTGGAAAGGATGCTATTCTGTGGGGAATAAGGGGCAGAGCTGTATCACAGAAAACCAAAGAGTTCTACTGGCATGTTCATAGCACCACTGGCAGGTTCACAGCACCTGCTTCCCCTCCACCTCCAGCACAAGCACACAGGGGAAGGGAAGAGAAAGGACTGTGCTTTGGGTTCCTGGGGGCTTTCTACAGCCAGCAGCAGTGGCCCCGGAGGGAGGGTCAGGCAGGCAGCCAAAGGGAGCTGGGGCTGGGTTAGAGGAGAGCTGCCTGGGGAGGACAGGCCCCTGAGGGTGGAGCCCAGGAAGGGAGGGAGCTGCAGAAGGGAGGCTGGGCGAGGCTCACCGTGGAGGGGGTGGGGGTGGTCTTCTTCCTCTCCAGGCCGGGCAGGGGACTGGCAGGCACTTTGGCTGTGCTGCTGGCCTTCCGCCCCGACTCCCGGTCCTCCTCAGGCCGCTTATTTTCTGCGTTGTTACTCTGAGTCTTCTTAGAGTAGGAATTAGAGGTGGGGATGGCAGGACCAGCTGCTGGACCAGAGGGACGGTGGGAACGAGTAAGGGTGGGGGGCCTGCTGTGAGCCACCACGCGCACAGTGCTCTCCTACAGTTTTGCCAGAAACCCAGCAAACCATTTAGAGGCAGAGGGAAGTCAAGTGACTTGCCCAAGGCTATGCTACTAGTTAGCGGCTGGACTGGGTCTGAAACTCAGCGATGTTATCCAAAGCCCCTAGAGCCGGTGCCCTCTCAGGAGAGGGGTGAATACCCCACCTATAACTCCTGACAGCACTTACCCTGGTCGCTGAAGCGTCGCTGCTTGGGGTTGGCTGAGACACTGCGCTGGACCTTGTGGGAAGGAGAAGGGGCACTGCTATTGGTCAGATCAGTGGAAGGCCGGGGCTTCAAGGTGATGGTGTCACCCTCCAGCTGAGAACAGAACAGAAAACAGAGAAGGGAAGGGACAGGGAGTTGGGTGAAATGCACGAAGGGGATGAAGAGGTACAAACTCCCAATCATAAAATAAGTCAGTCACAGAGATCAAAGTACAGTGTAGGAAATAGAGTCAATAATATTTTAATGTCTTTGTATGCTGACAGCTGGTAACTATACTTATCATGGTAAGCATTCTGTAATGTATTTACTTGTTGAATCACTATGTTGTACACCTGAAACCAATATAATATTGTATATCAACTATATTATACATTAAAAAAAAAACTTCACAGAGCTCGCTGCTCTTAAAAAATAAAAGAACGGAAAAGGGAGGACGGAAGTCACACAGAGATGCCTAAGAGATGTGCAGAGAGCCACTTGCACATACCACCCAGCCTGCCACAAATCCACCCTACGCTCACATGAGACACACCCCCTGCAAGACCAATATGCACCTAAGCCCCCTGGAGAGACCCTGACAAACACCGCAGAAAACATGCCCTCCCCAGAGAGCCTCTGCCCTCAGAGAGGGATATGCATGCCCGCAGAACATGCCTCCGCCCCTCTCCTACCCACAACCAGATACCTCCTAAGTAAGCAAGTGAGAACCAGGAGACGGAGCCCACTACTCCCAGGGGGAGAGAAGGGTGGGACAAGAGTGCATGTGGAGACAAGACCCCACTCCCAGAGAAACCTATGCCCTCAAGACATAGGCATGGTTACCCAGACAGGCAAAAGGACATCATGAAGCCTTCAGATGCACACACAGATGAGTGGATGCACACACGTGTATACAGACACAAGCACCATGCAAAAGTAACACTCAAGACTCCCGACTCCCATCATATAGACACAGAGACTCACACACCCACAAACCCAGATACAAAGAATCACAGACATGGAAAAGCATGCAAAGATTTCTAGATCAACACAGAACTGATTCAGTCAGACTGACTTGAGACTCAGTCTAACCAACACAGACTGAGCCAGATCTCCTCACCCTATGGAAACCCTGACCCAGGCCCAGATCCTACCAGTTTTCTTAGTAACTCACTGATGGAGGCAAGTGGAAGCAAAGGCCAGAGAACCTTAGTCACCAGAGCTGAGGCTTAAAATTCGTCAGCAGAGACAAGCTTCTGCCCTCAGTGGATGCTAGAAGCATGGAGGTGCTACTGACAGTGAGATACCAGGGCAGGGAATGCAGCTGGGAGCACACACCTCAGAGCTCTTGTAGCCCAGGAGCAGGTAGGTGGCCATCACCTCGTTGTATCTCTGGCCCACCAGTGAGTCCTGGATCTCTTCCCGTGTGTAACCCATGGACACCATCAACTCTGCATAGGGGGGACATACAGTTAAGACTGGTCCTGAATCCTAGGCAGGCTCAACCTTATGGCCCAGCTCAGCCTTACCTGTTCGTCGGGGGTCCTTGTAGTCAGGGAGTGGCTCCACATAAGGCTTTAATTCATCATCTTCATGACCCACATTCATCCACCGATCTTTCATGATTTGCTGGCAAGCAACAGGAAGGGCAGGGAGGAAGGAGACTCAGCTTGGAGGTGTCCCTGGTAACCCAGGTCCTTCCGGCAAGCTGGGCTCTAGGCTGCTCACCTCTAAAGTGCCTCTCTTGCTAGGATTGAGAATGAGAAATTTCTTAAGCAGATTTTCACAGTCCGTGGACATGTAGAACGGAATGCGGTATTTTCCCCTCAGCACCCGCTCCCGCAGCTCCTGTAGGTGGGAAATTTAAATCACTCTACGGCCGAGTGAAGCAACCTAATGTCCACACCTCTGAGAATTAAAGACTGTCCAGGCAGACACATACGGACTACGGCAGGAGGCAGAGAGCCCGGGACGAGGCACCTCACTAGAGAGGTGGTGAAGTCAAAACACCCCGTGCCCATTAGCTGGACTGCCCGAAGTTTGCAGTCCTGAGCACCTTAAAGGGGAGAACGGACATACAACTACCTCATCCCTCGAGAAAAGAACTAAGGTTATCACACTGGGTGCAGGGGACCTTTTAGCTGCTGCTACTTTTAGCAAGCCCTTTTCCAAAGCTCTGGCTTGGGAAAAATGTAGAGAGATGGAAAAAGTGAGAGGTCAAGAGTAAGATCAGAGGCTAAGAGAGGAAATGAGAAGTAATAAAAATGATCTAAGCCTGTGCTTCACTCCACCTTGAGATTCTGTCCATCAAAAGGCAGGGATCCGCTGACCAGTGTATACAGGATAACTCCCAGGCTCCACACATCCACCTCAGGCCCATCGTATTTTTTGCCCTGGAAGAGTTCTGGGGCAGCATAAGGGGGACTGCCACAGAAGGTATCCAGCTTGTTCCCAAAAGTGAATTCGTTGCTGAAGCCAAAGTCTGCAATCTTGATGTTCATGTCAGCATCCAAGAGTAGGTTCTCTGCCTGGGAGGTAAGATGGGAGACGTCAGGGAGCCCAGTGAACCACACTCAGGCAGTGGGAAGGAAGGAGCTGAGGGTGATGGGAGAACAAACAGGAGTTCATTTTCAGTCTTAGGACTTTCTCCACTGGCTCCAGGGCACCTTCAGTCGTGTGAGGTGGCTGGGCTGGAAGAGGGTGGTGTGGGCTGGGCTGCTTGTCGCACAGGCAGCCATGTGAGAGCTGGAACCCAAAGGCCCAGAGATGCCGTGAGCTACACAAAGCTTCCATGTCAGGCCTGGGTTAGTTCTGGTCAAGTCTGTGAGGACCAAGGGTCAGGAGCCTCAGAGGCAGTCCCACACTCTGACATCTCAGTGACAGTGAGCATGCTCACCTGCCAAGCAGCTGTGGCGCACCTGTGGGAACAACCACCATTCTCCCCTTGCTTGGCCACCAGGCTGCCTCCAGGACCAGCTGGGCCAGGGGTGCACCTGCCATGCCTGGCAGCACTGGAAGGTAAGGGACTGAGAAGCCCTCTGCTCGCTGGCTGGGAGGGGATCCTAAGTCCAGTCATGAGGCCTGTATCAGAAGCTAGGGGCTTCCTCATCAGCTCCAAAAAATTAAAGGCTGGAGTTTTCCTAGACACTCAGGGCCTGATGGTGTGTCATAGTTAATGGAGGATGGACAACCCAGCGCTGCTGGCTCAAAGACACAGGGGCTAAGAGCTAAGAGCACACCTTACCTTTAGGTCTCTATGAACAATAAACTTCTGGTGACAGTACTGCACAGCAGACACTATCTGAAAGGAAGGAAGAAGGGTTAACCAGGGGCACCTGAGGGTGGGCCACAGGGGCTGGAAGGGCTGTGATCCCGTGACTTAGTTCTAAGCTGTCACACAGGAAGCAAAGCCCAAAGGACCTCCAAAGGCCACTTACAAGACAGGCAGCTACTCCCTGTGTGCCAAACCCCAAAAGCAGATCAGGCCATACTCCATAGGGGGAATCACACCTACCTGGCGGAACTTGGCTCGAGCCTCTTTTTCTTTCATCCTGCCATGAGCCACTAGGTAATCAAACACCTCTCCTGCAAAAGACGGGGCAGGGTCTAGGTCAGCTGGCTGGGATGGGAAGGTAGGGCACAGCAGAAAGAGACAGCCCCATACCTACCTCCACTAGCATACTCCATGACAAGGTAGAGAGTCTTCTCAGTTTCAATGACTTCAAATAATTTAACTACAAGAGAAAAGGCCAAGTCATAGGTTAGAAAAGCAGCAGGGGCTACACACTGAGCCCCAACATTACAGGGGCATGCAGGAGTGTTCGTCCCAGGGGAGACCCAGGGATGGACACTCCCTACCTTGCCCACTCCCACCCCACCTCACCAAGTTCCTCTTATGGTCACCACACTACTAAGGACAAGCATACTGTGCCAGAGGCAGAGCTGGATTTTTAGCTGGGCTTTTCCAGAGGCATCCTTGAAGACTTCAGACTCCAGAGGAAATGTGCCTCAGAGAGAAGGACCACATGTCGAGAAGGGGGGCCTTGCTCTGTGAGGGGCAGGAAGAAAAATGGAATGACAACTGGTTCTCACCTATGTTGGGATGATTCAAAACCTTCATTATTCTTACTTCACGGAATAGCTGGAAAATAAAATACCAGGAGTCACGCATGCTCAGCTTGCTCCCCTCCAAACAGAGCCACTGCAAGGAGGCTTACTACCAAAGAGAAAACAGGCAAAGAAAAGGAATGGGGCAGTTGTCCAGATCCCCCAAGGGCTGAGAAGTCGGTGAGGGCAAAGAAACAAGAAGGGTCAGTGGGAGAAAAGCTGGGCTGGAGCGCCTACCCCCTCACGATAGGCACCTGGATAAGCCAGCCAGCCATGCCCCCTACTGCAGCCTCCCCAAATCCAGCCCCCTAACGCACACCAGTTTTGGTTAGCACCTCTCAAGGAGGGAATGTGAGCCCGTGTACACAATATTCAGATTCTGAGCTGCTTCTAAAGTTCAGTGACAAAACAGACTCCAGCTTGGTCTGGGTGAAGGGGTGGGGGGAGTTCCAAAGGGGGACCCCATCATCTTGTGATTTACAGCAGTCAGAGGGCTCTGCACAGTGGGTGGGACTTTCTCTCCTGGGCCTCTGGGGTGGTGATAGAAGCCACTCCTATATATAGCTGATGCCAATTTTAATCAAATCCACCTCCACACACTCACACTTTCTTTGTGAAACAAAATCAGGGACTCCAAACCATATATTTCCACAAAAAAAGATGACAGAAATGAACTCCATCCCCTCTGTGGGGGACAAAGAACTGGAGGTAGGGTTTCCTGTAACTTCCAGGCCTCACTTGTACAAAGAGTAGAACTAGTGTTGTGTTTTGGTTTTAGGGTTTTTTTTGTGGGGGGGTGGGTTGGGAGGTCTGGAGACCTAATTCAGGATATAGATTATGGAATGAAATGAACACATATTTTTCCCAGAGCTTTTGTGAACTGGAAAGAAAAAGAAGAAGTAAGTTTTTCAATCTTCAGGAACCTGATTCTGACCTTGGCTCCCTTTTGTTAGAGCCCAAGTTTCTCCTGCTTTCTTCCCTGGCCCAGCAGTTGTCCTGGATGAAAGAGGCAAAAAATCCCGCACACCATCTCAGGGGCAATTAAGGGGAAGCAGCACTGAGACGCATCCTGGAGGCAGTGTCAGGTTCCTCCCCATGCGCACACCCCCTTGGCCTGGGAGACCATGGAGTTTTCTGGGCTCATCCAGAACGCTGAGGGGGCTAGCTTCTTCAATGTTCCTTCTTAGGGAATCATTGCTGGGATCGAATTTAAACAGGCTGATTTGGCCAGAATCAGACTGGCCTTGGTAAGAGTGTGTTAAATGGCTTTTAAGGGCTACATTTGTCTGGTACTGATGCCTTCCAGCCAGTCAGGAAGAGGTAGAGAGAAAAAAGAAGCGGGAACCAAGATGGCCTGGCTGACTGGCAATTATGATGATGGCAGGCTGGACTGTGCCAAAGACCAAATGGCCCAGGCCAACCTGGCTTCTACCCTGTGGGGTCTGAGCCAACATGTCAAGAGTAGCCCTCTTTCCCTTCCTTCCAGAAAGCTCCAAGCAGGGAAGCCCTGGTGATGACAGCAATGATTCTTTTGAACCAAAGATTCCTGAGGGGTGTCAACATGGCCATCCTGCCTAAAGCAATCTATAGATTGAATGCAATGCCTATCAAAATACCAACAGCATTCTTCAACGAACTGGAAAAAATCGTTTTAAAATTCATATGGAACCACAAAAGACCCTGAACAGCCAAAGCAATCCTGAGAAGGAAGAATAAAGCAGGAGGGATCTCGCTTCTCAACTTCAAGCTCTACTACAAAGCCACAGTAATCAAGACAATTTGGTACTGGCACAAGGACAGAGCCACAGACAAGTGGAACAGAACAGAGAGTCAGATATTAACCCAAACATAAATGGTCAATTAATATATGATAAAGGAGCTGTGGACATACAATGGGGAAATGACAGCCTCTTCAATAGTTGGTGTTGGCAAAACTGGACAGCTACATGTAAGAGAATGAAACTAGATCATTGTCTAACCCTATACACAAAAGTAAATTCGAAATGGATCAAAGACCTGAATGTAAGTCATGAAACCATAAAACTCTTAGAAAAAACATAGGCAAAAATCTCTTAGACATAAACATGAGTGACTTCTTCATGAACATATCTCCCCGGGCAAGGGAAACAAAAGCAAAAATGAACAAGTGGGACTACATCAAACTGAAAAGCTTCTGTACAGCAAAGGACACCACCATTAGAACAAAAAGGCATCCTACAGTATGGGAGAATATATTCATAAATAACAGATCCGATAAAGGGTTGACATCCAAAATACATATAGAGCTCACGCACTTCAACAAACAAAATGAAAATAATCCAATTAAAAAATGGACAGAGGACATAAGAAAACAAATCCTACCATTTGCAACAATATGGATGGAGCTAGAGGGTATTATGCTCAGTAAAATAAGCCAGGCGGAGAAAGACAAGTACCAAATGATTTCACTCATATGTGGAGTATAAGAACAAAGAAAAAACTGAAGGAACAAAACAGCAGCAGAATCACAGAACCCGAGAATGGACTAACAGTTACCAAAGGGAAAGGGACTGGGGAGGATGGGTGGGAAGGGAGGGATAAGGAAGGGGAAAAAAGAAAGGGGGCATTACGATTAGCATGTATAATGGGGGGAGGGGGCATGGGGAGGGCTGTGCAACACAGAGAAGACAAGTAGTGATTCTACAGCATTTTACTACACTGATGGACAGTAACTGTAATGGTGTTTGTGGGGGGGATTTGGTGATGGGGGGAGTCTAGTAAACATAATGTTCTTCATGTAATTGTAGATTAATGATACCAAAAAAAAAAAAAAATGGGCAGAGGAGCTAAACAGACACTTCTCCAAAGAAGAAATTCAGATGGCCAACAGACACATGAAAAGATGCTCCACATTGCTAATCATCAGAGAAATGCAAATTAAAACCACAATGAGATATCACCTCACACCAGTTAGGATTGCCACTGTCCAAAAGACAAACAACAACAAATGTTGGTGAGGTTGTGGAGAAAGGGGAACCCTCCTACACTGCTGGTGGGAATGTAAATTAGTTCAACCATTGTGGAAAGCAGTATGGAGGTTCCTCAGAAAACTCAAAATAGAAATACCATTTGACCCAGGAATTCCACTTCCAGGAATTTACCCTAAGAATGCAGCAGCCCAGTTTGAAAAAGACAAATGCACGCCTATGTTTATCGCAGCACTATTTACAATAGCTGAGAAATGGAAACAACCTAAGTGTCCATCAGTAGATGAATGGATAAAGAAAATGTGGTACATATACACAATGGAATATTATTCAGTCACAAGAAGAAAACAAATCCTACCATTTGCAACAACATGGATGGAGCTAGAGGGTATTATGCTCAGTGGAATAAGCCAGGCAGAGAAAGACAAGTACCAAATGATTTCACTCATATGTGGAGTATAAGAACAAAGGAAAAACTGAAGGAACAAAACAGCAGCAGAGTCACAGAACCCAAGAATGGACTAACAGTTACCAAAGGGAAAAGGACTGGGGATGGGTGGGAAGGGAGGGATAAGGGGTGGGGGAGAAAGAAAGGGGGCATTACAATTAATGTGGGGGGGGCATGGGGAGGGATGTGCAACACAGAAGACAAGTAGTGATTCTACAACATCTTACTACGCTAATGGACAATGACTGCAATGGGGAATGTGGGAAGAACTTGATAATGGGGGGAGTCTAGTAAACATAATGTTCCTCATGTAATTGTAGAGTAATGATACCAAAATAAAAAACAAACAAACAAAAGATTCCTGAGGGGATCCCAGGGTTAACAAAAAAGAGTTAACACCTTGGTTTTGGATGTTAGCACATCAGGGCACCTCAACCACACATTCTAATTCCATAAGCATCTCTCACTAACAGCCCCCAGCCTCTGGTCCCAAGCTTCCCCATCTCACTGTAGTTGACTCTGTGAGTGTGAGGCTATGCCCTCTCCTAACTCAAATAACATAACGTGCTCGTTAAAAGAAAAACTCAATCTGCTGCAAGAAGAAAATAACTAGGTTAATCAAGGTCAGAAAATCTGAGCCAGGGTCAGCTGGAATATGAGGGCACAAGGAAATCTGACTGACCTGAATCGGGGCGGCTTTTTGGCAGCCTGATGGGAGATTTCCCCCTTCCCCAGGAAGGGGGCAGAGGGCACAGAGTTTCTAGTTCTACAACAACCAGGCACTGGCAAGCTAGCCCCCTTGAGCAAATGAAAGTCTCCTTTTCTCATTCCTACCAGCTTTTCTTAAGTTTCTTGAATAGGGGGTATGTGCTCCCTACCTGGGGGGTTCCCCCAACCAGCTAAGGAAGACCTCAGTTTCCCACTGTAAGCCAAGGAGGGAAAAGAAAAGTTCAACCTCATTTAGTGAAGACTATATGCAAATGCTGACTTTTAGCTAAGTGGGGCCCAGAAGTTAGAAGGAAATTGGGATTGCCTGTTCTTAATCTGCACATTGTCAGGGGCTTGAAACTGAGGTTAGCTTCTAAAAACCCCAGTCTTCCATACTAATTCCCTAAAATTCAACTGGCACAGAATTCAGGGCCAGGTTCCCTGTCTCCTCTTAGTCCTGTACTTCCTAGAGCCACTCCCTTGAACTATTGCAGATCTTGGAGGAACTGCATGCACGTTTAGTATAGTAACGGCTACAAATGTGTTTTTGCATGGGGCTGGTCACAGACCATAAGATAACAAGATACAGGAAGTGGGTTGGATAGGTAGGCCAAGTGGCTGTGAAGGGGCAGGAAGACTTCTAAAAAGCCAGTGCCCGTGGCCAGGAAGCTCAATCAGGAGGAGTCTTCACAGGGGATCCAACCAAAGTCCTACAGGTAGCAGAGCCATGGACAGGAGTGCTGGGGACAGCGAAATGACCAGATTTTACACTAGGGATTCTAGAGGAGGTCCAAATGGGGTCAGTGAATCATCTGACCCATGAAGGGAGCTGGAAAGGGACTGGAGGTGTTGAGTGCTTACTTTCTGGAGGCTGGAGGAGTTCAGTTGAGTCTTGTCAATGATCTTCACAGCTACCTGAACATAAGACAAAAAAAACCCGAGATTACCTCTTTGGCCAGGCTAAACCCAGGGCTCCAATCTGCTTCGTCCTTTATATTTTCTGCCTACTTTCTGACCTGTCCCTTTTAGAACCTCTGTTTGTTCGGATCTCATTTCTACTGCACAAACAAGAGGCTGACTGTAGTAGTAGTCCCACCACCACCTGCAGGGGCATCAACAGCTGGAAACACTACCATATTCCCAGCCCCAGTCCTCACCTCTTTCCCAGTCAGGATGTGCCGGGCCAGTTTCACCTTGGCGAAGTTACCCTTGCCGATAGTCTTGAGGAGTCGATAGTTGCCAATATGGGGCTGCTCGTCAGCAGAGGTGGCTGAGTTGCGGCCCCGCAGCATGTTGGATTTACCGCTGGGCTTGGAGTCGAGGTGCCCCAGGGTGGGCTGCAGGGGGAAGCACACACATCTTTAAGTATGCTGCCTGTTCAGTTCCCACACCCTTGCCCGTATCTCTCTGCAAAAAATGCAAGAGGCTGGGGGTGTAGGTGCAAACTCCAGGGTGTGGTAGGCATGCAAAGAATCATAAGGCAGGGGGAAAAAAGGAAGATGAAAAGAGAGCCAGTCTTCACTCTCAAAGAGCAGAGCACAGGTCCCAGGCCAACATTTGGTGGCTGTTGGCACTTAGGACCCAATCTGTCCCCTCTCTGGTTCCACCGCCTGGAAGTACAACCTGCCATGAGTAACCCAACAGCGCCTGCACCTTGTGCGGAGAGCTCCTCGTTCTGTTCTCCCTGTTGCCTGTTCATCCTGTGAGAAGGCTGCGATCAAAGTCACAGGTGTAACATGATCAGAATTACTTCAGAGCACTCATTGCCATCCAACACTTCACATTTATCTTTACTATTTGTCACTTTACATTGATTTGATGTCTACCCAATGAGAATGGAAGCTCATGAAGGCAAGCATGTATCATTTATTCATTGATGCATCCCAGCACTTAGACAGACTGGATTAAGGTAGATGCTCAATGACTATTTGTGCAATGAGCAAAACTGAATGACAGGGTCGGAGCAAGGCAACAAGAGTCCTCCTTAGATACCCCAGAGCTCTAGTAAAGAGGCGTCAAACACAACAGCACTGAACAGGTGTATAAACCTAACACAAAAGGATATGGCCCAGATGAAAACATGTGTGTGTATGAAGACTTGTATGTTCTTCAAAGAGCTAAAACCTAGAGTGATCTGGCAAGTCCATTCCTGGGGACATACCCAGGAGAAATGGAACACATATCCACAGAAAAATTTGCATATTCATAATATCCCATACTCATAATAGCCAGAAAGTGGAAACAACATAAATGTTCATCAATTGATATGGAAGCAACCTAAACATCCATCAATAGATGAATGGATAAAGAAGATGTGGTACATACACACAATGGAGTATTATTCAGTCATAGAAAGAAAAGAAATCCTGCCATTTGCAACAACATGGATGGAGCTAGGGGGTATTATGGTCAGTGAGATAAGCCAGGCAGAGAGACACAAATATCAAATGATTTCACTCATTTGTGGAGTATAACAACAAAGAAAAACAGAAGGAACAGAATAGCAGTGGACTCACAGATGCAGAGAAGGAACTAGTGGTTACTGAGGGGAAGGGTTGCGGAGGGTGGGCAGGGAGGGAGAAGGGAATTAAGGGGCACTAAAATTCATAATCAATCACAATATAGGTAGGTCACAGGGACAGTAGTACAGCATGGAGAATACCGTTAAATGACTCTGTAACATCTTACTATGCTGACAGTGACTGCAGTGGAAGGGGTGAGGAGTTGATAACATGGGTGAATATTGAACCACTGTGTTGTATATTTGAAACCTTTGTTAAGATTGTATATCAATGCTACTTCAATAAAAAAAAAGTCCATCAATTGATGAATGGATAAACAAACTGGAATATCCACACAGTAGGACAGCATGGGCAATAAAAATAAATGAAATACTGATACATGGTGCAACACTGATGAACTTTGAAAACATGCTAAGTGAACAACGCTGGTCACAAAGGATCACACATTGTATGATTCTCTTTATTTGAAAGGTCCAGAGACAGAAAGGAAGTTAGTCAAGAGCTAAGGTGCGTGAGGGACTTCAGGGGTGACAACTAAGAGGGGTGAGATTTCTCTCTGTGGTAATGAAAACGTTTTAATGAAGTGTTGATTGTGGTGATGGACACACATCTCTGTGAATTTACAAAAAGCCACTAAATTGCACAATTTAAAGGGGTGAATTGTATGGTGTATGAATTGTATCTCAGCAAACTGTTTCGAGTTTGTGTGGCTCTTGTCTACAGCCCTGAGTTACCTCTCAAAGAATACCAGAGGACATGACTCCAGAATGCCAAGGCAGAGTGTGGCCAGGACCTCATTCCAGACCATCCAGAGCTGCCTTGGAAAGGTCAAGGGGACAATTTGGAGGGGAGCAGGGGGAGCAGAGGAGGGCAAGCCTAAGTTCTTCCTTTCACAGCCCCTTCTGGCTATAAGAGAAGCCCCCAAAGATCAGAGAGAAAAGAAAGATCTCACTACCACCTAAGGAACTGTCTAGGTTCCTTGGCAAGAAGTTTCTTCCTAACCAGATGCTTTTCCAACAGAACAACAGTAACACAAGTCAGTCTCCCTGCTACTGACTTTCCTCTTTGGTGTGTCAACGGAGGACCTTTCTTTCTCTTTGTGTAGTGGCTACTAGCTGGTCTGGGGTGGGCTGTTTGACTCACATCCCAGAAGCTCATGAAGTTGGACCTTCAAGGAGAAAAGATCTCATGCATGTAGTAGACAATGGAGGCAGAGGCTCCTGACATCTCAGAAGTGTCCCTTCTAGCCCCCTTAGCCCTTCAGGGAGTGTTCACTCTGCTGTGAGTTCTCATCAACCTTCACGCTGCACACGGTCCCCAAAGCATTTGTGTTCTGTCCCCTCCTGCTCAGAGCTTCTCCTGCCCTGGTCTCCATACACCCTGCAGCTCGCCTAAGCCTGGTTGGTCCTCAAACAGCATTTGCGAGGCCAGTAGATTTTCAAATATCTGCTTTTTTCCCTGCAAACAGAACTCCAGGCCTCACACCCCTTGGACAGAAGGGCATTTCTAGGCCCTGCTGGTCCCAGCATTTGGGTCAATCTACCAAGGGGCACCCTGAGCATCCTTCAGGGTCCTGAGGCCTGGGCTCCATGGCCTCCCTCTTCTCAGCCCCATCCTGCCTACAAGTGCTGCTGGACTGCCTAGTGCCCTTCCCAGCCTGCCTAACAGGTCATGTGCAGGGACGACCTTCCCTCTGCCCCAACTTCCCTGAGAGGCAGATTGGTGAAGAAGTTTCCTTGGCAACCTCTCATTCACCTGCTTCTTGTCACTCCCCTCTTTTCTGAGGATACAAAGAGAGGTAGCAGGAGCTTGGTAGTCTCCAAGTCCTCAAAATTGGGAATAGGAATTCAGTATCAACCTAAGGATGTGGGCCCTTCATTTGTCCCTCTGAAGCCAAAGCTGAGAATCCTGCTGCCCTCCCTGAGCTCTGCCCTGCCCACCCGTCTTGGTGTTCCTGGCCCATGGCCTGGTCTTTGGGGCACAGCAGGACAACATCCCCAGCCAAGCTCAGCAGCACGTTGGACTTCAAGGAACACCAAAAACCACAAGAGGGACTCTGCCATCCAACCCTGTTCCTTACCGGGGTAGCGAGGCATGCTTGAGTACGGATGCTACAGACAAATTGCCAGGGTTCAAATCCTAAATCTGCCATTTACTCAAAATGTGTTGGCTTTATTATCATCGACACCATCCTTCAGAGAGAGACTATTACAACAAAGGAGAAAGGAAACCATCCAAAAGATGATCCCACACGTCTGCCCAGAGAGGGTCTAATGGGTGCTGAGGAGCTCTGTCCCACAGAACTAGCTCTACGTCCTGCCTCCCTCACTTATTAGCTTTAGTTTCCTTATCTGTAAGGTGGCAATAAAATATTCCCTACTTTACGTTAGATATGTGACAGAACACACGTAAAATGCTTTATCCAATGCTCAGTAAAGAACAATCATTATTGTTATTACCTTTAGTCCCCAAATACTACTGCCTGCGAAACCAAAATTCCCGTTGTCAATGAGACTTCTGCATCTAAGTCAAGCCCTCCTAAGCCAGCTGTAGGCTGGCTGACACGAGATATTTTGGCCTTTCCGCTGGGAAGAGGTCCAGGCTGAGCGTCAGCCACCCTCTCCTCTGGCCCCCCTTGCCAGCCTGCACCAGTGCTTCTAGCCTTCACAGGAGGGGCGTAGAGAGGGCAGCTGTGAAGGGCTGGTTCCAAGCTGGGTGTCCAGGACAGTAAGAGAAACTTCAGCTTGTCCAGCACCCAGTGAAGCAGAGAACACAGGCACGTGCTCTTTGATCCTCTGCTCCAAAACTCACCCACACCCCTTTCAGGACGCAAAGCATGCCTCCCTTCTCTTACTCCCCTTCACCTCTTCTATGTTGTGAGGTGTGTTGCAGGGTAGGGTTGGGGGAAAGGGTGAGAGACCCATGGGAAGGAAGGTGAGGAAGGAGGGAGAGAGCACAGAGAGTCTCCAAGCAGACAATGTCTCATGGAGCAAGACACCACACGAGCTGCTTTCCTGAAGGCTGATGACGTTAGGGTTGCCGGGGAAGAGAGTTCCCTTCTGTGGCTTTGACTAGGTCCATTCAGCCTGGACGACCTCACCAACAGGATGGGGGCCTGAGGACCAGCTGCTCTTCTGGGCCAAACAGGATCTGAGTAGAGCGCTGCTCCCCCCTCTGCCTCTGTCCTCCTTGCTCACAGCACTATACGGAGTACCTGACACTCCCGAGGCTCTGGCTCGCTGACATCACAACCACAGGCAGGCCCTCAAGGTCGGAGGCAGTCTGCCGAAAACACACCCCATGGCTCTCAGGCAGCCTCCAGAACGAACAAGGGGGTCCTCCTACCTCCTACAAGGCAGTATTTGGAACCAGTGGCAGACCATGCAGGTTACTGATTCAGAAGTAGGGGTCCTAAAACAGCTTCAGGGTCCTCAACAGGAGGAGAGAATGTGGAACATAGGGATCAAAGAAAAAGAGAGCCTCATAGCCAGTGGGCCCTTCAATCTGGGATCCAGAACTCAGCCCTAGGCGTGCTGCCAGGTCTGCCCGGAAGACGGCCTCCACCCGAGACCCAGCACTGACTCAGGTAGGCAGGGCCCCTTCCCTAATGCTGAAGGAGCCAACCAGCAGTTCTCCCCTAGAAAAGCTCATGCTTTGGGGTTCTACATCCAGGTGTCCTGAGACTTTCCCAGGGCTCGAAGGAGCCAAGCTTGGGGTGCTGACAGGCAGGCAGTCACCTCTTGGCCAGAGGCAAAGCAAGCCTGGGCACTGTGCAATGGAGGAAGAAAAGTGGCCCTTGGGCACTGACCCTGGGCGGCTCTACCCCCATGCTCTCCCCTCACGGCAGCACCTGAGCGCCCTCCCTGTGCTCCAGCCCGTCACCAGTCCCTTCCTCACACTCTGGTTCAGCCCGCTGACCCCACCTGCAGGGACTCTTTGCCTGCTACTTGCCCCCTTCCTCTCCTAGCCAATGTCTCTTCCCATGAAGCGCACTTCACTGCCTTGTGCCAGTGCCTGGCTCCATTCAGCAACTGTTTAAAGATCCTGGTTTGGGGTGGCAGGGAGAAAATAAGAGAGGGCAACCCCAGAGCAAAAGAAAGGGAAAACATACCCGGCTGGAGAAGGGGACAAGGACTACCAGCGACTTCCATTCAGCAGAGCCCACAGCAGAACCTGTCAGGCAGCGAGGGCAAAGTACAGAGGCCAGGAAGAGCCAGGCCCAGGGCGGGGGCTGCCGGCTCCACGAGCCACCCTTACTCAGCCGAAGCAGGCGGCACCTTCCACCACCTCCTCAGTGAAAAGGAGCGAAGCAGCCAGGCCGAGCGGCTCCTGCCTGGGAACCTGGACTGTGTCGCAACCGAAACCACCACTAGCAGAGAGAGACCAGCCTTGGCAAGGAGAGCAACGGGACAAAGCCCTGCAGCTCCGTGCCGGCCAGGGCCTACTGGCCAGGAAACGCATGCAGTTCCAGGACACTACATCGGGAGCAAGGTGGGAGGACAGGGGCAGGAGGGGAACAGGAAAAAAGGGAGACAGAGAGAGAAAGAGGCGGGTTTAGACCAACTTCCTTCTCCCTTCCCCTCCCCCTCCCCGGAAGTGGGCTGCCCCACCCTCCCCTAGGTGCTTTGCTGGGTAGCAGCTGCGAGAGGGTGAGGCAGAGACTCACTCCAGCCAGGGCTGTCATAAAGTTCTTATCTCACCTGCAGCAGGTGGGACCTGGGTAGGGGCTCAAACTGGTGGACAGGACGCAAGGAGTATGTGTGAATCAGACATGCCCCAAACCAGCAAACCACCCAGCAAGGACAAGGGCGGGCACAGGGGTAAGGAGAAACCAGCAATCCAACAGTGGCAGACAGATCTCCTACTTCACAAAAAGCAGCGTTTAACCTTAGAAAAATGCATATTCCACTTACATACAAAATATTATGCACATAATTTCAGGGGTTTTAGGGACCCTATGAAGCCTCTTAGAAATCTATGGGTTCTAGATTAAGAACCTTTGTCACTGATAGAGAATGAGATGTTTAATCCTAAATTTTGCCCAAAGGATGGGGAACAAACCAAATGTTCCTTGAAGTCCCTCCCAGTCCTGATTCTGGGAGTCACTCCCCAGGTTCCCACTCCCCGCCATCACCACCTCACCCCAACAAGACTGTCTTCTTTAAGAACTCTGAGGGCCTGGGGGAGCAGGGGCAGCTGTCCCCACACCTTCATCCTGAAAAGTGCCTGCTGTTTAGGCCTCTGCTGACTGGGCAGTTTGGAGCCCTTCCTCATCTACCGTCTGTGTGCTGGTCACATCCTCTCCTCTGGCTCCCAGATCCACTCTGTTTTCGTTCCATTACTCTGTGCTGGAATCTAACCCAGTAAGCAACTCAAAAGAGCTCATGATGGCAGGCCACAAATCCCTCTAGGGAAGGGCAAAGCCTGCTCTGTGCCCGCCCGGCACCTGAGCACAGACACCCAAGAGACAGCGCTACTCAGTGCTTGCCTTACACAGGAGCCCTGGTCAACAGAGTCCACCTTTCTGACATGATGAGTGGCTGGCATGTACTTCCTCTGTTCCCCATGCCACAGACCTCTGGAGTAGGTAGCATCCTCATTTTACAGATGAGAAATTGTAGTGCAGAGGTTAAGAGACTTGCCCAAGGTCACACAGCTTCCCAGTGCAGAGCCGGGACTGGTGCCCAGGGTTTGGGTGCCCACATCAGCACTCTGCTGTTCATGTTGCCCTCTACCAGCTTCTCATCAACCCTTCTTCATGCCAAATCTGCTCCGAACTACCTCACAAGAAGCTAAGTCACTGGCTCTTCCTCCAAAGACTAGAAGGAGGGGAAAGATGGAAAGATACAGGAAAGGGACAAAAGGAAGGCCAGTGTCTGGTCGAGGCCAGTGGCGGAGGACTGTTGTAAAGGCCTTCCCCGGGGGGTCCTACGACAACCCCCTCCTCCCATCAGCCCTTTCCAAATCGGGCTCTGACTTCCGTGGAAGAGATGAGGGCTTATTCTGGACCTTGGGCTTAGGCTTGCCCGGGACCACCTGCCCCTTCACTCAGAAGCCAGAGCAGGATCAAGTAACTTCATTTTTCCAGTTTTCCTAGGGTTTTGCAATGTGACAGATGGACGGCCTTCTCAATCTTATTTGTGGGAGACAGTAAGTGGTTTTGCAAACCGAGGAAGTACCGAGCACTGACCTCAGAGAGCCTGGGGAGAGCTGAAAAGTCATGGGCGGTGGCAGGTTGCTAGCTCTTTAACCCTTCCTCCTTCACTGCATCCAGGAGCCTTTGTATCTTTTGATCCTGAGCAACTGTCATTCTCAACTGCCAAAGTCAGTAAACCAGTGAACATTCTGACTAGGAGAGGTCTTGTGAAGCTGTGATGCACTGACCAGTGGAGAGGCTGGGTGCACCCTCCTAGCCCTGAAATTAACTGAGGGCTCCCCCTGGGAGGGTATTCCCTTGATACCCTACAGCAGAAGGGAGCTAGGAATATGTCACACTGTCAGTGGGCTGCTTCCTTTATCCAGCCAGGGCAGGCGCCTCTCCAACAAAGGAGACAGCAGAGCCTGCAACTGAAGCACAAAGCCAAAAGCAAAGTAGTCTGCTGCCCTTTAGCTCTCTGAGTTGCAAGCCTCACACCAAGGCAGGGGACTAGCACTGCAGCCTGGGCCATGACGGGAGCAGCCTGCAGGCCTCAAAGCAGCCACACCAGAAGCCAGCGCCCGCCTGGGAAGACCAGCAGGCAAGAACTGACCTGGAGTGGGGTCAGAACCATGCTATCTCCAGCTCACTCCCCTTCATGCATGGAAGCCACACTGATGTGGCCCCCCTCAAATCTCCTGCCTTCAGAGTCACTTGAAATGCTGAGCACTCTTCAAATACAGTGGACTCTACTGAGCACCCAGGGGTTCAGAAGCTTCTAGCACCACTTCACCCCTGAGAATCTGCTGGGGGCTGGTCTCTATTTCAATCTCCAATTACTACTGCAGATTCAGCAAGCCTTTGTTAAGTGCCTACCTCTAGAGCCAGGGCCCTTGCGAAGTTCATAGAGATCTGGTTCCTGCCTTTTAGAAACGTCTAATGGGGGAAGAGCACATTACGCTCACTACAGCACCTCTGCTTACTTCGTAGAGGAGTCAGGAGAGCACAGCAGAGCTCTGGAGGCAGGCAGGCCCAGCAGGAGCCCGCCCTGGCTCCTGGTAAGGCACTGACTGAATATGAGCAAGAGTACCTGACTAGGTCTGTTTCCTCCTTTGGGATGTGAGGATACTAGCTTTACCCACTTCACAGGCTCAGCTTAAGGATGAAATGAGAAAATCCAGGCCAGGGCTGATCAGCGCCCGCCTGGGGCCCAGGAAAGTCTCAACAATGCTTTCTGGAACAACCTAAGACAGGCACAGTCGCAGGGGGGCCATCAGGTGAGAAATTGGGGATCAACAGAGATGAGGCTTAGAACCTCACCCCCCCTGTTTTGAGAGAAATCTGCATCCGTGGATGTTTTGTTGCCCTTGTCCAGCTTGGATTAATACTTAGTCTATAGGCACACACCTGATCATCTACATTTGCCCTCTTACAGCACTAAATTATGTTTTCTACCTTTATCTTGCATCTACCTACCACTTCAGCATTTTATTAAAAATAATAGTAATAATAATATGGGAGAAATGTGGGATTCACATATAAATCAAGTATAAAAATCAAACGAATAATCATATCTGACTTGATTGTTTATAGTTCATAATGTGATCAAAACTGAAAGTTTCTGTGATGACTGCCCTTGTACTGTTCACCATGTAAGAACTTATTCACTATGTAAGAACTTGTTCACCATGTAAGAACTTGTTCGTTATGCTTCAGAAGATTGGAGACTGACGAGAATTAGGCTTGGGGTTGATTAATGATTGTGCATTGAGTCCCCTATACAGAATTTTATTGTTGTTAACAAGCATTTGATCAATAAATATGAGATGCCCTCTCAAAAAAAGAACCCAATAACTATTGATGTACAATATTGGGGAAAGTACAGAAAATATAAAGAATGAAACTATAAAAAACAAAACAAAACAATGCTTTCTATGACCTCTCTTCACTCCCAGGTAGGAAGCTTTTTCCATCTCAAGGGCTTCTCTGGGCCCTGAGAGGAGCTATAATCCCTAAGAACCTCACCACAAGTACCAGTGTAGCAAAGGTGTTATTCCTTCTAGAACAAGGAAAAGTCAAATTTCAAGCATGGCTGGGCTGCAGGCAAAAAGGACCCTCTTTCCTAACACAAAGCCCCTCCTGCCAAGAGGAGTGGGTGAATGAGAAAGCAGCCCCACCCCTGACCTCTGTGTAGCCCAGAGGTGTGGTGACTCTTTCCTTCCTCATCAGTTCCTTAACTCCATCCTTCCAGAGAAGGTCCAAGAAACAGCCGGCATACCAGTACCACATGGTGCCAAGGGCTTGGGGAAGCTCATGCTGCCAGCCTTGCACTCCATTCAGCTTCTCCCATACCAGTGGGTTACTGTAACCATGGAGACCAACAAGTTCCTCCATAGCACAGGAGAGCCAGCCTGCCAGCAGCCCAGCGCTCTGGGGGAGGCAGAAGGCAGCCTGCAGCAGAAAGGTTTGGCTCACTTTACAGAGGACTGCAGGGAGCTGACGGAGCCCAGCCAGCACAGCCAAGGGGCCCGGGCCTAGCAGTTTATGTTGTCAGCATACCGGCTGTCTGTCTATAGTGCAGTGGAGGAGGGCATCACTCTGGAATTAGACCTGAGGTGGGACCCAGGTAGGGAACGGGTAGGAACTGTGGTACACAGATAAACACACACCAAAAGTAAGACTCCAGCTATCATATAATGCCTTCTTTTAGGTGATCAGGTAAGTAAAGCCCTTTCTCCCTTGTTTATCCCCAACCCTTTTATTCTAAGTATCATCTGGACACCTCAGCTGAGGGCCACCTCTGCCTTCTCTGGACTCTCACAGCATCTGTTCATCTTTCCTGTCTCCACCCCTTAACCCCCTCCAAGCTCTGAGAGGTCAGGGACAGTGTCCTGCTCCGACAGTGGATCTGTATGCCCCCCATGCCTGGCAGTGCCTGCACCTAGCTGGCCCATGTTAAAACTCCTTACAGAAACAAATGCGGAACAACGTTTGACTCTTAAAAAGTCACCCTCCCACTCCTCAGCCCAAGAAATAAGACAAGAGCAAAAGAAGATCAAAACCTCTTGTCATGAGACCCACCTTCCCTCCTCCAAGGGATTTCTGCCACCCTCTGAAGCGACACAGCCACAATGCTTACAGTCAGGTCAGAAGTGTTCAATAGGTACTGAGCAAATAACTGTGTGTGGATGAGTAAGGACACTTGTGGGGGTGTCTTCATGGCAGTCTCTGGGATCCCCACCAGTAACCCACACCAGTGTACTCTGCAGGCAACATCAAAGTGGGCAGTGGGCCATGCAGGAATCCACTCTCCCGTGAATGGATGACATCTACGGAGCATTAGTTTCACTAACAAGCTTTCTCAGGTGGTGCTAAGGCCCTTGGTGATCTCTCCTGACACAAAGCTTGAGGCAAAGGTTCACCAAGGTGAACTGGAGACAGGCTCAGAATACAGGCATAGCCAAGGGCCACCACCCCACACCCTCCTCCCCAGCCCCTCTCAATCAAGCCCAATTCCTCTTTTCATCACAGAGAGGGCTCCTTGCGTCACAACTTCCTGCTGCCCTATAACCTTCAGACGCTTCAGCAGGACAGCTCTCTGCCTCTACATTCAGTCCCTCTACCACTTTGCTATCAGAACCACTGGGTCTTGCTGGGACAATGTAAGACAGCTCCAGCCATTCTAAGAGCTACTGATTTAGGGAAGTGACAGTGACTTGTAGGAGACGTTTATTTACTCTTTGTCATACCAAGAACTCTGCTTGAATATTTCCTCCTTGAACCAATATACTGACTACAAGATGCAGTCAATCCTAGAGTGGCCCCAAAATGCACCCACACACCTGCCTCCTGTCTGCACGAATCAGCATTACTACCCTGCCCCCACCCCTCCCCAAACTGCCTCCTGTTACAGAAAAGCAAAGGAACTAAAAACGGCAGCTGGGGAGCTCAGTTGACTCACCCAGCATAATCATCTCCTCCCAGAATCTCCCATCTTCTCCTGGGGTTTTTGCCAGTACAAAGTGAAAAAGAAGCACAAGATCTTAAAAAGAAAAAATCTCTCAGTGTTTATGCAACAGCCTTGTTACCTGGGTGCAGATTTAACCCTTTGTCTCTGCCCTTTCCAATATGGTTTCATTATAACATCTTTATGCTAAGCAGCAGATGCAGCCCCGGGCTGTGAAACAGGCCTTCTGGGGTCCTACCCGGTTCCAGCTCTACACTGGAAGGTGCTGAGTAAGACATGTGCCTCTTTCCACTGCACCTTCCTCTGGAAGGGGAAAAAAATACTACCTTCCTACTCCTCCAGTTTCAGAGAGGGAGTTGATGAAGGAGGAGGAAATGTCAGAAAACACACTGGGACAAAGTTTACTGCCCCAGAAGTCACCATGGCCAGAGGTCAGAGCTCAAGAAGAAGTCACAGATACCACCTAAGGTCGTCAATGCCGTTCTTGCTTCAAAACTGTCCCACCTCATTGGGCTGCAATGTGGTTGGCTCCTCTTAAGTGACCATTAAAAATCCAACTGGCTGCTCTTCCCATAAGCAAAGCCCCACCGGACTGCTGCTACTCAGGCAGAGGTGTTATCTTCCTCTTACAGCAGAGCCCTAAAAACCCCAGCAGGTGAGGGCACCTGAGCGATGGCATGGAGCTATTTGATAAAGGGACCAATCAACCAAGACTGAGAGTTCAGTCTCACCTGTCCCTCAGAACAATCACGGGAGTACAGCTCTCTAGCAACCTTTCTGGGTGGGAAGAGGTGTGTGTATGTTTCTTTACGCCTTTGTCTCGTCGTCTGGTGTCCAGAAGGACAACTTACTTTTGTGATAGCGAGTGCTGTCTACAAACTAAGGGCACTTTCACATGCAAATCTGCTGCAGTAATATCAGACAAGAAATCCCAACTTAACCAAAAGTTTCATCCTGAGAAAGAACTATTTTTCCATAGAAACATGTTAAAAACAGTAGTGTCTCAGGCAAGCTCATGAGGGCCCACTAATATATCTGAAATAGTATACTAACCATACTTAAGATTTAAACCATAGTCCAGAACAGGAAAATAAATTCAGAGTTCCAACTTGGAAACTAGGAACATATCTTTGCTCCCCAAGCAGCACAGGCAGCAGAAACTGTGGCTCCCTAACCTTCCAATCTGGGTGAGGGCTCGAAACACCAGGGCTTGAGCTGGGGTAGGGCAGCTTCCAAGCATGTGGGATGGTTGGGTAGGAGGGAGGGTCTAAGAAGATATGAAGAACATCACAGGCAGAGATGAAGCACGAGGCTGGAGGAAAGGAATTTTGAGGGGGTGTTACCTTACAGGAGAGAAGGACTAATTAAGGAAGGCCAGGAAGACAAACTCACAGCTAGAGAGAAAAGAAAAGGGTGCCTGGGAGAGTCCCCTGATCCATGCATCAGGGGCATGTGCTCTTGAGAGCTGTCTCCCTGCTCTGCAACGGAGGCCAGGACAAGCCTCATACCTGCCTCCCTGGGCCTCTCGCTGCGACTGCAGCCTTAGCCCTGGGCTGAGGGCAGTAACTGCTGGGTCCTGTGACTGAGTGGCCGTGACCTGGGCAGGTGCCTTGGCTGGTATGCCAGGTCAGTGGAGAAGGGCACATTTGCCAGAAGCTGGGTGGGGAAGATTGGAAAGCACAAGCTTCTCAATGAGATGGAGTATATGTCAACTTCTGACTGTGGACCTGACTTGCCCCAAAGCCAAACACTGATCATTTTCTGATGGCAACAGCAGTTCTTCATGGCACCCTAGTCGCTTGCCCAACTGGCCCAGGAGCAAGGAGTCTATTAAATGAGATGACAGCCACTTTCCACTACAAGTGCCTTTTCAAAAAGAGTCCTGGGACAGCAGTCTAACTACTGGCTTTTAAGAGAGTGGTCTAGAAAAGGCCAAGGAGGAAGGGAGACTGGGTGCAGCCTTCAGTGTTGGAGGTCCTGAGCTTTCTGCCCTCGGTGATACAAACCTGATGGCAGGGCTCTTTGATACAGATGAGTTCCTAGGGGCTTCCAGGAACTAGAATCACTGGTTAACAGGTGGTGTTAGGACGGAAGGGAGCCACTTTGGGGCATTATTAGACATACTACTACCTAGAGTGCAGATCAGAAAATGCCGGTTATTTTGAAGGAGGCAAGCAGCCAAATCTCTAGGCCTCCACCTCCAAATTCACTCAAAGAAGGCAGGGAAGAACGGAGAGCTACAAAAGGTATTAAGATCCTCCCCAACAAATCCTGAAGGGCAGCTCTGATTGCTAACAGGCCTGGTAGCTTGGAGAAAGACCTGAAGATTGAAAGAAACCAACCAGGATCCTTTGATCCCAAGAATCTAGCTGGGCAGCAGGAGGCTGCTGCTACACATTTTGTTGTTCTACCTAGTCTGTGCAACTGCCAAGGACAAAGCCCCCATAGCAGGAGGGATTCCTAACAAGGGAAAACAGGTGTAAAGTCAGAAATTACCGAATATCCAACACCATCCAACACACTCGGAACAATGCCTGCCACATACCAAATGCTCACGATGCGCTGGCTGTTATCACTATAATTCCAGGTGCTTTCTCGACTTACTCTGCAGGTTCCAAGGAAAAGATATGACTTCTGGATTTAACAACCTTTTGGATTAACCTCTTTAACCCAGTGATCACCAATATGCTCTAAAACTCCAAAAAGAGTTGGATCTTTTTGAACTGGCCTAGGAGAGCTCTTGAGTCAAAGACCAAGTTCTGGTCATCTGTTCACAGGGCTCAGACTTGGACTTGGGTTTCTGACAGAGACAGAAAAGGCTCCAGTACCTCGACTCTTTCATCCCTTCTGTAAAAGGCCACTCTACACTCCCCTAATAAAAGGCATTTTAAACAGATATCCCACCCTAGGAAAATCCAGCTCCAGAGACATACAATGACAGCAATCTTGCCAAGATTTTCTAGATATATGAACCTGGAAACTTTGCAAATCAATAGTCACAATGGGAAATGTGACTAGTATTTAAGAAACACACATATTCACACACAGTGGCTGGAGTTCCTGATTGTTCTATACTGACCAGTGCTGTCTCTTCAGTTGTGAGATGAGGGAACAGGGGGAGGGGGAGGGGAGTGTGTGTGTGTGTGTCTGTGCGTGCACACATGCACTATCTGCACTCCTAGCTCCTGAGCAGCTCTGGATGGGAGACTCAGCAGCCTTCTATGGCAGCCAGGCTCCTATCAGCAGCTGTCCTACAACAGCATAACAAGATCACTGTTTGGGTAGACGGGATTTTTGGTGTTGGGTTTTGTATCCTATGAACCATCATGCATCTGTCTTGGGTGGTTTCCTGAAACAGCTGCATTTCTTGGGCCCCTGCAGATAGGATTTGAGATACAGGAGGAAGATAAATGGAGACACCAGAAGTACGAATTCAGGGGATAATAAAGGCAAGAAGGAATGAAAGTGTCTTCTCACTCCTGTCCCACAGGAGTTGACTTTTCCTACCTGGGCCTCACGAAGGAATCACATACACTCCCATTCACAGTAGCCCCTACCTCATCCATAATGGACACGTTCCAAGAGCCCCAGTAGATGCCTGAAACCGCAGATTGTACCAAATCCCGTATCTAGTAGGCTTTCTCCAATACAAAAATATCTGTGACAAAGCTGAATTTATAAATTAGGTACAGTAAGAGATGAGCAACAATAACTAAAGTAGAGCAACTGTAACTATACTGTAATGAAGGCGATGTGTGTTTCTCCCTCTCTCTCAAAACACCTCACTGTACTGTACTCACCCCTCTTCCTGCAAGGATGGGAGATGACACAATGCCTACTGGTGACATGATGTGAGAGGAATGACGTAGCCATGGTGACACAACACTTGACCTGCTGAGCCTACATCAGGAGGATCATCTGCTTCCAGACCGCAGCTGACTGCCAGTGACTGAAGCTGCAGAGAGCCAACCCTGGCAAAGGGGGACTGCTGTACCTTCCTTGGCAGACCCAGGCTTCCTCCTGGCATCTCCACCTCTTTGCCCTGACAGCTCCACCATGTCAAGTGACCACGGTATCAAAAGCCGATGCTGGTTACCCCGGGAAGAGGTGACTAAGGTCATGTGAGCTGGCCCAACACATTCTGCTGCACTTGCTTACAGGCAAGAGGATTAAAACAACCTGTCAGGGGAGTAGAGGGGGCAAACCCTGTACACACAGCGAGCTCTGGGAACGGAGCATAGAGGCCTCTTGCCAAGAAATTTTTTGCTCAAATATAAAGCAGAAACCGCTCACCAAACGCCAAACCAGCTAACTATGCCAAATACCACTTAGGATCCAATGACCTTGAGGCACTGCTCAATTTTTCCAATGTTCTTTGTATGAAAGGTTAATGTCTGGTTTTTTTTCTGGCAGGATGTGGTGGCAGTGAGGGAGACTAGAGGGACAGACAACATAGGACTCCATAAAGAGCCCCAAATTAAATTAATACTCAAGCAAAGCCTTTCTGGCCTACCAAGAAATGTACGTGATGTACGGCGTACTACAGAAGAAGATTGCAAAGGTACATCTGGATAAAGAAAGCACTCAGTTCTCAGATGATTAAATGTCCAACCACAAGTCAAACTATCAAAACAAAACTTCCTGTAACCATTTCTTGCCCTACTCAAAATCAGAACTGGGAGACAAATTAGGTATAGCTCCAGAGCAGAGGGGCTCAGGCAGGTGGGAGGCCAGAGGCTGTGCCAGGATCATCCTCTCTAAGCAGAGGGCCAGCCTGACCATGAGAGCGCTTGCCCGAAGACACAAGAAGGAAGAGGGGAAGGCAGCCAGCACCTGAGCCTGTGGCTCCAGGCAGTCTAGGCTCTCGACAGTGATGCTGCAAGAAGCTGGCCCTGGCTCTGCAAAATTAGATTCTCTCTCCCTATCTCCTCTGCAAAACCATTTGTCACACCCCCTAAATAACCAATCCTTCCCTCTCTACAAGCTTGAGCTGCTTCTGTCTGTGCTATGCCTTAGACCCTTAGCCTTAGCAGCAGGAGGATGTTACCATCAGAGTGCTTCCTTGGCTGGCTGAAGAGGTTGGCAGAAGAGGATTAGGTGGTGCCCCTTCTCTAGCCAGCCAAGGTGGGAAAGCAAAACACCCACTGGCAACCTGTGCTCCCTCTCCAACATCCTCTTTGTGGCAAAGAAGCAGCTATCACTTTCCTAACCTTCCACCCGCAGTCCACTGAAGCCAGAGAAGATGTGCCCATCCCATGAAAACTGAAGGTAGAAGTCCAAAGAACCCGGCTTAAGGGAAAAGGAATCTTGTGCTGCACAGCATCTAAGTGTAAACTCCCCAAATTATCCACAAAGCTCTTCTGAAGAGCAGGGGTGTTTAGAAGCACTTTCCACCTCTCCACATGCGAGAGAAGAGGATGGCCTTGGGTAGACAACACACCTGGCTGGGTCACCATCTCCCCTAAGGAGCCCTGATCTCCTGAGCACCAGAATGAGTCCACACCTGCCACAGAGGACCAGCCCGAGACAGTAATGTGCTCCAGAGATCACATACTTACTCGTCCATTAATCTTCCTCCAGATTGCTGCTGTCATGCAGAGCAGTGAGGCAGGCTGAGTGCCCGCTCTGAGCCTCTGAGCAGGTCACTCCAGTTTGCTTGGCAGGGGGTGGGGGTGGGGGCAGGAGGAAGAGGAGGAGGAGGGAGATTATGATTCTCTATTTTCAAGCCCCACCCCTAAAACCAGGGAGGGAAGCAGCTGGGTTCCCGTTGCAGAAGAGCTCCAATCTCTGGGCACTATAGAGACAACCAGCTGCACAAAGAGAACTCTGGGGAATATGCACATCAAACACACTGGGAAAAGGAGGGGAAACCGACCCGGGGAGAAGTGGGTTGGTCTCCTGCCAAGAACTCTGAATAGTACTCCTATCAGAGCTAGAACATAACAGGAGGTGGGCAGGTTTACAGTCCCTGGGGAAAGGCAGGAGGGAAAACAGTAAAAGCTGGACTAGCCTGGGAACAAAACTCACTCCCTGGCAGGAGAGGGGACAACACAGCTGTCTGCAGGGCAGTGTCCATACGTGGTTAGAAGTGAAACACTGTCCCATTACGCCTTTCCCAGTCAGGCAGTCCACATGCTCTAACCTGAGGCCAATTTTCACATGCTGTGCTGGCTGCCCCAAACTCTGCAGTTTGGAGCACGGTCATTTCTACAACCCTGTAAGTTAAGGTCTGCCACTCCCTGCCAATGACAGGAGGGAAGAGGGATCTCCCTGGCTATGTTGTGCAATCTAGTCTGTGACCAAGGTAGAGCAGAAGCCACTGAGGGCCCCTCCCACAGGGAAGGGAGAGTTCCTCCTTGCCAGAGCAGAGTCCGCAGCTGCCACAGAGAGGTGCTGTTTAGCGACAGAGCTGCCCGAGGACAGACAGAAGGGACGGCCACCAGGTTCTTCTCTTTCTCATGAATTGCCACCATGGGTCTCCATAGGCTGCCTCTGAAAGTCTACAGAACCTCCTGTTGCAGCGATGGCCTTTGACTCCCCCATGAGAAGAGGGACACTGGTACTGACCCCTGGGCCTGAAGATCCCCTCAGAGTCCTCAGCGAGTCCTGCTCCAAAGCTAAAGTTCAGGACCAGGACTGAAACCTCAGACAGCCTATTCTCCACCCACACCTGCCACAGAAAAAACATTCTGGTCCCTCTTACCCTACAACATTGGGGGTGGAAGTGGGGGGAGGCAGCCCCAACTGCCATCTCAGCAGGGCCCCCAGCACTGGGAACAGGAATAGCTTCATATTCAAAGCACCCTTTAAACCCCCACCCATCCACAATTGATTTATATCTATCTGTGTACATAGTAGGTATGTACATACATATGTATATAAATGTCTATGCATGTATATACACGTATAGGTGTAAAACTGATTTTCTGACTAGACCCACAAGGTTTCTGGATTCTTCCTTTGCTGCATTATGAGTTGGCTGGCTTTCTTTCCCTGCCTTGCCCTCGTCCCTTCCTAAAGTCATACTCTGGGCTCCAGCCACGTATCTTCAAATGCAGAAGGTTCTCTCAGACCTCCAGCCTCCACTGCCCGGTGTTACCCTCCCTCATGCACTCCCACTCTTCTGCCTGGGCAGCCTCAGCTCAGACACCACTTCCAGGAAGCTTGTCATGCCCCATCCCTCTGACTTCACAGGGCCCCTGACATGTCATTCGAGGCGTCCAAGGTCAGCTCCTCCTGAAACAGGACTTCATTGCTTGCTGAATGGCCTGTCTGCTTCACAACTCTTGGTGGCTGTCTTGTTCACCGTTACACAAGGCTGAGATTAGCCTAAGGGAAATTTCTAGAACTTAAGTCATCTTTGGGTTCTCAGTGCCTAAGCACAAAGCCTGGCATCTAACAGCCTCTCCAGAAATGTCAGGATCAGGGTCTTCCTACTTTTTTTGGAGTGACTCCTCGCCCAATAGCTCTCAGCACAACTCAACTCCATGCGACCCCCCCACCCGGGTCAGGGGGAGCACGCTGATGCCCAATGCTTTAAATTGCTTCCCTAGGGCCTGTTGGCACCTCTAAAAATGTCGTCTCTGGCAGGATTTCAGAACTCATCTCTGGGCGTGTGGAGCTGGGGCCTGCGGCCCTTGCATTTGTCCTTTCCTAGCCTCCCTTCTGCCAGGAGGTCTGCAGGTAGCTCCAACACAGGCCTTCTAAGCAGCAGGACTACCTTTCAAGTAGGAGCAGTGGGGGAACAGTGCCACGGTCCCCAAAAGAGAGCAATTCTAGACTCTGCCCTGCCCAAACAAGTTATATAATCATGAGCAAGTCATTCACTCTTTTTGGACCTGCATTTCCCCATCTGTAAAGAGAGGGTCTGTCCTGTGTGGGCATAAGGTTCTCAGTGCCTCTGTATTTGTTCACAAGCCTTCCAGCTCTGTCTCTGAGACCGCAGCTGGAAGCAGACATGATCTGCATGCCCTGAAGTCCACATCTTAACCTTGGTTTATATCAGGTCAACCTGCCTAAACTTCCACTAGTAAGCCTCACTTAACATGCCTTGGACACCAGACGCACACACTGGAAAATCTCTGCTGCTTAGGACTGAAAAAAATTAAAATTAACCTAGGTGACAACCCTGGACTTGGAAACATTACAGCCCTCATCTCAATGTGCCCTAGGGAAGGATCCTCTCCTTTCCTGGACTTTATTTACCCTTGATTTACAAGCTCCTTACCCCTCCCAGCCTCTCTGCACACCATGAATGTGGCCACAAAATGCAGGGAAGGCACCATGACACAGTGTCTATTTCCAGCAGGTCCCAGGGCTCTGGGCTTTAGCCTGAGCAGCTCTGAGGAGGTGCAGCCCTTAGTGGGCACATGGCACACTTAGCGCCTAGCGCCCCCATCCCCACTGCAGCATGATCCCCCAGCTGGCTCCTCCGTGGGCTCCTTGTGGGGAGCTGCCTGCCAGTCTGCCATGGGTAAGTAATCCATGAGGACAAAGTGACTTGGCAGTTCCAGTCTCTCTGCCCAGAGTAGGAGAGCGGGCAGGTCCAAGCAGACCAGTCTAACAGGTCCTCTTCCACCACCCTCACAGCTGGGGCCTTCTGCACCCAGATCAAAGCCACACAATTCAAAATTTAGGTGGAGCGGAGCTTCACATCTGATCACAAAGACCAGAGAATCAAGAAGAAAGGAGAAAATGGTCATCTTTCTCACCTCTGCCCTACCCAAAATGGCCCTGGAGAACATGGTCTCTGATCTCACAGGTTTTGGTCAATTAAGAAAAGCAACTGATCTTGAGATGCTCAAAAATCTGTGTCCTCACCATCACCTGGCGCAAGATGGTGTGAAATGAGTTCTTCTGTGCCATGTCCCAGAGCTTTTCTCCCACATATAAATAACTCCAACCTTCTGATACGGACTGTACGATCTCTCCAACTCTGGACCAAATTCCTAACACTCAGTGCACCTCGGTTCAACCATAATAAAAGAGGGAAGAATGAGGTTAATTTAACCAGAAGCAACAAGGAGCCAGAGATGCTGTGTATCAGGAGCAGGAACAGAACTCAGCAAAACCAGGAGGGCTTGGCTTTCTGGCTCTAGTTCCTACTTCCGGAAGCCAGACAGGGTTTCCTCAGAAGCACATTCTCCCGCTGTGGTTTCCTCTCTGAGTTCTTAACACAATCCAGTAACGGTGTAAACTTTTCCCCTTATCCTCTTATCCTGAAAAAGCTGTTCTTTTTAGTCATTATTGCACTTAAGACACTGATTAAGAATTGTAGCTTATATGGCTAAAAAAAACTGGATAGACAGATGTCTGATTTACAAATCAATATGGACATACTTCCTGAACAGTGGAGAACAATGACCATGTCATAATTTCTTATTTTTTTTATTTCACAACTTGAGAGATGATCATGTGCAAAGCACTCCAACAGACTAGGGAAGGAAGGGATACAGAGAAGGCTAAAATACAGACCATCCTTCAAAAGAGTTGATTATCTAGGAAGAGAGATAAGCACAAATCAGAGTCCAATGTGGGACCAAATTCAGGGACTAAAATTGTAATCCACCTATTCCTAATATACTAAAAGTCTATGGCTTTTGTTATTTTTCAGAAGAACCGTAGGATAAGAGATATGAAAATCCTAGGCCTCACTTCTAGCTAGGACCATGAGTTCTATCTAAACTCTGGGACTTTAATGAATGGGGATGCCCACAGAGTTGACCCTTGTGGGTCATGTGTGGCATAACATGAAGCCAACCCAGGCAGGTTCACTGAAGAAACAATCTTTTTAGTCTTTCTTCTCTCACCCCCATCTGGTAATTAGGGACAGGCATTAATATACAAGGAAAGATCATATGGGGAAGAGCTTAAATACCTGTTCAAAAAAGTTCCTCAGGACTCAGGTCATGGAAATGAAGCCAGAACAAGCCCCTAACAATAGAGCAGAAGACGGTGCTCTTGGGGAAACCTGGAAGGAATTCCTGAAGCTCGGCATACAGAAGCCCCTGTAGCTCAGTGCTGGCTGTGACTAGGGAAACACGTTTATACGCTTTTCTTTTTCTTTCCAAATTGTTGGTTATCAAGCCTGGTCTCCCTCCTTAATCCCCATTCAACCAGCGTTACAGCTCAGTGCAAACCAACACCAGTTCTTAAACGGTAGTTTTACCAGTCAGCTGACAGTGGAATCAGAGCTCTTTGGAAGATAGAAGGGAGGAACGAATACTCATTCCTGAAAATACTTGGAAAGAAATAAAATTCCTTATAGACAAATAGAGAAGATCCTATACCATCTGGGGAAGAAAATTAATTCGGGGCCTGGGGACAGAGTAAGGCCCAAGTCCTCCTCCGCTGGGGGAAACAATTCTGAAGCCAGTTCTAACTCTAAAATGAGAAAAGCTGGTAAGAGGCTTAGTTCAAATAGCCTCAAAAGGAAATCGTTTCCTGAAATTAAAAAAAATAAAAAGTAGATGAGGAAGAATGGGAATTGGTTTGCTTAAAATCTTTCCTGTACAGTAGAGCAGAACAGCTATATAAGACTCTTGGAATGGTTTACCACGAAGGCTTTCCTAACGTGAGCATTCTGAATGTGAAAAAAGGACTTCGGCACCTACACGTCATTATTGAGAGAAGTCTTCACACTGCCATCATAGTGAAGGTGTATACCATCCGTGTCTGGCATTCTGTCACCAAGGGACTAGTTTTAACTGTGCAGATCTGGCAGCTTGCCCTGTTGGCTGTTTCACAAGCAGTTTCTGTGGTTTCAAGAAAGGCAGGGTGTTTGCTTTTAAATACTATCTTAAAAATATATTTCAGAATAAGGTTCAACCATTCCAAGGCAGAAGGAGGGAATGAAAACCAAACCAAATAAAGGAATCTGGTGCTGCCAAACAGAAAGGGAGCACACCAGAGGCGCAGGGACGGAAAAGACACTGCTCACCACCCGCACCAAGATGGCAAGAAGGCTAACTTCACGCTTGTTACACCCAGGTAGAAAATAAGGACCCATAAAAGGTTCTGAAGATCTGTGATTACAATAAAGGGAAATCCCTACATAGATCTTCATCATCCCAAATAAACTTAACTGGCCCAAACCTATTTGTTCATTAAAAAAAAACAAAACTAGCCCAGCAGTTCCACATCAATGCAAGGACTATCATCTAATCAATTAGCAGCCACACCTCTCTGCCAGTGTGATGTGGTAATTAAGGTACAGATTTTTCTCCGTGGGAATACAGGTACAGAAGGGCAGAGCCCCTATGGACCTAACGCATTATGACAGCCTTTTCATTAGCAAGAAAACGCTGCCAACCCGCTCTCCAAGGAAGTGGTGGCCCATGTCACTAAAGAACACCTGTGTGTGAACAGCAGCTATGTCTGTTGAGAGAGGAAAATGTGTTGGACAGGGGTGGGAGTGGGGGGAAGAGAATCACTCAAAAGAAAACCAACAGGCTGTGGTTCTCAAAATAATTTATGCGAACCTTGATTTTTCTACCATAACAAAAAGATGGGTTCTAAAGTAACTGAGCAATGGCACATAACCATGATCTTGGAGACGTAAATCAGACTTGAACACAAGCATAATCATACAGTTGAACTCGCACTGTCTGCTGGGCAGCAAGAGGGGCACATGTGGATGTGAAGCTTGCATCAAGGGCAGCAACTCAGCTCTTGACTCTCATGACATGTTAGCATCGTAGCACAGGCTTAAGATTTCATAACTTTGCTAATAAAAATCCAAACCTCAAATAGGATAAAAGAAAAGCCAGCACTCACTGCCAGGCTGAGAGAAGCAAGTCAATCGCACTGTGAACTCATATACTCCAGTGGACTAAAACCCCAGAGGGGCACAGAGCAACACCTCTCAGCGAGAAACCAGTTGGAAGTCCAGGAGGACCACAAGCACAGCTGTGAGGACCAGCTTCAGGAGGGGGAAGTGACCAAACAGCTGCACACAGGAAGTCAGGGCACATTACGCAAGAGACACAGCAGGATGGCCAGAGTTCAGCTCCCAGGACTGAGCTGGCAAGTCCACCCCCCACCTCCCACAGAGGCCTGGCACTGCCAGCTACAGCACTCAGGGCCCTTGGCAGTCAAGGCTAAAAAGCAAGTAGCTCTGGGCCTCTGTGTAAGTGGTGCATAGAGGGTTGTAAAGATAGAATGTTAGTTTCATAAAGATAAAAGGTACACAGTTAAGATCCACACATGAAAATCTTTTCCCTTTTTTTTAGGGTGGGGATAAGGGGGCTTACGAACAGTTTTAGAATCCTAGCATTTCATGGGTGCCACAGAACAGGACAGCCAAACCTAGGAACCCAAACTGTCCTATGCTATGAGCTACTTACTAGTTGGTTACCAATTTTAGGGCTTAGGACTCTGGCTTTAGGGTTCTTAAAATTCCAGAAGATGAGAAGAGATAGAGAATCAGAAACCAGGACTTCAAGTTGTTTTTAGTTTCCCAAAGCTGTATGGCGCAGTCAAGACTGATGTGCCACTTGATGACTGGCTGCAGAGCATGAAAAGAACAATCCAGGCAGAGGAAACCATGCACAACTCTAAAGCCAACCTGGGAGATACTTTTTGCCCCACTCCCTGGGAGCTAGTTCTAAGGGCTCTCTCTCTCTCTCTCTCTTCTACTACCTAGGCACAACTGAATCCAGAGGCCACAGTCAAGAAAGCCTCATTCTGACAGCAGCACACACTAGGGATCTTAAGCAAATTACTTCTACATTTCTGGGTCTCGTTTCCTCATATGTAAAGTGGGGAAAATAGTAAGACCTACTACCTCACAAAGATGAAATTAATAAATGCAAAACAGCTAACCAAGTGTCTGGGACAAAATAAGTACTCAACAAATGTTGACTATTATTATATATGTAGCTAAAGACATTAGCTTCGGGGCAAAGCATGCCCTGTGAGTGGAATGGGTGGGGCACCACCCTTCAAGTCCTCAGTCAGTTCCCTCTAACAGTTTCCCAACCACTTGGAACTAAGTAATGTCCTCAGAGCTGGGCCATCCAGGAGGCACTGCTTCTGAGTGGTTGCCTTAGCTGTAAGAGTGAACAATCTCCTTTGAAAGCAAAAGTCTATCTTCCACACAGAGCAGCAGCCACAGAGAGAAAAGCACATCAAGTTCTATTCTACAACTGAAATGAAAGCCACATGTGAATCTGAAAAGAAATATGCTTTGTGTAAAAAGCAGAGGATTATGGGACTTGCTGAGTGATGGGAAATGGAGCTAAAATCCTACAAGTCTATATGTAGCTCAAATTGATTAGTTTTTTTTTAATGATTCCAATGAGAAGTGATTATGAGTAAATAAGATGAGATTTGCTCAAAGCTGGTCCAACTCACAATTAGAGAAGGCCCACAGGTCTACAATTAGCAGAACTAAGAGAAGTTTTTCAAAGTCAGAGATGCTTGGAGATTGGAGGATGAGTGTAAGCAAAAGAAAAAGGTAGACAGTCATAAGGTAGTTTAGAAACTATATATCTACTGCAATATTACCTGTCTCTTAAAAGACTCATGAAGCAAAGTTCACACGCTGCTGCAAACACATACCAAATCTGCTTACCTCTTACAGAAGAAAATAAAATGTTCTTACATCAGTGTGAGATTTGGCAGACATGTTTCATTAAGAAACAGGGCTAACAAAGAGTTAAGCACAGAAGAAACAGGAACAAAGGGTGCAGGCTCTGCAGCCACCCGGGGAACAGAATGTTGGGTGTTCTGGCCTTAGTGAGTGGTGGGAGCCTACCAGCCTTCAGCTATTGTAGGCACCAAGGTTCTTCAAGGACAGAGGCTAAGCAAGCTTTGCAGTTTTCAAATTTGGAATTGACCAATAGCCAATATGTAAGCTTAAAAAAAAATCCACTGTCATAATGAAATCCAAGTAAGCTAAATGATCTTTTTAATGAAATTAAAAAAAAGGAAAAGAAAAGAAGGTCAATGCTCTGTATTAGAGGGCAGAAACAAGCCAACTTTGGTCAAAGTCCCTCTGGTCACTCAACCAGCTTCCTCAGCTAGAACAGCAGCAAATCAAGGCATCAAGTGCCTTCCTGAGGTCCAGCCAGGACTAAATAGTAGCTGGGAACTGCAATATCGTTTTCTATGAAATTGCCAAGAAATGGACAACCAAAGCCAAAGAGAATTAACCCAAGTTTTGTCTATGACAGTGATTCTTACACTTTTCAGTTTTAGAAAACGCTTGTGCTATTAAAAATAACTGAGTCCCCCAAAAGCTTTTGTTTATAGGTACTTTATCAATATTTACTGTATTAATATGAGGAAAAGGAGAAAATACTTAAATATGTATCCACTTATTTAAAAAATATTAATAAACCTATTATGAAAGCATAAATTATTTTAATGAAAAAAAATTTTCCAACTACAACTTCAAACATACCAAGGAAGTCCACTTCATGAACTGATTTTATAATCCAAAGACAACACCAGAACAAAAAAAACGAAACAAAAAAAACAAATACTAATAAAGAAGGGAAAAAGAAAAATAAAAGAGAAAGAGAAAACGAGAAAAAGTGAGGGAAAAAAGTGAAGAAGGGGAATAAAATAAATGAACAAACCTCATATGAAAACAGTAACCAAAAAACCTCACAAGGCCAATGCTGTATGTATTAGAAGGAAATAAACTAACTCAGGTTAAAATTTCTGCGGCCCAGGCAGGGATTATATAGCGGTTGGGAACTGCAAACAAGGGCTCCGGAGGAAGTCAGCACAAGGAACCCATCCAAGACTGGGGTGGATCAGCTCAGGTTCTACCTACAAAGGTTTTTTTTACATTTTGGGCTCAAGAATTCTTTACACTCAAAAAAATTATTGAGGACTGCACAGAACTTTATCTGGGTTTCAGCTACTAAATAACCTTATTAGAAAGTAAACATAATTAAAAAATTTTTTTTTATTAATTCATTCAAAATAATAACAAACCCATAACAAACTCAGTACATGTTTATACAAATAGCCTACATTTTATGAAAACACTCTAAAGCAAAATTCATGACAAGAGTTGCATTTTTACATTCTTGTACATCTCAATGCCTGGCTTAATGGAAGACAGCCAACTTCTCATATCTGCTTCTGCTTTCAATGTGCTTTGATATATTCTTTTGGTTGGAAGTCAGAAAGAACATCTCACTTCACACAAACCTGTAGTTGGAAAATGAAGTTTGATACTGAGGATTTTCTTCTTTGATATTAGATCAAAACTTAACAAGTGGTAGTTTTTAAAGGCTAGTTGTACTGTGCAATATGAAATTGTATCAGTGAACATTTTGTGTACTTTTACATTAAAATCCTTGGTCATCTTGCACTCTGAGTAGCTCTTTTACCTACTGGCAAATCTGGGAAATATTCCTTCACTGAATGATGCAGAATTTCCAAACACTGGGATTTCATATATTATCAAAAAGTCACATTCCATTAGTTTTACCACCTATCTTACCAAAAAAGTCTTTGATAAGTACAAGTTTTCCAAAATTCCAATTTTTGCTTTGAAAATTTGAAATATACATATGTTGTTCAATTTCTAGACAACTTCCACTAAATACTCAAGTATGAATAAGTATAGTTTGTCCATCAGTATGTTCTTTCAAGTAAAAATGATGACGCAGGCTGAGCACATTTTTTCCGACAGTCACTGTGCTTCTGTCTACAGCAACAATGCTCCACGACACTTTGCATTTCATCACTCAGACTATTAGAGAGATCATGAGAGGGTTGAGACAGAATACAAATTAAAATTTTGTAGTGCTTTGTCCAGGACAGTCTTAAGTGAAAATGGCTTTTTTTTTTTTTTTAAACCACAAGTGTGTAGCAGAAAAGAAGTCCATGACCATGAGCACTAGCAGAGCTCGGTGCCACTGCCTCGATTCACATTATGGTGCTGGAAGTTTTCCCCGCCATCGCTTCCGCGCCAACAGTGCAAATGGAAACAAAGCTGTTTCAGGAAAACCAGGGGAGTCAGAAAAGTTATTCAACCCTCTGCATATTTATCACTGCTTGTGTTAGTTGCTGAGCATTCTCATAAAAGAAATACTCTTTGAAGAGTAGCTGTTGCTGACGCAAGTTGAGCCATGTCTGTAAATCTGCTCATTCGTAATGCAAAAGTGTAATTCTGTAAAGATATTAACTCAGTCTTCATGTCTGCAGCTAAATCTTTAATTTGATAAGTCACGGTCACACACGAAGTGGCACTCTCCTGAATTTTACTGAGTTTTCATCCAGTGGGCATTCAGATATGCTGCCGTTCAAGACTTTATTATAGTCTCTCAGCTACTGGGTGGGCTCTTCCAGCCAAAGCAATGTGATAACTTCTGCAGGAGGCTTCAGTGACTTTATCATTTCAAGGTTGAAAAGGCTGGAACAAATCTTGGCTTTTAAAGAGCTCATGGCATGCACACATAAAATATGCAATTCCTTTCTCTTTAAACTCTGGATGATTGGTCTTGAAACGATGCTGCAACTTAACTAGCACTATAATACTATATGAAAATGTTCTGTTACTTAAGACATAATAAGGTACACTGTTAACGTCTTCATAGCTGAGAAGATGGTTTTTGTTATAATTTCATTTCTTTTAATTTTTTTTTCGTTTTTTATTTACAGTTTTCCCTAGTTTGTTCAAATAGATTCCTTTTACTTGTTGGTATGTTCATTTCAGTAAATAGAGGTTGCAAGTCTTCTAATCTCCCTTTTTTAAGCCAACAATCCATCCTTAAATATAAGAGAAATATTAAAAATTTTCTTGTGTCTTAGAATAAAATAGATCTGAGTGCTAAAATAAGTTGCAAATAAAATTTTTAAAATTAGAAGGTTTCCGAAAAGTTCTTACAGGTAAGTTTGACAGGCTGTACTTAGTTCTTGTTGTGTTTACTCAAAGGTGCTAGGAAAATGCTGTGATTTCAAAATAATGATTTATTAGACAATAATGAGTTTTACAGAAATTACAGCAGGTACAACTGAAGAAAGCTTGTAAGAGCACAGAAGAAATACTGAGAACAAACTGAATTCATCACTGAGCTTCCATATTTATACCTTAAAGTACTACCTTAAAAATTCTAGAAAGCACAAGAATACAGAGTACACATTTTATTGGCCAAGAGTGATGTCAATCAGCACATATCACTCAGCCTCTGGATAAAACTCCACTATATACTGGGGAGAGAATGAGAGTGAAAAAAGGCAAATACTACCTGATTGTTACAATGAAAATAATTTTGAAGTTAATCAATCTGTGACAAAGGAGGCAAGACTATACAAGAGGGAACGGGCAGTCTCTTCAATAAATGGTACTGAGAACACTGGACAGTTACATGCAAAAGAGTAAACTGGATCACTGTCTTATATACAAACGTACATTCAAAATGGATTAATAAAGACTTGCGTGTGAGACCAGAAACCATGAATTCCTAGTAGATAATACAGGCAATAAGCTCTTGGACATCAGTCCTAGCAATATATTTTCAGACCAGTCTCATCAGACAAAGGCAACAAAAGCTAAACTAAATAAATGGAACTACATCAAACTAAAAAAATTCCCACAGTGAAGGAGGCCATCAACAAAATGGCAGGCAACTGAATGGGAGAAGATATGTACAAACCAAACATCTGATAAGGGGTTAATACCCAAAATATATAAATAACTTATACAACTTAAGAGAAAACAAAAACAAAAAGCCAACCCAATTAAAAATGGGCAGAGGACTTGAATACACATTTTTCCAAAGAAGACATATACAGATGGCCAGCAGGTACATGAAAAGATGCTTAATATTACTACTCATCTGGAAAACTCAAATCAAAACCACAATGAGATATCACTCACCTCACAGTGGCCAAATTGGCTATTATGAAAAGGACAAAAACTTATAAGTGTTGGCGAGGATGGAGAGAAAAGGGAACCTTTTTACACTGTTGGCAGAAATATAAACTGGTACAGCCACTATGGAAAACAATATGGAGGTTCCTCAAAAAATTAAAAAGAGAATTACATAATCGAGCAATTCCACTCATTATTTATCTGAAGAAAATGAAAACACCAATTCAAAAAGATTATGTGCACCACTATGTTCATTGCAGCATTATTTATAACAGCCAAGATGTGGAAGCAACATACAGGTCCATCAATAAATGAATGGATAAAGAAGATGTGATATAGTTATGCAACTGAATATTACTCAGTCATAAAAAAGAATGAAATCTTGCCATTTAAAATTGCAACAACATGGATGGACCTAGGAGGCATTAAGCTACAAGAAATAAGTCAGAGAGAGACAAATATTGTATGGTTTCACTTATGTGTGTAATTTAAAAAACAAAACAGAAACAGATGCATAGATACAGGAAACAAACTGTTAGTTACCAGAGGGGAGAGGGCTGGAGGATGGGTGAAACAGGTGAAGGGGATTAAGAGGTACAAACTTCCAGTTATAAAACAAAGAAGTCATGAGGATGTATGTACAGCAAAGGGAATATAGTGAATAATACTGTAATAACTATGGTTACAGATGGTAACTAGACTTACCTTGGGGATCATTTCTTTATGAATAAAAGTAACAAATCACTATGCTGTACAAATGAAACTAAAAGGATATTGCATGCCAATTACACTTCAATTTAAAAAAAAAAGAATTTTGACTGCATACCACTGAACAAGTCTTAGGGACCCCAAAGAGTCCCCAAATCACACTTTGAAAACCCAGTTCAATATGGCACTACTGAAATTAATAAGTGCTTCCTTAGATCTCTCCCAAGACAGGATCTAGAGTTAGGGCATTCCTGACAGGTCAGGGGAAACAGCCCAGAACCAGCTTAGACTAGGTCACCAGGGAAACTGGGAAGCCATCCCTATTAAGTCGTCAGGTCACCACAGTAAGGAAGACTTACTACCCGGAACATAAAAAGAAAATCCTTAACTTTACAGAAATCAGAGGAACAAGAGAAAAAAAGGACTGGGTGGTTCTGGGAGTCTATACATGATGGAGATCTCAGACTATCAAAATTCCTTTCTTGAGCCAAGCCAGAAAAGAGGCATAGAAACAGGTAAGGCAGAGTGGGACATGGCTATAGGGACCTGAGAAGGACAATGATAATGAAGGAATGGAGTTCAATGAATCCAAACACAAAAAAAGGAAGTGAGGTTAAGTCAGCAGAGGGGTCAAAAGGAAGAGGAAAATGTAGTGAAAGAAATATGCCCCAATGAGCCCTGAGGGAAGCGACATAGTTACCTTTTTTCTTGGCCTCAGTGGCAATGTGAAAAAACTAAGCAACTTACTTGCTGTTCTGACCAGGTGTTCAGGCTCTAGAAGTGGCAAGAGATGAAGATGAACAAGGAACCAACTGAGACCAAAACCTCAGCCTATGATGCGAAGTCCATGAATGAGAAGCGGCTGAGACCCAGGTCTCACAAAGCAGAGCCTTTCTTCTCACTTCAGAGAAGCCAAGAGAGGTAACAAGAACCTGCCCTTGAAGGCCCTTCTAGAAGCTACTGAAAAAGGAACCTAAAATCATTAGCTGCTAAGTTCCCCTGTGCTCTTTAAGAGAAAAAGGCAGCTTTCTCTTATTGCCAAAGGGAAAATACTGCACTTGAAGACAGTACATGATGGAGAAACCCTGCACTCCTCTAAAACCCAATCCCTGGATCCCAGCACTCAGAAAATCCCAGGCTCTGGTGAGTTGGGGTTTGGCCTTCCAGGCATGGACAGGGCTGCACATCTGCCACTGCCATCACCACTGTTCATGACACAGAAACATGGGTGGACACAGAGAGGGTGGTGTAGGTTTTTCTCCCCTTAATCAATAAAATTGCCTAATATTGGTATCTTGTAAATAAATGAACTATCTTTTTTTTTAAAGTTCTCTCAAAACTACACAAACCTCTTCAACAGCATTCTATTTCCTTTTAGGTAGCTGACTGGTAAAAAATAACAAACTAAAATAAACAAATAAAAAACCCAGAATTGCTAGAAAAAGCACCTATGAAACCCCAATGGCTGGAAGAGGCCAAGGTTCTTCCAGTCCATTACAGAGAAATCCCATCATATATCCCTTATACTGACCTGGGGTTCTATGGTGCTCAAAGAAAACTCACAAAATTGCTCAGGTGAACAAGGATGAGTTATTACATCCTTCCAGGCACTATTCTAAGTGCTTTATACTCATGAATTCTTTTTTTTTCCCATTAACCCTTTTATGCTCACAACTATAGATACTATTATTACTCCTTTTTTACAGATGAGCAAACAGGCCTGGTGTTTAAGCAAGCCCAGAGTTACAGTAGGGCTAACCCAAGATTCCAATGTAGGGAACCTAGCTGCAGAGCCTGCTCTAACCACACGCCACTGTCTCTAAGTCCAGCAGTGCTGGGGTCTTCTTTCAACTCTGCCATAAACTCAACCCAATGAAAATGCTATGCTAGACCAAGTGAACCTAGGGGGCCCCACACATTTCCTGGACTGGAGAACCAGTAATTCAAACTCTTGTGGGTAAAAACAATGCAATAAATTGCAAGTGTCTTCAACACCACATGCAAAGACACTCAAATGATGGCCATCTGTGGAGGGGAGGTTGGGGGGGGGCGGGGTGATGGGTAAAGGAAGGCCAGCAGACCCTAGGGCCTAAAGGAAGTGGAGGACAAGGGGCCACCTGCAGACAGGCTATCAGTCACCCAAACAAAACCCTCCGTGAAATGGTACTTCAGAGAAGTAATGAGCAGATCACTGTAGTAACCACAGGGGCAACCTGCCCCCAAGGACAGGGCACAGGCTAGAGCTGTGTTTGCAGGCAGCTTCACTCATTAATCACCAAACTTTGGGACTTGGGAGTTTTCTGCTTAATGAGAGCCTGGGAAAACTATCCTGCTACATTAGCAACAGTGCAGGTAGATGGGGAATCAGAATCCTGTTATGTCCTTTCTCTGCGGAAGATTCTCTATTGCTGCCCAAGAAGTGCTAGCATGTGGTGACTGATGACTCCCCTCTTTCCTAAAGACACCCCAACCAGGGACAAACTCAAACTCTTCCCCTGGCAGAAACATCTGATGAACTGCCAAAGACCAAAAATTATTCTCTCTCCTTTTTTCTCCCCCAGACTGAACAGACAGTCCTCTGGGTCTCACAGGATTTAACAGCCAGATCACAACAGCCAGGAATCAGGAATCCCAATTTCCTTCCAGATCCACAAATGGGGAGCTAACCACAGACCCAGCCCCTTCCTCCTGGCCAGGCTGAGGGCCTTTTGCCAAACTGTGAACTGCAAAGAAGGCCCAAGAAAAGGAGTTGTAATTTACAGCTTCCAGTAAAAGGTGTTTAAGACAAAGTTGCCTTGAGCAGAAAAGGATGTTAGAGAAAGCCCGCTCATGTGGAGGCGCCCAGCTCAGAGACCCGTTCAGCAATGGGGAGAACGGGGTGTTTACAGACATTGTCCAAACTCACACTTCAGCCACAGAAGAGGCAGACCTTTATATTGCTAACTTCCCAGAAGAACACAGAAGAAAATAGGTGCTCAAAACCAGCTTGACTGGTTCTGCGGAGAAGCCTCTGGTCTGCTCCACTCCCTTATGGTAAAAAGAAAAAGGTGGCTTACAGCCAGCCATTGAACACACCCCTCCTTTTCTTTTTTCCTCTCTTCTCCCCCCATCCCAACACCCTCCATTGTCCCACAGGACTCACCTAGCCACCAATATCAGTGCCCATCGCACCCTCTCTCCTACCAAATCTTGTGATTAGGTGGCTTATGAGCCTAAAATTAATCATTTGGTGCACAAATGAAAATACATTTCTTTTTGCCCTTTTTGTTATTTTCTAATGAGAAATAAGAATAAATGGAAGTAGGGGGAAATGAGTGTCAACCCAAAGACATACATCTGTGGAAAAAACTCCCTGAGGGACCAAGAAACTTCAAACACTCCAGATAAAAACAGGTATCAGATGAAGGGATGTAGTTTTTTTACACTCCCAAAAATGGGGCAGGCCTACTGGACAAGAGAAGGAACTGGGATCCCTCCTCCTCTGAGAGATAAATGGAAACCAAGAGGCCAGATTCTCTCTTGGTTTTCAGAATCACATACAAAATCCCAAAGACTAGAAAAAAGAAATGACATCCAATGGACTACACCAAAAAAGTGTGTGTGTGTGCACGCGTGTGTGTGACATTCTGCTCAGAACTTTCAGAGGAACAGGGGAGAGATAGCCTCTCCCCATGCCAGAAGTGGGAAATGGGTGGCTTCCACCCCCACAGGGTTCGTAGAGGCTTACTCTCCCCTTTGCTGAGGCAGAAGGGGAAAATGCACAGATAACACCACTTCAGTGACTCACTCGTGTTTGATGAAGGCTGCAGGAAAGCCTGGAGAATCCAAGTTTCAAGTGTAAAGTGTACAAATACTGGAATCTCCCATCAAGAGAAGGAAACTCAGCCACCTATCTGATTCGTCATTTGCTGAACTTCCGCTGGAGGAGGAAGGGCCAGGTTTAAACTCCACCCACCCCTTCCACATCCCTCTCAATTTTTGCTTTGACAGGAGAAGTGGCAAACTGGCAGCACCACCCCAGCTAAGAGAATCAAACCCTCTCCACATCAGTCTACAGCTTAACCAAGCAGAGGGAGTTGGAGCTACACCTCGTTCCTACAGGAAAGCCCCATCAGGCAGTCTCAAGAAAGGAAGGACGACCACCCTCCTCACCCTTCCCATCTGCTGATATGGCTTCAAATCCATTAATGGGCTTCAAAGTGCTGCTGGGGGAAATCAATCTAGCAGAGATGCTATCATGGGGCCAAAGGTGGCGCCCAGCCCCCACCCCACTTGTCGATAATGGGCCACAGAGTCTGAGCCTTGGCTGCACTCTAGGCATAAAATATGTATTCATACTACATATACAGGAAAGTCACAGTAGCTCCTGGGAGAAAAGAAATGCCAGACAGGTGGTTAAGTGCTCAATGGGAAAGAGTTTGTGGAGGCATGGGTTAGTCCTGCTCAAATGCCCACAAATGCCACAGAACTTGCTTGTTCTGTCCACAGGGGAAGCAGTCTAGCCTGAGAAGTTCTTGAGTCCCAAGAAATCTACCATGCAAACCTCTCAGGCAAACAAATTTTCAGTCTTTTCCTACCTCACAAGCATCAACTCTGCTTAAGACATTTACACTGAAAAAAATCTCAAGGTCAATCTTTAGTCACCATCTGAAAGATTCAGCTATCCCAGTGCAAACTTGATTTTAATCTGAAGCAGGCCAAGTTTTAATAACTGCCTTGTATCCATCTGTATAGCTACTTCCCAAATCCACATATTAGAGAGAAATCATTCCAATTTATTCAGTATTACCTTTACCTGGGTTCAAAGGTCATGGTATGGCAAAGCTATGAACTCCAGGAACTCCGAAAGCTCTTGCTCTAACAAGGCCTCATTCCTGATTTCTAGAGCCAAGCACAAAGTAAGAATATATAGTCTGACATCCACTCACATCCCTGACCAAGAAGGCAGCACCACCACGAAGCCCTTGGCCAGAGTCAAAGGGCAGAGGTGAGAGCACCCAGAGCACAGTGCTGCACATGCCTGCAGGGCATGCCCTGAAATGAGAGCCCACTGAGCTGTCTAGTAGATGACACAAAAACCAAGTCATTCAGTGCAACATTCCGCCAGAATCAGCACTGGGATCAAGGCATATGTGAGTTTTCTTTCCAGGATCCTGGAAGTTAGATTTGCTCTGTTCACCCAAGTTTCCACACTCCTCTTTCAGAACTGAGAGAATTAAACAATGCCACTCACTCCCTAGAAGAGTGACAGCCACCTCCTCCCTTGCCCACTGCAGCAAATGCAGGGTGGGTAGTGACAGGCTCCTGAGGTACACAGGCGGGGCAGGGCTGAATCCGCGGCGCCCCTCCACCAGGTGTTACAGGAGCTCTAGCCAGCAGCAGGTGAACTCTGGACGCTGGGCCCCTCTCCACACTTGCCTGTTGCTGCTGCTGCTGCTGGGAGACAGTCACCCTGCTGATTGATTTCATCACTGCCAAGCCTCCAGGCCAGCAGAGCCATTTGGAAAAGAAGTAACAGAAAGCTCAGCTCACTGACTAAGAATCCCCAAAACTATCAGCCGCAGGTCACAACCTTCCTTCTGCAAAAGGAAGAAGAGTCCACGGCTGTGAAAAAGCACACCAACAATCAGGTGTCACAAAAATCACCTTAAAGACAGGGCTTGACTTCATCTCCTACTTTTGCTGTTAGCAGAGTCGACAGCAAACAGGCAATCTCCCTGCAACACAAGGTTTATTTTTATGCTTCAACATTTTCTATGTGTGTGTTTAATTCAAATGTGATCAAAGAGCTCCTGGAAACAGCTTCTCATCAGCCACATGTTTTTAAAGAAAGGAAGAGAGGAAGAGCAAAAAGACATTAGAGCTTGAAGACAACCAGTGGAGTTCTGGTGAAACCAGTTTAAATAATTTAAATCTAAACAAGGTGATAGAGGACCTTTGGGGGGAAGGAGTCAGCCCAACCAAATCCCTTGCTTTTCATTTCCTACATTAAGGCTTACTGTGGTTTGAGCTTCAATGACTCCTCCAGCCACAGCTGCAGCAGGCCAGAGGAGAGAGCGCTTGCTCTCGCCTGGTGGTGTGATCTCCTCTAACGGAGACCTTTAAGCTCCTGGTGACCAGAGGAGCTAACACTTGTCTTCTTTCTTGTTTTGAAATACAAGCACCAGCCTATTCTAAGCAGAGCCAAGGTTTTCCAAAGTCCAAGCTTTTACTAGGATGACACTCAGTATCAAGTTCATAGTGTGACTAGCTTCCCTGAGAACCCCAGCAGAAGTGAAGTGGCTCACGGGAACCTAAATCCATAGAGTAGAAACAGGATGAGCAACTCATAATTTGGAACAGGATGACAATGTAGGTAGCCACTGCTCTGGACAGAGTTATCAAAGAGCAACCTGAGTTCCCAAACGGTCCACTGATTCCTATTATAAAGCTACCAGGTGTGCACGGAGTCCCTACTATGTGCTCAGCAGTATACTAGGCATGTAGGAAGAGAGGAAGTCAATGCACACATCACAAGAAAAAGACCACAGCAAGACTAATTTACATTTAGTAAACAGCACAAAAAACCACAACCAGGCAATCTGTTACTCTTCTTTGCTGAACACAATGCCCCCCGCCACAGCCTCCCTGAGAGAGTAGGCACTGCACCGCCACTCCCCAAATGCCTGAGGGTGCCAGTCAGTCACTTGGCCTCCTCCTACCAGTAGAAAACCAACAGTCTGAGAAAGTGCTCTGGTTAAGCAGGGTTTACCTGCTAAAACAAAGGTTGTGCTAAGAAAAGGAATGGAATAGGCCACCTCAGAAGGACCTAAAGAAAGCAGTTCCCAGTAAGCAGAGAAACAGCTGGCAGGCTAGGGAAAGACAGTGAGATTCATACCATGTTCCTGCTTCCAGGGACCTCAGACCCATCAGAACCAGCTGCCAAACCCAGTGATAAATAAATGGAAACCAACCCTTTCAAACCACTTCACCCCCAGAAGCAATCAATCCATAGGTAATGAAAGGGTCAACCACTGCAGAGAAAAACTCCATCCAGAACTCTTCCTGAGTTCCTGGCTGCCCAGGTGACAAGAGAGCAAGGGGGTAACAAAAGAGAAAAATGCAGGAAATGAAGAGAGCAAACATTTTTCAGAGAAGGATGTGAGCATGCGACAGAATATAACCACGGCTCTATTGGGCTCCAGAGAAGGAAGGGAACAAGAGGAAAATACAAAGGCTGTGATAGGGGAAAAGGATGACAAAAAGCGCGCAGCCCCAGGTGAGAAGAGTTAAGTTTTTTTGGCCTAGAAAAGTTCGCCACCAACAAGGGTGTGACACATAGGAGACTCTCACAGAGCGGTCAGGAAGGGACACTGGAGATGGTCAAAGAAAAGGGAGGGGTGGTAAGTGGACACCTCCCAGCACAGAGATGAGATGACACCGAAAAGGCTAAGACCTGGGTGACAAATGACTGTGATTTGTCACAATCCTGGCAGTGACTAACAGGATGAAGGGGAGCATGTTGCTCAAGAAACCAGCATGCAAAACGCTTTGACAGCCTAGCCAATCAGGAGGAAATGGATAGGGGCATGTGTGGGGGAAATAAATACGATGTGAGAAGGCAGGAGACCAATACGGAGATGAAAGGCAATTCTGATTTGGAGGCAGAGTAAGAAAGATGGGGCCAGGATAGAGAAACTGGAAGGCCACAAGCAAGGGAAAGAAGATACTGTAAAAAGTAACAGAGCCAGGAATGAAGAGACAGGAAGGCAGTCTGGTTTGTGCTGCAGCGTAAGACAACAGAAAGGCAAGCACTGTGATGTCGCCCAGGCCGGCAAAAGGACTGAGCAACAGGTTGTGTTTAGAGAGTGGGGGTGAAATAGGGAGCGTCTTTCCCTCGGCTAGGAAGAGCCCAGGCAGAAGGCTGGTAAGCCACTCACAGTTGAGGACCTGGAGGCCAAGAGACTTAAACCGAACCTCGGGCGTGGGGACGGGGGGGGAGCGGGGGGCATGAGGGATCCAGAGATTGAGGGGAGTGATGACTGGAACCTCAAAGACAACCTGTGGGAAAACTATGCGCATGACAGCTGTACGGGAAACACGGAAGCAACAAATGCCAGCGCGAGGCACAGGGAGCTCCTGGAGAAAAGAAGGGGAAGTGATGAGCAAAGAGTAGGCGAACGATTTGGAAAGGTGATGAGGGTGGAGCTGGTGGGCTGCAAGCAGGAGGGAGAGCACAATTTGGAGAAGGAAGGACAAAAAGGCAGGGGAACTGGAGGAGAACAGGGACCGAGAACACACTCCGGGGCAAGGACCCTGGGGCTGATTACCAGGAACTAGGAGAGCTGATGCCGGAAGAGGGGAAGAAAGGCTTAAAAGAGACAGAGGAAGAGGTGGACAGCGATCTGGGGCAAATCGCGGGGTGCTATTCAAGGAGCAGGAGGGTGGCTGCTTTAAGCGTGGGTGGAGGAAGACCAGAAAGGCCCCTGAGAGAAAAAGGGAAGGAAAGGGGAAGCTGGGGAGGTTAACACGGAAGAGCGCAGGAGGGCGGTAAGGGGAGAAGGGGGGTCAACAGAAACACAAGTGTGCAGCTTGGAGTTGGGACGAGGTGGGTCCCAGGACACGGAGGGGGATGTGCGGGGCCGAGAGGCTGATGACAGGGCAGCTGATCCTTGCAGGATGGCAGCAGAGGCACAAGGAGAGCAGAGGGAGGAGGCTCTGCAAGGTGCAGGGCCCCAGCCAGAGAATTAGGGGAGCCCTCGGGGCTCCTTACCTGCTCCGTGTCCCTCTCGTTCAGCGTGGGTAGGGGGGTCCGGGCGCTGGACATGGCGCCGGTACCTCGGGGGAGGGAACCGAGAAGCTTGGAGGAAGGGTGGGAAGGGAAGGCGCGGAGCCCGGCCGGGCGGGGCTTCTCACAGCAGGGGCACCCGCGGCATGGGCCCCCGCCGGGGGTGCGGGGAGGCCGGGCAGCCGCTCACGCCAGCCCGGGGATGCGCCGCTCGGGCTAGGCCGCGCCGGCTCCGAGCGGCTCCGGACCGCACCCCCCCGACCCCCGGCTGGGCTGTGCCGCCTCTCGGCCGGGCCGCGCCGCTCCGCCTACTCTCTGCCGCCGCAGCCGGCCGCCTGCCTCGCTCCTCCCCTGCCCTCAGCGGCACTGCTCCGCGCCCGGCACACAGGCAGCCGCCGCCGGACCTGCTGCTCCCAACATGGCCGCCACCACCGCCGGCTCTCGGCTCTTTCCGCCGGCAGCAGCCGGAAACATCCGAAGCGGCGAGGAACGGGAGCGGGGCGCGCCTCCTCCTCCCAGCCAGGGACTACTGGTGAATTCCGGAAACACCCGAAGAAGGTAACCCCCGGGGACGCGCGCGCCTCCTCGATTCCGAAGGCCAAGTCTCGGCTCTGTTTACGGAAACCCACGAAGCCGCTCCTCGTACTCCGGCCACGCCCACAGACCTTTCCCCGCCCACTTACAGTCGGCTCTCGGCAGTTTCCGGAAACACCCGAAGTGGCTCCGCGTGCCCTGAGCCGGCCACGCCCCTGCCCCGCCCCGCAGACGACCGCGCCGGTCGACCATTTCCGGCAACACCCGAGGCCCGGGGAGTCCGGGGTTGTTCCAGCCGGTGGTTCCCAGAGTCTGACTCTTCGTTTCTTTCCGTCAGTTTCCGGATGTTTTCAAACCCTGAACCGGGAGCGTGGATCACCTGTGAGCGTTGTTACCTAAATAGAAAATAAGACTGTTAGCCAGTCTGCGATTGGCATCCTTTGGTTCTAAAGCAACTAACCGTCTGCATGTCCATTCGTCTGTCGATCAGCTCATAAAATCCGTCTTGTTTATCTTCCAGCCTATCAACACGTGTGTCACCTGTCAAATGCAGCGTTAGTCTGTTAATTGTATACCTGCCATTCACCACCTGCTACCCTCTATGTGGCTCCTATTTATCTGTCCATACATCCCGCATCTACGCCGCAGGACTCTTCTGTGTCCAGGGCAGGCACCACCAGGTCAGCGTCCTTAGCTCCCAGCTATGGGAGGCTGCAGAAGTCCTCTCAGCCCTGCATTCCAGGCCCCTCTCTGTGCAGTGAAAATGCTGTGTGATCTTGGAAAAATCACTTAATGTCTCTGAGTTTAGGCTCAACAGCCCCATGTTGAGAGAATCCATGTCTTTGTTCCACTGATGACCTTCTAAAGATCTTTGAATTCTAGTCACCTTTCCTACTCATTTCCCAGTTATTTTTTTTTAACTCTTTTAATGTTAAAAACAGCACAAAATGACATCACAGTATGGTAACATTGAGTCATGCCAGTTAGGAGAGACTGTCTTATCTTCATTCATATTTCAGTTATCCCTTCTAAGAAGAAAACTCACGGAAAAGGAAAGCGAAGGTGGTTGAAAATGAGGATTCCTCAGCATGGTACAAAGAATGGACATCTGGAGGAGTTTTTTTCCTTCCCTGGGCCTCAGCTACCTCATCAAAAAGTGAGGTCATTGGATTCATGAGCTCAGAGATCCCTGTCAGGGAGTGCCCCTGACTCTAACGGGAAATTCATGTGGCAACCTGAATGTACTCTTCACTTCTCCCTAGGCTGTCTCGTCCTGGAAAGGCAGTTGGCTGGTGACTGGTCTGATACCTCTAGCTCTAAGCTGTCCCCTCCCATCACACCCAAGACATGCTGGAGCTTGTGCCAGCCCTCCCACCCAGGGCTCAACAGCAGTTCAAGGTGGGCAGAGGCCAGAGTCCCCACAGGAGCCAGAGACCAGGCTCAAGCAACAAATCTCCAGAGATGAGGGGCAGAGAGGCCCCAGGGGTTGTGGAAAAAAGTGCTGGTTGGACCACTGACGCTTGACTTCCAGCTCTCAGCTACAGTATCTTGAGCAGAGCTGTTGGCCAAGTCAACTAGAGAAATAGACCGCCAGACAGAAGCAACAAGATGATGGCATAGAAAATACCTAAGGTGACAGGTAATAACCGTGTAAAGTTGTAGGAAATTCACGGGACTCCAGGACCCTTTCCCATGCCACATCCCAGCTCCACTCAGGCACCCAGCCTTTGAGGAAGAAGTTGATGAGGGAACACAGGAGGAGGTGAGGGAAGAAAAGGATGAGGTGAGGACAGAGGATATTCCTTTCCCCCACCCCAAATTCATCTCAGAAGTCCATGAGAATGATCTGCCCTCTGGTGGCCAAAAAGAGACGCACTGCTGATTCCTGTGAATATCACCTCCAAGGGCTTGGAGCAGGAAGGGAAAAGAGGAAGGGGTCGGAGGATCAAAGGAAGGTGTCCTTAGGAGTCTTTCCTGGTCCATGCTCTCCTCTTAGCAAACTCTACCTCCTCCCTGCTGCTACTCAAGTTTTCACCCCTGCCCTCTGCCCCTTAGCACCCACCCCCACCCCACCTGTCCCCACTTCTTTCTCACAAGGCTGCCTAACTGGTCTTCCTGCCTAGACTCCCTCCAACCTACCCCACCAGACATGCCAAAATAATCTTCCTAAAGTTCAGCTCCAGTTACACCTCTGCCCTGCTAAAAGGCTCTCACCAGCTCCTCCGCGGGTTAGGCAGGCTGGCTTCATGGCCTATGACTTGTGCAGTCACACAAAGACCTACTCTTTGAAAGACCTTCAGCTTGATTTAATGCTCAGCTGTCACCCTCTTGAAATTTTCGCCAAAAAAAAAATAAATAAATAATAATTTAAAAAAGAGGTGCAGTATTAAAAAAAAAAAGAGATTTTCACCAAGGGGGTCCTACATTTTCATTTTGCACTGGGTCCCACAAATTCTGTAGCTGGCCCTGGCAGTAGGAAAAGTCATTAGCCTGCATTCAAAGCTTTGCACAACTGACCTCAACTCACCTTGCTAATATCCTCTCCAACTAGGTATCACCTGTTGACACCTTCCTGCCAACTCCTGCCCTGCCACCAAGCTCTCTCACCTCCATGTTTTTGTTCAGGCTGATCAATTGCCAGCCACCTACTTCAGCTTCCAGATGTACTTCAAGATCTAATTCAAATGTCAGCTTCTCAAAACCCCGAACTCACCTACTTCTTTCCTGCCACACATTTACCCTTCTCCAGTGTGTCAATTCATTCATTCACAAATCTCTACTGAGCACAGACTATGGGGAAGGCACTGTTCTAGGCTCTTTGTGTCTATCAGGAGGATGTCAGAAGGACCAACAGCAGTCTCAGACTTGGAGGCGGCAGAGGGGAAGTTGATACCAGCTGGAGTTCAGGGTTCTATGTGGCTTCCTGGAGGACGTATTGGGGCAGGTCCCCAGTGACTCACCAGTGTGACAAGATGACACCCCCACATACCCAAAGCTGGAGGTCCATGGAGAAACACTTCTTTCTTCAACTACTACCCTCCCCAGGGACAACAGTGCCCAGGGCCTCTGGCCCCAAGGACAGCAGGGACATTTTCTGATTCCCAGTGGTGTCCCTTGTGCCTCACATAGTCTGTCAATTCCATGGGAATGAAAGCCACAGGGTTTGGCTCCAATCTCCTCTTCCCTCAACTCCCTTTCCTTATTTAGCTGCATGTAAATATCTCCTGCTGCCGAGGAAGCCCTCTCCGCCCCGAGGGATGAGAATGCTAAGTGATACCATGGGGAGGCCATCAGCCATATCCAGAACGGAGGCAATCCTGTTCACCAAACAAGCCAGTGTTCTTAAACAAGAAAAGAAAAAAAGAAGGAAAAAAAGAGGGAAGAAAGGCTGTTACAGGTTGAAACATATCAACAAAGTGCAATGTGTGAACCTCAGATTCTGATTCAAACAAATCAGCTGTAAAGAGATTCACAGAAGAGGTCTAGAGATTGATTGCACAGCAATGTGAATGCACTTAGTACACTTAAAACATGTTTAAGATGGTAAATTTTTATGTGTATTTTTCCACAATTAAAATTTTTAAAAAAGATATTCATGGACCAATCGGGGAATGTGAACACTGGATATTAGAAGACATTAAGGGATTATTAATTTTTAAAATGTGACATTGATATGTTTTACTGAAGAGTCTGAACATCCCTTAGAGATGCAAACAGACCAATTTACAGATGAACTATCTGAGATTTGCTTTAAAATAATCCAGAAGGGAGGGAGATGTGGGGAGATTAAGATAAACCAACACTGGCCAGATTTGTCAAAGCTGGCTCTTGGCTGCATTGGGTCTCATTGTGCCATTCTCTCTTTTTTTGAGTGTGTTTGAAAATGTCCATGATCACAAAGGAAAGAAAAAAGGAAAAACATCTACTCCTCCGCCCCTCCCCGCCCCGCCATTATGCCGTTTTTCTCTTGCTGGACTGAGAGCCTCCTTTTTGCCGGCCTCCTCCACGGAATGGGGCCCTGGGAGACCTGAGGCTGTCTACCTTGTTCATGGCTGTGTCCCCAGAACCTGGAACAGTGTGTGCATCGCCCCCAACTCACCGTGGTGGGCCGGGGGCTGTGTGGCCTTGTGAGCCTCAGCTGACCCACTGTCCTGAGCGCTCGACCACAGCTCTGACCTCGGAGGGCTGTGGATATGTCTCAGAGACAAACTGCTCACCCAAGAAGATGTGGGTGGGATAGAGGGCAAGAGGCCGCACCCCAGGTCAGACAGAGGAGTGGACAGACCAGCGCAAGGTCAGGCTAGAAGTCCCCATACCCTGCCCCCTAGAATGGCCCAAGCTCATGTGGACACCATTGCACCAGTCACTGTTTTTGCAGCCTCCAAACACCCAGCCCAGCCTGAGCCACGGTCAGAGGTCGCTGAGCCAGGGCCCACCCCCCATCATCCGGAGAAGGGGTGGGTGAGGAGTGCAATCCAAGGCCCTCTGCTTGGTTCCCAGCCATTGTCACCCGGGACAGGTGAGGGGCACCCTTCCTCTGTGGAGAGCCCTTTCAGTGGGACCTGCCAGGCATAGGGCATGATCCCAGCAGGCCCCAGGGGTTGGAGGACTCCGGAAACCAGCATGGCGAGGGCACTAGGCACCATTCGTGCTGGAGCAAAGGGGGTCCCGAATGTCTGTCATTATGAGGGGCTTTCCCAGCTCTCACCTGAGACCCCCCCACCCCACACCCTTAACTGACCACAGGTCCCCAGGCTCTTAGGTGAAGATGTGTCAGTCTTCTTAAAGCAGAAATGGCCAGGCAGCCCAGGAGACCAGAGCTCTGGAGTTGGACAGCCTGGGGCTCGGCCGGGCTCTGCTCCTTTGCTGGCTCTGGAAATAGCAGGCGAGTCACCTCATTCATCTCATTGTTTCCTCACCTGTATAATGGGCACAATACAGGGTGACCCATGACTGAGACCAGGGCAGTGCCCCGCCTGCGCTCCACGGTCCCAGTACAGTGCCTGCCCCTGGGGCGTCGCTGCTGTGTGTGGAGTCTGAGCCTGCACATGGTTGCCTCGGCCCTCTGCTACGTTGCTCCTGCTGCCTCTGACCACCAGGCTGTGGGGTCTGAGGAGTTTCTGAGGCACTGACCTTGGCATTGGGAAAACTGCAAGTCCTGCCCAGCTTCCTTCTCCGGAGGCTGGTGCACTCTGTTGGTTGAGGGGAGAAAGGCAAGGACCAGATTCTATGTGAAGGCTCTGGGGGAGGCACCTGCTACCTGGGAGGCAGGAAAACAGACCCACAGGGGGCTGTGGGACCACCATACCTTTCACTGCACCTGCAAGCAGGGGCATCTCCTCCTTTCTGCTGTCCTAGGGAGGCCAGTGGGTGCCTCCTTCCCAACAGCTCCAGGGAGGGGCAGACACGGAGAAGCTATAGCCCCATCAGAGATGTGCTCCCATCCCAGCCCATCTCCTTCTATGACACCTCAGGGGTGGCACAGGACTTTGGTTTACAAAGGGCCTGGAATGCAGTCTCACTGGGGCTGCACAGCAGCTCAGTTGTGTGAGGGGTGGGGTGGGCGATGCCTGTGTTTTACACAGAGCAGAGGGAGGTTAGATTTGAGGAGCTGCAGAACCAGGACCAGACAGACCAGTGACGTAACTAAGGCACACACAGGGGCCCAGCCAGTGACCCCTCTTGCCAACCACAGAGTCCAGCTTCCCTTCAAGGATGTCTCAACTGGCTTTGCCAGGGTTACTACCAGTATCGCCAAAGATCTCCCTACCAGACCTAGTGGGGGCAGAAGGTGGCCAGCTTCAGAGACCAGAGGAGTAATGGGACTAAGGGGCACAGGTGTCAGGACTCAGGGCCGACGGCACCCTCTTCTCCCAACCCCTCTCTCAAAGTCATGACTAGGCTTCACACCCGGAGGAACTTGCTACTGCCAGTCCCAGGGGCACTGACAGTCATGTAGGTGGCTTCCTTGGTGTTTAAGGTCAAGAACCAGAACAGCTCTTCAATGGCGCTTTGATCAGATCAGGGACCCCAAGCAATCAGTCACCTACATCCTGAAACTCCTGGACTCTGGGGAGTCATGCTTTCAGCTCCATTCTCTTCCCTGGTGGCGCCCTTGGGCAGCTCCCATCTGCATATACTCGTATGGTCCCTAGGGTCCTGGCTGAGGCTCAACAGACCCCCGCTGGCCAAGATATGGGGCTAGTCATGGAACAACCATGCCACAGCCACCGTGGCAGCCACCCATGCACAAACTGCACTCTGGGGCCAGCTTGCACTGGGAAAATGTCGCCAAGGAATACACACCAGGAGGACACTTGACAAGCATTTATTGAGCACTTCTGTGCCAGGCCCTCAGCAGGGCTCCACTAATATGAAGTCAATGCAACCTAGACCCTGCCCAGGAGGAGCTCACAGTCTAGTGGGTCAAACCATCAACCATATTCACAGCAGCAAAGGTGCATTTAACTTTACAGTTTTACAAATTTTTATGTAAGTTTTCTCGACTGTCAACACCACGCGACACAGTACATTGTTTTAAAAGCACATGGGCAGAAATGTAAACAGTCACACGATTGAGAGGATGGACAGAAATCACCTGCAATTCATATTCATATTTCAAAGCCAGACTTTCAGGATTATTTATTCCTATTAGGATACACATTTGCTAATTTGCAGAAAAGCTGGTAAAGACAAAAAAGCTGGGGAGTTCTGTGGCTCAGCTGACACCGCGCATAGGTGGAGCCACAGACACAAGGAGTCCTGAATTTTTACCCACTTTCTACCACACAAATCTTCTAAAATGTCCCCCGGACAAGGGCCCCACATTCTTGGGCTCCTTCTCGTAGGCTTGTCAGATGGGAGACAGGTCCACGTCCCAGGAGCCAATTCATGCTGAGATCACTCACACCTGGTTTGACACACAGCTGGCCCACAGGTGACACCAGCTCAGGTAAGCACACAGCATACCCCACTCATACCCAGATCCTTCCTGACTTTAGAGATAACCTTCTGGTCAGTGTCATAGGGGAACAGCTGCCCAAGTCCTACCGTGGCCCCCTTTCTCCCTGGATGCACCATATTTATCTGCAGTAAAGCACGGTGAGGGTGTGTGGTATAAAGGCGGCTGTCTTATCCACCTTACATGTCCCTGGATTCTAAACGGTTTGGGGACGAGGGAGCTCCCCATCACCATAGGGGAGAAACAAAACCCCACCCAGATGCGGCTTCCGATGGTCGGTCTGGGAGGGTGAGCAATCTGGTGAAGAGATCCACAGCGGACTGCCTCCTGGCCCAGGGAAGGAGGAAACCGGGCAGAGGCTGGGGCTGAACTAAGCCAAGGAGGGCGGGGTGACACTGTGAGGCAGTGCGCAGAGATGGCAGGTCAGGGCCATGTGCCCTCCCACCCACGAAGGGGCAGAGGACCAAAGGGAATCTCTCCCTGTTGTAGGCTCACCACGACCACTTCACTTTACAAAGTCCAGATTAAGTCTCAGCTTTTCGAGTATGGGTGTCCCTAGGCACCCCCACTGTAGCTCCTCTCAGACAGAGGCTTACCCAATGGGTGACAAGGTAACAAACATTAAAGAAAAGGTGTTCGATCCCATTTCAAGTGCAGGGTAAGGGGTAAGGTACCCCACTGTGACTAGCAAGAAGTCCATCCCAGCACTGCCCTACCCTCAAGGGCAGGCAGCTTTCTGGCTCCCACCAGGACAGCCTTTCAGCCCTCCTGTCCCTCCAGGTTGACCCAGGAGGCTGGATACACAGCTAGCAAACCCCTTCCCACAATGACGGCCCAGACGGAACTCTTAATAAAAAAAAATAATTTATTGTCAACAAAGGAGATATATACAACAGGAAAATAGGTGAAAAGGAGAGTAGGAATGAATGGAGCCCCCCCAGTGGGCTTTCAGTCTCCTGCAGGGATGGAGTGGGAAGAGGTAATGGAGGCCTCCTGGTCAAGGAGCCTGAATAGTGGGGGAGGAGGGGCGTCCCCCGAGGTAGTGGGACTCAGTTCAAACCCCGTCATGACGACCTCTTGTGTAAGGCACTGTGCCAAGGGAGAAGGGGGGTGAAGAAGGCTGAGAGGCTGGGAGGAGGTGGGGGGACAGAGAGGTCTGGGTCAGCAAAAGGATTGGGGTAGGTGTTCTCCACAGGCCCAGTGCCCTACCACACGACAGCCCACAGCCAGCCTTGAGCACCTCTGGGCCTGGCACATGCCCTGCCGAGACTAGTGCCGAGTAACAGTGGGTGCGGCCTCCCTTCCGCCCCTTCATCCTGCCTTGGCACCTGATTTTGCTCTCCGTCAGGTGGCTGAGCTGCGCGGCTCTGAGTGTTAAGCCAAAGGGGGACACTGCTTCTCCCCTCCCTCCCAAACCCCCTCCCCAGGCAAGCAAGACCCTACACACCACTGCCTGCCTCTGGCTGGCCCCCTACAGTGGTGCTGGATTCTGGCAGGACCGCAGGCCAGTCTGGGGTGTCACCTGTTCCCACACCCTTGGTGCCCTGGGGGTGCTTGGACCAGTCTTGCAGGAGGCTGACTGCCGGGGGCTCCTCCATCCGCACACGGATAACCTGCAGATCCAGTGTCCCGCGAAGCCCCGGAGCGGGAGCTGGGCAGGGATGGGAGCAGAGAGCAGAGTCAGGGCCTCCAGATACCCCAACATGAGAATGTCCTCTGAAGGCCCCAGCAAACTGCACCCCCATTTCCAGCCCTTCATTTCCTCAGCCCAGTGCCTGATATGAGGGGAAGCTGAAGGACACAGGAAGTTCTACTCCTGGTTCATCCAAGCACCACTACAAACCAGAAAACAAGGTCATGGCGACTCAGGCCTAAGCCGGATGTCCTCACATTATTTTGGCACATGACTGCTTAGTGTTGTACCTCCATTTTGTCTAAAACTTATTGGGCATCCTAGCTTGATGGGTTCTGCCCTGTGTGGGCGAAGTTAATGTGAGTGGAGAGAACACCCAAAGGCAAAATAAGACTTGGGTTGGCCACCAAGGAGCTCACAAGTGGACAGAAGACGACACTGGACAGAGTCCTGGGGCAGGACCTCAGCTCAGCTCAGCCACCACCCCAGGCTCTTCATCTCCTGAAGAGTCAATACCTAGTACACAGGCATCAGATGTCCACCTCAGCAGTGTGGAGAAGCTACTCATATCGGGCCTTAAAACAGGGGCAAGTCAGGTGGAGAAAGACAAGTACAAAATGATTTCACTCATATGTGGAATATAAGAACAAAGAAAAAACTGAAGGAACAAAACAGCAGCAGATTCACAGAATCCAAGAATGGACTAATAGTTACCAAAGGGAAAGGGACTGGGGAGGATGGGTAGGAAGGGAGGGATAAGGGTGGGGAAAAAAGAAAGGGGGCATTACGATTAGCATGTATAGTGCGTGGGGGGCACAGGAAGGGCTGTGCAACACAGAGAAGACAAGTAGTCATTTTACAGCATCTTACTACACTGATGGACAGCGACTGTGAAGGGGTATGTGGGGGGGACTTGGTGAAGGGGGGAGCCTAGTAAACAATGTCCTTCATGTAATTGTAGATAAATGATACCAAAATTAAAAATTAAAAACAAAAACAAAAACAAAAAAACAGGGGCAAGACTGCCCAAGGTTGGTGAGCAGCCACAGAAATGTCCCCAGTGACGTTGGGCGTAAAAGTTCTTTACATTGAAAAAAAAAAAAAGGGTGAAAGAGGTGATTGCAACTGCTGCAATGTCTGTATTGAGAAAGATCAGTATTGTAGTTTTTCTTATATCTTTTTTTAGAGAGACAATTTAAAATGTGGCAGAGAAACCAGGTGCAATTTGCTGTAGTTTGCTGAGGCTTAAAATAACGGCTGCCAATGGGTTGCATTAATTGAGCAAATTTTGCTTTGTATTTGCATAAGCTGGTTTGTCTCTCCAACATACTGTAGGCTCCTTGAGGGCAGGCTAAATCTTGCCCACTTGTTCCTTAATTATGAAATTACTGAGCAACCATCTGTGCCCAGTTTTAGCTACCAGGGGTCCAGCAGCACAAGGAACAGTGGCTTTGGAATTTCTGTTACAGTGACAAGAGCCAATAAATAGGAGAAACAAACAGAAGATGCAGTATGATATAAGAATTAGCAAAATAAAGAACCTACCAGGGAAAGGGACACAGTAGCACGGAGGGCCTCACGGAGCCAGCACGGGAGCTAAGACGTACAAGGAGTGAGGAGCCGGCTGCGTGGGTAGGGGAGCAGCACTCTGGGCACGAGAGCAAACGCAGATGCCCGGGCGGACCGTGCCTGCCACCCACTGTTGCAGGAACAGCAAGGCCAGTGGCGGTGCAGAGAGGGTGGGGAGGGGCAGGAAGGCAAAGATCCTGCAGTGAGGATCACAAATCACGCGACTCTGGTTTTTAGCAGGACTGCAACAGGAACAGCATCGAAGGGCTCTCAGCAGAGCAGTGACAGGATCCAACTTGGGTTTTCAACAGGGACACAGCTGCCATATGAGACCAGACCACGGTGGGCAGAAATCAGAAGCCAGGAGATTAGCTAGATGGCAAGAGACGGCCTGTAGCAGGCAGAAGGAGTGGAGGCGCCACCAGGAGGGCAAATGCTGAACACACTTGGGAGCTGGACGTAAGAGGATCTGCTGATGACATGGGCGGTGGGTTTGACTCCGAGGGTTTATTAGCCCGCGCAACCTGAAGAATGGAGAAAGGAAGAGAAATCTGGGGAGAAGTGGCGTGCTAAGGGTTCAGTGGGGAGAGTGGGGGTTTGGTTTGGATGTGCTGAGTCTGAGAAGTACTTTAGACAACCAAGTAGAAATGTCACATGGGCAGCTGGAAGAGTCGAGAACTGAGGGGAGTGGTGGGAGTGGGAGTTGTGAGCCCATGGATGGTACTAACAGCTGGGAACCCCGACAGGAATCACTCCAGGGGTGTGTACAGGCCCTGACCTGCGGCTGAGGCATCTGGTCACTCACTCACCCGCCCACCAAATACAGAAGCAACACCTATTCTGGGCTGGGCGCTGGCGATATCACAGTAAATGAGACAGACCAAAATCCTGACCTAAGGTACCTTACGTTCTCTAGAAAGAGGACAAAAGACAACAGGATCCGACTTAGGGAGCACTGTGCGAATGAACAAGCCGGAGGCAGGAGGAAAAGGGGACAAGCGTTGCCCAAGAGGCCAAGGGTAGGAAGTGTCTCCAGGAAGGAGTGAGGGACAGGCTTGTTACTGCAGCCAGAGCAGCAAAGATCAGAACTGAGAACCACCTGATTTCTTTTAGGCAAGTCCACAGTGACCTTGCCCAAGAGCAGTGTTAAGGTCAGGTGGGGAGGATGAGTTTGACCCAAGCAGCTTCCGAAGAGAACCTGAAGGCAGCTAAGCATGACGATGCCTCCCAGCTTTGCTGCAGAGGTTTGGGGTCAAGTGACACAGGGGCTGGGGAGAGAATGAGGGGTCAAGAAGGGAGAAATCACAGCTTTGTGAGGGCTGCTGGCTAACATCCAGAAGAGAAGGAAAAACTGATGGTGGACAGAGAGAACGGCTGGCAGGGGAGAGGGCACAGCTCTGGTCTAGCAGGGCCAGGCTTTGGCAGGAGCAGTTTAGTTACAGCAGCAGGAGAGAAGGCAGAAGACACGGCCTGGACGCCGGGGGAGGATGGGGGTGGTGGGCTCATCTGTGTCTGTATTACAGCGGAAAACACACACAGACTGTCGCCTACGAGGTGACTGGCCACGAACGAGGTGCCTGGCCTCCCTGAGGCTGTTTTCTGTAAAATGGAGATCACGATACTTTGTATCGTGGTTGTGTGGATTTAAGGAAATAACCTATTAACGTATTAAGAGTCCAGTATGTAGTAAGAAGCTAAGTTAGGGACTTCTCAAAGCAATGGAAGTACCAGTTCTTTCTGGTAGCAAGGACAGGTGTGACGTGGGGTGAGGTGGGGAGGCTCCGGAGGATCAGGAGAGGGAGGCGTGAGATGCAGTAGAGAGGTCTTTTCAGAAGTTGTGTGTGACCAGAGCCCCCGGGCCACGAAAGAGCAAGCCAGGACTTACCAGTCTTTGGGACAGGCTGAGCCCTTTTAGCACCCCAACCTTAGAACTGACTCCCCCTTCCCTGGCCAGGCCCAAGCCCCTGTGCTTCCCCTGCTTCATTCCCCTGCCATTTGTGCCTGTGCACAAAGGCACGCACCTTCTTCAGGTGGGCCCAGGTCTATTTCTCCTTTCTCGTTAAAGCTTGTCTCTGAGCAGTGACTCTGGAAATGTCACCACCAGAGTAAGTGAAGGCAGCCACCATCCACTCATCGTTCAATAAATCTTTACTGAGGGCTTTCTTTGTGCCAGGCACTGTTCTAAGTGTTAAGGATACAGAAGCGAAGAAAGGCCCTGCCCCTTGGGAAGGTCACTCATATACTCACACTCACCCACTCTTCTTTCTCCTTGGTCCAGAATTGAAACACACTGGGCCTGGCCAAAGTAGCCTAAGCCAGATCTCTAAGTCCTACATAAACACCAGCAAGACAAAAAGGCTCTTTCCCCCGTTTGTGAGTGGACCCACAGGGGCTCACCTCTTCTCCTAGCCTGGACACATTCCCCACTCTCAACCTGCGAGGTCCTTGGAAAGTTCCAGAAAGTCTTCACTGACTGCTCCATACTCATCCATCAGGCGCAGCTCATCTGACCACAGTGAACTTTTCCAACTTCTAAATCCTTGATTTCTAAACTTCTGAAGTAGTAGCTTTCTATTTAAATAAAATCTTCTAAGAATCTCAATACATAAAGCAACTCAAAGTAAAGACATTCTGGTTGGAGCCTCACAGGTCACTGAGAAATCTGTCCATGCTTTGGAACCTTGAAACCACTGGTCTGGAGCCTTTTTTCTGTAGGAACTATTAGGGGTGCCCCCCATTCTCTATTTGCCTCTGCACTGCCTCCAACATGTACCCTCAGACTGCGAGTTTCTGGGGGATGGAGCCTGCCCTGCTCATGTCATCTCCCACGGGCCTCCCTGGGGCCGGGCTGCAGGAGCGCCTGTCGCTGCTCTGCTTGGTGTCTTGTCCTCTGCAATTTCTAGGCCATCTCTAGCCTCCACAGATCCTGCCACTGCCAAGAACACTTTTGTCTCCTCCTTCCCGATCATGCCATTCAACCAGATTACTGAACCCCAAAGCCTCAGATTCTGCCCTCTCACCCCAGATGAAAATGAGATCTCAGGAATTTCCTTCTCAGTTACTCAGCACTCCAGATAGGTGGAGTTTGGGCACAGGGTACCCCAGGACTCAAAAAGAAGGCTCCCTTTTGAGAATGAAACCAGAAGACGCATTAAACAGTGGAAGAGATCAGCCATTTAGAGCCGCGATCCACCGAAGAGAACAAGGAGACTCGGGAAGCGCTCAAGTCCAAGCAGAGCACAGTCTCGGGGAGGCAGGACTGGAATGTGGCTCAAGCTGAAACTTGAGACAATTAAGACAGTGATCTACATGAAGGGGTGGGGCCTGCCTCGAGACTAGAAAAACTAGAGCCCATTTTGATAAAATACAAATAAATGAAAGAGCACAAGTGCACACACACATGCACACAGAAAAGTTTGCAAAAAGGCAGAAAGACACAGCTGAACTATTAGCAGCAGTCCCTAGTGGTGAGTGAGGTGGGGCTGGAAACAGGACGGTCACGTTTGCTTTTTTCTGTATGCAAAAAGTACGCCTCATTTTAGAGAGCCCTGCTTGAGGGAGCCTCGTGTGCCATCTTTCTCTGGGCTCCAACTCTGAATGCACAGTTCAGACAGGCGGGACAAGGCACTCTGCATCACTCATCTGTTCCTTCCAGAACCATTTCCTGAGCCTGAGATGCTGTGAGCAGGGCCTGGCTTGGTTAGATGAAGAGGAACCAGGCTCAGCCTCAGCCCTCTCTGGAATACATTCCAGTCTCATCTGAATTCTGCTACTGCTTGGCTATGTGACTACTGTAGGCAGAACACTGGTCCCCCAAAGATGTCCATGTCCTAATCCCCAGGACCTGTGAATACAGTATGTTACATGGCAAGGGAGTGTTAAGGCTATAGATGGAATTCATGTGACTGGTCAGCTGACTTTAAAATAATGCGATCCTGGATGATTTGAGTGGGCTCAATGTAAACACAGAAGTCCTCAACTGGGGAAGAAGGAGGTGGAACAGTCAGAACAAAGACAGTACCCTGACAAAGACTCTGCTGGCTTTGAAGCTGGAAGGAGACCACCAGCCAAGGAATGTGGGCAGCTTCTTATGAGCAGGGCAAGAAAATGGGCTTCCTCTTAAGAGCTTCCAGAAAAGAACACATCCTATTGGGATCTTAATTTTAGCCCAGTGAGACCCATTCCAGACCGCTGACCTCCAGAACTGAAAAGCAGTTAAGTTGCAGCAATTTGTTACAGTAGCCACCAAAAATGAATACAGGGACCACAGGGAAGAAGGAATCATTTTTGAGACTCAGCCTTTTCATATGGAAAGATACTTTTGTGAGGGCCCAATGAAGTGCATATAAAAGTTTCTGAAAATTGTTAGCATGCAATACAAACACAAGGGCTTACTGCTCATAAGGCAATTCACTGAGTTGCACGCCCACAGAGGGGTCTGCTGAGTGTTCACCACGGGTCTATTCTCCTGTTAGTCTTGTTTAGGCCCTCATTCCACTGGAGTCAGGTGGGCACCTCTCAGGCTCCAGGCAGAATCAGCCTGAAGTGTGGTGATGGGGGTCAGGCTCTGGGCAGCACTGGCTTTTAGCCTAACCTAGTGACCCATTCCAGGACACTCCCAAGGAGCTTGCAGAAAAGCTCAGCTCTGTGGCAGCCTCCCTTGTGCAAAGCCATCTGCCCTTGGCTGCATCTCCCGTCAGACCCGAGTACCAACCACTTCTACCTTGGGTTCTGCTGCAGAGCAGCCTTGAGGCCAAACCCCTGGGATGCGGCCAGCCTCACCCCCCTGCCCAACCCAGTTGTTCCCCCCTCAGGGGCTCACCTGGAGAGGGACTTTCTGGCTGGGGAAGGCCTCCTTCTGCTGCTCTTCCCTCTTTGGGTGGGTCCTTGCTGTCTGAGGTCCTGAGCTGGGTGTGGGAGAATAGCTGGAGCACGAAGCCCGGGGGGAAGCTGCCATCAGTGAAGTGTCGGACCTCAGCAGGAGCCGCAAAAGTCTCTGTGGGCGAGTCGGGTGACGGGGGGTCTGGAAGGACAGGATGGAACTGAGTCTAGGAGGGCTGCCTAGCTCCCCTGAGGCCTACATCCAAAGGTCTGAGCCCCACACCCACTGGCTCAGCTTTCCCCTTGGAGTGCTGCAGCCGGCATTCACGGCCGCCCCCAAGGCAGGGCCTCCCTTCACCTGGGTCAGGGTCGGGATCCAGGTCCAAGTTTTTGGTCATAGGTCTGCCTCTTTTCTTTCTGACTGGTTCTTCCCCAGGGGGGTCCTTCCATCTCTGACCACGGGGCTTCTTACTTCCTGGCTCTGTGACAGGGGCAGCTGCAAAAAGAAAAGCCTTCACACCTTCTCATGAGGCCAGGCCCGAATCCCACAGCCTCCATGGGAACGCTGGAATGCCTGCCCAGCAGCCTCTCCCCACCCAGAACACAGGGTCCGTGCCTCCCCCTCCTCCCAGCTCAGCCTCACTGGCTTCCCAGAGGACTGACCAGGAAGCTCAAGGGGGCGGAGTCCCCTGGGCCGGCCCCTTTTAGGGAGGGATGGGTTTTCTTCAGAGTCCAGGAGCACAACAATCTCGGCTGGCATCTTGGCAGGGTGTGAGTTGGAGTCTGCGTCTACATCAACGTCCTGGCCTGAGTCTGAACGGGACAAATGCCCAGTGAGTTCTGAGCACTCTAACGGGTCTGACTTTTCCCTTGGTCCCCCAGGCCCCACCCACTTACCTGAGTTGGGTGGGGACGGCTGCTCAGCTCTGACATCTTGTAGAAGGGCCACCCCCTCACTCCAGGCCTCCAGAATGTTGCTCTTCTCGGAAGGGCTCAGGTCCAGGGTGTGAGGATGCTGCTCCAGGATGTGTGCGCGCGCGGTGTCCGCCGAGGGAGACCGGATCTCAGCCCCGCACACCATGCAAAGCGCCCGCCCGCTGCCTCCTGGGCTGTTTCCCACCAGGAACTCCTGCTCCCAAGACACCTGCTGCTTGGGCTCCTCACAGCCATCACCACCTGCCTCCAGCAGGCTGGACCTTGGAGGTGGGGTCTTCTCCTGCTGGGCCACTACAAAGAGGAAGGAGAGGCTGTCACTAGTAAAGGTGCCCATTAATAATACAACACAACTCCCAAAACTTGGTGTGTGTTGGGGGGCACCCTCCTACTCAGTCTCTCTCTCCCCTCGTGGGAGGCCCATGAAGCACTAGCTGTATTATTAAACACAACCGGTTGTACCGTTTGGTAGCCTATCCCCCCCCCCCACACCTTTTTTTCAATCTAGTCTCAGATCACAGGTCCACGTGTGTTCTTCCAATAGGCTATATCCCTGCATGCCTTCAGCCTCTGCACATCTGTCCAGACTACCCGAGCAGTCCGGCAAATTCCTATACCTCCTTCATGAAGCTGCTCAAATCACCCCCAGTGATGCCTTCCTGGCCTCCCACCCCTGGAAGTTGATTATAATCATATCTGACTTCCAGGCCACAATGCACGCTTGAGGATGAGGATGGTCAATTTTACCATCCTATTGCCCCCTGGACCTGGCACATAGGAAAGGAGATGCTAGCCTCCTTCCCCGTATTTGCAGCTGTGACCCTTGCCAAGGCAGGCAGGCAGGCTGTGAACCGTGTTAGCCTGGCAGTTCAGTGCTTCCACGCAGTGCCTGTGATTCTTCACGGCTGCACCTCTTCCATCTGAGAGGATGGGACCAAACACGAACGTGGGAGGCCCTCACACCTGGGACTGTCTGAAGAGGTGGCATCGGAAATGGGTGAGAACTGGTTGGGACGTGCAAAGCTGGGTTGTACCTGTCTCCCATGTGACTGTGGACGGGAACCTTGACCTCTTAGTTCAATCAATCAGGCTGCCTAACCCACCACTCCTCCAAAAAAGCTCCCATCATTGCCAACACTAAACTGAGAGGTTGGTTCTTAAACTTCATCAGATGACCCACCACTTCTTCCATCCTGATTTTTGGCACCTGGCTTCCAGGTCATCAGCCTTCTGGTTTTTCTTACCCCCCCGAGGCTTTAGTCACCTATGCCAGTTCCTCATCTCTTCTCGTTTCCTAGGGGGTTGCCGAATGTCTGTCTTCTTCATGGCCTGCCATCTGCCCCCCAAACGCCCTGTTCCTCTTCATTCCTCTTTTACTCCACAGCCCATGTCACCACCCACCCTAACAAGCACTTCGCATTTTTTTTTGCTGTGACTCCACACTACACTGTGGGCTGCCGGGCAGCAAGCATTTTTGATTGTTTGTTCAACACCTGTATTGCCAGTGTCAAGGTAATTACTGGCAAGTAATGCTATTCAGAAATGTCTGATGAAGGACTAACCCAATCTCCAACCTGGAATCCCTGGAGCACTGCACAACTCAGTGCCTGGGCCCTCCTTTTTACCCCCTTCCTCTAATGGCCTCATCCCATTACCTGCCTGCTCATAACTGCAATTTATACCTCCAGCCAGACTCTCCCATGAAATTTAGATCCATGTATCTAACCTTCTATCTGACCTTTCCATTTGAACATATCATAGGCATCTCAAGCTTGCCATGTTCAAACCCTACCCCCAACTTCCCACAAGCCTACACCCCAGCCTCCCCATCTTGGGCAATGGGAAGCCCATCCTTCCAGTTGTTCAGGCCCCAAACCCTGAATTCATCCTCTTTTTCTCTCCCATTCCATTATTATTCAAGAAGCTTCTGCTACAGGACTTTTGTACTTGTTATTCTCTGCTCAAAATGCTTTCCCTCCAATTATCTACAAGATTCACTCCCTCACTTCTTTTGGATCTGTGCTCAAAATTCACTTTTAGAGAAGCCTTTCCTGACCACCCAATAATCCAAATAAAACACTCCCACTTTCTTTCTTTGCTTTAGTGTCCTCTGACGCACTCATCACCACCTGACATACCGTGCATTTATTTATATTTGTCTCTTTGGTCATTACTATTAGTAGATGTATGTTCCAGTAAGGCATGTTCGTCTTTGCCGTCATTAGCACGCCCTGCCTGAAACAACGTCTGGCGTACAGTAGGTCCCCAGTAAGTACCTGTTGAATGAATTAACTTCCCTGTATTTGTATTTTCTCATCCCTAACAGTGGAGACAAAGGTCACACTTGCAATGTTGTTGAGAGGATGAACTGAGACAGCCTGGCATTGAGCAAAACACTCTGAGGATCAAAAGCTCTGAGAAAGGTAGCGGCCTTTATTTCCCACACTTATTTGATAACTCTCCTGGTTCCAAAAAGAATGAGAGACAGTGAGGGAAACACTATGTCCCTGCTGAAGTTAAATGAATGGCCTTGGTTCAACCTCTTTTGGATACTATTCCCTTAAAAGAAGAGGTATCTGGCAATAAAAAGATACTGGCGTTTTCATGATTAAGTGTTCCATCAAGATGGCTCTGTTTTGTAAGGGGTTGCAAGCTCCCTAGGACTAAAAAAATTGGTGAAGGGGGAGGGGAAGACAAATGCTCCCAGACTGTTCCTCGAATCCCTTCCAAAGGCCAGTCTCCTCGGGTGGCTGAGGGTCCTCCTAGCAAGCACATCTTTTCCGAAACCAGGCGCCGTACGCAATCCCACGCACCCTTTAAGTCCTAGATTCTGACACCTGTGGCTTATGCAAGTGAAGGGGACGGAAAAGGGAGGCTGGAAAGCTTTAGCACGGAGGGGCCTTAAAATCCTCTTGCCCGCCTCCACCATCCGAATTGCTCCGGACATCAGGCTGCCAAACCCTGGCTCAGGCCTGGAGGCCTTGCCACCCCTGAGCCTGCCTCTGCCCGCGCGGGGTGGGAGACCGCGGCCGCAGACACCCAGAGCCGCGGGGAATCCGGCCGCTGGAGATGGGCCCGGGCGAGGGGGCGCTCGGGCGCCAGAAGATCCGGAGCGCGCCGGGCGTGGATCGAAGGCTCCAGACCCTGGGCGGGGGCGGGGAAGGGAGAATTCGGGGAGGCCTAAGATTCCAAACCCCGGTGGGGGCGGAGCAAGAGCGCGCCCGGGCCCCAGGCCGGAGGGGGGCGGAAGGGGTGCCGGGGACCGGGCCTAAGTGGGAAGGGGCGCCGGGGCCCCCGGCCCGGAGAGGGGGGGGCCCCCCAGGCGGAAGGGGCTGGGGCGCCGGGACCCCAGGCCCGAGAGGGGTGGTGGAGGAGGTGCCCCGGCGCGTGCCTGGGGGGGAACCCTAGTCCCGGACCGTGACGCGGAGGCGGCGTCCCCTCCCACCTCACCTCGGAGCATCGGCTCGGGCCGCGGAATCACGGCGACCACCATGGCCTCCTCCTCGTCCTCCCCTTCCTCGCATTTGAGCGTCACCTCGAAGCAGTCGAGCGCGGCGCCCTCGGTCTTCACGGCCATGGTGCGGCCGGCGGAGGCCGCGGTGACCGGACGCCGGAGGACGCACAGCCGGCGCTGCCGCCCGCCGCTTGCCGGGCGGGCCTGCGACCGGCACGTCCGGGCCTCCAGAGACCAGGAGCGTCTGGAGCCCGCGCGGGGAGGGCTCAATCCGGGGCCCTCGGCCCCCGCCGCTCCCTTTTATGGAGGCCCATTGTCGGCACCCTCCCGGCCGGCCCGCCGCGAGCCCGCCCCCCCAGCCCGCGCGGCCAATCGCGCGTGGCCCCGCCCCGGGCACGCGGCTCCGTTAGAATCCAGGGACCCGCAGGGCGGCGGGAAGGGCCGCGGGCTCCTGGCCGCCCCGCTGCGCGGAGGTCCGCGCCCCCAGGCGAGCCCGAGGGTCGCCCACCGCTGAGATGCCGGTGGGGCCGATTTGCCGGCCTGAAGAGCGCTACCAGACGCCCTAGGATTTTGATCGGGATCGCTTTTGCCTTTTCCTAAAAGAGCCTTTCTCCTCCAGAAGATGACCCCGGAGGGAAAACAGTCGGTGAGGGAGTGGACGAGGCCTTGGCCGGGCATGAAGGGAGACTGAATTCCTTCCGAATTGCCAGCAGTTTGACCTTGGGCATTCTTGAGACTGCCTGCCTCTTTCTTTCTTTCGAAAAACATTGAGGAAGCCTTCTGGACAAGGGAATGCAAGGATAAAGAGCCAGGCGGAGTGTGGGCGCCCGCAAGCCTCCCCTGATGGCTGTAATTTCCATTTTTTAAACTTGAGTCCAGAGATTATGCCCCTCCCCAAGGTCACACAGAAATCCTTGAGAGCGCCAGGACCAGGGTCTGGTTGCCATGACACCACTGCCTCAAAATCCTACTCTGGGTGAGCTTTTTTACCTCTGGGACATAGACTGGGCCCATCTCTGGAGAAGCTGGAGAAGCCCTAATGAGATTTCGGTTGAGAAAATGTCTGACTCTGAAAATCCATCTTAAGATGCCACTGTACCAGACCAGACCCTAGTGATTCAGAATAATGTAGTAGGTTGGGAGCAGGAGAGATGTGACCTAGTCAGTATGGATTACAGGAGGTCTTTTAAGTGAATAATATTGTTACTTTCAAGTGTATCCCAGACTAAAGATTCACAAGGAAAGGTATTACCAACCTGTTTAACTAATTTCTACCTAATGGTCACCCTCTACCCTTTCTGGCTGATCCCTTCCTTGCCCTTCTCTGCTCAGTATTGCCATGTAAGGATGCAGTTCCTTAGGCTCCCAGGACACTTGCCTTCAGGCCTTGGTTTGGCCACTGGGAGACAGTGGCAGGAGACTGGAAGATAGGAGGAAGTGAAAAAACAGGGTATTTCTTCTCTTTCTCTGGCTCTGCTGCATCAGGGTTTCCAGCATCAGAAGCAGCTCTCTGACTCCAGCTGCTGCTGGATAGGCTAGGCTGCTATAGTTCCCGCTTCTGGATGGTGATCCTCACCCTGGACCCCATTAATCTGTCTCCTCCGTTGGTCCCTCCAGTTTATAAGTGGTGGACAGTTTCTTATTGTTGCTAATCTCTCAGTTGCCTCACTGGTCCCCTGTGGGCTTCTCAGACCTTTCATCACCTCTGTCTCCAGTGTCACCATTCTCCTCCGGTGTCACCAAAATTCTGTTTTACCTACTTAGAGTGGTTCCTATTTCCTTGGTTGGCAACCCTGAGTGATAGAACCAGGATTGTACCAGGCACTTTGTAGACATTATTTCTTGAATTTCTTAAGTCTTATATGATAGAATGTATTGTTTGTATTTTACAGAGTGGGAAGTTGAGGCCTAAAGGGTAAAATCACTTGCCCAAGATAAGACAGCAAGAATCCTATTTCATCAAATCTAGGATGAGCATTTCACCCCACGTTTTAACATCCTTGAAGTGGGGGCACTTTCTATAATGGACAGCACTGTGAAGTTTTAGGAATATCAAGGAAGCGTAAGATAGCCCTTCTGATAGTGATGCCACTTGCAAAACATAAACTATGCTTAGAAAGACATAGGTGAGGCCGCTTCATGACCACCAACAGGACTCAGTGAGTGCTGCTTGCAGACCAGAGAGAACTTGAACCCTGCTTGACTCCTGCCCTCTGCATCTCCATTATAAAGATAACCCAGTCTCTGAATTGTCCACTGCTTCTTGATAGCATTTAATCCAGAACTGGACCCCACTTCCCTAATCCCTCCTTAGGACCATGGAACACAAGCCCAAATTTAAGGAGACCTGTGAGGATGCATTCTCCTTTACTGCAGCAAATTATGTAAACCTTCCTATTACTGCAGTGTATTTCTGGTGGTCCTTGGATAGAGGGCTTTGACAACTTTAGCCAGTTTATTTTGTTTACATTTTTCTTTTTTATGTGTAGGAAGAGTATAAAGACATAAAAATCTATGTCAAATATCAGTAAGTCTCAGAGTTCTTTTAGTAAGTATAAAACACTGTTTTAAGAGATAAGAAATCCTGGCATCCGAGTTTTGCAGTGATTTTTTTCTTATGGCTGCATAAAACAGTGGTTCATCTTGTAATCTGTGATGTCCTAGATTTAATGAAATATAGTTAGTTGCAAAAGCAGGACTTAACTGGGGTTCTGTCTGTCCCCTGTCCCTCCTCCTTCCATGACAGTACCAGCCTGCCTCTTAGTGAACTTCAACTAGTTATTAAATGAATGGAAGGGTAGATATTGTTAGCTCCAATATATACATGAAGAAACAAAATCAAAGAAAAAAGTCCTTTGAGATCAAACAACTGGCAAGTTACGTCGCAATCCTGTCCAACGGCAATGCTGGGACTCTGCCATCATGCCTGCTGTTGGTCAGGCCCTCTCTGCCGGGAGCAGCTGAGGGGGATCTCCAGACCATCTTAGATGGAGCTCCCATCCAATGGCTACGTAGTGCCAAATAAGTGCTTGCTAAAAGAATAGGCATCTTAATTGTTGAGCTAGCCCCATCTGGAGGAGACGGGGGAGACATTTCCTAGACAAGTGTGTCTCTAACTTGTCTTTTGACTTGGTAAATTTGGCTTTGGGATATGAGATTCCTAAATCAGGGGAGGGACAGACTGGACATAGGAGAGATGGGAACCAGTTGCCTGTATCCCAGCAATTAGCTGCTCCAGGCCACTCTCCATAATGTCCCTGGGCTGGAGGCTTCAGCTGGGATGAAACAGTTCTTTTTGGTGCAGCTTTTACTATTGGTGGCATTTTAGCGCCTCAGTAATGAGATGGGCAACAGGGTGTGGGCTGCCCAGGAAATAAGGCTCAACAAAGCTCTAACTGTAGGGAGGGCTGTGTGAAGACTAAGTAAAAGGGGGATGTGTGGCTTCACCCAAACTTCCCATTTTGCAGTGGTCTTCAGCAGAAGCCAGAATAAATACGTGTCCATGCTCTTTAGCTCAGTAATCCCCAAGAGTTAACCCTAAAGTCATCCAAAAGAAGAAAAATAATGACCAACAAAGATGTCATAGTAGTGTTTGTCATTTGTACTATTCCTTCTGTAAAACGTAGGAGGTTCTCACACTGAGGTGAAATTTTATTCACTGCATGCAGTCGAAGTCCCCTTCTCTTGGCTCTTGAATCAGGTGGAACACCTCTCTCATAAACTTGGCACAGCGGACTGTAATGATTCGCTTGCATGTCCCAGTCCCTTACAGTCTGCAGCTCCGAGAGGGCAGGTCCATTTTTTGTCCATCTTTCTTGTTCCGGCATCGGCCCAGGGGCGGTGGGGTCCGCCCCGGCTGGGTGCCTGTGCTCGGCTCCTGCTGACAAATGTCCACTCACACCAGCTCAGACAGAATGAGGGATTTGTCGGCTCGCGGAATTCATGGGAGGACGGGATGCCCCATCTTGGAGAGGGCAGGGACACCGGCAGGCTGTAGAAGCAGAACCCAGGCTGTGAATGCCAGCAGCACCTTCCTCCCAGCTCCGGTATCTGCCTCCTTCTGTGCCTCAGCCTTGCTTTCTCCCCGTAGACGGGCTTTTCCTGCGCAGTGGAAGACTTGGCCACTATTTTCTCATAGACGAGCCTCGAGCTCTATACATTTCAAACCTTGTTTCTCCCCCACTGCCTACATGTGCTTTCTAGGCCAGGTGCTGTATGACTCACTCATATCACCAAATGACTTCTGGCTCTGCTCTCGGTGTCACAAAATGAGCTGAATCAGTTTTGTAGGCAATAGAATTCCTGGAAGCCTTTCCTATTGAGGACAACTCTCAATAGCTGCGTAGGGAAGTGGCTACAAACTATAGACATCTATATGAGTAAACTACTACTACTGAACTACTACTGAATTCAACAGTTGGAAAATGCCAATGGCTGTCCTGCCCCTGCTTGACAGGAGAAGGAAGAACCGCAGGAAGACGGCAAAACAAAGCGAGACAAAAGAACCTCAGTCATTCAAGTGCAGTAAGAATTTTTGGAATCGAATGAATATGATAGCAAAATACTAGAAATAACCATAATGTCTAACAACAGGATCTGGCTAATCAAATGATGGTGTGTTAGCAACCAAAAAGAATAGATAACCAGATTGTAACAACATGGAAAAGAATTTATGAAAGAATGTTATGTGTACAAACCCACAAACACGTTCACTGTGATTATGTTAAAGCAAGAAACTGAGTAACATTGACCCAGATCAGAATATGAGAAATGGGAATAAACCTGTTATGATGGCAGAATTATTGGTGGAAGACATGTTTATAAAAACATTCAAAATAGAAGTACCGTAAACTTCATAAGAACATGAAAAAGAATGATGTTTTTACATAGAAAAGTGTTCATCAAATATTAACTGACACTAGAGATAACTGTATATCACGATCCTGATTATGTTAAAAATAGCATCTGTGTGACTGTATGCACATAAGAAATTATGTAAGAAAACACCAAGCTATTTAACATGGGCTAATCCTGAATGGTGGGATTATGGCTAATTTTTACATTTTAAAGTTTTCTGTTTTTTCTGATATTTTTACTTCTATAATCATAATTTTAAATACAGGCACATCTTGTTTTATTGCACTTCCCTTCAGTGAGCTTTGCAGATAGCACATTTTTTACATATTGAAGGTTGTGGCAATCCTGCGTCCAGCAAGTCTATCAGCGCCATTCTTCTAACAGCGTTTGCTCACTTTATGTCTTTGTCTTACGTTTTGGTAACTCTTGCACTATTTCAAGCATATTCATTAATATGGGTGATTTTATATTAATATTAGTATAATGATTTGTGATCAGTGATCTTTGATGTTACTATTGTGATTATTTTGGGTGACACAAAACATGCTCATATGATGGCAAACTCAATCTATAAACGTTGGATGTGTTCTGACTGCTCCACCGACCAATGGGTCCCCCATCTCTCTCCCTCTCCTCAGGCCTCCCTATTCCCTGAGGCACAAAAAATGACACTAGGCCAATTAATCACCCTACAATGGTCTCTCTGAGTTCAAGGGAAAGGAAGCATTGCACACCTTTCACTTTAAATCAAAAGCTAGAAATGGTTAAGCTTAGTGAGGAAGGCGTGCTGAAACCCAAGACAGGCTGAAGGGTAAGGCCTCTTGTGCAAAACAGTTAACCAAGTTGTAAACGAGAAGATGTTCTTGAAGGAAATTAAAAGTGCTTCTCCAATGAACACATGAATGATAAGAAAGCAAAACAGCCTTATTGCTGAGATGGAGGAAGCTTTAGTGGTCTGGATAGAAGATCAAACCAGCCACAACATTCCCTTAAGCCAAAACCCTAATCCAGAGCAAGGCCCAGCTCTTCCATTCCATGAGGGCTAAGCGAGGTGAGAAAGCTGCAGAAGAAAGAGTTGAAGCCGGCAGAGGTTGGGACACGAGGCTTTAGGAGAGAAGCCATCTCCACAACAGGAAAGTGCAGGTTAGGCAGCAAGTCCTGATGCAGAAGTTGCAGCAAGTTTTCCAAATCTGGCTAAGGTCATGAATGAAGGTGGGAACACTAAACAACAGGTTTTCAAGGTAGACAAAACAGCCTCATATTGGAACAAGATGCTATCTAGGATTTTCATAGCTAGAGAGAAGTCAGTGGTGGCTCCAAAGCTTCAAAGGACAGGCTAATTCTTTCATTAGGGGCTAATGCAGCTGGTGACTTTAAGTTGAAACCAGTGCTCATTGACCATTCTGAAAATTCTAGGGCCTAAATCTACTCTGCCTGTGCTGTGGAAATGGAACAACAAAGCCCAGATGACAGCACATCTGTTTACAACATGGTTTCTGAATATTTTAAGCACACCACTGAGGCATACTGTTCAGATAAAAAGATTCCTTTCAAAATATTATTGCTTGTTAACAATGTACCTGGTCACCACCCAAGAACTCTGATGGAGGTGGACAATGAGACGTTGTTCATGCCTGCTAACACCACATCCACTCTGCAGCCCGTGGGTCAAGGAGTCGTTTTGACTTCCATGTCTCATTTAGGAAGTACACTCCATAAGGCTACAGCTGCCATAGGTAGCGATTCCTCTCCTGGATATGGGCAAAGTAAGTTGAAAATCTTCTGGAAAGGATTCACCATTCCAAATGCCATTAAGAACCTTTGTGATTCCTGGGAAGAGGGAAAAATATCAACATTTAACAGGAGTGTGGAAGGAGTTGATTCCACCCCTCATGAATGACTTAGAAGGATTCCAGATTTCAGCAGAACTCACTGCAGAGGTGGTAGAAACAGCAAGAGGACTAGAATTAGAAGCACTGAAGATGAGCCTGAATTGCTGCATCTCCTCATAAAACTGGAACAGAGAAGGAGCTGCAAAGAAAGTGGTTTCTTGAGATGGAATCTACTCCTGGTGAAGGTGCTGTAAAAATTGTTGACATAACAACAAACAGTTTATAATATTACATATATTTATTAATAAAGCAGCTGCAGGGTTTGAGGTGATTGACTCCAATTTTGAAAGAGGTTCTCCTGTGGAGTAAAATGCTACCAAAACAGCATCGCATGCTACAGAGATATCATTCGTGAAAGGAAGAATCAATGGATGTGGCAAACTTCATTGTTGTATTATTTCAGGAAGTTGGCACAGCCACCCCAGCCTGCAGCAGCCACCACCTTGATCAGTTGGCAGCCATCAGCATTGAGGCAAGACTGTCCTCCAGGAAAAGATAACAACTCACTGAAAGCTCACATGATGGTTAGTGTATTTCAGCAAAAGAGCAAATTTAACTTAAGCCATGTTCATTTTTTAGACACAATGCTATTGCACACCTAATAGATGGCAGTGCAGTGTAAATATAACTTTCATGTGCACTGGGAAACCAAAAAATCACTTGGCTTGCTTTATCGTGCTAGGCGCTTTATTGTGGCGGCCGGGAAGCAAACCTGCGATGTCTCCGAGGAGCGCCTGTGCAGTAATTTCTGTTAAAGAAACAAAAGATCCCAAGGCAGCAGACATTAGACAAACATCTCATAGAGCAGGAATGGTAAGTATTTGGTCCCGTAGCTGTGGTCGATGGGCTTGTTTCTAACCATCCCTCTCTCCCAGTAATGAGATTACATGCCAGCCCCATTACTGTGAGATTGGTCAGTGCCTCTCAGTAGGCAGTGAATACTCTCCCACCCCACTGACTTTGCCCTGGCCAAAGGGGTGTGAGCAGGCGTGAAGGAAGCTAGATCCTAGCTGAGGCCTTCTGTGAACTCGTGTGCTGTGGCTTGGCCTCTTCTGTGGGTGCCATCCACCATGAGAAGAGTGTGACCCAGGGAAATGTGGCTCCTTCAGCCTGGGTCCTAGAGTGAGATACACCCAGGTCCAGCTGAGCCCAGCTGGCTCAACAGAGACTCAATTCACCCACAGACCTGTGAGCAAGAAATAAACGTTTGCTTTTATAAATGGCTGCATTTCAGGGTTGTTTGTTACACAGCATTGCCATAGCTGACTAATACTCCAGACCCTGCATTCTCTCCCCCATACCTTTGGCATTATTTTTAAAATTTCTATATGGGTGAGGGTGGCATTAGGGTGACCAACCGCCCTGGTTTGCCCAAGTGATCCTGGGACAAGGGACTTTCAGGTTTTAAAAATTGGTTTTATTGAGAGAGAATTTGTATTTCATATGACTCACTCATTTGCAGTGTACAGCTCAATGTTTTTTACATGACCACAGAGCTAAAATAAAATTTCAGAACATTTTTGTTCTTCCTGAAAGAAACTCCATACCCATTAGCAGTCACTAACCATTGTCCCCATCCCCCACCCCAGAGCAACCATTAAACTACTTTCTGTCTCTATAAATTTGCATATTCTGGACATTTCACATGGAATCATACAGTATGGCCTTTTGTGATTGGCTTCTTTTAATTAGCATAATGTTTCCTAGGTCCATCCTTGTTGTGACATGTATCAGTACTTCATTTCTTTTTACTGCTGGACAATAGTCAATCATACGTACATACTGCATTTTATTCATCCATTCTTCAGGACATTTGGGTTGTTTCCACCTTTGGGCTATTGTGAATAGTGCTGCTATGAACATTTATGTACAAGTCTTTGTTTGGACATCTGTTTTCAGTTCTTTTGGGTATATGCCTTAGAGTGGAATTGCTGAGTGATATTGTAATTCTAGGTTTAATTTACTGAGAAACCACTGAACTGTTTTCTGTAGCTGCTGCACCCTACATTCCCAGGAGTAGTGGAAGAGGGATCTAATTTCTCCACATCCTTGCCAACACTTGCTATTTTCCATCTTCTATATCAGAGTCATCATAGTTGTGCATGGTGGTATACCATAGCGGTTTTGATTTGCATTTCCCTAATGACTAATGATGTTGAGCATCTTTTCATGTAATCTTTTGCAATTTGTATGTCTTCTTTGGAAAACGTCTATTCTAGTCAAATTGTTTGCTCATTTTTAAATTGGGTTATTAGTCTTTGTATTGTTGAGTTGTAGGAGTCCATTATATATTCTGGATACTAGACTCTTACCCATATACAATTTATAAATATTTTCTCCTATCCTATGGGTTGTCCCTTTATTCTCTTACACTGCAGCTCAGAAGTTCTTAATGCCGAAGTAGGCCAATTTACCTGTCTTTCCTTTGATCAGTTTCGCTTTTGGTGTCATATCTGCCAACCTTGTTCACGGAAGACACCTCTGAGCAGTTGTGGCATTCTTTCTCACTGAACAAGGTAGATACCACCTACCTTGGAACTTTCCTCAACACCGCTACAGGCATTGTAGTGGTAAAAGCCCAAGCTCTGGAGAGAAAGCGTGTGGGTTCACATCTCCACTGGTGCCACCACTTCATCCTCACCTCGAAGTCACTTACCGAGTGAGCAAAATGCTGGGTGTAGGTGAGAGAAACCAAGGATGGGGGAAGATGAGGGAGATAATGAATATAGCTTATTCTGTGAATCTTCTGGTAATGGATTGGACTTAATGGAGCAGATCTGAGAGTTCAGGAAGTGGACTATACAGGAAATCTCTTATGCATGACTTCAAATCCCTCAGCCGTACATTTTTCCAGCCATTGCTGCAACAGTCAGTTCTGGGCAGGCTTTGTCAACTTTTTACAGAAACCATCTGACTGCATCTTGTCCACACCTGCTTCTTGCTCTGAGGCTTCCCTGACACCTACGCATGGGACACCTGTGGGAACCAACTTAGCCCTAACACATGTGCATCCTAAAAGTGGGTGGCCTCTGAGGCCATCATTGACCACCAGGAAGCTAATGAATAGAGGAATACTTGTTTAGTCTCTCACTGTGTTTCCCCAAGGGGTATCAAAGGAAGAGTTGAAGGATGCTGAACAGGTATAAACAACAGCTGTCCACTCTTTCTACTGCACCAGGATCTAAGATGGAGTCCAGGAATCTGTATGTGCAACAAACCCTATAAGGTGATTCCTGTGCATATAAAAAAGTTTGCAGAACACTGAACTAGGGCATTTTCAGACGGAATTTACATTATAGGAGGGGCGGAGATGACCATTCTAGCTCCCGTGAACATTGTCTTTTATCACACAGAAAAGCACTATGTGACTTGAGCCTTCTCTCCTTCTTCATTTTCATGGATGCGCCTCCTATTCTGACAGCTTTTCAGTCCTCCGGTTCACCCTGCATATGTACGTGAACTTCCTTCTTGGTTTCTAAGTAAGACAACTTCTTTCTTCCTAAGGAAGACTCCACCCCTTTCCACAGGAGGAGATTTTGCTTCTGTGTTCCTTCCTGCCTCCTGTATTTTAGAGCTGGGTCCTGGGCTTCAGCTGGGAGGACGCTGATTTCACTGCCTGCCAGCCCAGCAAGTTCCTGGTGACGAGTGGCCTCTAGAACCCACAGCAGGGATGAGTGTGGAGGACCCACGTGTTCTAACTCGGTCGGAAGAGTGAAAGCTGCAGAGCTTCCTGGGTCCCTTACTGGGTTTCTTCTTAACTAACCACATCTCTCAAAAAAACACCCCACAGAAGCTTCTGGAAGCAGTAAGTATAAATATATGTCTAAAAAAATGTCCCCCCACCCCCCACCTGCTCCACTTGCAGGGCTCTCAACTTACCTTTCGGATAGTATTCCTTGCGGTACTGCCTGGGTCTTGGGGGCATCATAAGGCCATACTTACTTTCAATGGCTGCTTGGTGCACTGTACCAGCTTTCATTAGTTCTTTTGATTCAGAGTCTACCTCTGATAAAGCTGATAGTGGTGTGGTTGGGGGATTTGGTAATTCTTCCTGCTTTACACAGTATAACATGTGGCAGATCTGACTCAGGCCTATTCAGGGTAGAGGGATGGGCTCCCCAGTTTCTATAACAGAGACCATGTCTTTCGCTGCTTAAAACCATACGTGGCTCCCAGTGACCCCAGGATAAAGTCCAAACTTATTAGCCTCATAGGCCTGTTATGATCTGACCCCTGCTGGCTTCCATATTACTTAGGAGGACACTCCAATTGCAAATGATAGAAACCAAATGCAAACTGAGTCACATGAAAAAGAGCAAGTATTGGCCCATGTATTTGAAAAGTCTTGAGTTATGCTGGCTTCAGGCACAGCTGGATTCAGGAGCATGCATGCTTTCTTCAGGAATGTTCTTTCCCTCTATCTTCAGGCTCTATCTTCTGCCCTGGCTTCATTTTCAGGCAGAATCCACTATGTATGGCAAAGATGAACACCATAGTGACTTCAGGTTTATAATCTGGTAGTTTAGCAAGCTCAGTAGAGAGTGAATGTATCATGTCCAGTAAAGTCCAGAGGATGCCTTTTATTGGTGAGGCTAGATTATATGCCCATCCCTGCACCATCACTGTGACACTTGTTTGTCCACTCCTTATGCTTGAGGGATGAGGGCACCTACTGCTTTTTGAGAATGATGTAAGGAAGTTGCCAAAAGACATGCGGGATGACATTATAGAAGAAGTATGTGGCATACACCACCGCCTGTCTATCAAAAAAGAGAGAGACATAGAGAGCAAGCTATGTCCCTCTTCCTGGCTAACAGAGTCCAGATTCTATTCAGCAGCAATGTGCTAAGGAAAGGAGACCCCCTCGCTCAGCCTCAGGTCTAACCTGAGCACCAGACCCCATTCCTTTTTGAGTGTTTGGTTTACAGGTCAGCATGTGACCTGGCTTGAGCCAAGAGATTTTAAGGGACAACCTGCTGGAGGGGTCCTGAGAAGGGTTTTCCTCCCTGAGAAAATGAGCATCAAGGAGAAGACTCCGTCCATCTTTCCTTCTTTGGCTATTGTCATATGAAGATGGGAAGCTTGAAAGCTGCGGTAGCCATCTAGAAACCATTAACAGAAAACAAAACGATTTGCAGAGAAGCTAACCTGTCAATAAGCTTTTGTTGAGAAGCTGAATTATCTGACATTAATGCCTCCTCTTGAGATTTCCTTTTTAAAAAATGTGCTAAATTACACATAACATCAAATTCACCATTTTAACCATTTTAGAGTATAATTCAGTGGCATTTGGTACATTCACTATGTAGGAAACCATCATCACTATCTAGTTGCAGAATATTTTCATCACCCCAAAAGGGTGATGAACACCGGCAATGTCAAAGACTGGCAAGGATGTGGAGCAGCAAAGAACTCTTGTTGCTGGTGGGAGACCCTCGCACCCCTCAAGCAATCGCTCCCAATCCCCTTTGCCTCGTTCCTGTATTTTCTGTCTCTCTTCATTTGCCTATTCTGAATATTTCGTATACATGGAATCCTCAATATGTGGCCTTCTTTGAACATGTTTTCAAGGTTCATCCATGTTATAGGATGCGTCAGTACCTCATTTCTCTTTGCAGGCTGAATAGTATTCCATTGTATGGGTCTACCACTTGTTTTAATCCATTCATCAGTGATGGATATCTAGTTGTTTCCACCTTTTGGTTATTATGAACATTGCTTCTATGAACATCCATAGACACGTTGTTGTTTGAACACCTGTGCTCACTTCTGAGTATATGCCTAGGAGTGGAATTGCTGGGTAATATATATGGTACTTCTAATCATTATTTATGGAGGAATCACTTAACTGTTTTCCACAGTGGGCTGTCCCATTTTATTTTCCCATTAGCAATGTGGGATGGTCCCAATTTCTCCACATCCTCACCAACATTTGGTGATTCTCTGTTTCTTTGATTATAGCCATCCTAGGGGGGCATGAAGTGGTATCTCATTGTGATTTTGATTTGCATTTACCTAATGACATTGAGTATCTTTTCATGTGTTGTTTGGCCACTTGCATATCTTCCTTGGAGAAATGTATAGTCAAGTCCTTTGCCCATTTTTAATTGGGTATTTTCTTTTTGGTGAGTTCTAAGAATTCTCTATACTTTATGGACACTAGACTCATTTAGATATGTGATTTGCAAGTATTTTCTACTATTCTGTGGATAGTCTTTTCACTCTCCCATAATGTCCTTTGATGTACAAAAGTTCTCAGTTTTGATGAAGTTCATTTTTCTTTGGCTGCCTGTGTCTCCGGTGTCATGTCTAAGACACCATTGCCAAATGCAGATCAAGAAGATTGCCATCTTTTTTATGCTAAGAGTTTTACAGTTTTAGCTCTTATATTTAGGTTGTTATCCATTTGAGTTAATTTTTGCACATGGTATGAGATAAGAGTCCAACTTCATTATTTTGCATGTGGATATCCAGTTGTCCCAGCAACCCCCACTGAAAAGACCATTCTTTCCCCATTGAATAGTCTTGGCACCCTCGTAAAAAGTCAATTGACCATAAGAGTTCCTGGATTCTCAATTTGATTCCATTGATCTATATGTTTATTCTTATATTAATACCATGTTATTTTGATTATTATATCTTTATGGTAAGTTTTAAAGTTGGAAAGTATGACTCCTACAACTTGGTTCTTCTTTTTCAATATTATTTTGGCTATTTGGGGCCTCTTGAGATTCCATAGGAATTCTAGGATGGGTGTATATACCTGTGATCAGACCCATGATGTTGAAATGACAGCCTCCTTCTCTTCTGTGGCAGATGTGGTGTGACAGTAGGCATGACTGCAAGTGTCCTAGGAGTGGGTGTGACTGCCACAAGCCTCATCAGGATTCTGATGGCCAGAAGCAAGTTGGAAAAGTGTTAAAGCCAAGGAACTGTCAGGATGGCAACTAGTTAGTGTGGAGAGATCTTGCTTAGCTTACAGGTGTGGAGTTAGGTTTACTGATTTTACTCTGTTCTGTGATCATTTAGGCTTATTATAATAGAGCTAAATAAATACACGGGAAGATTTTACTTGAGGAAATGCAGCGTGAATTCTGTTAAAGGCACAGTTGGGCTCTGTTATAGACTGCATAGTCATGTCCTCCCCAATTCATGTTGAAGCCCCAACCCCCAATGTGATGGGATTTGGAGGTGGGCCTTTTGCAGGTAATTAGGGTTAGATGAGGTCATGAGGTGGGGTCCCCTTATGGAATTAATGTCCTTAGAAGAGACACCAGAGCGTTTCTCTCTTCTCCACGTGAGGACACAGTGAGAAGGCAGCCGTTTTATGAGAAACCACCAAACTGTCCTCCCAAGTGGCTGTACCATTTCGCATTCCCACCAGTGACAAGAATTCTTGCTGCTCCACATCCTTGCCAGAATTTGATGTTGTCAGTGTTCTGGAATTTGGCCATTTTAATAAGTGTGTAGTGGTATCTCATTGTTTTATTTTGCATTTCCCTGATGACATGATGTGGAACATCTTTTCATGTGTTTATTTGCCATCTATACATTATTTGCATATCTATATTCATTATTTGTATGTCTTCTTTGGTGAGATGTCTGTTAAAGTCTTTGGCCCCGTTATAGATTGGATGCTTGTATGTTGAAATCCTCAAAATTTGTATGTTGAAATCCTAACCCTCATGTGATGGCATTAGGAGGTGGGGCCTTTGTGATATGATTGGGTCATGAGAGCACAGCCGTCTACAATGGGATTAGTGCCCTTATAGAAAAGACCCCAGACAACTTGCTGCACTGATGGACAGTGCCTGCATTGGGGTGTGGGTGGGGACTTGATAATATGGGTAAATGTAGTAACCACATTGTTTTTTTATGTGAAACCTTCGTAAGAGTGTATATCAATCATACCTTAATAAAAAATTTAAGAAAAAAGGAAAGACCCCAGAGAGCTCCTTGGTTCCTTCCACCATGAGGTTACAGTGAGAAAATGGTCATTTTACAAACCAGGAATCAGGTCTTTAGCACAACCTGGCCATTCTTGCACCCTGATCTTGAACTTCTAGCCTCCTGAACTATGAGAAAAAAATTTCCCTTGTTTATAAGACATCCCATGATATGCTGTTATAGTAACCCAAATGGACTACACAGGACCATATTTTAATTGGGTCATTTTCTTATTATTGAGTTTTACATGTTATTTTATATGTTGGTTGACAGTCCTTTATCAGATACATATTTTGCAGGTGTTTTCTCCCAAGTTTGACAGGGCTTGTCTTTTCATTTTCTTGACAGTGTATTTCACAAAGAAATTATTAATTTTAATGACATCCAGCTTTTCAAATTCTTTCTTTCATGGATTTTGCCTTTGGTATCATATCTAAAAAGTCATTACCAAATCAAAAGTCATCGAGATTTTCTTCCATGTTATCTTCTAGGAGTTTCATAGTTTTCTATTTTCCATTTAGATCTGTGATCCATTTTGAGTTAGTTTATGTGAAGGACGTGTCTAGACTTACTCTTTTGCATGTGGACATCCAGTTCTCACACAATTTATTGAAAAGACTGTCTTCTATGCATTGGATTTGCCTTCGTCCCTTTGTCCAAGATACATTTATGTAGGTCTATTTCTGGGCTCTTTAGACTGTTCCATTGATCTGTTTGTTTACTTGTGCACCAATACCACACTGTCTTGATTCCTGCAGCTTGTTGTGAGTCTTGAAGTTGGGTAGCGTCAGTCTTCCAACTTCGTTGTACCCCTTCAACACTGTGTTGGCTCTTCTGGTCATTTTGCCGCTCCGTATAAACTTTAGAATCAGTTTGTTGCTATGAATAAGATAACTTGCTGGAATTTTGATTAGGATCTCATTGAATCTATAGATCACATTGGACAAACTGACACCTTGACAATATTGATTCTTCGTATCTTGAATGTGGAGTATCTATTTATTTAGTTCTTCTTTGATTTCTTTCAACAGAGTTTTATAGTTTTCTTCTTACAGATTTTTTCCAATTCTTTTATTGTGGTAAAATACACATAACATAAAAGTTATCACCTTTACTGTTTTAAGTGTATAGTTCGGTACACTCTTACTGCTGTGCAGCCACCAGCACTGTTCATCTCCATAACTCTTTCCACTTTGTAAAACTGAAACTCCACGTCTATGAAACAATTAACTCCCTATTTCCCTATCCTCCCAGCTACCATTCTACTTTCTGTCTCTATGAATTTGACTGTACAACTACCTCCTATAAATGGAATCATACAGTATTTGTCTTTTTGTGACTGGCTTATTCACTTAGCATAATGTGTTTAGGGTTCATTCATGTTGTAACATATTCCAGGATTTCCTTTCATCTAGAGACTGAATAGATGTTAACTAGACTGACTGTGTTAATCATTGCTCAATGTATGTAACTATTGAATCATTATGTTGTACACCTGAAATGAATATAATGCTGTATGTCAATTATGTATCAATTAAATTTTTACCAAGACTGAATTATATTCCACTGTATAAGCCACATTTTGCTTTTCCATTCTTCTGTCAATGGGTATTTGAGTTGCTTTCACATTTAGCTACTGTGAATAAAGCTGCTATGAACATGGTATAAATATCTTCAAGACCTTGTATCAATTCTTTTGAGTGTATACCCAGAAATGGAATTGCTGGTCCTATGGTAATTCTATATTAAATTTTTTGATGGGATGTCATACTATTTTCCACAGTTGCTGTACCATTTGCATCCCTATCAAGAGTGCACAACGTTTCCAATTTGTCCCCATACTTGCCCATACTTGCTATTTTCTTTTTTTTGATGTAGTCATCCTAATGAGTATAAGGTGGTATGTCATTGTGATTTTGATTTGCATTTCCCTAATAATCACTGATGTCAAGCATCTTTTCATGTGCTTACTGGCCATTTGTATATCTTATTTGGAGAAATGTCTATTCAAGTTCTTTGCCAATTATTAAATTGGTTGTTGGCTTTTATTGTGTTAAATTGAGGTTTAGGAGTTCTCTATATATTCTGGATATTAACCACTCATCAGATATATGATTTGAAAATATTTTCTCCCATTATGTTGGTTGCCTTTTTCTCTGTTGATATTAGCATTTGGTGCACAAAACATTTAATTTTCATAAAGCCCAATGTGTCTATTTCTCTTCTGTTGACTGTGCCTTTGGATATATACAAGAAATCGTTGATTTGTGTTAGCCTGGTATATCATTCTTCATCCATTTACTTTTAATGTGTGTCTTTATATTTAATAAAGGTTTCCTGTAGACAACATATAGATGGGTTCTTTTGATCCACTCTGACTATCTTTGTCTTTTGATTGGTGCATTTAGAGCACTGACATTCAAATGACTATTGATATACTTGCTGACTCTGTACCATATTTGTTATTTGGTACAATAAAAATGATAGAAACAAAAATAATAAATAGAAAAAAATTATTCTCTATTTATTGCCCTTGTTTTTTATTCCTATTTTTGTTTTTCTCCTGCTTTTTGTGGCTTTAACTGAGCATTTTATATGATTCCACTTTCCTTTCTTAGCATATCAGCTGTACTTCTCTCTTTAGTGTTCTTAGTGGTCGCCCTAGAGTTTGCGGTACACATTTATAGCTGATCCAAACCCACTTTCCAGTAAGACTAGAGCATTTAAGGGTTATATGGGTATTTTATAATAAAACAATCCTAACTCTTCGCTCCTGTCCCTTTGCTGTAATTCATGCCACTTATATATACTCATACTTAAATACATGGCAGCATGGCAGCTTCCAAGCTTCTTCTGGGCCAGACCCAGACAACCATTATCCTTTACAAAGATGATTTTACCTACCATACGAGAATGTTCCACCTTTACTCTTTCAGGCTCATGTACTAAGAAGTTGATCACATCAATCCAGTCAGGGATTGAGCTCCACTGGGGATGAGCTCCACTTTTACTAAGACTCTATCTACTTTTGTCAGCTGTAAAGGAGAGCTATTGACTCAATGAATTGAAAAGTCCAGGGTGACTTCAGGCCTGGATGGTATTAGGGGCTCAAATGAGATGGAAAAGATTAGGTGTCTTTCCATCTCTTGCTTCCGCTTTCTTCACTGCTGATTCCATTTTTAGACCTACCTTCTTCTATGGGGGTGAGACAGTCACTGGTAGCTTCAGGCTTACATTCTTCTAGCTCAGCAACTTTGGTAGGCAGAGATTTCTCTTTTTTAGCAATTTCATCACTAGCCCCATGCTCGAGTCTTGTTGATTTTGCTTGGGTTTTGTGCCCAGCCATGAACTAATCATTGTGATTTGGTGAAGGAATATTCGGATGGACCAGATCTGGGTCCTGGGCGCACTCCTGCAGCTGGTATTATGTTCTGCTAGCTTTGCAACCCAGGGGGATAAGAGAGCCTTTTTTTCTGAGAGCTCCATTGAATGTCCACAAGGGGACTCTCATCAGACTGGCTTAGGATGTGGCCTTTTCCAAACCAACCTCTGTCCTGTTGGTAGGCCTGGGTCTAGAGTGGCCAGATTTAGCAAATAAAAATACAAGACATATAAGAAAATTACAGACCAATATCCCTGATGAACATAGATGCAAAAATACTCAACAAAATATTAGCAAACCGAATTCAAATATACATCAAAAAGATCATCAATCATGATCAAGTAGGATTTATTCCAGGGATGCAAGGATGGTACATTTGAAAATCCATCAACATCATTCACCACATCAACAAAAAGAAGGATGAAAACCACATGATCATCTCCAGAGATGCTGAAAAAGCATTCGATAAAATTCAACATCCATTCATAATAAAAACTCTCAACAAAATGGGTATAGAGGGCAAGTACCTCAACATAATAAAGGCCATATATGACAAACCCACAGCCAACATCATACTTAACAGTGAGAATCTGACAGCTTTTCCTCTAAGATCGGGAACAAGACAGGGATGCCCACTCTCCCCACTGTTATTCAACATAGTACTGGAGGTCCTAGCCATGGCAATCAGACAAAACAAAGAAATACAAGGCATCCAGATTGGTAAAGAAGAAGTCAAACTGTCACTATCTGCAGATGACATGATATTGTACAAAAAAAAACCCCTAAGGAGTCGACTCCAAAACTACTAGAACTAATATTTGAATTCAGCGAAGTTGCAGGATACAAAATTAATACACAGAAATCTGTTGCTTTCCTATACACTAACGATGAACTAGCAGAAAGAGAAATCAGGAAAACAATTCCATTCATAATTGCATCAAAAAGAATAAAATACCTAGGAATAAACCTAACCAAGGAAGTGAAAGACCTATACCCTGAAAACTACAAGACACTCTTAAGAGAAATTAAAAAGGACACTAACAAATGGAAACTCATCCCATGCTCTTGGATAGGAAGAATTAATATTGTCAAAATGGCCATCCTGCCTAAAATAATCTACAGATTCAATGCAATCCCTAACAAAATACCAACAGCATTCTTCAACGAACTGGAACAAATAGTTCTAAAATTCATATGGAACCACAAAAGACCCTGAATAGCCAAAGCAATCCTGAGAAGGAAGAATAAAGCAGGAGGGATCTTGCTTCCCAACTTCAAGCTCTACTATAAAGCCACAGTAATCAAGACAATTTGGTACTGGCACAAGAACAGACCCACAGACCAGTGAAACAGAATAGAGAGTCCAGATATTAACCCAAACATATACGGTCAGTTAATATATGATAAAGGAGCCATGGATATACAATGGGGAAATGACAGCCTCTTCAGCAGCTTGTGTTGGCAAAACTGGACAGCTACATGTAAGAGAATGAAACTGGACCATTGTCTAACCCCATACACAAAAGTAAATTTGAAATGGATCAAAGACCTGAATGTAAGTCATGAAACCATAAAACTCTTCGAAAAAAACATAGGCAAAAATCTCTTGGACATAAACATGAATGACTTCTTCATAAACATATCTCCCCGGGCAAGGGAAACAAAAGCAAAAATGAACAAGTGGGACTACATCAAACTGAAATGCTCCTGTACAGCAAAGGACACCATCAGTAGAACAAAAAGGCATCCTACAGGATGGGAGAATATATTTGTAAATGACAGATCCAATAAAGGGTTGACATCCAAAATATATAAAGAGCTCACACACCAAACAAAAAGCAAATAATCCAATTAAAAAATGGGCAGAGGATCTGTACAGACACTTCTCCAAGGAAGAAATTAAGATGGCCAACAGGCACATGAAAAGATGCTCCACATTGCTAATCATCAGAGAAATGCAAATTAAAACCATAATGCAATATCACCTCACACCAGTAAGGATCACCACCATCCAAAAGACAAACAACAACAAATGTTGGAGAGGTTGTTGAGAAAGGGGGACCCGCCTACACTGCTGGTGGGAATGTAAACTAGTTCAACCATTGTGGAAAGCAGTATGGAGGTTTGTCAAAAAGCTCAAAATAGAAATACCATTTGACCCAGGAATTCCACTCCTAGGAATTTACCCTAAGAATGCAGCAGCCCAGTTTGAAAAACAAATATGCACCCCTATGTTTATAGCAGCACTATTTACAATAGCCAAGAAATGGAAGCAACCTAAGTGTCCATCAGTAGATGAATGGATAAAGAAGATGTGGTACATATACACAATGGAATATTGTTCAGCCACAAGAAGAAAACGAATCCTACCATTTTCAACAACATGGATGGAGCTAGAGGGTATTATGCTCAGTGAAATAAGCCAGGTGGAAAAAGACAAGTATCAAATTATTTCACTCATCTGTGGAGTATAAGAACAAAGAAAAAAACTGAAGGAACAAAACAGCAGCAGACTCACAGAATCCAAGAATGGACTAACAGTTACCAAAGGGAAAGGGACTCGGGAAGATGGGTGGGAAGGGAGGGATAAGGGGAAAAAGAAAGGGGCATTACTATTAGCAGACATAATGTAGGGGGGTGTACAGGGAGGGCAGTACAACACAGAGAAGACAAGTAGTGATTCTATAACATCTTACTACGCTGATGGACAGTGACTGTAATGGGGTTTGTGGGGGGTACTTGGTGATGGGGGAGTCTAGTAAACATAATGTTCTTCATGTAATTGTAGATTAATGAGAGAAAGACAAAAAATAAATAAAACAAGACATCTAGTTGCATTTGAATTTCACATAAGGAATGAACAAAATTCTAAGATCAGTATGTCCTAAATATGCATCCAATACTTTATCTGGCAATCTTACCTGACTTATACACCACCACTTCCTCCATTGTGGAAGAGAATCATCTCCTACAGGACTATGATAGGTGGAGTGGAAGGGCTGTACCCCCAACATGAGGCTTAACTCTCTATTACTTGTGTCTTGCTAGTAACTGGAATGACAATATGTTCTCCACGCAAGTGACTAGACATCCTGCTGTTGCTGCCACTCTGCATTCTTTCTTTTGTTAACTTCCCATGGTTTTTCTTTATAGCAACCACCCTCCTCAGTCCCAAGACACGTGGCTCAGGGTGCCAATGCCTCCAGGAGTGGGCATCTGACCCAAGGCATGAGTGAGTGGCACATCCCATGTGTTTGGCCACAGTAATTGGTTGAGGGACAGGCATGTGATTAAGCATGGGATTCAATTCAGGCCAATGAGAGTTAGACCTGGGAATTTGTTCACATTGCTGGAGAAGCCAAGAGCTTTCTTTGCTGTGAGCTTTGGGGTGGTGAGGTTGTGAGCCTGTTGGTTACTGGGGGCCATTGTGTAAAAAGATCTGTCTTAAAAGAGCATCAACAAAGAGGGAAGCAGGATAAAGACAGAGACAGACAGACACTAAGGTATTGGTGACATTGCTGAGCTGTGGGTCAAATCACATTTGAAGACAGCTTTTCTGTAGTTTCCAGTCCCATGAACCCATATACCCTCTCCCCCCATTAAAATATATTTTTTCAACCAGTCTGAGTTGGCTTTTCTGTCATTTACCACCAAAAGCATACTGATTCAAGAGACAGGATTAATGAAACATTAAGCAACAACTGGAATGTTCTATGTTGGATGATAGGTTATAGAAAAGGGACAGAGAAATCCCCAATGTCCAGTTTTGACACATTTAAAGATAGCCGGGCATGAAGGCCTTCCTGGTCAATCACACCTTGTACCCCACTTCTGCTTGCAGTCAAGTCAAGGAGTTGGACCATTATGGGACTGGTCCCACCTTACTTGGGCAGAGAAGTAGGGGGAAGACAAAAACCCTCAAATGTTCATGCCAGATCTGGAGGGGCTGGAAACGGACCATCCTGGAGACATTCCGCAACAAGGAGCTGGAGACCCGCAAGCAGGCCAGCATCTGAGGCTGGTTCCAGCGACCTTCTGAGGCATCTATGGTTTTCTGCCCTGGTGAGAACTCAGGCCACTTGAGCCCTGGCCCTAAGGATACCCTTCCTTTGGCACCAACTGGTAGGGGCTGGAAGGGTATCCTGTATTTACTGCTTGATCACGTCATCCCAATAAATAGTTAGGATAGCCTGGGCATCGAGAGTGTTTCATTGGACCAGTTCCTCCAGAACAAGAATCAGAAATCAGAGGGTCAGAGCTGGAGTTTTTATCTGTGAATCAGCCTTGTCAGTGATGTCTGTAACAATGTTCAACAAACAAGAGTTCAATGAAAGAATGAATGAATAAGTGAATGGGTTTGAGAATAAACAATGGGTGTGGGGAAGTGCAAGAAATGTTGAAAGTTTCACAATTATAAATACAGAGTGGTACCATTTATTTAAAGCTTAAAAACCTGAAAATCATTGATTATATTGTTTATGGATATGTGGGTAGTGAAAGTGTCAGAAGTGGTATGGGAATGGAATGACCGGACAAGTTAATGGAGACAGAGCGGAGGGTGTGGGGCAGGAAGGCTTGTGTAGGAGCTTCTCCAGTCTCTGTGATATTTTATTTCTTAAAGAATGTTATGTAGCAAATATGTCAAAATGTTTAGGTTTGTTGAAGCTGAGAGATATGAGTCCATATATGTATGTATTTTATAGGTTTTTTTCTGTATGTTTGAAATATTTTACATTAAAAAATGTTTTTAAACTTCAGGGATTGGAGAGTTGGGGGTTAAGTATACTTTACTTTTCACCAATTACTAATTGTGTTTTGGGACAAGTCACTTCTTTTTCTATCTAAGACTGTCCCTCTTGGGATGTCACATCCTATTCACCTGCACTGAACACTCGAGGAAGGGAACATTGGGAAACAGCTTGTGTTTTCTCTTTTCTAAAAACAAAAACGCTATTGGCTGCTCTATTTTCAAAATTAAGTGGCCAGGGTTGAAATTCCTCTCTTCCTTCTCCCTGCCAACACACACATGCAAGGCTTGAAGTCTTGGCTCACACCTGGAGATCATCTTTAGGTTTGGAATTCCTCTGGAATTTTACAAGGGATGATGTAATTTACAATCTACACCCAAAGTCTCTTTGACATTCGCAGGCTATGTGGCTAATTGCTTTTTGTTCTTTGAAAGAGCTTAGTTCTGCCTTCTGGAGAACACTGAAAGGCCACTTTTCAGAACCAGTATTTATTCTGTAGTTCTGGGACATATTATTGATAAGTAGAATCTGGAATTTGTGGCAAATTCGGGTCTAGCAAGGTTGATGTATTTTCAGCCTTAAAATCTTCTTTAGGAACACGACCCACAGAGTCAAGAGTGAGGCCCTTCCTCTAATGGGACTCGTCGGAGCACTGAGGTTTCACCCTGAGTGACTCTGGCCCTTGCAGGCTGGGACCAGCCTCCTGAAGGAGCCCACGGTGCTGCTGGTTGAGACCCGAGACAGAGGACTAAGAATCTGAGTCAGAGGATGCAAGGGAAGTGCAAAAATGAGGAGTTCTAGGTGTGGGTAAAATTGTAATATTTCCAGAATATCTCGCCTGGCTTTACTATGTCTGCATATCAATAGGCGTTCAGAGGTGAAGAGAAGTATGGCTTTAGTGCATTTGCACCATTCCTCAGGGGTGGAGAGAAGTTCATCTCCATATCAGTGGGGAATTACCTGGGCAAAGGAGAGCTTAAGTGTACCTGAGAGGGGAGGGCGAGGGCTGGTTTTGTTTCTACTGGAGCAGGAAAGAGAGAAGGCCCTGGACTGCAGTCTCTAAGCAGTAAACGGATTTTAAACTTAATTTCTCCCTTTGACTGATTTCAGTTTTTAGAGGTATTTTGCCCCAGGATTTCCTTTCCCCAGACTTAAATCTGGCACAGTCGGCAGGATTCCTCTGAACCCAAAATCTGTCATAATGGGTGTGACCTTTGGGAGGGCCACCCCTAGAAATGACGGGGAGAAGTGGTGCTCACACCGAGAGACGTGAGTTTACACTCATGTGGTCGTGGAGGCATCACCACCGCTGGCCGTGCCGACCCCAGCCCGTGGCCCGAGCCTGAGGCTACTGCTTCTGCCCCTGCTGCTGCTCCTGCCACCGGCCAGAGCCCGGTCACAACCATGGAAAGGAGCAGAGGTCCAGGTCACCTTGAGAGAGAAGCAACTGCCTGCTGTGTACCATGCCTTGCTGGCTACAGAGCCCGTCGCTGGAACAGCTCCAACCACAGTAATAACCACCTATCCCATAGCGGGCGGGTGCGAGACTGGACCCAAAGGCCACAGAGTGACATGGTGCAGACACCTACTGCGACTGGCCATTTGTCTTTGGCATCCCCAGGGAATGATGAAGCAGACTCATTGGCCCCAGTGCGCTGACTAGAAGGAAAGCCTGCCTCTGATGTGGCCCAATGGCTACATCACTGTTTGTTGAACACAGGGCAAAAGACAATGTGGGCTGTAGCCCATTGGTGGGGATGGCCACTGACCTTTGAAGAAGTCAGCCGAGTCCAGAAGGAGTGCCTTGCACGTTGTACGGATCAGCAAACCACCAAGAGGGGCCTAGAGCATCTCTTTGCAGCCATGGCCAGCCACAGGTGATTAAGAGTGATCAAAGCACCCACTTTATTGGAAATGCTTTGCAAGGATGGGTGCAGCATTAGGAATAAAATGGACGTGGTCCTGGACATTTCAACACATGGACCGGCGGTGGCTGGCTTTTCTGGCACCTTGGGGAAAAGGCCTGGAAGCTGGCCTCCTGTGTATTCCTGGAATAACAAGCAAAGTGGCCCCCCACAATCACGGTTATTTGCTTCTACAGTCCTTGTGTCCTGGGTGTGCCCCCCTGGCTGCAGCTGCAGCGCGATGGCTGGAAAGAACAAGCTTTAGACTGAATCTGAGTGGGACTTTGAACCTAGCTGAATCCTCTGGCTTGAGAATGATCATGATTGTGTTGCTGTTGTCAAGAAAAAAATGCTTAAAGAGAGGCTTGACTTTGTCTAATGTTTGGTAAAAGTTTTGTGAGTAATCTAGCTTGGTTGTTAGGAATGAGTAAACAAGTGTAGAAACATATTTTGTGTTTAGTGAGAGATTGCGCTGTAAAGTATATTTACTTAATCTGCATAGGATGAATCCTCTGGTTTGAGGATTATCATGATTTTATTATTGCTATTGTAGGTCATTAGTTTGGTCGGAAGAAGGGGAGTGAGTAAATTGTAAGGCGAGATTTCTGGAGGGGTGACCTGTGGGTAAAACTGTGATATTTCCAGAATATCTCACCTGGCTTTGGTACATCTGCATATCAATAGGCGTTCAGAGGTGGAAAGAAGCATTTGCATCATTCCTCAGGGGTGGAGAGAAGTTCATCTCCATATCAATGGGGAATTACCTGGGCAAAGGAGGCTTAAGTGTACCTGAAAGGGGAGGGGGAGGGCCGGTTTTGTTTCTGCTGGAGCAGGAAAGAGAGAAGGCCCTGGACTGCAGTCTGTAAGCAATAAATGGATTTAAAATTTTATTTCTCCCTTTGACTGATTTCAGTTTTTAGAGGTATTTTGCCCCAGAATTTCCTTTCCCTGGACTTACACTGGGTTTCAGACAGGCCCCAAAGTTTCTGGTGGGTGACCTGTGAAATTAACTAAACAAGCAGGCCATGAACCTGAGATGGCTCTGAAGCTGTGGCACCTGCGTTAGCAAAACAAAATCTAAGCCTGTAAACAATTCAAGGTTACAAAAGTGAAACATAAGGACAATGAGTCTCAAACAGCCAATCAATAATTTCCGTACTTTGCATGTACCTTTTCTCTAAACGTTTTCCCCAGCTCCTTCTGATGGAGTGCCTCCCACTACGTCCAGTTCAGTGCTGCCAGACTGTCATTGTTTTTGCTGAAATAAATCCCGAAAATGTAATATACCTCAGTTTATCTTTTAACAATTCTAGTGTCAAAGTGGGATCTGAAAGAGCAAAGAGCAGCCAATGAAGGTCCTGCCGAGCCCTCTGAGCCCACTGTTCTCGCTGCATCTGGAGGTTGCAGTTAAGTTCCTTGATCTGAGCTCTGTGTGCTGAGCTCACTGAAAAGAGCTCTAGAGCTCTCTGAACTTACTTGAGCAGTTCATTTTCTAGACCGGGTCTTGGGTACCCTGACTTAAAAGAAACTGGACTAGGTCCGGGGCTGGACTGGGTCCCTATTCAGCTGGACTGGGTCCAGTGCAAGACCTCAGGTAATAAAAAAAATGGGTTCTTCTGAGTCCAATCTCAGACGACTGCTTCTGGGATCCTGGCTAACTATATGTATAAAAATTGTGGGCCCAGAACCTGTGTTTTTCTGAACCAGTGAGTTAACCTTACCAAAGATAATCTTGAAAATTACAGTGGCCACAGTGGGGAACTTGTAACCTCCATAAACTTACCCATTTATCAGGTACTCTAAAGATAAAAAGGTCTTGAATTATCCCCAGAACAATGGGATCCATTTTTTTTACTGGTCCGCAGAAGCTTCTAAGGCACTAACTGTATCAAAAATTGCCTCTTTAAAACATTCTTTATAAAAGGCAAATGGAAAGCTTAAGCAACGAGCTGAGAGTGAATCTTAAAGTGTACACTAACTTGACCTTGACCACCCTGACTGTTCCTTCCTTTCATCCTCCTCTCCATAAATATTCTGAATTCACTAATCCCTTTACTCAACTGCCTTTTTCACTCAGAAGATAAGCTAGAAGTTAAACAAATGCCTTTTAAAGGGAGGGCCTCCCCTGAGCCTGAAATACCAAATGTAACCATCTTTTTTCTATGGTCAAAGGCTGAACTTAAGGCCATCATTAAAGATTTCCCAAATCCTAAAGAGAATCCTCAAAAATTTAATGAGTTTAGAAATCGAATTGGAGCTTATGATCCAGGACACCAGAATCTCTACCAATTTATTAATATGACATGAGGACCTGGCAATCTCAGAAAATGGATGGCTGAAGCCAAATGAGAAGATCCCTAGACATTAAAGGCTCACATACTAACTGCTCTGCCCAGGATGGCCCAAAATGTGCTAGAAAAATAGCCCAAGGCATACTTGGAAGTACTGGTAGGTGTTTCTTCAAAAGACTGGCTGGTCTACCATTCAATCTTACAAATGAAAAAAAAGGTTGAATCAATCTCAGACTGTAGGACAAGACTGGAAACCCTTTTTGTGAGACATTCTGGCCTTTATTAACGCAGGCATAGAATATGCCCTGACTTCCTGACTCATTAGCCCAAACTAAGTAGCGTAATAACGAGATACAAGCTGGGGTGGGAAGCTGCCTTCTTGCTGAGTTAACAGCCCTAGCTGAGAATTTTGAAACATCCTGATAGCAAGAAAAAATTCAGAACACCTGTGAATTTATGGCTGTGCAGTCACAAGAGCTCCAAGGGCCAAGAGAACCTCTCCGGGCACATTCCACACCAGCACCTAGAGGTCCTCCATTCAGGAACACTGTGTCCTGAAATGTCTGTCTTCACTGTAAGCAGCCAGGGCACTGGAGGAAGGAAGGCCCCCTGCTGAAGCCATCTTTTGATAAACCTCCACGTATTAATCCAGACAGCTTCTCCATCAGGGGAGGTCTTTAAAAATATGATTACTTAAATAATAAAATAATAATAAGCATTGATAGGACTCTGAGGGGTCAACTGCTCCCCAAGATACCTCTTACTGAGCGAGGGGAAATCAGAAAAAATTAATGGAAAAGCCTGTACACTATGTCCACATTAAACCCCAGTTTCATAAAACAGCAAACCCCTCGGAGGAAAGAGAATGTTTCTATACTAGGGGGTGTCTTATCAAATTCAAAGGGTACCTGTGTCTAAACCAATCCAGATGACAGTAGGGCCACTTTGGGGAGAGCATACTTTCCTTTTGTGTGATGCTGCCCCAGTAAACCTGTTGGATGAGACTTGCTTTCCAAATTGAGGAGTCATATACAATTTAACTCAGAAGGGGAAATGATCTTAGAACTTCCTGAGGCTCCTGAACCTGAGCTACTTTGCTCTCTGCAAGTAGGAACTGATGAAATTAAGACTCTAAAAGTATGGAAGCCCTGCTCTTGCAGAAGTGCCGAATGCCTATGAGTTTCTTCCTGAACTGATATAAGAAAATTTATGAGCACTGAACCCATAAGATCCAACTAGGTCATTCCAAACCCATGCCTAAAATAACTTCAATATCCACTAACACCACAGGCTATCTGTGGGCTCTCACCAATTATAGAAGACAGTTAAAAGCAAGGAGTATACTTCTATGCATTAGTCCCTATAACAGTCTGATCTTACCCATCACAAAACCAAATGGGAAGAAGAACAAAGCCAGAGATATTATGGTCCCTGGTTTCAAACTATATTACAAAGCTACTGTAATCAAAACAGTATGGTATTGGCACAAGAACAGACCCTAGACCAATGGAACAGAGTAGAGAGTCCAGAGATAAACCCATGTCCATATGATCAAATAATATAAGACAAAGGAGGCAAGAACATGCAATAGGAAAAGGACAGTTTCTTCAGTAAAAGATGCTGGGAAAACTGGACAGTTACATGCAAAAGAATTAAACTGGATCCCTGTCTTACACCATACACAAAAATTAATTTAAAATGGATCGAAGACCTAAATATAAGACCTGAAACCATAAAACTCCTGGAAGAAAACCCAGTCAGTACACTTTTAAACACTGGCATTAATAACTTTCTCCTGGCTATATCTCCCCAGGCAAGGGAAACAAAAGCAAAAATAAATAAGTGGGACTACATCAAACTAAAAAGCTTTTGCACATCAAAGGAAACCATCAACAAAATTAAAGGCAACATACTGTATAGGAGAATATATTTGTAAATGATATATCTGATAAGGTGCTAATAACCAAAATATATGAAGAACCCATATAACTCAATACCAAATAGGCTTCCCAAATAATCCAAAAAATGTGCAGGGGACCTGCATAGACATTTTTCCAAAGAAGACATACAAATGGCCAACAAGGACATGAAAGATGCTTAACATCACTAATCATCCAGGAAATGCAAATCAAAACACAATGAGATATCACCTCACACCAGAGTGGCTAATATCAACAAGATGAGAAATAACAAGTGTTGGTGAAGATGTGGAGAAAAGGGAACCCTCCTACACTGCTAGTGGGAATGTAAAATGGTGCAGCCACTGTGGAAAGCAGTATGGAGGTTTCTCAAGAAATTAAAAATAGAAATACTGTACAACCCAGCAATTCCACTTCTGGAAATTTAAACAAGGAAAACAAAATCACTAATTAGAAAAGATAAATGCAGTCCTATGTTTATCACAGCATTATTTACAATGGCCAATGTATGGAAGCAACATAAATGTACATCAATAGATGAACAGATAAAGAAGATGTGGTACATATATACAATGGAATATCACTCAGCCATGAAAAATAATAAAATATTGTTATTTGCAACAACATGGATGGATCTAGAGGGTATAATGCCAAGTGAAATAAGTTGGACACATGACTTCACTTGTATGTGGAATCTAGAAAACAAAACAATGAAGAAACAAAACTGAAATAGACTCATAAACACAGAGAACAGACGGAGGGGTGCATTAGAGGAAGGAGGTGGGGTATGGGTGAAATACGTGAAGGGGAAAAATTAGCAAGAATGATATCTTGATCTGGGTGTGGGTTAGTTACATGAGAATTCATTGAGCTGTACACTAAGATCTGTGCATTTTATTGTATGTACATCAATACAAATAAACAAACAAAACAGGTTTTAGGGTATTAGGTGGTAGGAATAGGGTATAGTTTATTTGATTAGTCCTCCACTGTTGGGCATTTAGGTTATTTCCGGGTCACTGTAATAAACCATGCTATAAACACACTTTTAAATATCTAAAGTTTGAAGTGCTTTCAAAATAAAATATGCTACCCTAAAACCAAAAATACTAAATGGACAAGACTGGAGATTTGTCCAGTATCTGCATATAACTAATAAAATTGTGATACCAAGGTTCTCTGCAGTTCCAAATTCCCTACCTTGTTGTCTAATGTGCCTACAGACTCAGAACGGTTCAGTGGTGGACTGTTGCTCTGCTTTCTTTAGTAGCCCAGTTGACAAGGAGAATCAATGTTAATTTTTCACTCGGAGAAGCCAACAATATACCTGAACTGTAGTGCCATGGGGGTTCACCCTAGCCCCATCCTATTTTTCAGTCATTCAATATGTAGATGACCTATGGCTATGTTCCCCTACAAGGGAGAACTCAGACACAGATTCAAGATATCTCTTGCAATAATTAGCTTGTAAAGGTTGTAAGGCCTCCAAGGAAAAAGTCGAATTCTCCAAACAGAAGGTCCATTCCTAGAACATGATCTGACTGTAGCAGGCATTCCCATCTCACCCGAAAGAATAAAAACCATCCAAACCTTCCCCAGACCTACAACTAAATGACAGTTAAGGAGCTTCCTGGACTTGCAGGATACTGTGGATTTTGAGTTCCAAATTTTTCTCTGATTACAACTCCCCTGTGTGAGCTTACAAGGAACCCAACTCCAGAGCCCTCACCCTGGGAAGACAATCATGAGCAAGCCCTTTGGCCAGCTAAAATCAGCCCTGCAACAAATTTCAGCCCCAGGGCTCCCAAATTATACCAAAACTTTTGCCTTAAACTTGTCCAAGGGCATGATAACCCAGCTCTAGGAATTCCAACACAAGAGCCTGGGGGAACACATGGACCTTTGCTTATTACAGACTGTTTGAAACTTACTATCCACACTGTTTGGAAGCAATAGCTGCAGCAGCTAAACTGATGGAAGCCTCAGCTGACCTGGTGTTAGGATGGGACTTGATGCTTATAAGTGACTCATGCTGTTGAGAGTCTATTAAACTCTGATCAGACTCATCATTTTGCAACAAGCAGACTAATGTCTTATGAAATCCTTCCTCCTTTCCCCTTCTAACCTCTGTCTTCAGCACCGCTCAGTCCCGCTACCCTGTTGTCTGCTGATGGGAGAGACCACCATAACTGCGTAGACATGGTACCAGATTTTGGACCACTTGCATTGATTTACAGGACATGCCATTAGGAACCCAGATTTGATATTTTCCATCAATGGGTTCTACGCTAAAACTGCAGAAGGGAAATATCAACCAGGAGATGCTGTTGCAGCTCAGTTTTGAAGTATTGGAAAGGAGAATCCTTCCCCAGTTTAAGTCTGCTCAGCTGGCAGAACTACAGGCCCTTATGGGCTTGTCAGCTACCCACGTAAACATTTACAGTGATAGCAGATATGTCTTTGAGGTGGCCCTTGACTTAGGTATGTGATGGAAACAGAGAGGGTTCCCCACTTCCAGTGGAATCCCAATAAAAAATGGGCCCCGATACCTGATCTGCTCCCTGCCATTCTATTGCCTAACCAAACTGCTATTACTAAAACTGAAATTCATACTAGAAAAACAGAATCTGAGTACCAGGGAAATGCTCTAGAGACTTCCATGTTCAATCAGCCAGCATTAAAACTATTATGCAACTTGAATGAACTCCCTAAGACTGAGTCTAACCAAGTTATTTATGATAACTTGTACAAAAGACAAAAATCAGGCACCTGAACTGGAGCAACAATGTTGGACCCAGCAAGGGTACAGATTTAATATTACACAAGGACTCACGGAAGGCCTGGATAGCCGCCACCTGGTTCTTCCTGAGGCTTCCAAATGCCATTACTAAAAGCTCTACACTTTGTAACTAATCACGGCACAGATAAACTGATCCAAGGTATGAAAAAGGACTGGTGGCGAGACTCCAAGAATGAACTAGTGGTTACCAAAGGGGAGGGGTGTGGGAGGGCGGGTGGGGAGGGAGGGAGAAGGGGACTGAGGGGTGTTATGTTTAGTGCACATGGTGTGGGGGACCACGGGGAGAACAGTGTGGCACAGAGAAGGCACATAGTGGATCTGTGGCATCTTGCTGCACTGATGGACAGGACTGCATTGGGGTATGGGTGGGGACTTGATAATATGAATAAATGTAGTAACCACATTGTTTTTTCATGTGAAACCTTCATAAAAGTGTATATCAATCATACCTTAATAAAAAATAAAAAAAAATAGTATTTAGAAATGAAAAAAAAAAAAGAAAAAGGACTGGTGGGGTGACCGTTCCAAATCTGCAAAATTAGTTTATGACCAATGTCAGACCGGTCAAACCCATAACCCTGGAAAGACCATCGTGGTATTAGATGGAGCATTCCCACCACCTACTGGGCCACTTGAACACTTACAAATGGACTTCATGCATTGCCTCCCCCAACCAGTTATCAATATGTTCTTGTAATTGTTTGTATGGTCTCAGGATAGATTGGAGCCTTCTCATGCATAAAGACTTTTGCCACAACTGTGGCTAAGAAACTTTTAGAAAATATATTTCCTTCAAGGGGTATGCCCAGAGAATCTCTAGCGACTCATTTCACCAAGACAAATAAGCAAATAAAAGTGCTGCTGACACAATGGCACTGCCATTGTCTATCCTCAGTCATCAGGTAAAGCTGAATGGATAAATGGTACCTTAGAACTGAAGCTAGCTAAGTTAACAACCAACTGGCCTGCCCTGGCCTACTACGGGTTTGAAGGCAATTAGATCAACAGCTACGGGAAAGCAGAGATTAACACCTTAGGAAATAGTACCAGGGAGACCTATGCCTTTAACAGAATCACACATGTCTTTTGTGTTCATAAATTCCAATACAACTCAGTATGGTAAGGATTAATGCATCATGCTAAAGTGTATGTCCACCAGGTAAAAAGCTTTCTGTGACCCTCCTACCCTGTATGTGGAAGGTCAAACCTTCCACAGCTTAGAACCTAGAGTATGGGTCTTCTGGAAACACCTAAGAAAGACAGCCATTGAACCTTGTTGGATGGGACCATACCAGGTTCTCCTCACTACCCAGATGCCTGCCAAACTTCAGGGGCTTGAACCTTGGGTCCACATCTCCCAGTTGAAAAGGGCTCTTCCAGATTTTTAGAGCTTCATACCAGCCAGAGCCCTAAAATTAAAACTGCCCAGGAGGTTCCTCCCCAGAAGCAGATGACATCCTGAGGTGGGCAGCTCTCCCAAGACCATGGGTCAGGATCCTTATCTCCAAGATGAAAACTTTATGCCTTTTGCTGTTTGCTATCTGCTTTTTCTCCCTGTTTAACGGGAAGCCACACTATGATTAGGACTTCACAAACAACAGCTCCTACAGGTCTCTTCTGTAAAGTTAAAACCATAAATCTACATACCCCTGTTCCTTGCCTCAATTTAGCCTAACCCTGGCATGGGAAACTCAGATCCACTGAGTACATATTCAAAAGACACTTCACAGCAGCCAGAGTCAGACCATTTGTAGGCTTGCTGCCGGGCCCATATATTCAGGGTGGACTTTCAGGTATGTTGATAATACAGCATTTGACTCATGGTTGAATGATGCTAACACCTCTAGACCAACCAATGGGTCCATGATGCTAACACCTGTGTGGGAGGACTCTGTACACCTCCTGGTTATGCCCTGCAGGTGCAGGTTTTGGCAGTGGCCTCATGCTTGGGCAGCTCATTGTATTGACAGCTGAGCATGAAAGGACAAGGTGCTCTTGCTGTATTTACTGTTCTACTGACCCTCACAATGTCTCGGAAACTCAACATCAGTCCACTCCTTTGAATTTATACTATTGACCAAAAAGTTTACCAGCAGATGTAACCCCTCTTGATGGGCATCATTGAGATGGTCCCTTCTTCCTTGGTTTGGAGTTCGTACAAATGAGCCTATGATCAGAAACTTATCCTTAACTCTGGCAAACACTGCTGAGTTTACCACTAGGGCCATGACTGCACAAGAAAAGTGCCTACACTCCCTTGCTTAGGTGATTTTAGAGAATAGAATTGCTTTGGATTACTCGGCAGAACAGGGAGTCTGTGCCACAGCAAATACTTTGGCAGCACCTGAATCAACACCTCTGTTACGGCAGGAACTCAAATGCAGGAAACTAACAAACCAGCTATTGGGGCTATCAGAGGTGGGTGGCATCAGGGACATGCTCTGATTTATTTGCTGCCCACTGGTTTGGTTCGTGGGGGCCCTGGCTTAGGAGCATATTTAAGTCTCTTGGTATTATTCTCCTCACAGTCAGCATTATAGTCCTCCTGATGCTCTGTGGTCTCTCAGAGACTTTAAATGCATGTTTGCAGCCATCAGCAGCTAATCAGATGGTCTCACTGCACTTGGGAAACAGAAACAAGATGAATAATGGGACAAACAGCAAAAGTGATTCTTCCACGGCTCTGACACCCTCTGAGTTCTGCAATGGCGTGCGTGGTGATGATGGCACCACGGCGTGCCGCAGCCCGCCCAAGTCTTCAGCCCCCTCTCCGTTGGCCCTGCTGCTGCTGCCTTCATGGCGTTCCTGTTGCTGCTGTGGACTGCTCTGCCAGAGTCCAGTCTTTCTTCTCTCCCTCCTCCCTGTGTTCTAGGGGCTGCCTCCTGAACGCCTGCACCCGAGGCTGTTGCCCCTCCTCCCTGAAGCCCTCCTGCACGCAGAGTGTCCCTGGTCTCCACCAGGGGGAGGGAAGACCTTGCTGGTGTCTCTCCCTGACAACACTTGGTATTTCAAGACTTGGCTCAAGTCTAGAAGGAACCAGGAAGTCCTCCCAGGTTGGGTGGCCTCTCCCTGAATGGAGAGGGAGCACTTACCACCCTGAATGGCGATCAAAGCCGGCTAACCATTGCGTCCCAGGGGCATGGTGCCTAGAGCCTGTGGATGGGGGGCGGCCTGCGCATGGTACTTTTGGGGGAGATCATGGAAATGTTTAATTTTAAAATCAATAGAAAAAATTACCTTCAAGGGTCAAAGAAAATGTGCTATCACATCAGAAAAAATTAAAATTGCTCATTTTTGTTTTCTTATAGAAGTGTACCTAGAGCCCATGAACGTCTTCCTGTGGCCCTGATTGCCATTGTTTCCTCCCTCCCACAGTAGACAGAGAGCTCTTAGTGGGGATGGAACCCCACCTCAGGGCTGTTATGTAATTTTTAAACATCTATATATCCCCAGCCTAGTGCTAGATACTCAGGGTTGGCTCAGCCAACACTTTCTGAATAAGCGAATAAGTAAATGCATGAATTGGCCTTCGGAGAGACTCTTGACTCTGAATCTCCTTTACTTCACCTGGAAAGCAAAACCTCATAGGGTGGCCATGAGGATTAAATGGTGAGTGGGATATGCTTCTGAACTGCAAGGCTTGGAGCCATTCCTGACATGCAGGATGTGGGCAAGGAGAGAAGCCATAGATGTTAAAAATGGCTCCGGGTGGCTTTGATAGCTTTCTTTTGGTAAAAAAAAATAATCCTATTTATACATATAAAGAACTAAAGGACATACACCGAAGTGCCTTGTAGTGGCCTGAGTGAGGGTTACCATCTTAATTTTTAAAAGCACACACTTAGAAAAAAAAACAAAAAGGAAAAAGAAAAAAGAACAACAAAAAGAACACACTTAGGAACATGTGAAGACCAAGTCTGTGTCTTATCTCGCCCTTGTGGGCCTGGGCCTGGCACAGGTGAAGGGCATAATAAATGAGGAATTCCCCATCTCACACCCAGTCTGGCACCCCATTAGTACCAGGACCCCTGCCCTCAAGTGCCAATAAGGAGTGCAGCTCCTCCCTGGTCACAAGGTCAGCTGCTGCGAGAAAATAGCTGTAAGCCGAGACTCAGTTTACGCAAAGTGATGTCTCTTGCAGTTCAATATGGGGACTGAGGAAGAGATGGGATAACATCCCCAATGGTGACAAACTACACTTAGACAATTAAGAAATTTTCCAGCCCCTTTTCACACTTCGGGGATAAGCTTCCTATGATCCAAGGAATTCAGTATTTCCCGTGGCTCCCAAAGGGCTGGATTGCTTCCTTTTTATAGGCTATGGGTGCCTGTTAAGTCAGTCTTACAGTATCAGACTTGTCTTTCCCTGTTGTAGCTCAACGCCTAAGAACGCGCCGGCACACAGTAGGTGTTGAGTGAGCGAACGAATCTGTCAAGAGTGACTTCTTTAATGGATTCCTGGGTACCTCTCCCATGAAGAGAATAAAACTCACTTCTTGATACTAAGACCCTGCATGGCCTCTGTACTCTGTAATTTGGATCTCTGGGAATCGCCTTTGTTGTGGGCGGCCAACCACAGGCAAAGCAAGCACCTGCTCCTCCAGCCGGTCCTCGCAGAAAGACCCCCGGTGCCGAGCCCCTGGCTGCCTCTTCAAGTCCCATCTTTCGGCTTCCCGGGAGCTGGGGGCCCCGAGGCATCCCGGGGCTCGCGGCCAGGGTCTGCTCCAGCATTTCTCAGCCGTGGTGGCGCGCGTCCCAGGTGCCCGACCACCCACCCCGGGCCAGCCTTCTTCGCCTCCTCGGGCCGGGCTGGGGTTCTGGGGCCGCGTCAAGGGCCTTGTCTGGAACCTCCGGGCCTGTGCGACCAGAAGTCTGAGTCACGGCGGCGGACGCCTTCTGCTCCCGTCTACCATCCTGGGGCCACCTCCACCCCGCAGTGTCGGGTCCCGGCGGAGCCACCTCTGCCAGTCTACTGCGCGCCCCCTTTCCCGGCCTGAGTCTCCGCGACCGCAGCCCCCACCTCCGGCCGGCTCTGGGGCAGCCTCACCCGCGAGCCCCTCCAATGGAGAAGCCAGAACTCCCAGCGCTCCCGGGCGGCTCCTGCGGGAGGGGGCGCGGCCGCCCCCGCGGCTCCACCCTCTCGGCGGGGACGCAGCCATCTGGGGCCCCTGCTAGTTGCGTCCGCTGCGGGGCCCGCGCCGAGCTTGCAAGGGAGGCAGCAGCGCTGGCAGGGACCCGGGTCTCCCACAGGCTATTCGTAGCCCGCGCCGGTACGCTGAGATGCCCCGAGGGGGCTGTGGCTGCGAGCCGATCTGGGTGAAAGCGCGTCGCAGCGGACGTGGGCGCCCCTCGCCACCTCAGTGACCCTTAAGGAGCCGGGACTGGATCCTCGGAAGCGGCCGTGCGGGCCCGCGAGGGCGGCTAGGTCCGTGCTGCTAGCGTCCGGGCCGGACGCCGGCTGCGGAGCTTCGGGCCAGCTCGTCACCTCCCGCCTCTCCCCTCCAGCCCCCCGCGAGCTGGCAGGAGGAAATAGCGCGCGGCCCCTTTAAATTTACCCAGGAGCCCTTAAAGGAGCCCCAGGGGCCCCAGACAGGAGTTCCCACCCCGGTCCAGCCCGCTCCGCCGAGCGAGCAGCCAGCCGTCCGTGCGGCCGGCGGCCCCGTGCATGCGCCCCGCGCCCCGGGGTCCCAAGCACCCAGCGCCCCGCGCGGGCCGCCGCCGGCCCCGCGGCCCGCTGCCCCGGGGCCCCGCTCCGCAGCACAGCGCATGGAGCCCAGCGGGGACCACCGGAGCCGGAGCGGCAGCGGCAGGGGCGGCCCCGGGCCAGCAGCGGCCTCGGCACGGGGCCGACGGCTGCCGCCCGCTGGATCGAGCGGCGGCGCGGAGCCGGAGGACGACGACGGCGGTAAGAGCCGGGGCCGGCGGCTCGGGCGGGGGCCCCGGCATGGGGGAGGGGAGCGCTGCGACTCCGGGCTCCTGGCCCCTCTCCGCCGCCGAACAAAGCGGGGGACGCGGGCAGGGCGGCCGGGGGCGCCACCTGGCGGGCGCAAATAGCGGCTGCAGGGCTAACGGGGAGCCCCCCGCCCAGCTTCGGGGCCCACCCGCGGGGCTCGGGCGGATCCACTCCCCCTTAAAGGGCCCCGCGGCCCCCGCCTTGGAGGCCAGGCGGGAGGGGCCCCAAAGGCCCCGGTCAGGCGCCGCAGGGCGCGCGCTCTAGGCTGCTGGACTCGCGGCCCCCGCTCCTTTCTCTTTCAAACTCCCAGGTGGTCTGCCTTATCCAGCTGTCTCTTAAAAGTCTGCCCAGACCACGGGTCCCTTTCGGGGCTTCCCCCAGGGGAGCTGAGCTGGGAATTCCGCTGCCTCAAGTCAAGCTGCTCCTCTCCTCTTTTGGCTTTGCTTAGAGATAGGAACCCTTTTCCTTCACGTCTCCCTTGGAAAGAGCATGGCACGCCTCCGGGGGGCCCCACCACTTCCTTCCTCATTGCGGGCAGTTTTTAATGTGCTCCCCCACAAAGGCAGACACCCCCTCCTTACTGCGCGTAACCTCCTCCCTTCTTTTCAGAAAATTTTGCCACAATTTCTCAGCTGTAGGGGTACCAGCCAGGCTCGTTTGCTCTCAGACACTGATTTTTACTTTCCCTGCTGCAGAGTCGACGCCTTAAGACTCGTGAAGGTTCTGCCCTGGCTGGGGAGGCTCAGCCCTAAGCTCCGAGCTCCCCTCCGAGAAATTCCCCATCCCTTTTGTTTTTAAAAAATCTCAGCTCCTCCCCTTTTTTTTGGCTCTTAAAGGGCCAGTCCACCTTAGACTCGCATAGATCCTGCGCTGGAAGGATGCTTAGAGATCCGCTAGCTATCCAGTGCCTTTGCAGACAAAGAGGATTGGCCCAGAAAACGACATGACCTATCAAAGATCACTAAGCAAGTTGCCAGTGAGGTCAGAACCGGAACCCAGGTCTCTTGACTCCGAAGCCAGTGCTTTTTATTCAAATCTGCTTAAAGCAAAAACAAACAAAAACCACAATGGTTGACAAGAGCCCTCTCTGATCCTGTCTTTTGTTTCCTGACCCTGAGATTCTCCACTGGGAGAATGACCACATCTGTCCATTCAGCTTATGTGGCCTGGAGACCCTTTTCTAAATAAAATAGAATTCAAACTAGGGAAGGTGGGGGGACTGCTTGGGGTCTCTGTGTGTTTGGCAAAAGGGACCATCACTGGGTTTGTGGGCTGTATGCTTGGGCCTCTCCAGTGCCTGCCCTCTGATTGCTGGGCAGTGGCCGGCTCCCTGCCAGAGCAAAAATAAATCCCCAGGAAGACTTAATGGGTTCCAGTGGGTGGTAGCCACTCCCTGCCGCAGAATCTTCAGTAGCCACTCTGTTGGCCTTCCTGCCTGTCCCCTTTCAGGGTCATCGCCTCTCCTAGACTAGGGAAGTCAAGGTCCTAGAAACTCCTTTCCCAGGAGGTGTTGACAGCTTTGTCAACACCTTTGTTGGGGATCCCTATCATGGATCTGGAATATCCATTGGAGGAACTGACAATGCTTAGCACCCTCTTAAGACTCTCAGGAAGCTGCATTTGAGGCATTATTGGAAAAGGGGAGAAGATTTGGGTGGGGCCATCCTGGCTGGGGCCCTAGATGGGTGGGTCCTGCTTCCAGGCCTGGATGCAGACAGATGCCCCCTTTGTTCTTCTCGCCCCGCTGCCCGCTTGCGCTGCTGTAACCGCCTGGCATGCCGCACTCCTGGCTTTACTCCTACAGTCCTTGTCCAAAAGGGTACCTTACAGAACCTGTCTCCATGGTCTTCACTTTATTTTTTAAAAAGTGAAAGCCAGTCCCTCACATGCCCTCATCCTTTTGTTCTTGATCCTCTTAAAGGGTCCTCGCTCTCTGCAAAGGGCCAAAGTTCCCATTGCCTGCTCTCCCACACCCTTTTACTGCTGCTGTGGTCCGTTTCCTGCCCCTGGACGACCCCTCCCCCACCTCCCTGTCTCAGGCACCAAAATCAAAACCCTGGGTTCTTTCTCTGGAAATCGGAGACTGAAAAACTGTCTCCCTTTTCCCCTCTTCAGGGCAAGATCTTCAGCTGGAAGGGGATGCCTTGGGGTCCTGGGGCACTGCCCCCCTGTCCTCCTCCAGGGCCAGGGGACCAGCATCTTCAGGCAGGAAATACTCAGACCACTGTGAGGCCCGGGCCTCGAGGCCTGGAAAGAGCCGCATCCCTGGCCGGGACCACCGGCGTTACTACCACGACCACTGGCGGCTGGAGTACCTAATGGACTTCAACCCGGCCCGGCATGGCATGGTGTGCATGGTGTGCGGCAGCTCCCTGGCCACTCTCAAGCTCAGCACCATCAAGCGGCATATCCGCCAAAAGCACCCCTACTCCCTGCATTGGAGTCCACGGGAGAAGGAAGTCATCAGCAACAGCTGGGATGCCCACCTGGGGCTGGGGGCCTGTGGAGAGGCAGAGGGCCTGGGGGCCCAGGGGGCTGAGGAGGAGGAGGAGGAAGACGAAGAGGAAGAGGAGGAGGGGGCTAGCCTCCAAGCCTGCCCGCCTAAAGGCCCAGGTAATGCAAGATGAGTGGCAGGGGCTGGAGTGGTGGGTGGGGCCAGGTGGGGCCAGCCCTGGCTTCTCAGCCAACAAGCTGACATTGAGCAAGTTACTGCTAATTTTTGCAGTGGGGTCCACTTCTTGCCCTTACTGTACAATAGCAGGGGAGGGACGACAGAATGGGGTGATCCCCAAGGCCCCTGACATTCTGTGGTATTTAGAAGGATCAAAAAGAATGGAGGTTGGGGGACTGGCAGGAGAGGGGGGGCTGGGAGCAGAAAAGGTGTGGCAAACTGGGACATCCAGGAAAGGGGTTCCAGGAGCAGGTGGGATTTAGGGTTTGTGTGCAGGAGTATTAGGAGGTTGGCGGAGTTAAGACCTGAGGAGAGAGGAAGAGAAGGGCAAAGCTCAGGCTGGGGGGCTCGGTGTCCAGTGAGGAAGAGGCTTGTGGAGGATCCGGCTGTGGTGAGGGGTGGCTCCCCAGAGGGCCAGCATCTCAGTTCCTTCCCTCCCTCAACCCTTTCAGGCAAAGCCCCAGCTGGTGGGGGCAGCCGGCGCCAGCCGCGAGGGGGCCCAGTGGCACCCCGGGCTCGTCGTAAAAGCCTCTCCTCCTCCCGGAGGGCCGGGGGCAGCAGGGGGCTGGGGGCCCGGCGCCTGGAGCGGAGGCTGAAGGAATCCTTGCAGAACTGGTTCCGGGCAGAGTGTCTCATGGACTATGACCCTCGGGGGAACCGGCTGGTGTGCATGGCCTGTGGCCGGGCACTGCCCAGCCTGCACCTGGACGACATCCGTGCCCACGTGCTGGAGGTGCACCCCAGCTCCCTGGGGCTCAGCGGCCCCCAGCGCAGCGCCCTGCTACAGGCCTGGGGTGGCCAGCCCGAGGCACAGTCTGAGCTCACCCAGTCCCCACCAGGTGCGAGGCCCATCCCAGGGCCGAGACCCCCTCATATTAGGGCTGCAAAGTGGGGTCTGTGACCAAAACCGGGAGGGGTTCACTCCCCGGCCATCATCCTCCCCCAGTGGCTGGGGCCTCTAGCTTGGGGCTGGGGTGAGGGGCAAGGGACCCCTTCTACGTGGGTAAGGGCAACCCAGCCAGCAGGCTGAGCCCCTCTCCCTCACCCCTTCCCCAACAGACGACGACCTCGTCCCCCAGGACCTGACCAGAAAAAGCCGGGACTCGGCCTCCGCTGCTGGAGCCCCTTCCTCTCAGGATCTCAGCCCCCCAGACGTAAAAAAGGAAGAGGCTGGCTGGGTCCCTGAGAGGCCCGGGCCCGCAGAGGAGGAGTTGGAGGAGGGCGAGAGGGTGGGGGACCCGGGCCCGGCGCCGCGCGGCCGCGACCACCGCCGCCACTACCAGGAGCGCTGGCGGCTGGAGTACCTCATGGAGCTGGACGGCGGCCGGCGCGGCCTGGTGTGCATGGTGTGCGGGGGCGCGCTGGCCTCGCTCAAGATGAGCACCATCAAGCGGCACATCCGCCAGCGCCACCCGGGCTCCACGCACCTCAGCGGGCCGGTCAAGGCCCTCATCGCCCAGGAGTGGAGCGAGAAGGCCGCCCACCTGCTGGCCCTGGGGCTGCCCTGCCCCGAGTCCCCCAGGGACCCCACCGCCCCCAGCACAGCCTCAGCCTCCGAGGAGGGGGGAGGGGAAGAGGAGGAGGAGCCAGAGGAGTGGTGGGGTGAGCCGGTGGAATCCGGAGCAGGTGGAGCGGGCGCGCGGGCGCAGGGCCCCGGGGCAGGCAGGGAGAGGGGGCCGGGCGTGGTGCCTGGGTGAGGGGCTGGGGAGTGTGCAGGGCTGAAGGGCAGACTGGAGAGCCGGTCCAGAGGGCAAAGACGGGGTCCGTGAGGCCGGGACGCAGGGCCCTGGTTGCGTGCCCCCTCACCGGCTCCAGTGCAGTCCTTTGTCCCTTCTCAGGCGAGGTCCCGCTTTCCCCTGGGGAACGGTCTGAGCGGCCGGCCGAGGAAGAGGAAGACGACGAGGACGGCCAAGAGCCCAGGGGGCTCGCATTCCCGCCACTGCCCCCGCCGCCGCCGCCCCCGCCGCCGCCGCCCCCGCCGCCGCCGCCCCGCAGCCGTGAGCAGCGGCGGAACTACCAGCCGCGCTGGCGGGGCGAATACCTGATGGACTACGACGGCAGCCGGCGCGGCCTGGTGTGCATGGTGTGCGGGGGCGCGCTGGCCACGCTCAAGGTCAGCACCATCAAGCGGCACATCCTCCAGGTGCACCCCTTCTCCATGGACTTCACGCCGGAGGAGCGCCAGACCATCCTGGAGGCCTATGAAGAGGCGGCGCTGCGCTGCTACGGCCACGAGGGCTTCGGGCCGCCCGCCCCGGCGGCGCGCGACGGCGGCGCGGACCTCAAGGCGGGCGCCGTGTGCCGGGCGTAGGGGACGCGCGGGGCGGCCCCGCCCTGTGCCCCGCCAGTCCTCAGGCTGGGAGACTGTTCCCGCGAACCCAGCCGCTGCCCCCCGCTGGCCGGGCCGGGCGGAGACTGGGGACTGGGTGGGGTCGCCAGCTTCCGCTCGGTGCCACAGGGCCCCTGGAGCGAGTCGGCGAGCTGCAGGAAGCGCGCTCTCCCTTCGGACCCGGGGCCCCGGCCTCTCTGTACAGGGCCGCACGTGTCCGGAGAAGCCACCGCAGCCTCCGAGCTTTTGCATGGAGGGCTGGAAGCCTGCGTCTGGCCGCCTCCCGCGGGGCGATCCTACACCAGGCCGGGACGCGGGCGCCGACAGTCAGTATTAGGGCCCTGCGGGGGCGAGGCGGGTTGGCCGCGGTGGCTCCTTTCCCCGGCCTGGGGCCCAGCTCTTTGTGGCGTTGCACGCCGGCAGGCATAGCTCCAGGTCGGAGGCGGCTGCTGCCCGGGCCTTCGTATTTTCCGCGGCTCGGAGGCCGGGACTGCGGGCGGGGACGGGGGCGGGGAAGGCTTGCGAGACCGCCGGCGGGCGGCCCGGGGCGGGGCAGGGTTGGGGCGGAGCTGGGCCGGGACCCGCCTGCCCGCCCCTGCCACGCCTGCCCGGCCCGGGATCTTGTAAAGGGATCAGCACTTTTCTTTTTTTTTTTTTTTTTTTTTGCTCTCCTCCGGGGACCTCCATTTACCCGTAAGCTCGTCAGGGGCTCCTGCTTCAGCGCCCCCTGGGGCCGAGCCCGGGGCACTGGAGGTCCCGGCAGCTGGCGTTATGTTCTCGTCTCATCTCCCTGTACCCCTCAATCCCTTCCCCTCTGTACGCGGTGGACGCGCCAGCCATTCTCCCCTTTCTCAGCCCCCAGGGCCTGGGGCCGGGCCTCGGCCTTCCTTTCCTAACCCGCGAGGGCGCCGGGCCCTGTGGGGCCGGGAAGGGGCCCCGCGATCTCCCAGGCAGGTCCGAGAGGGATGTGTAGATTCATTCTCCTGTGGAGAACAGGTGGCCCCGAGATCAGGCCCTTTTTGCTCTTTGTATTTTATTTTGAAACTGTATTTAATGCTTTTATATGAAAGGGAGGGGCGGGGAGAGAGCTGTCCCGGTCACCCTTATGTGCAAATGTCTTATTTATTATGCGTGTATCAGAGATAAGCTGTGAGGTGGTGGAGGAGGGACGTAAGACGAGGAGGAGCGAGAAGAGGCGGGATGGAAGGACCCCAAACACCCCACACTAACGCGTGGCTCTCCAGGCCCCTCCTCTGGGCCCCAGCGTCTGCTTTACACAAGGCCAGGCTCGGTCCTTCTTAGAACCCGAGGTGGGTGGGGTCACCGGGTGGGACTTGAGGGCTGGGGCTGGAGGGGGATGGGCCCTGGCACCTGGGCCCAGGGGCGTTTTGAGTGCGGGAAAGCAGCGAGTAAAGAAGCCCTTCTTCAATCCCAGCGTCCTCCCCCGCCTCCCAGGCCAGAGCCCAAGGTTCAAGTGCCTCAGGCCCAGTCCCAACGGCTCTTCCTGATTGGGAATTGGATTTTATACCAGATTTTTATAGCATTTTTATATAATTCAAGATGGTCAGAGTTGGAAAGACCTTGGAGATCAACTAGTACCCGCCTCCCAACCCCTTTACAGTTCCATAAAAGTGAAGCCCAGAAACGGAAATCATCACACAGCCAGGTAGAAATCGTGTAAGAACTAGAATAGAAATCTCAACTCCCAATTCAGTGTTTGCACTACACCAACACTGCCTCCCAATTTTGGTGAGTTACTCAAATAACTCTCCGTTAGACCTGCCAAAGGACAGCACTTGCCAGGGGCTGCAGGCCCCGCTGTGCTGTAGTGGCCTGGGGATGGCCAAGAACTGCACGTGGGATGAGTATTGTCAGGGCAGCTCTCGCCACCACGGGCTTCCGCGGGAGGGTGTGGACAGCAGTCTCCGGCAGATCCAGGAGAGGGGCTGGGTGCTGCCTGCCCTGAGGCCTCCCTCTTAGGACAGGGGCTCTGACGGGTTCCTTATCCATGCTGCCAGGGATTCAGGAAATACTGCCATTGTCAGTTGACTGAAAAGTGAATTCCCAGTGTGCTTGACCCCCCAGGGTCTTTGAGACAGTATTAGAAGTTTGACAACACGGATTACAGGGCTACCTGACTGGGCACTGTCATTCTTTTATTTTCCTTCATGCACATTTTCAGATCCAGAATGAGTATTCCACCACTCCTGCTACTCTGCCTGTTCAAAAACAGTAGGCAAATCCGGGCAACCTATTACGGTCACCCAAGCCCACTGCCGAAGTTCAGGTAAGCTAGGGCAGAGAGCAGGTCAGGAATGGTTTTTCCTCTCAATAGGGAGGACAGGAGTGGATGTCTGCATGGAGAGGCAGCCACAAGCACTTAAGTGGTTTTCAAAGTGTGGCCACTAGACCAGCAACATCACATTAGAAACTTACTACAAATGCAAATTAGGGCCCTCACCTCACTGAATCAGAATGGGTGGGGCTCAGCAATCATTTTGACAAGGCTCCTATCATCTTGAGGCCCGCAGGCAGTCTAAGCACCAGTGACCTAGGAAGTGCCACTGTAGTGATTCCTACTTCATGGTTGTGCCCTCATGAGGTTGGGCGTTAGGGACTAGGTGGTCCCCATCTCTAGGTGTGCCTCCTCCTCACCTTGTGAGTCAAATGCAAACGGATGAAGTTTCTTCATGAAGTTTTTGTTAACGGTATGCTTGCTATTATGGCCAATATGTAAATGTTACTCTGAATAGTATTTATATACCATGTTAGTGACATTATTCAAATATTTGTATGTGTATTTGTGAAGGTATTTGCATCCATTTTTTTAATTACTAAGTTTTCTAAGAGGTATGCTGAAAAAAAATTTTAATCCAGCTTGAGGGTCAAGGGCAGCCTTAGTTTTGGGGAAGAGCAGATCTGAGGGGACAAATTCAGCAAAGACCTGATGGATTTACTTTCCATTTTCTATGGTGACTGGCAATTTAAGTGCATTGTGGCTGTGTGATTTGTAGGCTGCTTTGTGTCGCAGGCAGGGAACCTTCCTAGGTTGGTGTGAGGCTGAACTGGGATAACAGACCCCCCTGGCCCCTTCCTAGCTTTATAATCTTTCTCCTAAGGTCACCTCTTAAGAGGGCCTCGTATTTTCTTTCAGAAACCAAATGCACAGCTTTGCTCTGTAACAGAAATTCTGCAACCTTGGGACTCATTACCAGTATCAACTATCAGTTGCTTTTCAAAGCCTCAGAAGTGGAGTGGGGATGGGGGCCAGGGGAAGCCTTGTTTGGTTTGTTCTTCACCCAAAATGTGTATAAAAAATAAAGTTAGAATGACACCACAGTCACTGTGTTCTTTAAATTTTTATTAATACCACATCAATTTGTAGTTTTACAGGAACCACGATTGAAGTTCCTTAGGTGCTACTGTATTTTTATGTTGCACGCACATACACGCACACAGTTTCATTAGTAATTTTTCACCTATAGGTTTTTCTTAAAAAACAAAGACAAAAAAAATTCCTGTGTGGCACAAAGATCCATCCAACTATCTAAACACAGCAGTAACAGAAGAGCCAGGTGTGGAGGTTTCCAGTGCAGAAAAAGGTCCTTGGGAGGGGAGCCGAACATGATCAGTGCACTGACTTCCTGGAGGGCAAACGCTGTGATGGAGAATGCATTTCCCACTGTGACAGGAAATTGGTTTAAAAATTCAGAAGGAAAGGGGGCTAAGAAAATAAGAGAATGGAGCAAGGCAAGGATACCTTTTACCCATCTAAGTACCTAATTTTCCCCCAAACTTAGAAAACTTCCTTCTGCAGAGCCGCGGTGGGACCGGCAAAGACTACGGCCCTTACTTCTAAGCCACCAGTTTGTGTTCCCTCTGGGTTACTGCAACTGAGTTAAAACCTGAAGGAACTCAAAGATGACTTTTCTTTCAATTTTACTGAATTTTCATGTTGGAAGGAGAGGAAGACACCTGGATCAGTCTCAGATGGGAGTCAAAGATTCCCAGTTGCCCTCCATTTGATGTGAGTTGATGTGTTGTTGTCTTTTAATTGTGCACAGAGCCCATCAACATAAGCTTACCTAAAGCTTCTTGGAAAACACTCAAAACGAGCACCTGGGCCACAGTACAGGTGCAAAGACATTTTATGTGCCTGAAAATGAACCCTCAAAACATAACACCTACAAACTAGCCTTAAAGTTAGAACGCCCTATGAACCACAGATGCACTTCTCTACGCTTCATTTGTGGTCTCTTAGCTAGACACATACAATCTCTCAAGCCAGCTCAGTGTTGGTCCGCAGGGTAAAGCAATGGGCTCAGGTTAAAGGTGTAGCATGTGAAGGACACGGTAGGGAAGAGATGAAAGAAAAAAAGGCCTTTGTGTTTTTGTAGTTCACCTCTGTAGTCCCCCCCCATGGACTGACATAGGATTACAGTAACTCAATGACTGAGGAGCCGACATGCAGATTATTTGTTTTCTCTAACAAGTTTACAGCAGCGTACAGCAGTTACAGACATTTATTTCATAATAGAAGAGAACAATCATTCTTATTAAACTTGAGGTGAGGTGGGTAGGGAAGAGGGAGGAAAGCACATTCAGGAATGAGTCCCCAGACTAAAGCTCAGAACTGGTGTCCAGAGGACATGACAGCGCTTCCCCCAACGGCGGAGCCTTGCCTCTCCTCGTGGTGCGTGGGAGACGCGGTGGGGCCGCAGCACTGCTGCCGCTGACTCCCTCTCCAGGCCCACTGTCCACTTTCATTCTTGGTTACCAGTCGGTATCTGGGGACTGGGAATTACCACTACCACCTATGAGTTATTCATAGAGCTGAAAATTATATCCTGAAGCAAAGAAGAGGAATATTTAGCAGGAGCTGCTCACATTTTTGGGCAGGAAGATGGGATCAAGGGTTGCCAAAAAAAAACCCATGGGAAGGAATCCCACTCTTGTCCCCAGATAATTTCTTCATAAGTTAATCATTATTTCTTAACTTAAAAATAAGGGCAAAACTATGATGGGAAACTGTAAAAGTAGTCCTTGAAAATTGGATAGAAAATCCCAAGAGATGTGTTCTCTTTCATTTTGAACAGAACAACTCAAAATGTGTATCTTTCATTTTCTCCTTTACCTCCAATCTTTTCCCTTTCAAGCTATAGCTAAAGGCTCCATCACCATGAAGGTATTGATTTATCCTACTAATTTGCTCTTTCTTTCCTTATTCTTTTGGGTTCTAAGATACCAATTCTTTTTTTAGTCCAATTCTTGTGCTTGATATTGAGGGTAAAGGGAAAGGAGGGGAGAAAACACCAAATTAAAAAAAAAAAGCTTGGAATGCAGGCTCAAGCTGACACCGAGCATGTTCCTTCATAGTACAAGTAATGATGCTTTAACTATTAAATGGTGTTTTAGTAACTGTTGTGTTCCTGGTTTCCATGTACTTATTCTGCCTTTTTTTTGGCGATTCCAGGGAGTTTTGCTTGTATCCTATTGGGGAAAGAAAAGAAGAAGAAGATGGTGAAAAACTGACAGTACAGTCCTAGGTTCTTGTTTTAGCAGTGATGCTAGAGGAGGTCCCGGACTGCTGGAGCAACGTGAAAAACATTCTCCCATTTCCACAGGGTTTATTCAGGATAAGAAGAGGCAGGGGCCAAGTGGGGCCTGGGATGAGCTGAGGGGGCCACCAAGACCCACCCCTCTCTCTGACATGGTGCCTGCTGCCCATCCTCCTCCACTGCCTGAACCTCCTTGTCCTGGGTCCTTTGCTGGGGGTTCCAGGGAAGAATAAGGGGCATCTGGACACATGCCTGCTGACTGCTCTGCACACCAGCAGTGTAAGAGCCCATTTCTCAGGGAATGCTAAGTTACCCACTAGTGTCATTAAAGAAACAGGAGTCAAAGGTCAAGATGGCATATAAAAAACTATAGGAGCTGGCAACAGTTCCCAGCCCTATTTAGGACACCAAAGCTGCCTTTTATTTTGTGTGTTAAGGTCACCCTCAATAAGGTCACTGACACCCCTGAGCTAATGTCAGAGGTCTGCCTCACAAACGGCACATTCCAGCAGGGGGCCTGAGTAAGCAAACACTGCTGATCAGTCAGATTTAAAGTTAAGCTACAACCATCTCTTACAACCATGAGTAAATAGCAACCAGATACATATTCGTGCTACCTGTCCTTGCCTGACTGTAGCTTCAGTGTACACCTAAAAGAGCAAAGAGCAGGTAAATACCCTGGCATTAAGTAGAGCTGTCTGGATATATTCAGTTTCCACTCATCAAAGCTGGAAAAAGCACTAAAATCTGGAGGATGAAAGGGACTGGTGGGTGCGGGGAGCACAAAGGGTATTTTTTAGCTGTTCCTGATGTGGTATTTTCTTTCTTGAAGAACACTTTAAGAAAATATGGAAAATGTTAACATTTTAATTGTGTTGGGTTCCATAGTGTTTGCTATAATTAAAAAACAAAAAAAGGTTCCTTGATGTGGGGAGTCATAAAATCATCTTCCAATATTTTATTACTTGGTTTAAATATCAAATTGGTTAAAAATAATTTTTAAAGGGAAAACAGAGGGATTGGGTAGTCTTAGGAAGAGGCATCTTTTCAGCCTTAAGTCATTTATTTATTAAAAAACATATTTCTGAAAAGAGAGAGAAGAGTTTAACTTAAAACTGATATATGTGAAAATAAATGAAGTTGAGTAGACAGCCATGAATATTTAAAAGCCATTTAAAGTCATTTAAAAGAGTGATCTTGAGTCCACTGATTCTTGTTAGTCTAAGACATAAAGGATGTTTTTTTAAAGAGGTGGGTAAAATAATTTATAGTAAAATCAAACCAAGGATTTTTTTCAGGGTGAAAATGACATTTTCTGCATCAGCATTTTGCCAGGGAGACTAAAAATAGCAGGGAAAAAAACACACATGATGAAATGTGGAACCTCAGCATACTTACTTTTCAATAATCGACTTAGTCTGATCTCGGGCGATGCCAACATAGTGATCAATCTGTGTCTTTAAGGAAGAAAAGTGACTCAGTTGTGGCAACACACAGAATAACAATTTTCCTGAAGGAAATGTTTGTTTGTTTAGTTTAACCATTAAAAAAAAACACTACTGTATATTCTGGAAAATAAAAATAATGCCCATTTTTTTTTAAAACTTTAGGTTTCAGACTTCAAATTATGCCATCAATACCCCACATTCTGTTGAAGTAAAAACCAATTATTCCCTTTGCAGAGGTAGGTCTTACCTGCTAGATGTTTTCCTCTAGAGATACTAGAGTATATATAGTATTTTCTGAATACTAGAAACTGTGTGTCTAATCTATGTACTATAATCACAGATGTGTTTTGGCTCTTGGGTAAGACTAATTCATTTGCTACCAAAAAGCTATAAATAAAAGTCAGTTGATGGATGATTTAATGTATAAAGAACAACCTCACAGCATCTAGTATACTGTATATACACCATTCCACAATGTAAGAATCTGTTTACTTTTATACCACCCTATATGACCTTGGAAATTTACATTTCTTTGCAGATACCAGCTTTTATTTCTTTAAGCAATTTTTCCAACTTATTGAACAGATAATATATCCATGTGATAAAAATGCAAAAAGCATACAGCCGGGTATAAAAGTCAGCCTCCCATCCTACCCTTATCTCTCCTAGACATTCAGCTTCTCTCCTTAGGAAACCTCTGTTACCAGTTTTTTCTTTCTGTTATCAGTTTCTTATAAAATATAACCTATAAATTAGACTATAGAAATGTTTAGAAAAAGATTGCTCCAAACTTTCAATACCTAAAAAAATGAACTAAAACTAGTCATTTATATCAACTGGCATATCTGATTTGAAAAAGACAAATGCTTACCTTGTATTTCTCATAGACAATTGGAACACTGAAAACGAGCAGTTCAGCTGTAAGACAGAATCATGGGAAATGGCAAGTGTAAATGTGAGATAGTCACAAAGTCCAGAGACTCAAGTAACACATACGCTTCTCCTCATGAAATACAGGGAAACACAGATCTTCAATATGAGAAATGCTGGCTAGAATTGTCAATTAAGAACAGTTACATCAAGGTACAGAGGCAGCCTTCCTTGTACCACAAATAATTTCCAAATTATGAAAATGGTTTCTACAAAAAAGATCCCATATTCAAAGCAATTCTAAATGACTCTCCTTTACTTCTAGTTGTTCTGATAGTACTTTATAGTTAGGATCATTTAATAATGCTATGGCCAAAGTCAGTTTCCTCCAACATCTAATTCAAAGTCTCTACACACATTAAAGACTTGGCCACGTGGAAGGAGTGGAGCCATGCTGGGCATTCTTTTTGCTCTTACTCTCATCAGTTACTTCAAAGAGCATGGAGACATTTTCCTTGTTACCTTACCAAGAATCAGAAGGGTGATTCCATTGAAAACGGCTCCAACATAGGTCATCAGCCACATGAAGACAGCCAGCTGGTGAAGGCCAACATCCAAGGGTTAAGTAGGAATAATCATAATGCAAAATTCAGGTTAACTGATGCTATTCTCCTGTAGCTAATTAATCAACATAAATTAGGGATGAATGCCATAAATAATTTCATATAAACAAGGTATTTTTTTCTCTACTGTTTTAACATATCCAAAAATCCAAAATGAAGGTTACCCCAATTGCACTATACATTTGAGAATGCATAAGAGAATTCTGCAGTTGTCTTAGTCCCAAAGACGGACTGTAACTGCGCTTACACCAATTACATCATCTCTGTTTTAGGTATAAGTACCTTCCCTGCTTACTCCTATATTCATGTGTACAGTTTGACTGAGATAAGCAGATATATTGATTTTTGTCTAGTAAGACCCTATTTACTGTTTTTCTTCTGAATTGTAACTTAGTCTCTGGTTTTCCTCAGCCTCACCAGCAGAAGCTGTAGAAGCAACTAACCTTCAAAGAATCAACCAGATCTTCCACCAGAAAGAGACGAATGATGAGTTTCAGGGCCCTGTTGATATGCACCATGGCTGCATTCATGTAATTATGGAAAGCTTCCGAGGACAGAGTAATGTCTACATCCAGATAGGCTCTTCCAGAAGAAGAAACAACAGTCATACATTTGACATGGAAGGAGATATCTTTCTGTTAGCAAAGGAGTTCTATAAGAATGTGAAATTCCCCCAAGAGAGCATTTTAGAAATATTTAGGGGCATTTTTTGCTGTCATGGGGTGGGGTGGGGTGGGGGTACCACTGCCATGTAGTGGATGGAGGCAAAGATGCCAGAAGTCTGCAGAGTGTGGGACAGTCATGGACAAAAAGAACTGTCTTATGTCCTGCATAATTTTTATTGCCTCAGAGGATATTCATGAAAACAGACCTATTTGTAATTATTGAGAGCCCAGAGCATATAAAAACAAGGTATTTTTTCCTCCACTGTTTTAACATATCCTAAATTTTCTAAACCTGTATTTTGTTTATGCTAAAACTTTGTTAAGTTTTTTTCATCATTTTGGAAAATCACATCTAATTGGAGATTATACTTTTAGGTGCAAGTATCTGATATCTTTATTGTACTTCTTTTGGTATAGTCATGTTCAAGCAATTAAATACTGACTGAAATACATATTATTTCATTAAAAATGTCTTTCTATTTTATCACTCCTTTATATTACAATTGTGATCTATTAAAAAAAATTTTTATAGACACATTATGAAATTTCCTTTCAAAATGATGAGAAAATTACAGAAAAAGATAGAAAGACCTGGACCTGGGTTCTGTTCTCAAATGCACTACAGAATTGAGATGCAACCACATGCTCTGAATGTGTTCATTCACTCAGTACTTACTGAGTACCAGACATCTGGCAGGTGCTGGGGGTATCAGGAAATTAAGATTAAGACTGCTTATACTTTAAAAAGCCTAAAGTCTTGTGGGAAAAACAGATGAGTAACAGGCATGTTTTCCTTTCCTATTTATTAAGAAAATAGTTACTACCAAAAGGTGTAAAACTCAGATGCTGTACATGTATAATTAGCATGTAGGGGGGCAGGGGGACGGCTGTGCAACACAGTGAAGATAAGTAGTGATTCTATAGCATCTTACTATGCTGATGGACAGTGACTGTAATGGGGTGTGTGGGGGGGACTTGGTGAAGGGGGGAGCCTAGTAAACATAATGTTCTTCATGTAACTGTAGATTAAAGATAACAACAACACAAAAGAATCAGATGCTATAATTAATGCAACTTAGCAAAACACATTTTATAAATCCCTAACATGTCACACAAAAGGGGAAAAAACCCCACTAAGGCATTTGAGCTCGTGGCAAAACAGTAAAATTCATTCACTCACTCATTTGGCAACTACTGATTTGTTAAAACTAATTTGCAGTAACCGTTTTAATGCCACATATAGTTTAAATTATTGATGAAAGTAGGAGGACTGGAGCTGCAGACAGACACCTATTCTGTCACAGTTGTGGGTGATCACAGCAGGGTTTCTCTGTAAGAAAAGGGTTTAAGAAAACCCTGTCATTTGCTAATATTAAATTTTTTTTATGGGCTAACATTTTCAAGAGAAGTGTGAGGAAAAATATTTGTTAAAGTTACAGAACAGTCAGAAAAGCTAGCAACTGGACTCTAGAAATGCATGACCTGACTTCAAGGCTTGCCGCCGCCATTAAGAAAAGTAAAGGAGATTTAAGAAGGAAATCAGCAATAAAACCAAGAGCAAACACATCAAATTCTGATACTGCCAAGAGCACAGTCTCAACACCAGGATTTCAAAGTTGTTTTAAGACTTCACATGTGGGGCTTAAACATGTCCTGGGCCCATTTGAGTGCTGTCCTAGATGCTATGCTTTCTCTACTCCCTGCTCAGGAATTTAGATAGTCCTCTTTGGTCGTAGAAGTGTGAGCCTCCAGTCTGTCAAAAAAGTTCAGGGTTCCTAACTTGGTCACTTCTTAAGGTGGTTTCAAGGTTTTTAGCTAATGTTCCATGTTACCCATCAGCTGCATTGTCCCTGAAGTTCTAGTCAAATCTGACTTAGATGTGACCAGTCTCAGTGAACCCCTCCACTAAATCGGAGAGTGTTAGTTGTGACGCTTCAACTCACTTGAATGGATGGCCTTCTTCTGACTTCTGTACAGCTTGGATGACAGACTTGTAGACCCTGAAGCTGATGGTGACAGAGAGAAGAGCCAGGATGAGGTAAGAAATCACACTGATGACACTGAAAGCTGCCAGCGAAAGCAGCATGACCAGTGTGGTGCCAAAGACAAACCCAGTTTTCTTCACATCTCGCCAGAAAATCAGATCGTGTACTGCCAAAAGAAAAGGGAACACAAGTTATACATCCACGAACCAAACACAAAGCAGAACTGCTCTCTGCCTGTGCCCTGCATGCAGCACCACGCCAGCGCGCACTTACAGGCACACCCCTCCCCGAGAGAATTTGGTAAGTCAAAATAAATTGTATCACACTGCCAAAGGTTCCTTTGGTTTGGATAGGTTTATAAAAACTTGGGAACTTATTTTTTAGAAAAAGCTATGGAAGTACAATGGGGGTAAAGCATCATTTACTTTAAATGTTTCAGCAGAAAGGACAGTAGTGCAAATGTAGTAAAATCTTAACTGTTACCTGAATTAACAGGTCAACAAAATTGCTGGGTCAACAGACTATAAAACCAAAGATAATTTGAAAGGTATAAATTGGGGTGGGCAGAGAGAGTAGTGAATAAAAACATGCTATGTTCCCTTAGTGTTAAGTTAACAATGAAACACCGTTCTCGAGTTCATCCGAAAGGAACTCAGGAAGGATTATGGGTAGAGGTCCATATAGTTATCTAAATAATTTTAAATCACCGTAATTTTGAAAATGAATGGGGATAATTAATAATTAGGAAGTAGATAGAAACCAAGACTATCTGTCCACTGAAAGTGCGACTTAATGGTTGGCAACATCCAAACTGGAAAACTCTTAAATTCTTCTACTTACAGATACCTCAAAAACTCTGGGTGTAAACCGCTAGCAATTACCGCCAATCTAGTAGTGACATGATGTTTGAATTTCAATTTGTAAAGGCTAACTTCAACACTAATAGCCCTAATAAAGGTTTCTTCTGTGCTGTTCTTTGTTTATAAAGAGCAAGAGCTTTGGAGTTGGAGAGACATGAGTTTGAGTCCTTGTAATCTTTAGCTGTATTACCTTAAATAACCTTTCTGAACCTATGTTCTCTCATCTGTGAGATGAAGGAAGTGACATCTATTTTCTGTTTTAAGGAATCTATAAGGCTAATGAATGCAGAATGCTCATCATTGTAAACAACAAGCAGCAAATACTAAAATTTTAACTATAATCAGAATATGGTTAGCTCGGAAGACTGTAATTAAGGGTAAAATGAATTTGCATCTGATTCAAGATGACCCACTGGTATCTAGTTCTTCCCCATATTCAGTTACAATACTTTTCTGTGAAGCCTAGCCTTGCTAGAGCCAAAGGAACCTTAACTTGAAACTAACAAAATACTAAAGATACACTGATTGTATAGGAGAAATAATCACTGGTTTAGAGATTCTGCTTAGAGGATGTGACTTACTAGGAGAGAGAAGAGGTATTATGATTCCTGATGGGAAGCCAAGAGTCCCAGATTGTGATGTTGCAAAGGAGAAGAACTGGGAGATGACTCACTCAGGCTCACTGAATTGGACAGCTGTTTGGAATGCTGCGTACTTGGGAAAGCAAACGCTCAGCAGGTAATTCCTGCAGGCTGAGTCCAAGTGGATACATGTTACAGTTCACATGACAACAGTAACAGTTTCACCACAGAATGCTTAGTACTGGAACAAACTCATACCATGTGCCACCTCCTGATATAATGCACTAAGGACACAATATCATTTCTATGGCACTTTTGTCAAAAACATATAGCCTGAATCTAATGAGAAAACACCAAACTCAGATCGAGAAATCATCTACAAAACAAATGGCCTCTTTTCTTTAAAAATATTAATAGTGTGAAAGACAAAGAAAATCTGGAGAATGTTTTCAGATTAAAGGAGAGTAAGGAGACCTGACAAAATACATAAATACAAAGTACGGCCATAGAGAGGACACTGGATAAGAGGGTATAACAGCTATAAAGGACGTCATTGGGACAACTGACAAAATTTTAATATGGACTATGTAAATTGGTTAAAGTACTCTATCAATGTTAAATTTCTGAAATTTGATAAATGTACTGTGGTTATGTAAATAAAAAAAAAATTCTTGTTATGGAAACACATTCCAAAGTATTTAGGGGTAAAAGGGCAAGATGTTTGCAACCAGTCTTTAAAATGGTTCAGGAGAAAAACAATGTTGCTATAGAGAGGGAGGGTGAATGATAAAGCAAAAGAGACTAAATATTACCAACTGGTGAACTAGAGTGAAGGTTATAGCGGAGCTTTTTGTGTAGGTGTACCTTATTTTTTGATGTTTCACTTTGCAGGTTGTGGCAACCCTGCATCAAGCAAATCTAATGGCACCATTTTTCCAACAGCGTTTGCTCACTTCGTGTCTCTGTCACATTTTGGTAACTCTTGAAATAGTTCAACCTTTTTCATTATTTTTTTTGTTACTGTGATCTGTGATTATGACTTGCTGAAAGCTCAAATGATAGCATTTTTTTAGTGAGAAAGTACTTTTTAATTAAGGTCTGTACTTGTTTTAGACATAATTCCATACTTAACAGATTACTGTATAGACATACTTCTATACGTACTGGGAACCCAAGAAGTTCACCTGACTTGCTTCATCCCAACATTTGGTTCATGGTGGTGGGCTGGCACCCAGCCCACAAGGTTGCTGAGGTATGCCTGTAGTACGCTTGCAACTCTTAAGTTTTAAACATTTGAAAGAAAGAGAAAAAGCAAGAACAGCTTAGATAAGACTGCAGCCAGAGTCTAAGAGAAGGAAAAAGGGATAAAGACACTTGATACAAATTAGAAAGAGTCCTTTAATTTCCTGAACTTTTCTGCCATCTGCTGGAAAATGGTCATAAGAAATATTCAAAACTACAATGATAACACATGTGAATGGAGCTCCCTGGAAGTGTGCAGTACACACCTTGCATTAACAGTATGGAAGGCCCTGGGGCTGGCCTTAAAATCAATGGGAGGATTATGGTCTGGGCCAGGAGGAGGACATCCTGACTAAAGGAGGTAACAGAGAGAAGCTAGGAGAAGATGGTGCCATACATGGAGCGTCTTGTCTGGGAGATGCTCTTCCTGCACGACTTCCCGTGGCGGGCCCCTTTACCTCACCCAGGTCCTGGGCCCTGGGACACCTCTGCAGAGACGGTCCACTCCCTCTAACACCCCCGCTCCTTCGATCACTCTCTATCTCTTTATTCTTTTTCTTCAGAGCACTTATCACCTTACTTACTAATACCAGGCTCTTCAGACCTGTTGTTGAATGCTGAAAAATGGACTCTACTAATGATCAAGAGACAACATACCCACAATTTTCACTTGTTTTCTGATATTGCCCCTCAATCTAGTTAAATTTCTGCACCTGGCTCCTATCAAGTACAAGGGAACAAGGACTCTAAGATATCAAAGAAATGAAACTGGCATAGTCCGGAAACATTTTCCTCTAATTCTTGAGGAAGAGGTAAAAGCAAGAAAAGAGGCAGCTGCCAAAACTGTAAAATGTGAAGCCACTAAACTATTTTAGTTTTATCTCATAGCCAGGAAACCAGCAAGAGATAGCAATAGTTTGATGCCACAAAATATTCTTTCCATTTACCTGCCCCTACTACTTCAGTAAAGGACTTTTTAAAAAGGAGATTCCTTATTTTTAACGTGTTCTCCTTCCTTCCTTTCCCACCCTTCTCTTCTGGGAAGCTTTAAGGAAGTGCCTGCCATGTGCCAGGCAAGTGCTAGGAACAGAGAACACAACACAGCAACGAACAAGGCAAACAAGCTCCTCCTCACGTTCCAGTGGGGAAGAGAGGCAACGAGTGACAGCAAGGTAAGTGCCACTGTAACAGAAGCCTGTAAAAACCTAAACCCACTGTGCCACGGTGAGAACAGTGTGTGTGCACAAGCACCAGTGTAGACAGTGGCCAGGAAAAGCCTCTGGGAGGAGCTGACACTGAAGGTGAGGTAAGAAGGATGACAAGGAGCTAGCCATGCGCAAGCCAGGTTAGAGGCAGAGCTAGAGGACACGGTACCGGGGCTCTGGGTGGGCTGTGATGGTGCCTGGCAGGCTTCGGAAAGGTCAGAAGGGCAATATGGACAGCAGGTAGTGAGTGAAGACAGGAGTGGCCTGAGATGAGGCTGGAAAGACGAGCAGGGGCTAGATCACGGAGCACATTCACAGAACAAAGTATGGTGCTTGGATTTTACCTTAGGTGAAATAGGAAGCCACTAAAGAATGTCAAGCAGGGGAATAACATGATATATTGTACTTTAAAAAGATGAACACTTTTACTGCTGTACAGTGAGTGGACTGGGATTGGGCAAGAGCACAGGCAGAGACTCCCTAGGAGGCCAACCTGGAGATTTAAGTGAGAGACGATCATTCCGATAAGAGTAAAGGCAGTCAGCATAAAGCACGGGCAGATTCAAGCTATATTCTGGATGTAGAACGAGCAGAACTTGGTAACAGAACGGATATAGGAGGTGACAGGGGGAAGAAATATGGATGACACTATGTTTGGGTCTGAGCAAAGGGATGGATGTGGCATCATTTACTGAGATGAGGAAGAGCGGTGTACAGAGCATGTTAATTTTGGGATGGATGTCCACAGATACCCATTATTAAAAAAGGCAGGCCCACCAGTGGAACACATGGGAGAAGTCTGAGCTAGAAATACACATTTGGAAGTCATCAGCACAGAAGTAGTATTTATGAGTTATGTTAATGGATAAGGTCACCCAGTATTGACAGGGAAGAAGGCCCAGGTCTTAATTCTGAGGTAATCCAATATTTAGTAGCTGAGTAAAAGGAGAGGAGATAGTGAAAGGAAACAGGAAATAACCAGGGAGGCAGGGATAACGAGGAGGGTATGGCACCACGGACTGAAGATAGGGGGCAAAAGCAGCGAAGTCCAGGAGAAGGGAAGGCTGGAAACCGAGAGCCCAGTAGGATGAGGAGACACACTGGCCTGGTTCATAGATCTGAAGATTAGAAGAAGAGGAATTTCTTTCTGAATGTTTTTACTTGATCAAGAAAAAGGAACTGACATTGTCAGCTGGGTAGATGCAAGGCGGCGAAGGTTTACTGAGAGAGAGACATACGAAATAGTTGTTTCAGGAAAGTAAGAAAGTGACTTAAAATTCAAGAGGAAAACAGAGGAGTAAACCTTTGTGACCCTGAGTTAGGCAATGGTTTCTCAGACATGATACCAAAAGCACAAGTGACAAAAGGAAAAACCGATAAATTGGACTATATAAAAAGTAAAAAAGTCTTTGTGCTTTAAATGGTACAAAGAAAGTGACAGGAAAACTCATAGAATGAGAGAATATATTCACCAAATATAAACCTGATAAGGTTACTTGTGTCCAGAATATACATAATATGTAAAAAATTATCTAGTAATAAAAATGGCCCAACTGAAAAATGAACAGAGTCTGAATAGACACTCTTTAAAGATATACTAATGATCAATAAGCACATAAAAAAGATGCTTAACATTATTAGTCATAGGGAAATGCAAATCAAAACTACAATGAATCCACTAGGATGGCTATAATAATAAAATACAGTAACAAATACTGGCAAGAATGTGGAGAAATTGGAGCCCTCATACTTTCCTACTGGGAATGAAAAACAGTACAGCTGCTTTGAAAAACAATCTGGCAGTTCCTCAGAAAGTTTAACATAGAGTTACTATGTTATGACCGAGCAATTCCACTCTTAGGCCAATGCCCAAGAGAAATAAAAAGGCATGACAACACAGAAATTTGTGTGCACCAAAATTCATAGAAGCTTTATACATAATAGCCCCAAAGTGGAAACCATCCAAATGTCCATCAGCTGATGAACAGATGATTAAAATGTAGTATATCCATACAATGGAATTCTTATTTGGCAATAAAAAGGTATGAAATTTTGATGCTACATGATACAATATGGGTATAACTTAAAATCATTAGGCTAAGTGAAGAAGCCAAATATAAAAGACCATATATTATATAATTCCATTTATATAAAATATCCAGAATGAAAAAACAGAGACAGAAACAGATGAGTGGTTGTTTAGAGCTGTCCGGTGGTGGTAAATGAGGAGTGAATGCTGATGGGCATGGGTTTCATTTTTACAATGGGACTACAATTGGATAGTGGTAGTAAAAAACAAATGTTTTTTAGTTGTACACTTTAAATGGATGAAATGCATAGTATGAAACTATATTTCAATAAACGTATTAGAAAAAAACAAATCTACAATTACAGCCAGGGATTTCAATATCCTCTCAATAATTGCTAGAACAAGTAGCTAGAAGATCAATACAGATATGGAAGACTTGAAGACTAGTAACCTAAATTTAACCTTCTTGACAATTATAGAAATGCTCTATACAACAATGGCAGAATATATACATTATTTTCAGGTACATGTGGCATTATCAACATAAACCAAATCCTGGGTCATGAAAAGAATTTCCTCAACTTGATACAGGGAATCTACACGAAACCTTGATCTAACATGACATTTAATGAAAGAAGAAGGCAAGGATGTTCTTTCTCACCACTTCTACTGAACACTGTATTAGCCTCTTTTTGTAACTTTATGTAAGTGAAGTCAACAATTTCTCAGTTATTTTAATTTTGTCAATGGCAGATGAAGTATTTGATAGAAAATGTCTGTGTTCATGAAGTGTTTATATTGCTGGCAGAATCATGAGTGATTCCTTCCTCTTACAAATCTTGTATAATGTGACCATATTATTTTTTTTAAAAAAATTTTAAAGGATTCTGCCTCTTGCCCACATTGAGGAGGCCAGCTGCAGTACCATTCTTACACCAAAAGAGGGCACTAACATATCCAATGATAATCTCAAAGCTGAGAAAAAAATCGGTCCCTGACAATTAAAAGTGAGAACAGCAGCAAATCTTATTGATTCCCTACCCACTGATTTTTATTACTGAATTTGCAGAAGGCTCTCGGTTTGACTCCAAATTAAGCCACTCCCAAAGGTCAACTGACTTTAATCCATGTTCCCTAATATATATCTCAAAGTAAGAAAAGAAAGGTTGTTCAAAAGCTTATTCTGAAAAGGAATAAATGTACAAGAAATTTCAAGGTTTAAAAGTCGATCAGCTTTAACTTCATTTTAAAAAATAAAACTCCAACTCAAGGACCTGTACAAAACATCTTATCTTCCACATGCTAGTCTTTCAAAATCTGTAAATATGTATCTCTAAGCAATGTAAATGTGGCTGAAATAAGAAAAAAAAAAAAGCCAGGCACTATGATGACAAAAGGGAAACTGTTCATTAATAAAGGGAAAACAGTTTATTTTTTATTTTTTTATTTTGGTATCATTAATCTACAATTACATGAAGAACATTATGTTTACTAGGCTAAGGGAGAACAGTTTTATATGAACAATTATTTATGTACAGGAAAATATGTAGATATTTTCACAATATTTTCTTTGGTTACTTTTATATTTGGTAGTAGTTCATAATAAATGAAACCATTTTCTGAGTTGCAAAAGCTACTGGATGTTTTATAATCAGATCTAAATTTTGTGGCTGCTGAGATGGGTTAATAGTCTGCTCTGCTACAGATTTATTCTTAACCAAAGACATTCCCCTCAAAGCTGCACAGAAGAATCACTGACAGAATTCAAAGTGGTCACTGTCAAAGACCGACAACACATGCTTTCGGCCACCTGGCAGCAAACCAAAGAAATTTGGAGGCACCATTTTCAAACTAGCATACCTCTCAGACTGTCAGGAAATAGTATTTCATTCATCAAAAGAACCTAACAACCACTTTGCCATCAATTTCAGATTGATAAAGCACAGAAAACAGAATGTCACTGACTACCCAACCCCAGCTGAATAACGTGGCGGATTTGAAAATCTGTACTTCTGAACTCATCTAAAGAATATAATTACAGATAACAAACAGTGCTGAATTACGGTGGAATGGATAAGAGAGACAAAACTCTGGCTTTAGTTTTCTATCCCTTTTTTCTTCTAGGTCCAACTGGTTCTTTGAAGTTAGACAATGACTAAATTCTCCAATTAAGAAAGTCTACATTTAAATCTGCAGGAGACATCAGATTTAATCTAAAATTAAATAAAACAGTTAATTGCTAACAATTGTGAAAGCCCAATCAAATTTAAAAGGTGATTTTATGCCCTTTGTGCATTTATTTCTAACTCAACCTTCCATGCTAGTCAGGTTACGTCAACGTGATGTTTTTCCTATGGTTATATACATTTGGACTTGTATACTTCCTTGACAGCCTATTAAGTATTACAGATAAATGACATGATTTAGGACTATAACAATATGTGCTGTAAAATTCTTTTCTTCTAAAAAAAAATCTGAGTTTCTAAAATCTAACAGTAATAAAAGATATTTTAGAAATAAGATAGTGTTATAGTGTTAGGTAATACACATACCCTTCATTTGAGATCTTATTCTCTCCATTTCCCTAGCAGCTCTGGTATTTTTCCCATGGGAACAATGGGAATCTGATCAGTAACTTGACAGCTTTCCCCCTCTCTGTATTTCCCCCAAATATTTAATTTTCCCCCAACATATAACAAAGTTGGAAAGTTTAGAGTGAACACCCATATAATCACTACCTAGATTTTACCACTAATGTCTTTTTATTTTTTTATTGTGGTAAAATATACATTATCATAAAATCTACCACTTTAACCATTTTTAAGTTTACACTTCAGTGATGGTGAGTATATTCACACTGTTGTGCAACCATCACCATTATCCATTAATGCTTTACCATACATTGTCCCTGTTTTTGCTAACTAAAGAAATTGAAGAGAATTTTCACTTTTATGAAAAATGCCATCACCATACTAATGTAGGTCTTTTGTAAAAGGCAACATGGTGTGAACTTTCAGAAAGTAGGAGATAACTCTTAATTTTATGCCATTTCGTCTTACAGGTTTTACGTAGAACACTCTACTTTAAGGTAGTGGGGCAAAACTGTAGTTAATTATACATCTTGTCCTTATCTGTCCATTAGTCTGTTTTATTTTTTTATGTATTTCAAAGTAAATTACAACTATTAGGAAATCTGCTTCAGCTTGCTTATCATAAAGTTCAAGAATTATTTTTCCTTTTGATGTAAAATCTACACACAATATACAATACACTCAATCTGGGCACAGGCATACATCTATGGAACCCTATCAAGCTATCTAGAACATTACCATCACCTCAAAAAGCTTCCTCATGTTCAAGTCAACACCCCAAGAAGTAACCACTGCTGATTCTTTCCCTACAGACTAGTCTGCTTATTCTCTAGTTTCAAATCAGGTAGTATGAATTATTTTCATACTGCTTCTTGCACTTGGTGTAAATTCTGAGATTCAGCCATATTGCTGCAAGTATCAAAAGATAACTAGCTATCCCACAGGTTATCTATGACCTTATTGATGGACAACTAGCTGTTTCCAGCTTTGAGCTAGGATGAGTAAAAGTGATATATACATATACATACATACATATACATATATATATCAATATATCTCTATCTATCTATCTATCTATCTATCTATCTATCTATCTATCTATCTATCTATCTATCTATCTATCTATCTATCTATCTATCTATCTATCTATCTATCTATGAGTCTTTGTATAGACACATTTTCTTCTTACAAGGTCATGGGGATAGCTGCATATTTAGTTTTCTAAGAAACTTAGTTCTCCCCAAAGTATTTGTACTGTTTCACATTTTCATCAATAGTTTATGAGTATTTCAGTTGTTCTAACAACCTTGCCATTAGGTACTGTCAGTCTTTAACTTCAGCCATTCAGGTTGAGTGTAGTGTCATCTTTTTGATATTAATTATGTGGAGACCCATGATGTTGAACAAACACAGAATGTTATCACAGGATTATTGGTCATCTGTACATCTTCTTTAATGAAGTGTCAGAATCTTTTCTGCTCAGGTTTTTTTGTGTTGTTTGTCCTTTTATTGTTGAAGTATAGTTTTTAGCATTTCCTGGATACCAATCATTCATTGGATACACGTTCCGTAAACAGTTTCTACTAGTTAGCAGCTTGCTTATAAGTAATGTCTTTTAATGAGCAAATTTTAATTTTGCAAATTCTAATTCACTTTTCATTTTATGGCTATTGCAATCTGTGCCCTGAGAAACCTGTGCCTACTACCAAATCGTGAAGATATTCTCCTAAGCTTTCTTGTAAAGGTTTTACAGTTCTGTTTTTTATGTTCAGGACTGATTTAATTTTTGAATGTCATGTGAAGTAGGGATTGTGGTACACAGAATACTAAGATGGCCCCTAAGACTCTTGCCCCTTGGTGTACATATCGCGTATGATACTTCCTCCTGCCCCCAAAGTGAACAGAACCCGTGAATATGATGCACTAGTCACTCCCGTGTTTGTTTCAGTTATGTGAGATCCCATAGCAGACTGGGGAGAAATTCTCCTTGAAAGCTTTGTAGAAGCTACCATGTTGTGAGAGGATCACAAGACTGAGATCTGAGCACAACTTCTAGGAACTGAGCATGAACCCTGCCTATAGCCAGCAAACAAGAAAATGGGGATTCAGACACCTCCAAAGAATGAATTTTGCCAACAGTCAATGAGCTTGGAAGAGAATCTTGAGCCTCCAAAGAGATCACAATCCTGGCTCGCAGCTGGCAATTTCAGAATGACACCTTATTTCAGCCTGGACAGATCCTGAGCAGAGAATCTGGCTAACCTGTGCCCGGGGCTCCTGGTCCAGGAAAACTGAGAAAATGAAGTTGTGCTGTTTTAAGTTGCTAAATTTGTGGTAATTTGTTATTTTGGGATTGTCTGTTTCTTTGATCTATTTGTCGATGCTTTTGCAAGTGTCACACTGTCTTTATTACTGGAGTTTTATATGTCTTGAGTAAGTATTCCAAGTTCTCCAATTTGGTCTTTTTCAAAATTGCTTTGGATTTGCTAGCTTCTGTGTATTTCCATAGTAATTTTATAATCAGCCTGTCGAATTTCTATAGAAAAATTCCCCTGGGACTCTGAACTGTACTGAATCCACAGATGAATTCGGGTGGGACTGACATTTTAACAACACTGAGTTCTCCAGTCCATGAACACAGCTTACTTCACCTTTTAGATAGTTCTTTAGCTTCTCTCTGCAGTTTTGTAGTTTTCAGTATAGAGATCTTGCACTTTTTGTTAAATTTATTCCTACTTTATGCACTTGATGCTACAGTAAATGGAACTTGTTAAAAATTTCATTTTCTGATTTGCTGCTTGGATATAACAAATACAACAAAGTTTTATGTTTAACCTAATATCCGGTAGCCTTGTTAAATTCACTAATTAGTCCTAGTAGCTGTTTTGTAGATTCCTTAGGAGTTTCTACTTAAACAATCATGTCATCAGCAAATTAAAACAGTTTAACAATGTCTTTTGCAATCTTCATTTCTTTAATTTCTATTACTTACTGTAATTCAACAGGCAGGACCTACAGTATGATATCAAATACAAAAGGTGAGTGCGCATCCTTGCTTCGTACCCAATCTTTGGGGGAAAGTTTCAATATTTTGGCATTAAGAATGACATCAGCTATGGTTTTCACTAGATGCCATTTATTAGACTGAGGAGATTATCTTCTATTCCTAATTTGCTAAAAAATGTTTACCAGAAAAAGCATGTTGAGCTTTTTCAAGGCCTTTTCTGCATTGATTGAAATAATCATGCGGTTTTTTTCCTTATTATGTTTATGTTGTGGATTACATTGATTTTCCAATTTTAAAACAAGCTTGTATTCTTGGAACAGGCCCCCCTAAGCCATGACACATTAACTTTTTGATATATTGCTGGATTTAATTTGCTAAAATTTTGTGAAGGAGGACTTCTTTCCTTTCTACATTCATGAGGTATATTAGTCTGTCCTTTTATTGGTAATGTCGTTGTTCAGTTTTGGTATTACTTATATATTAGTCTATGAGTTGGAAAGTGTTCTTTCCTCCTTTTTTCCTTAGATGCTTGGTATCTTAAGGAATTTTTAATTAGATTTTGGATAATGAATTTCATAGAAATTGTGTTAGTTTTGTAAGTGGTATTTTTCAAGGAATTTTTCCATTTCATCTAAGCTCATGATTCTGTTGGCATAAAGTTATTCTTTTTATATCTGTAGCATCTGGAGTGATAACCCCCTTTTCATGTTTGATATTAGGAATATGTATTCTTTTCTTGATCACTCAATAAATGAATTTGGTTGATCTTTTCCTGGAGCCAATTTTGGCTTTGTTAATTTTGTTTGTTTGGGTTTTAGTCCATTGATTTCTGATCTTTACTATTTCCTTCTTTCTACTTATTTGGGTTTACTTTGCTCTTCTTTTTCTATCTTCTTAAGTTGAAGCCTTAGATAATGAATTTAGATACTTTTCTTTTCTAATACAAGCATTTAGAGCTCTAAATTTTCCTTTCAGCTCTGCAGTCCACAAGTTTGACATATGGTATTTGCACTGTAATTCCATTTACAACATCTAAATTTTTCCTTGTGATTTCTATGAGTTTTACATTATGAAAAAGTGTCTTGTTTAATTTCCAAATATTTGGGAATAGGTATTTTACTTCCGTGGTTTAAAATTTTAATTTCTGCTTATAATCCTTTAAATTCACTGAGTTGTTTTATGGCCTAGTATACTGTCTATATTGGTGAATGTATGTATACCATGTGCACTTGGAAAAGAGTATGTACTCTGTCATTTTAGGGTATAATGTTCTATAAATATCATCTAGGTCAAAGTAGTTGGTTGTGTTGTTCAGATGGGTGTATGTGTGTGTGTAGTTGGTCTACCAATTGCTGAAAAAGAGGTGTTAAAACATCTGATAATGATTACAGAATTGCTTATCTCTCCCGTTAATTCTGCCAATTTTTGCTTCATTTATTTCGAAGCAGTTATTAGGCACATATACACTTACAACTGTCAAGACTTCCCAATATCTTTTATCATGATAACGTCATTTTCTTTTTTCTGGTCTTTGTCTTCTTATGCTCACTTTTGCACGGTATTCATTTGCATATATTTTTGGAATGCTTTTTTCCATCCATTTACTTCAACCTATCTGTGTCTTTAAAGTTCATCTTTCATATAGTCAGTATATAGTTAGGTCTTGCATTTTTATGTAGACTGCCACTCTACTGACTGTAGTGTTAGCCCACTAACATACTGATATGGTTGTATGAAGTCTCCCATATCATTCCTGTGTTTCCTGTCTTTTGTTACCCATTCTTCCTTTTTTTGCCTTTTCATTTTTTGAAGATTTTAATTTATCTATCTGTCTATTATCTAAAAATGCTATATGTCTTTGTTAAAGACATATTTTTGCATTATTATCTTAGTGGTTGTTTACAGAATACAATATACATCCTTGTCTTTTCAGTCCACTACTTGAAATTAATATTATACCACTTCATAAAAAATGTAGAAGCCCTTGCTATGTATAGGTCCACATACACTTGTCTTTTCTGTTATAAACTACCATATGAAATAAATCACAATCTCCACACACATTATTTCTGCTTTAAACAGTCCTATATATTTTAAAGAAGAGGGAAAAAAGTCTTTTATATTTATCCAGATATTTGCCATTTCCAATGCTCTTCATTCCTTCCTGAAGGTCTGAGTTTCTATGTGTAATCAATTCTCTTTAATTTAATAAAAGGAAGTGTACCCTTTAATGTTTCTTGTAGTACAGGTCTTCTGGAAACAAAATTTTCTCAGTTTTCTTATATCTAAAATTGCTGAATAGAGAAATCTGGCTTGCATTTTTTTTTCCTCTTTGGCACTTTAAAAGTTATTATTTTGCCATCTTCTGGAATCTGTGGTTTCTGGTAAAAAGTAGGCTCTAATCATAATTTTCATCCCTTGTATATGTCATTTTTCTCTAGCTACTTTCAAGATTTTCTTCTTTGGTTTCAGGAGTTTTGACTATGATATACTATGCAGGACAGAGTTAACTCAGAAGGCCTGGAATGCTCCGATCCTGCACACACCAAAGAAAAGTTCTGTCTTCAGGACCAGCATGGCTGGTTCCTGGGGGATGGGCTCTGACCCTTGTAGTAGTCTGGCTGTTAAGTGTTTTTGCATGCCTGAAAGGCCTTGGATGTGCTACAATGACCAGGTAAATTTATCCTAACAGTATGATTTGTGGCAATGTATGTTTTTCTTACTCTGGGGATCTGGGGTCTGAGTAGCTAGCTGGCGTCAGTCATGTGGGTACTGCATACCATCCTGGCTGACACCAAAGTTTGAGTGAGTTTCCCTAGTTGCCAACACTTTGCAGGTGCTGCCACACATCACTGATGGGAAAATTAAGGACATCTATGTGACCACTGGACACCTGGGATCTCACACCTTCCTGGTTTCTCCTAGATTTTTATCCCATGTGCCTTTCCCCTTTGCCAATTGTAACCTGTGCCCTTTTGCTAGGATAAACTGTTTACTGTGAGTATAATAGCTTCTGAATCCTATGAGTCCTTCTTCTGGTCAGTCATTGAACCTGAAGGCAGTTTTGAGGACCCCTGACACATGTACCAAGGTATGGTTTTGTTTGTCCTTATCTTAGTAGATGTTTGCTAAGTTCCTTTTATCGGTAAATGTTTTTCATAAATTGAGGTTTTTTTGTTTGTTTGTTTGTTTTTTTGCCATTTCACCTTCAAATATATTCTTCTCCAGTCTCTCACTTTCTTCTCATTCTGGGACTCTAGTTGTATGAGTTAAATCTTGTCTTAAAGGTCCCTGAAGCTCAGTAATGTTTTTCTTTGTACTCTTTAGGTTGGGTAGTTTTCTGTTCATCTATGAAGTTCACTGACTCTTTCTCTACCATCTCTATTTTGTTATGGCCACTCAGTGAACTTTAATTTCAGCTGCTGTATTTTACAGTTCTAGATTTTCCACATGGCTCTTTTAAATTTCATTTTCTTATTTGAGATTTCCTTTCTTTTCAGTCAATGCAAACATACTTTCCTTGACTTCACTGAGCAGTTACAATAGCTGCCTTAAAACCCTTCTCTGAATTCTAACATAAGAAGTTAGTTTCTGTTGGTTGTCTTTTTTCTTCAGACTGGGTCATATTTTCCTGGTTTTTAAATGTTGTGTAGTTTTGGATTGTATCTTGGACATTGTGTATATTATGTTGTACAGCCTCTGGAGTCTGTTATATTACACTGGAGAGTATTGATATTTCTGTTTCAATATGCAATTAAATTAGGCTGGACTTAAACTGCAAACTCTTGTTTCCTGGGTAAATTCTTATCTTTAGTTAGGCCACTTGTGGAGTCATCTATGTCCATGTGTGGTTCAGGGATTAAGCAGAGGTTTTTATAGTTTGTACACAGAATTTTAGGCTCTCACTCTCCAGATCTCACCTTTCCAGAGCTCTTACCCTCACTCTCCAGTGGCTGACCCAAATTCTATCCTCTGGTTAAGTTTGCTATGAAAGTTTTAGCTAGTCTGCCAGGTGCCAACTTCAGCCTGTCCTCTGACTATAAAGCAGTACAAATGGAAGATTAATTCCATGCTGTTTCTTAAGTGCCAGCCCTTTTTCGGAATCTGCCTGCTTTTGTTCATTTTTCAGTATCTTCAGGTCTTTGTTTTTTCAATTCTGTCCAGAGCATATAGCTGTATGCAGAAAGGTCAAGTCCAATAAAAGCCTATTTGAACATACTGCAAGAAAAAACACCGTGACCTTGTTTTTAAAATTTTACTTCAGATTCACTGTGTGCAGGTATACATATTCATTTTTAATGATACCAAAATAGGGATTATTCTGAATATCTTGTTTTCTAACTTTATTTTTTTCTACTTTAAGCAGTTCATAACAAACTCTGCTAGGTGTTCAATAATGTAGTTTTATATATTAACATTTTCACGTAACAGCAAAAACTCTTGACAACAAATTGACAGTAATAGAAACACAATGCACATACTTACAAGTGAAATGATTTATGATCCTAGAGGGTTGTTTGCATATATGTAAAAATAGACAAGTAAAAGGATATTAACTTCAGCACTATAATAGTAAAAAATGGAAAATAACCCAAATCCTAATCAAAGGGAAATAATAACATAGTAATAAAATGACTACATGGCTGTTAAAATGAATATTCATTTCATTGAAATTATATATATATATTTCAACATGAAAGGAGTTAACAAGCCTAATGCTGAATGAAACAAGTTGTGTAACAAAGACGATAATACTAATAAAGGTTTAAAAACACAAAATAGTAGTATATACACACACACTTTTAAATTGACTGGAAGGCTTGTTATCAGGTCCATGATGGTAGTTACCTCTGGGGAAGGGGAGAAGGGAATAGGTCAGGGGGAAAAGTAACCAATGGGTCCTTTTTAGTTTAGAAGCAAACATGACCACTAATGTTAACAATTAATAAAAGTTAATTCTACATTAACGTGTGTATCTTTCTGTACTTTTCTATATTTTTATTTCTTAAAAAAAACTATAACTTTAATGGTTACATAATATTCGATTGCACAGATATAACACACCCAACCAATCTCTAATTGTTAAGACACTCAGATATCTGCCACTATCCTAAATAGACCTACAAAGAACATTGTTGTAGCTGTTTCTACACATTTTCCCCCCTCAGAATAAATTCCTAGAAACAAAATTGCTAGGTCAATTCTAGGTGTTTGTTACATGTTACTAAACTGCCTTCTAGAAGAGTTGTAACAATTTAAATACCTAACACCAAACTATGTATCTGCTTATTTCCTTGTCTTCTTGTCAATCTGGATACAAAAAACTGTTTTCACCCAATGAGGTCTATGATGTAGGGATCTAATTTTTTTCCAAACGATTAGTCATACCACAGATCATACTGTAATCATCAAACAACTAACTATAATGTCATCATAAAGGGAATAAAACTAGTGACAAATATCCTAAACTTCCATAGTCCTTTTCACCTCTCATACTAGATTAAATAACTCAGTTGAGAATTACTAATAATTAGTATTTACACAGCTTTACTTACTACCACATGACAAAGCAGGGCAAAATAATTATCATCATATTAACAAAGGAAGATGCTGAACCAGTTAGGCTAGTTGTCTAAGGTCACACTAAAGCAGGAATTTGCCAGAATTAAACACAAGTTCTTGTAGCCCAATTCCTATATGCTTCATCACTCAAAGAGAACTATCTGTAAGAATTATGACAACTCAGCAAGAAACCTAGAATATACTAGGTCAGAGAATCCTATTATTGAAATGATATTGAAGATCATCTATATCAACATCCTAACCTTACAAATAAGGGAACTGAGGCCCCAAAAGATGATGTGACTTAATTGTTCAAAGTCACACTCCTAGACACAGTAAAGCATCTAGAATTTACCACTCTATAATCCAAATTTATCAATCTTCAATTACTAGAGTATAATAGCTATCCTTAACTGCCATTTCAAATTTTTGAGTTTATAAAGAAGCCTCAATATTTTCATTGATACTTACTAACAATTCATTCACTTAGTTAACAATCAATCATCAAATAATTATCCAGTATTTACTATATGCTAGGTCCTGTACTTGGTGCTAAATGAGTATTTACTATGTGACAGGCACTGTATTACTTGCATTTTCACATTTAATCCTCATAATATTAAGCACAAAGTATGTACAAAATTATTGTCTCTATTATAAGGATTAAAATTTAGGAAGATTAAATAATCTGCTCATGGTCTTCAGTGAGGAAATGCCTTCAAAAAAAAAGTAAATGATGCTTTTCTGCCGTAGCAGCCATGGCTCTGAGGCACCCTGTGGCTGTGGGCCCCAACAAGGGCCGCACGGTGATGAAGAACGTGAGCAAGCGGAGGCCTAGCCACCAGTGCAGGCACCTCACCAAGCACACCAATTTAGTTCAGAAGATTCGGGAGGCATGTGCTTTGCTCTTTATGAGTGGTGCCCCCATAGGAAGAGGTAAGCAGTGTTCTGACTGATGCAAGGAAAGTGGCTTCTAAGACCTGAGCCCCTGAGGGGTATTATGTTCAGTACACATGGTGTGGGGGGTCACAGGGAAAACAGTGTAGCACAGAGAAGACAGTGAATCTGTGGCATCTTACTACACTAATGGACAGTGGCTGCACTGGGGTATGGGTGGGGACTTGATAATATATGCGTAAATGTAGTAACCATATTGTTTTTTCATGTGAAACCTTCACAACAGTGTATATCAATAATACCTTAAAAGAAAAAAACTGAGCCGCCTCCCCACTCTGTGCTTCATGAAACCTTTACAGAAAAAAAAAAGTAAATGGTATAATCATATTTACAAGCTTATTCTATCAAAACTTTCATTTTTGTTTTAAATATTATAACTCTGGATATAACTCCATTTGAAAAAAGGACCTATTTTCAAAAAATGTTTGGAAAACCACAGATCCCTATATAATAATGAACACTTACTATATAGTAAGTGCAGAACTTGTTATCAGATTAGAGGCTGGTGTCCTTTCTAGGGCTTTAAATATCTTTTTCTTAACACTTTCCAAGACCCCAGAACAGACAGCATTTGCAGCAATTTAACTGAAGGCCAACTGCTAAGAAAGTAACCATTCAAATAAATAGAAGACAAGGAGAAGGGGCTCTAGTATCATGAGTTTTGGCCTGAAGAATATTAAATGAGGTCCAAAGTAGAAGAATGCATGAGTTCTTGTACTACTCACAGAATAGTACTACAATACCAGTTACCTACTTTCAAAGCACAAAATCTCTATGGTATAAAATCAAATTAATTAAAAGTTTCATTTACTGTCTTCCCAGCAGGAATTCCTTTATCTTTGATTGCTAGATAAATTTCACAAAGCCCATAGCAAGAAAACCTAGGTGCTAAGCAGCACTATTACTATGGAGATTTAAAACAAGCTTTGTAAGTAAGCAAATAAATGTCTAATGATATTCTTAAAAGGAGCAACCACCCTAGGTCCAACCTCTAAGGAGAGAGACCCTTGAAACAAGTGGAGCATAAAAAAATTTTTTTAGAAGAATATTAATTTTAAGTGATTTACTGCTTTGGGAAATACATGTATAAGAAAACCAAATCAAGCACCCATTAAAAAAAATCTACCTTTTTCCATTATACAGGGTGTCTTTATTCTACATATAAGTCTCTGATACCACCAAAGTAAGAGAAATGGTACCCTGATCAGTAATTAATCATAGCAGAATTAGCCACATGCAGTATTTCTAATGTAAATGGTTACCTGAGAAGTCTGTTAGAAGTCTTGCTAGGACATGTTTGTTAACCAGTTCAGTCTTGCTAAGGCTGGAAATAATATCTACTCTAGTACTTTCTTTGGTAACAGTGGGCTTCTTGCAAATCCCCAGACTAGATCCAGTCTTGACATCTGTGTGTTCTAGGACATCATATGATCTCTGTGGCCAAGAAGGTTCTGGAGCAAATGTTAAAGTCAGCTTCAGTGTTTCTTCAGATGGAGATTCTACTTTATCCTGTGCAGAAGCTGACTTCTCAATCTTCCTTTCACTCAATTCTTTAAGGGCCTTGATTGTGAGCTGTTCCTGTTCTAAGTCAAGAGATGCTACTGGAGTACCTTGAATAGGGAAAACATCCAGGCGCTCACTTCCATTTGTTTCCTTGTTTTGTTCAGTATATTTGCTTTTTATGTCTTTAATTTTAGAACCACCTGACTCACTTTCATGTAAGACTTCTACAGAAAACGCTTTAAAGTCTTTAGTCTTCTCTGACATTGCTTCAAAGGCACTCCCTTCACCTTTATCTATTATTGCTTTCTCTCTGGTTTCTATAAAGGTTGCTATCAGACCCTCTGGGGAACAATCATCTGTATCTTCAACATTTTTTTCATGTGATGACTCTAAATAGGTAGGGGTTGTCATATTTAGTGAAATTTCTGTATCATTAAAAATATTTGGAGATGCTGCTGAAGGAAGTTTTGGGTTCTCAGTTGTAGCAGGCTTTTTAGGAGCGACTTCACTCATACTATCTGACTGCTTCCCATCTTCTGACATGACATTCCTGTCAGGGACTTGTGAACACGCTACCTCACCAGCTGGACTCCTTTCAAGGATATCAGGCTGAACTTGTGGCTCAGAGTCACTGACCGACCCTTCCAAGTTTTCAGATGTTTTGTTTTCCCTATTACAATTGAGAGTATCTTTGACTTCTCTTTCATCTCTTTTTACAGCAGCACTTGGAATGAAAACATGCTTTTCAGCCTGAATTTTGTTACTTTCAAATGAAATATCTGCTGTGATATCCTCAATTACTGTGTCATCAGACTCACTAGAACTATCAGCCTCTGTCACTTCTCCCAACACAGAGCTCTGCCAGTTCACTTCACCTTTCAGGTGACCATCAGGTAAAACCACTTTCACTGCAGCCACTCCAGAACCCCAAGAGGCACATTTCTCAAACAGAGATCCAGGTAACTCTGAAATTGCATCATCCTGTTTCTGCCCATTACCTTGCACACCTTTGACACTGACTTCCTTTTTGGAATCAAGACAGTTTGGTACAGGTTTTTCAATGACAACATTTGCTTGTGGGAGAGATGCTTCTGCCCAATCACCTGTTGATTTAATGATGGGAATGCTTCCATTAGTAGAACATACCAGAATTTTCTGATGAGTGTTAGTTTTAAGGTTCACACCTGAAATTCCTGATTTACATTCACTCATATCAAGTCCTGTAGTTTTTGTGATGTAGTTAGATTTACTTCTCTGCTGTTTCACTTGGGGAACCAAATCCCAAGTCAGTATTTCATTAGTAAAGTTATGCATATCATTCACACATCTAGACACCTCTTCCAGTGCTGCAGTTGTATGTGAAAACTGTCTAGTGAGCAATGCAGAGTTTGGGAAACGTCCAGCCTCTTTATTTCTCAGTGGAAATAGTTTGTCATTAGACTCTGAAATGTCTACAGCTGATTCTCCATCATTGTGCACTGCCCAGCTATCAAAGTCATTTGTGCTCTCCTTATACATATCTTTAAATTCTTTGTCAAATGCTGCTTTGTCAGTAATTCCTTCAGATGGTAAGTCAGGGGATTCTTTTTCAATAACGCCACCTCCTGGAACTTCAGACGGGGACATGGAACACGTACAAATGCCTTCTGCCTTAGACGGCTGAGGGTGTGGTTTCTGGGCTGTTAGCAAAGTGAACTTGTCATCAGCACCTGAGCCACTTTTACTATTCCCACTTGGTACCTCGTTTGGGTTCTTGGACTCTTCATCTTTACTTATTTGCTGTTCCATTTGATCAACTTCCTCTGACAGAAAAGCAGGATGATCTGGGAAACTGGCTGGAATGGAGGGACGGTTACAGTGAACAACTTCTGTAACAGAAACTGAGGGGGAGTCCACTACATCTTTATTGGTTCCCTCAGGCTTTTCCATCTCTTTCACATCTAGAGAAGCCAAGCAGTCTTCTTCTTTGGCTAAAATAGGTTGACTGCCTAATACTCTGCTTTTTTCTCCATGTAGTATTGTAAGGTCAGTGTTATGTATTTCAGAAGATGGAAAAAAGGAAGAAGTCATAATTTCTGAGCGTGGCCCATCAGAGCAAAGAGAGCTCAATCCCTCTATGGTCAGAATTTGAAAGAAAAAAATTGTTTACCAGGTGCAATTACACATTAACTAGTCAGGTCAAGCAGCATGCTTTTTATTTTTAAAACTACATATATATACACACACAGCATGTATATACACACATGAGTAGTAACAAAACAATGGTCAACAGTTACTCTATAAGACATGCATAAAATTGTGAAAAGCCATATGGTGAAAAGCTATATCATGCTACAAACTGCAAATAACAAAAAATTTTCATGACAAATACTTTCAGTCTACTTTTTCCATTGTAAAGGTAAAGCATAAAGGGGTGCAACAAGATTGGGGAATCTGGGGAAGGTTTTTATCGTGTTTTGGCAGAACTATTAACAGAAATAACATAATCCATACAAAACAAACAACTTGATATTATGAACTACTAACATGTTCTCTCATCTGTAAGCTGAACAATTCAGAGCACACCACTTTTATAAATCCACTGTTACAGTCTGGCAATCTGAGAAGGAAAAAAAGAAGTGTCTAGAATTCTTTTTGATTTTCAGGAGATACAGCAGACCCCTTGTGGGCCTAAAAATCAGACTAGAATTATTATATTCTATCCGCAGGGTAGATCAGTCCCAGGTATAGATGGGCCTCAAAATTTTAATCTAAAGGGTACTGAAAAGGTGGTCTGCTCCAAAATTCCTCACACTAAACCAAAACTGAACTGTGCAAATTGGTTTCTTTAAGAACAGTTAACTCCAGAAATCCTTTAAAGACACAAAGTATCCTTCCAGAAGTATAATACATTAATTCTTGTTATTTATTAATAGCAACTAGCCACTGATTTATGACATTGTTTTCCAACTTTCCAATTCAGTAAGTTTTTACTGGGGTAGAAGAACAAAACAATAGTCCCAAAGGCAGGCGCTGTCTTTCTTGCACATTATTGTGCCTCTGGAGCTGGAATAAAGTATGTCTTAAATAAACAGTTCCAAATGAATGAATCAAAGATTCAGCTTGGCCAGATGAGACCTAAGTAAGCTCAGGACAGCAACGCCTTGAGCATGAACGAGTCATTGGGAAGATGTGAAAGAGAAAAAGCTTTGGGATTACTTTTATTCAGATTATGTACTTTTTCATGTAAGAAGCTCAGTAAGAGACAAAAGTAAAATTATGACTTTTTCAAAATCATTTTATAAAGATGAAAGGACTAAGAATTAAATATCTTACTGTAATAGATAAAATTCCACTATGATAAAAATGTTTCCAAATGCTAAATTCCTCTATGTCAACATATCATTGCAATCTGATGTAATACGATTTAACCTTTAGAACAGTATAATTGTAATCTTGGTATTGAGAAAAAAGACTTTGTAAATTGAGGAAAAATACTTAAAGTTTGGTGGTACGAAACTGTACTAATGGGTCAGAAAATATCTGAAGCTGTAATTTATATTTAGTTCCAATACAGCAAACACGGTTTGCATCTATCATTATTTGGTAAAGATACGCAACAAGCCTGGACTAAGGATATAATACAAATGAAGCTCAGCTGAGCTTCATTTGTATTATATCATTTAGGTTTAAAAGATTCAAAAACCTAAACTTTAGGTTTAAAAGGTTCAAAACCTTAAACTTTAGATAACTACAGGCTCCATTTAAAATCAGAAATATTCCAATATGAGCTATGTCTTGTAACTGAATGTACTAGTTACTGTTTGTATGAGGAAACATTCGATGAACCAAATCTGGATTAAGGAAAACTGGGAACCACCCACTTCAAACAAGAATGGAATTTTGAGGTGAGCAAAACTGACTCCATCTCACAGGGAATGCCTATAGAGACTGAGATTTCAGATGATTCAAACTTGTCATCTTAAAGACAAGAGTGAACAAAATGAGTTAGTAATCATTCAATAAATATTTACTGAGTGCTTATCATGTGCCAGATATTGTTTTAGAAACTAGGTTAAAAGCAGTGAACAGAAAAAATCTTTTACTTTGTGGAGCTTACTATGCAGAGGGGGAGACTGAGAACAAGAAAAATCAGTAAGTAAAATGATGATGTGGTAGTGGACTTGATAAAATGAAAAAGAAAACAACCTACAATTAAAGAATGCACACATTACTGGAAAAAAGAAAAGCATGAATGCTTTGTTAGGACAAACTTGTCAGTTTTCCAAGACTTGTTTCTCTATCTTCCTTGAACTGTTAATACTCCAAAAGTTTGGAATTAGATATATAATAATCTGAGGTAAAACTAAAGATTAGTTTAGAAATCTCAGAACACCAAAAAATCCTGTACTAAATCCTGTAACTGCCTGACAGACTTCAAACATTTTACTAATGTGGCATGACTATTATATATACTAAAATAACCTTAATCATCCTCCTAATAATAATTCTGTGGCTTAATATTTGGGGTGGACAGTGTTTTCTGCTCGGGGGGCAAGCTCGGGGGGCAGAGTACCACACTGCATTCATTTCTCAGTTTGTGAGATGCAGGTGCTAGCGCTCATGATTGTCAAATCAAGCTTTCCCACACATAGCAAAGTAAGTTAGCATCCTTATCTGTGCTTTAATTTTAATTAACTGTTTAGAATTTCAGCAAATGAAAAGTTTCTTTGGCTAGTCGAAACCCTAACAAACTTGGACAGAGCTGACGTGTATCAAGACAATGGAAAAAATTGGGCTGGAAGTAAAGAGTTTATAAAGGAATGAAAACATTACATAGATAAAAAATCAGAATCTAGTAAGTCTTTCAGGATAGCTCCCATAAGCAAGGACTCTTCCAATTAATGAATATGGCACTTAATAGTGACTGGTGTTGTCCAACTCTGCAGCTGGCAAAATGGCAGAAAACTCCAGCGAGTTTGAAGGTTGTTAGTTTTTAAAGTACTATATACCATAAAACCGCCTGATGGAACAACTCTGGATTATTTTACATCTGAGAAAATATCCACTACCTTCCTTTTTTCAAAAGATTCAGTCCTCCACATGCACAAAAGACTTCCAACATTACTCAAAACAGATATCTGCCAAAACATCTCCTCATTATGAATATTTTCTGGATTAGTTATTCACCATAATGGGATTTAGTGTGCATCATCTAATAGATTTGTTAAAAAGGATATCAATATATGGTTAGAGGTGAAAAATGTCATAACCCATAATCATTGTGAGAATGTTCCCAAATTTATCCAGTACTGAGCTCCTTTTTTACCTTGTCTTCCTAAATTCCAAATATTTAGAAATCTCCATTTAAGTATACTATCTGAAATAAGACTAGGAAATTAAGTTGGCAGTCATATTCTAAATTTCTAGATCACTTACAAACCAAAGTCCCTACTAAAAGATACAAAATACTTTCATTACACCTATTAATTGTGTGGGCTTGACAAATTGCTTAATCTCATCTAAAAAATAGGGATACTAAAGCAACAAACCTGCTAAGTGTTGTGAGGATTAAGCAAGTTAATGCATGTGAAGTGCTTAGAACAGCACCTGGCACTTAGTAAATCCTCAATAAATGTCCCTAAACACCACATTCTCATTATAAACAAATAAGCAAAAACCTCTCCTGACAAAGGGACTTAAGACGTACCTCTTTTTGTTAAGGGAGGGGGAAAAAGGCATATTGTCAAATTATAACCACTTTCACCTAGTAGTTAATACAGGAAATTCTTATTCAGAGTTTTAGATCCATTCCCTCCTACCATTCACAAATAAAAGGAAGTAATTTAAAGAGCTTTTATCTATTTCAAAGTGTTGGGTGACTTCTGAATCAGCTATTACAAACAAAACGCCTGTGACATTCCAAAAATTGTGCTAGGTTCTAGGTGGATAAAGATATTTACAACAGTCCAATATATTAAAAATTCTAAGCCAAAGCTGAAAGAGAAAATATGCTTTTCCCGAACAAAATGTTTCAGCAAATGATCTTTATCATCAAGGTCAATCTACAACCAGCTGAAAAACTTAACATAGCACAGAAACAGCCTGTAGCACCATCTTTTACAGACCCTTTCAAGCTTCAGAGCAACCACTAATACTTTATCTCTGACTTACTGACTCAGAATTTCCAAAGGAGGATGAAGCATGGAAAATTACAAGCTGCCCAGGTAATGAACCTGGTTGGAGAACCACAGCTTTACTGCACTGTACTAAACTTAGAAGGGTGGAAAAATCAAGCTGTAATCCAGAACTCTAGTGCTGTAAAAATCCCACAGGAGATAAGACTGATGCTTTTCACTCTCACTCCTTGCCATAGATTACCTTTGTCCAGGAGCACAACTTATAGGTTATCAGGGGTGGTTCTTTTCTGCCTGCTTTAAATACTTGTGTATACTAATTTTAAAGTACAGTAAGTCAGAAAAAAAAGTACAGTAACTCAAAATTTTGACTGAAATAAGGCAAAAGTTCCATTTGACTAGGGAATCTAGTGTGGGAATTGAGGAAGAATTTTCCCTTTTCTGTGCACAGAACAAGGTGGGGAGTTAAAAAATGACACAATGACAAAACAACTTCTAAGTGAATACTGTGTAATCAAGGTTAATACATCTGAATTGAAAAAACCCTTCATATACTGTTTTTCCTTCAAAACATCTTCTGTTTACTTTGCTTATTCCCCAAACTGTCTTTCTGAAAAAGATTTGTTAGTTTATTCAAGTGTTTTCAACTTACTTACTGAAAACATGTGATCTAGAAACAAGCAATAATGAATGTTATATTCTGTATCGTTCTTCCTAAAGAGAATAGCTTAGAATTATGTTACAGATACGGTTTGATTACTTCCCCCCTCTCACTTAGGAAATTCTCTGCTTTTAATTAAAAGGATACCTGTAACATGGAAAAACCATACACATCAGTGAAGAAAAGGTGCCAGCCTGTAGTAGCCACTGTTACTTTGTCCACATACATACTATGCACACTCATACAATGCAGGCTTGAAATATTCAGGTATAGGTTTTCCTACACTTGAATTTTCTCATATTCACAAAACAGGAAGACAAATTATCGTGCAAAACAGTATCAGCAACTTTCAGCCACAGCATCAAAATAGGAAGTTAGCCAGCAGACACTTTGCAGCCAGATCCTAAATGAAAAGTCTCTTTTGTACAAAGAAAAATGTTTTGCTTTTGTTAAAAAAAAAGGCTGTAACTGGCAAACCTTTTTTTTCAATGCTTGCCCCAAAGTTCAGTGCTTAACTTCCTATTCCCGATGCGCACTCTATTACTCAAATGAATGCAAATGTTCATTACTGAGAATGTGCTTCCAATTCTACATGATGGATGGATCCATTCTTTACAATCCTATTTTCACCTACTTTTCTTCCAATATTTTCTAGTCTGCCTTCATTCTTATCAAAGATTTCAAAAGCAGAAACCAAATTTTGGTTTGATTATGAGTCTGATGGAGGGAACATATCTCCTAGATGACACTAAATTATATCACTAATAGTGATTATGTTTAAAATAATAATTTTTGCCTCTTCTCTCGTGATTTTAACATTAGCATTAAAAATGTCTAAGTCCTAAAATACAACTAATATACTTTATCATCTTTATTGTAGGCAGTGGTTATGAACATGGACTTTGGCATCCTAGGTCTGGGGCTCATTGTGGGACCCTGAGCAAGTTATTTTACCATTTTAAACGCTAGTTTCCTCAACTGGTAAAAGAGCTAGTACCTTTCCTCCATAAAATTGGCTGTGAGGATTAAATGGGATGATACACATAAAGTATTGAGCAAAGTAAAAGCTCAATAAAAATTAGCCACATATTGCATCTATAATACCTCTGTTAATATCTTTACAGTACAGGGAAAGTCATTAAAATACATTCCTCTGTTTCCAAACACTCAGGGATTAGGCTGAAATTTAATTCTGCTTGATGAGAAGAAAGGAATCAAAAAGGAAAAGATTTCACAGGAACTACTCAGGAGCACAATTTATTTTAAGAAGAAGTGATTATTCCATTGACATTGTCATCACAAATGTATTCAATAGATGTCAAAAAGCTTAAGTTGCTAGCTTAAGGAGCTGCATTATTTCAAGGTAGTACAATCTAGTAAGTACCACAAAATATCCTTTTGAAAAATTTCACTGTCTTTTCTTTACTCAGTCCAAATTAATGGCAGTTTTGGTACATGCTTCTCCTTGAAGCCCAGTAATAACTATGTATTTCAGGATTAAAAATGTCATTCTTAAATATGAAAACGTCCAACTTAATTATCCCTACATATTGCTTAATACGGCTTAGATATATAAAAGGCACACTTCTCCAAGGCTAAATGTAAATGGCTAAGGGATTTGGACGCCCGAGACAGATTTGTTAATTGGGTTAATGCCAGTGATAGACTCAGGTGCCTGTTGGTGGCAGCAGTCACTCTGAAAGGCCTGTGTTGGGCTGGACTGGTCCCAGCTATTCTCCCCAGGGGTTTTAATGCAGTTAACCAAGTGTACCAACATCCTCTTCCCTTGTTTTTATTAAGGCAGACTAGAAGCTACCAGTCTTGGCTACCCTAGAATACACCTAATTACTTGCCAAGGTGATCCCTCAAACAAAAGGCTGATCTTTGTCAATGAAGTAGAGCACCACCAATTGGGTTACTTTTCCATTATGTGTTTTTTGGCAGGAGAAGATGCTAGTAATGGAGGCTAGATTGGAACATGTCTTTACAATATCCTTTTAACAATGACACTATGCTGAATTTGCACTGGTCAAAATAACTCTGTAACAGGAAGAAGGACAAACCTATTTTCTTTTATAAACTCTCACACTCATGGTGAAACTGAGTCCTATTTAAATGTTCGTTTTTAATTAGAAAAATCCTTCTTATTTACCTTCATTCTACTTGAGTATATGTGTAATTTTTCCTAACAGGGATTAAAATAATTTTTTTAGGCTATGATATTTACCTTTGCAACATTCCATACATTATGTATGTTGTACTTGGATTGCACTGGTACACTATTTAGGATATTAATTACTCCCTTTTGTAAGTTATAACAATGAAGAATGTATTTTAAAAGATCTGAAATATTCACAATAGAAAATAATTGTTATATTTATACTATTATGTTATTACTACTTTATCTTCCAGAGTAGAATAAATGTTAATACCAATTTGCCTACATTATTAAATTCCTCATTAGGAAAAAAATCCTTAAAAATGTCAATCTGGTTTGATTCCAAATGCCAAGAATCACTTTGTAAATGTGAGTTATTTTCTAACATTCACAAAATATCTATCTTTTGATGTAAATAAGTTCATTTCAAAGGTCATGATTTGACCCACAAGATACCCAAATTCACAGGAGGCACATTATTAAAGGGTTGGAGGGTGGGAATCTAGTGTTATTAGTCTGAAGTAAAAGCAATATATTTTCTATCACTTAAAAGCAACAGATTATCATGTTTCCTATTAGATTAAACCCAGCAAAAATTTTGCTATGTTCACTTTATCTCACTGTGTTTTTACTCTTATTAAAGTCAAGGCCTTCCTAACAAACCAGCATCCAGACTTTGCACCTAGAGAATTCCACCTGGGACAACAAACTGCACAGGGCTTCTTAGACCTATTTAGCGCGTTTAATTACTTTTAAAATAAGGGCTTTCCATTGACCTATATTTGAGGTGAGTACAACAGCACAAATGAAACAGCACTTTATCATTAGTGCAAATCAATGAAGCATACAGCATTCTCTCTTCAGATTCTTGACAGTGCTACCTCCACAAACCTATAGCTATCACACTCTATTCTCTTCCTTACTGGTTGACAGATTAAAAAAACAAAAACAAAAAACAAAGCCACAGCTCAAACTCTAGGAAAACAAGCCTTGCTTGCCAAAAAATCAACTGACTTGTGCAATGTTCCTAGGCAATTTGGAACCAGCCTAACTCTTGGAACAAATCTGAGATAAATTCACACTAAAGTTCACACTAAAGTACTCTAGTTAGGTTGGTATATTAGTAGTGTAGTGGAAGCACACTTTTATACTACTTTTCCAAATCTACCACCTCTCCAAACAAGTTACATAGCCACAAATCAGTAAGTTAAATGTATCCTTAGGGCAGGTTGTTTTATATGCTCCAAATTCGGTGTGTTTTTAATTTTTAAGAAGAACTCAAAACAACCCCTACAGCTTGTGCTATGTTAAAGGGTCTACTGGGTTTTGTTCTATTAATCTTTAAGGGAAATCCACTGGAAACTGCTAAATAAGAAGGACTGGTTTGTGTTTTGTTTTTAAGGGCTTTGGAGGCAACAGAAAACTTGTGCCTCACATCCCCAGTTACAGCCTCTTTCTCAACATTTTTCTTTTATTAATGTACAAAAAAAAAAAAAGACTTGCCTTGTGAGGTCGAAAATAGAGATACAGGCTGAGAGGAAGAGGAAGAAACAAAGGAATCTGAAAGAAAATATACAGCATGAAAATGTGACAACCTCACACAGGAATTTTAACTTTCCCTTTATTTTTTTGGCCAAGCATCATAACCTCATTGGGTTTAAATAAGAGGGGAAAACCTAAATCTTCATTTCCAATTACTGTTTTCACTCACCTGGCAGCAAAACCTTATTTCATTTTTAAGATGCACTTCTGAAAGTTGACCAATTCAGTTTTTTTGGTCAAATATTCTCACCTTCAAAAGAAGAAAAGAGGAACCCCTAGCATTTTTAAACACGTATAACCTCAAGAAAGATGGTGCTCCCCTGAAAATTTATGTGGGTAAGGAAAAACAGGTATCTGAGTGCTAATTGTTACTTGCTTTTAGCCATTTTCAACCTGCATTCTGAGTTAGTTACTATTATGAACATTTCAACATACATAGTTGGCAAATAGGCAAAGCTGACTCTGCATTAAAAAAAAAAAATCACAATTAATCCACTGGGAAAACAGGACTATGTAAGAAATCTTCCATCTAAAATTATACTCCTCTAAATTTGGCAACATATATTAAAATTTTAAAGGCATATATACTTCCCCATCAGCCCCTGCACATATGCATTAACTTGGCAGTTATACTTCTGAGAATTTCACTTACAGATATATTTGCATACATGTACAAAGACATGTAATTGAGGACATTCATGAGCACTGGTTAAAAATACTAGGAATAATCTAAATGACCATCAAGAGAGCACTAGTTAGTTACGTGCAGACAAAGGAAAACTTGCTGCTATGAAAAAGAGTAAGGTAAAGCTATATATGGCACATTAAATTGAAAAAGCCAAGCGCAGAAGTGTATACACTGTGCACCCATTTGTTCACTGGGCAGCAAAAGGGACTGAGCTCTGGGGTGGGAAGGAGACTGGCTTTACTACAACCTTTCACCCTTAAAAAAAAATTTAAAAAACCCAATAATATAAATTACCTTTTCAGTAAAAATGGAAAAAATTTAATAGCACGTGAAAAACAAAATCCTCCAAAAATGCCCTAAATATATGGTCCTTACTTACTAATTCCTCTTTTACATGCAATTATATAAATGTTTCCACATTTATTTTAGAAATATATTCAAATTGTGGAGATTACATTCAAGGACTGGGCCATAGCTGTTATTGTTAAGTACTAATTTTAGAAAACTACTGAGTTAACAAATATGGAGCACATAAACACCAAGGCAGAATGTAGTGGACAACAGGCAGTAATTCAGTAACTCAAGACCAGAATTAAAAAATTCACTGCTTTTTAATCATTTTAAAAGGAGGCATCACATTTACTCCTATATGTGAAAAACAGTTCTCTTTTTCCTTTTTTAAGTAAGCATTTCTATTTCCCTAAAGTTTCCTGCTGATTCAGTCCTACATGCATTTACCTTCAACATTAAATCTCTGCCAACTTCTGAGTTTAAATAAAACTCAAAAACGAAACGCTAAGTAAGCTCAATGCCAAAAAAAAACACAACACATCCTATGAATTTGCCTTTTCACCTCCACCTACCACTCCTGCCTAATGGAAAATTTCAACATACAAATGTTTATGCATACCATCTATTCTGATATAGAACACAGATAACCAGTAACAGTTTGCAACAATATACACAAGGTCTAACTTACAAAACCACCTTGTATTCATATTCCATATTTATGCTACAGAGAACTGAACCCAGGAATGGGGATCTTAATTCTCAAAGGCTATTAACTCAAATAACTCAAACATGTTTCGGTAGCTAGGTCCAGGCACCATATTAGCACTGGTAATACAGAGATGAAGTTTAGAAGTTTTGCTCATAAGTAACTGAAAGAAATACAAGCGGAAACTGTATGTATGAGCTGTGGGAATGTAGGAGAGACAGTCAATAGAGTAAACTGCAGAAGACACAGTGAACTTGGTTTTAAAGGATTGTGAACAAGGTAGAGGAAGGCATTCCGGAGAGAAGGAACAACTGGCCAGATTACAGATGCCTTTAATATGTAATTAAATCTGGATTATACCCTATGTGCAATGAAGAGTCACTGAAAAGTTTCAGGTAAGGGACTGACAGTACCACGTTTGTTTTAAGAACTCTAGCAGCAGGGCAGAGCGCAGACTTAATCCAAAAGTTACTGCACAATTTTAGCAAGACATGAGGGCTTGAACTAAGGCAGCAAGGATGGGAATGAGGGAGATTTGACAAGACAATGGACAGGACTTGGAATCATTTAGATGCTGGAATTAACGTCTGGGGAGTTAACACTTGTGTGAGAATTGACAACACTGGGCTGAATGAATGTGCCCAGGGAGAATGAGAGAGATTTTACAGTGGAATCGTGAGATGAACCAATATTTAAAGAGGAACAAGAAAGAACCTCGAAGGAGACAGAAAGGAGTCAATATAGAGGGAAAACTGTGTCACTTGGAGAACTTTAGAGAATGATTGTTTAACAAAGTCAAAAGTCAATGAGTAATTGAGACTTTAAAATGGGTCACTGAAATTAAGTAATCAAATAACTTACCGTTATTGGCTCTATAGTTAGAGTGGTGATGGTGACAAAGGACAGACACTTAAGACTGAGGCGTGAATGGACCTTTAAAGAGCACTGATACCATGTACGGGAAGAGTGGATGTTACAGGGAAGGAGTAGAAACTGCGTAGCCGTTAGGGGGAGAGGTAAAACTAGAGGGAAAGATTTTTTAGAATGGAAATGACTTACTCATATTTGGGAAATGAAGGAAGGAGCAAGTAGAAGAAAGTCTGACGACACATAAAAAAACAAGTATTTGCTTAATAACATGGATAACTGAACCACTGTTTTGTACATGTGAAACCAACATTAAGATTGTGTATCAACAATATGTCAAAAAAAGAAAAATCTAAAGGAAAAAAAGGATTTGCAGGAACAAAGCCCAGGAAGTTACTTGAGATAAGGGATATAAAAGCCTGAGTGGACCTGCTGAAAAATCTAGTTCCAATAAATAGCCAGTCAGCTGTGCAACTGTAAGATTGTTCATCAGAAATAGTTGGGAGTTTTTAGGAAACTTAATTAAGGTCTGTTAGGGACCGACTAAATAAGTTTTGGTATATCCAGACCATGGTATACTATTCATTAAAAATTGTGGTGTAGATAAGAATTTATTGACACTAAAAGATATTCCTGATACACTGAATAAAAAACATTACAAAAGTAATTGAAATAATGTGACTCCATTTTGGTAAAAAACACAAATTCAAATTAATTATAACTAAAGAGATAATATTTAGTTATAGAGAGGGATTATGAGAATTAAATATATTTTTGCTTCTCTGTGTTTGAGATTTAGAAAACTATGAACATGTATTATTTCACAACAGAGCCTTTTTTAAAATTACAAAATGAAAGGATATATATGAAAATGTTAACTGGGTGGTCACTTATTAATTTTCTTTATATTTTTGGTTTCCGAATATTTCTATTATGAACATACATTTTTATTGTAACTCATAAAACATACCTATTTCCCCCATCTACATGGAATGGGTTAACTACCTTAGATGGGGAAAAGGATACCTAAAATGGGATCTCAAGCAGCTCTTTCAATAAAACTGTTTAGTGAATAATCTTATTAGTCTTCACACTACTGGATTTTTAATCCTTGTAATATTTTAAGCTGCAACAAACTGCCAAACCCACAAAGAAATATTCTGCCCCTTTGAAAACAGGGCTTCCATAACATAACTGTCCATCAACAGATGAATGGATAAAGAAGACATGGTACATATACACAATGGAATCTTATTCAGCCATAAAAAGGAAATCTTCCCATTTGCAATAACATGTATGGATCTAGAGGGTATTATGCTCAATGAAATAAACCGCGGGGGGGGGGGGAATACCAAATGATCTCACTTATTTATGGGGTATAAAAAAAGCAAAACAGAAGGAACAAAATAGCAGTAGACTCTTAGACCCCAAGAAGGGACTAGTGTTACCAAGGGGAGAGGACAGGGAGGTTTGGGGGAAGTGGGAAGGGGACAAAGGGGCACAACAATTCATAACCACAATATAAGTTGATCATGGGGATCAGTGATTCTGTAACATCTTACTACGTTGGTAGACAGTGACTGCACTAGAGGGCGTGAGGATTTAGTAATATGAGTAACTGTTGAACCACTGTGTTGTGTATCAGTGATACTCTAATTTAAAAAAAGAAGGGGGAGGTACTTCCATTTACTTACTGGGTCCTGAATATTTGTGATAGACACTGGGCTAAATATATATACACACACACACATGCATTAAATCAAATCCTTACTAACTTCATTCATGATAAAAAACCTGAAGTTTCTAGAGGTCAGAATCAAGATATAAATCCAAACTTTTTCTGAAAGTCTGCGCCTTTCTTTCTTTTTCTACCAGTCAGGTCACTTGTCCTTACATTGCTTGTCTGAAATGTATGTGCCACTTACTTGAGAATTTGTTAGTTAAGGGTATATTTTAAAATTCCATTATACCAGTAATATAAGACCCTATCTTTTATACCTTCTCTCCAGCAGCATACTGAGTGGGTGAGAAGTACAAAAATTGAGCCAAAATAGCAAAAAGGCACACTAGCGCAGGTTTTCAAATTTGGGTCAAGCCTGTGCTAGATGTGTTATTAGGGGGAGAGGAAGAGAGAAGCTTCGGATTGGACAAGAGATTCAAGTTTTGATTTACACCCAGAGAAAATACAGCAAATAAATATAATTGTATTAATTTTCTAACCCCCAGTAAAAGTACCAATTCAATGAAATCTTCATTTTGGTGATGACTCTCCTTAACACCAGCAGAATACAGGCTGTATTTTTAGAGAAGCAAGCTACTTTCTGGAAAAACTTTGTAGAATGACTTATTTAACCCCACCCTTTTCTTCTGTATTAGTTTCTATAAACCACTAAAGCATCTTCCAATAATAAGGAAAAATAAAGTGTTTGAACTTTTATCTAAAATTAACATAATGAAAATTAGAAACTCATCAGCTCTTTTAAACATCTATTCTAACATTAATATTTTAATATTAGGACATGATTTTTTATCATTTATAGCTTTCCTTTTTGCTTTATAACTAAGGCAATTAAAAAGCTGGCAGTCCTTCCACTATTTCTCATGACCTCAATTCTTGAGGGCAACCTTTATCATACCATTAGAAGCTGCTAAAATGAGGCAATTAATGTCCCCTCCCCCATCAGAGCTCCAGGGACAGGCAGATTAACACCCCCACACACACCCTCCCCAGATTTTATTCCATTTATTTATTTTTCTTATCTTTTTGGGTTGGTTAGCACCTCCATTGCATTACTGAATTAATGCATTGCATTAGTGAAAGTGGACCTCCTTGCTTCTCCCAAAGCAATTTCTATTTCATGATTAAGGCTTTTTTTGTTTTTAACTTTATTTTAGTATAATTTTAGACCTACAGGAAAGGTGCAAAGATAGTACAGAGTATTACTTTATATCCAGCACTCAAGTTTCTTTCATTGCCATGTTATATTAGAATGATGGTACATTTGTCACAACAAACTAATATTGATAAATTACTAATTACTAAACCCCATCCATACTTCATCTAGATTTTATTAATTTTTCCCTGAGGCCCTTTTTTGTTCCAAGATCCCATCCAGGATACCACATCACATTTTGTCATGTCTCCTTTTGCCTCTTTTAAACTTTGACAATTTCTCAGACTTTCCTTGCTTTTGATGATTCTGACAGTTTTGAGGAGTATTGGTCAGATTTTACAGAGTGTCTCTCAATTTGAGTTTGTCTCATGTTTTCCTCATGTTCAGACTGGAGTTGTGGGTTTTGGGAAGATTACTACATATCCTGTCATGGGAACATACTATCAATATGGCCTGTCACTGATGGTGTTAACATTGGTCCCCTGGCTGACGCAGAGTGGGCCAGGTTTCTCCACAGCGGTTAACTACTCTCCAACCTTCTATAACGTACTCTTTAGAGGCAAGTCACTAAACACTTCCCACATTTAAGGAGTAGGGAGAATCTACATAAACTTGCAGGCTGATTTTTATTTACTTATTTGGAGCTAACATAACTACTGCAAAACCAGAACAATTGATGAAGTTTTGGTTCTCTGGAACCAATAAACCAACGTAAGGTCTAATATCTAGTTAAATAAATTTATTTGCTGTTGGAAATTAATTCCAACTTTAGGATTAAGGACCATCTTACATGTCCCTCTATCTTTCATAAGGCACAGAATGACCCCATGGTACATGGCACAGAATATGGAGGCCTGAATATTATAGAGGCTTAAGAAATGTTTAGTAAGAAACTACAAGAGATTTTTAAATTGTTTTTTCAAAAATAGACTCTGAGAAGTGACTGGACATTAGTCCTACAAATGCAGTAGTTACTAGAGCAGTAGTTCCCTCTACTGTAAGTGAAGATGCTCACTCTTCTGTTATAACACTAAAAAGAGTTGGAAAGCTTTCTTTTCACATTTATGAAGTAAAAGTATATGCAATCAATGAGGAAAACAAGCAGAACTCCTGCTGCAAAAGAAACAAAAAACTGAAAATCTGAAACAAAAGGGACTGTAAATATGAAGTTGGTTACAAATATTTTAATAACCCAACTTCTAAAATAGTACTACATTTAGATGAATGGATAAAGAAAATGTGGTACATATACACAATGGAATATTATTCAGCCATAAGAGAAAAACAAATCCTACCATTTGCAACAACATGGATGGAGCTAGAGGGTATTATGCTCAGTGAAATAAGCCAGGCAGAGAGAGACAAGTACCAAATGATTTCATTCATATGTGGAGTATAAGAACAAAAGAAAACTGAGGGAACAAAACAGCAGCAGAAGCACAGAACCCAAGAATGGACTAATAGTTACCAAAGGGAAAGGGACTGGGAAGGACAGGTGGGAAGGGAGGGATAAGGGCTGGAAAAAAAGGGGGTATTACGATTAGCATGTATAGTGTGGAGGGGGCACGGGGAGGGCTGTGCAACACAGAGAAGACAAGTAGTGATTTTACAACATCTTACTATGTTGATGGACAGTGACTGTGAATGGGGATGTGGGGGGACTTGGTGAAGGGGGGAGCCTAGTAAACATAATGTCCTTCATATAATTGTAGATTAATGATACCAAAATAAAATTTAAAAAATAAATAAAATAAAATAAAATAAAATAGTACTACATTTACTTGCAGAACTGTCTTCTTACCCTTCTTGAACAATGTTCAAGATGTATCAAATCGAAAAATCGAACTCTTAGATTTTGTTAGGAGTAAGATGGAAATTAAACTTATTTTAACATATTTTAAAAAATCCTGGCACATCCGACTAACCTACCACTGAGTCCTTATTGAAAGTGGTGTCTTTCTTATAAACCAAAATGTGGCATTCAAGTGGTTATAAAAAGATACTTTTCTGGATTAAAGCCATTAGCAGAAAATACCCAGAGTCCAGAAGTAAAAGTAGCCAATCTTAAAAGTAATACAACACAGTAGTAAAGAAGCCAATCTTAAACATCTTAAGATATATTTATTACAAATATAATTGCACAGCTGTGTTATACTAAGTACCACTTTAAAATGATGCCTTTCATGTTATGTGAATTGTATCTCAATTAAAAAAAGAACAAATGAACTAGCAAAGGCGACAGGAGGAGCAGCCAGTGAGTGTGTGGTGTCATGGAAGACTAATGTAGTATTGCAAGAAGGAGGAAGTGATTAATTTACCAAAAGCTGTTGATAGGGCATTTAAGATGAGGACTGAGAAGTGATCACTGGATTTAACAATGTGGAAAATAACTGGTGAACTTGACAAAAGTAGTCTCTGGAAAACAGCAGAGCAAAAAGGTACCTGGCTTAGGAACCATGGGCCAGAAATTAAGGCTTTTTAGGGTTTTTAAATTAAACTGGTAACTGAATTCAAGAGGATGACTCAATCATTTTTATCACATTATTTCAAATTTAAAGAAAGGCAGTGTGTAAATTTGAAAGAGAACAGAAATTGGGCCTTCAATTCCTTCGTTTTATCCTACCCTCAACTTCACTGCCACAAACCTTTGGGTATATCACTTAATCTCTCTGAGCCTGATTCCTCATCTGTAAAATGAGGTTTATATCACTACCTACCACACAGATAAACGTGTTACAAGTCTGTCTCCTACTGAATATAACCTCTAGAGGGATGCTCTATGTTTTATTTGCCTTCCTCTCTCTCACAGCACCTAACAAAGAGTTTAAATGTATGCTCAAACATTTGCTGAATTAAATCAGCATATGGGCACAACTTAAACCATAAAGAGATACACAAATGTAAGATATAAAAAAATCAAAGATTTCTAGGTCCTGATGTAAAATGAAGACAATGCTCACCACTGAAATGCTTACAGGTAACAGGACAAAAGGGGCTCTGTATTAGGTTTGCTAAAAAGGTTTTCCAGAATATCCTTTAATATATTCTCAAGGGCAAGCTGCCAATGAGGAACATGTCAAAAAGTTTACATGTCACCTCCTGGCTGGTTAGGTTATGATGATGTGTTTCCAGGCAGAAGTAATTGAATTGACTGGCAAAAAGGAGTAAGAATATTTCTTTGAAATTTAAAAAGACCATCACAAGAGTAAATGTAAAATAGAAATGCAAATCTCATACATAGAGGGATTCTCTCTGAAACTGCAGTATCACAGAGTAACATGTCTTACGTAAGTCACATACATGTAGTAAAAGACCTCAATGATGCAATCACAAGCAATACCAATTACAGCTAAACTTACTTAGCACACACACCTTTTCCAAAACATCTGTAACATACCCAATGATCCAAAAGAATTCTAGAATAAATGAACAGAATTAAGAGGTAAGCAATTTGCTGGGAAACTTCTGAATGTGTTAATTATATGAACATAATATCAACTTGGTAATTTTTATCCAAAATAACTTTTATGATGAAATCTATTTTTCACAGATCTGTACAGTTTAGGAGGCAGTTATAAATTCATCATTAACAACATGAACTATAAACTAAGTACAAATATGCATAGTTAATAATTTATTTGAAGCCTTTATAATTCTGCTCAGAATTATGAAAACAGTAAATTCTAGGCTTACGGCTAGTCTGGAGAGAAGTGCCTTTCTAAAAGAACAATCTCTTAACACAAAACCAGAAACTTTAACTTTCCCTTTTCTCTTCAAGGACTTCAATTCCTTTACTACCAAGCTTCATTTACAAGTACTTGAAACATACACAGAATTACAGGTCACTCCTTTATCAGGACAAATATATAATTTCCTCATCACAGAGTATAATAAAAACAATAATATTAGTTTTGTTTTGTTTTCAAGCCATCTCTAAAATAATAAAAACATTGATGCTCTTACCAGCAACTTCATAAATAATCCCCTAGAGATTTCAATTTAGGGTTGAAGTACGCCTATTAAATACATGTAGACTGGTTTTTTTTTTTATCGGAGTGGTTAAATTATTTGTGAATTTGACTCTAAGAAGCAGCATTAAAAGAAACCTTTTATTCCTGGAGAATAAAAACCATCCAAGTCAACAGGTGATTGCAAACCATACTGACATTACCATTCTTGCTTTCTCCTGTGCTCTTGCTCCCACTGATAAGAGTTTAATACATCATAATTACATCTATTATGGTCAGAATGCTGCAGAAAATATTTAAGCAAACTGATGTCATGCCAAGCCATCTAGAAACATCTTAACAGACCAACTGAGTGAAAGGCTGACAGCTTGAAGACATTAATGTAAGGAAGGGGTCAGAAGCTGAAACAACTTGACTTTTAGAAAGAAGAAAAAGGTTTAAAGATCTTCCTTTATTATGAGGAAGATTACTGGATTTCTCACTTGTAATTCAGTTGCTATTTGTATTTATGTGCACATAGTTTGTAACAGGCAAACCGATGTATCAAATAGTAGGGATTGTTTTTCAATATAAGTTAGGATTTAAGGGCACAAAGCAAATTTGTTCACATTGCTGAGGCTCTGGATTTGCACCTCACATAATTAATAAAAGAGAATTGAAATCTAAATGTCTTTGAGGGCTCAAGTCTGTGTGTTTATCAACATGCTATACTGCCACTGATAATATGACATGAATACAATACAGGTAATGTCAGTGTTGAAGAGCTGGTCAAATTCCTTTTTATTTAAGAGTTAAGAATGAAAATACAAATTGCATACATTTGACTGACATGTTAGAACAAAGTGTGAAAATGATGCCATAAAGAATACACTAAAAAGAAGTAAGTTTCATGAGTAAGGAACAAATATTTAAAGCAAAACCTTTTATTTAATTTTCCAAACTGTTGTTGCTTTGAGTAATTCCATAACCAGATAGAGGGAATACAGCTTTATTTTGGCAGCATGATTTTCACAGAAATAATAAAGACCTGTCTCTAACAGGTTATAGAATTTCAAAAGCTGTAACCAGTAAACTATTAAAACACTTTTAATGTTCACACAATAGACATGTACCTATACTTGATTCGAATAAAGGCAACCCTCATCCTGAAAAGAACACCAAACATTTAAGTCTCTTTTACCTCAACCTCAAATTATTGCCTTTGAAGTTTTTGGTTTCCTTCAAAGGCAGAAATCTGGGTAGCCAATTCTGGCCCCTGACCAGAGCACATTATACTGCTGGGTGTATCAGTACCTGAGGCACTGAATCAGAGAGTGCCATCCATATTTTCTCTGCTTTTAGGCAGGAACAAATATTTCTGAAATTTGTTACTGGATGGGTCAGTCCAGACAAAATTGTTTCCTGCAGGACCCAATCCCTTACTCTTCTTTTATTCTTTGAAATTCTCTAAAACCAAGAGGAACTTGGTGAAAGAATGTGAAGCTGTAGGTCAGTATCAACACTTGTAGATTTTTAAAGCAACATAGGTTTTTCAGTATAATTTTAAATGAGTTAATTTTGTAATGATACACTTGAATAAAAAACTTCATTTATTTTTCATAGCACGGAAGTTGGAGACATTTCCTCTGAGAGATGTAATTTTGTAATGAGGAAGAGCCTGTGCAATGAAATGATGACTACACTAAAGCACCTTAAACTAAATTTTTTCAAGTCCTGATCTGACAAATGAGAATCTTGCCCCTGGGCCTACCAAAATTGTACTAATGCTTTCTAGACAACATTAATACATATCTGCAATGGATAAGAGTTTAAGATAGAGAATCTACCTAGTTTATTTTTCAAGTGAATCAAAAACTTAAAATCGTTAAAAACAAGAAGGTATGCACAAAAGGGCCAACAACTGGGCAATGACAAGTGATTAAAGCCAAAATACCAAGTTATTGAGTTATTGGGAGACTGCTGTTCATCTGGACTTTTGCCAAGAACACAAAAATTTAGAAGAGAAACGCTGGTGGTTTAAAGGGAGAAAGACTTCTAAATTTGTGCCTGGTTTCTTTATCTGGACAGCTAAACTTGACCTTGCAGAGGCTTCCTCTGATAATGTTTCTACTAAAATGATCATAACCACATTGATAAATCCAGCAGAGTACCAAACCTTTCATGTGGAAATCCACTGTTTGAAAAACACATAGAGAATATATTTAATTTAAAGCTAAGGCCAAAAAATGTATGTTCTTTAGAATAATCATCCCAAGATTCTAGCAAAGCAGAGTAAATAAAGCATTTTAAAACCCATCAAATTCCTTTAGAGTAACCAGAGTGCAAAATTCTGTCTCCCAGGCTTTTTTGCCTTTCCTTTTTGATACAAAGCTTTTTATTCCTTCAAAGACAGTTCCTTTAAGAACCACCACCTGCTCATGGTGCATTTTTTCCTCAAGAAGGCATCTGCACTGCAGATCCTCGACACGAGGGGAGCCTGCCAGCCAGCTCCCACCAGCAGGCAGACGTGTATACAATGGAAACTAAAAGCGGCCTGCAGCTTCCCCCTCCCAAGTCTTTCAGAAATGGGAGAAGGGGGATCAACCAGTCCCTGCTTTGTCTGAATTTTCTCCCCCTCCCCCCTTTCTGAGGTAAACACCCCCTTTTGTTATACTGCGATAATAGCTCACAGAAAGCATGAAAATAAAAATATGTTCATGGCTTGGCATGACTGTATTATCCAGACTATAAGCCACGGATTGCATGTCTCCACCCCTACGCCGCGCCGGGGAAGAGCAGGCTGTGCTGCAGATGCAGCCACGGATCCATCTTGGACCATCAACAGCTCCCTCCCAAATCCCTGACCTCTTCTCATCCTGCCTCCCACCTCGGAGCCTCAGAAAAATCGGGCATTTAGAAAGTCTAGCCACAAAAAATTAAAGGCAAATGAAGACAACACAGAAAACGGCTACAACATTTCCATTAAATTTCCCCATCCTCCCTATGGGCAACCCCTCCCACACAAATACATACATATCTTTGGAAGACTACCATGACGGTACGTCAACACCTGTCGGCAAACCTTTCACCTGCAATGCCACCCTTTCACCACCATCCCCTCAAAGTCGTACCTAATCGTGCCTCCTACAACCAGCCGGCCCCAATCCTCTCAGTCTCTGATCCTCCACCAAACCCCCCGGGGTTCGGGGGACCGCTCTCCCGAACTGCGGCTCTTCCCCACCCGCCCGCTCTCTACAGCGCCTCCCCGCCCCCAACCTGTTTTCCCCGCGCCCCGTTATTTCCTCCCCGCCGGCACGACCCGACGCTCCCTTCCCCCTTAGCCCATTTTCATTTTCCGGCCGCTGCTCCCGGGGGCTGCCTTCCCCCGAGCGCTAGTCCCCCGCCCCGCCCGAGGACGGGGTCCCCCGGCGCGCCTCACCAGCGCAGGAGGAGCCGCAGCTTTTCGCCCCCAGGGCGGAGCAGGCTCCCGGGCTCCCGCCGCCGGGAGCGGAGGGCTCGGCCCCGGAGGACGACGAGGAGACGGACGGAGATTGAGTGGCCGCCGACGGCTCCATGGCAGCGCGAGCAAGGGCGGGAGAGGGGTGACGAGAGATGTGGGGCGGGAGAGAGGGAGGGGAGAGAAGATAACCCGGCAGCCGGCTCTACGAAGCCCCTTCCCTCCTCTTGCTCCGAGGACAGACTAGGACAGACTGACTCGGTCGAGCGCAGCGAGAGGGCGGGAGCGCGAACGCGCAGGCGCACAACGGGCCTTCGGGCGGGCAGCGGAGGCGGGCGGTGGCCGCGTTGAGGCGCCTGGCAACGCAGGACGCAGGCGCAAAAACTATCCCTCAGTGCTCCTGCAGGGAAGGAGGGGCAAAGCTGACTCCACGCAGCGCCCGCGCCAGGGGCCGGGGTGAGCCGCGCCCCTCAGGGGACTAGGCTAGGGGGCGTGGCCAGGGCAAAGCTCCGCCCGCCACGGCGGCCGAAGAGGGGTCGCGGAGCTTACGGTTAGTGTTTCTTCGTAACTCTTTATGTGAACGTTTGGGGTCGGCAGATTATGTGTTTTAACAACGGAAGTCTCTTTTTGCTTGCATTAGCTGGAGAGTATTTTTCCCATGAATTCCAGAGCTTCTGCCTTCTGTTTGATATGTTCCTGCCTGTGACAAATGAAAAGTGAAAACCACAATACTGAGTAGACCCACTCTGCAAGATGCTTTATTAATTTTTCTGGATGTGTCGTAACATCTGATTCACCATGAGGCAGAGATGGCTCAGTCTCCTATTTGGTAGGTGAAGATGCTGTACAGAATGAAAAACTAATACTCATTCTAATCACATTACAATGCAGCCGCAGAACCTGCTTCAGATTCTTATCTCGTTTCTGTTCCCAAAGAGGGGTCAAGCTTGGGTCTTAAGGTTGTCTTTCCCTCCGAATAGGCTATCAGGTAGAGAAGAGATATTTTTGAAGGAAAAAAATGCTGAGCTAAAGTGAAGGGCCAGAAGATAACATCCTGGCTGTGGTTATTTATGGGTGATGGTAAATGAGATATTAAAAAATAAGAATATGGCATAAAATACAAATACTTGAATTTTACTCAGAGCCTAAAAGGGGTCCTTAGCAGAAAATGTATTTGAAAGCAGATATCTAGTTTATACTGGAGTTTGTTCATTTTCTGGCATATCCTCAGTTGGTTTCCAAAATTAAAAGCCTTCTCCCTACATCTGGTCAAAATACTTGAAATGTGCATAGTTCTTTTAAAAAGCGGAATGTAGTCTGTAAATAATAAAAACCAAGGCTGAAGGCCTTGTTATTGCTAAAGCAGCAATCGATGACCTGAAGGGCAATGGCAGGATCAGCAGGTCCTGTAAAGATGCAGTCTCATGAAGGGGGTGGTAGTCAGCCAGGAGGCCACGGAGAGGAAAAGTGATCTGATCAGTGGAAATCTTCTAGAACAAGCAGTGAACTACATCTGCCCTTGACCGTTTTTAAGGTCAGGTAAAGCCCAGACAGGAAAAACACTGGCCATTGCAACGCTCTGAAAAAAAAAGCACACAAGAATATTTCCCAAAATAACTTCATGGCAAACATCTTCCTCTGGCACTTCCAGCATCAGTTGATAATGCAGCAATCTCCATTAGATGACAAAGGGAAATACAAGCCAGTCATTTACCCATTCTGATAAGTGCATACATTAAAAAAATGTATGATTTTAGTTGCTGGATAGGAAATGATGATGGTCCCTAAACCTGATAGTGATTGCTAGGATCTGGAGACCCTGACTAGAAAGGAAGCCTGTTTCCATGATATCTAGAAATAGAGAAAATAAGCTAAAAACCAAGACACTGATGTGGTCTTGGTGGTGTCTTTGGACCCTTCAGATTTTTTATATGAGGCCTTTATGCCAGGTCCAATACCTGAAGCTGCCTTTTCTTCCTGCTTTTGGTACAGTAAAACTCTTGCCGTACAGCAAACTCCCCTGAGACTGACTCTTGCTTGGGGTGTTATTTGTATATATGATTTGTTCCACAAATGTTTACTGATCATCTGCTGTGTGTATGACACTATCCTGGGAAATCTGAAAAAAACCCCAAAGATATGTTTGTCCTGTCTTTAATGAGCTTACAAGCTAGCTGGGGCTCAGAACATGCTCACATAAAGTTAAAAAACACAATTAAATAGTAATCAAAACAACACAAAACTATAATGCTATGATTAGAAGGCAAGGGAATTGTATGAATTTAAGAGGGAATTGAATCACTACAGAGTTGTAGAGGCTTGGGGAAGTTTTATAAAGAAGCACAGTCAGATATGAGTTTGAAGTGTTAAGGAAGTCATTAAAGGCAAGGGAGAAGGGTATGAAGCAAATGCAGGGGCTACTTTTGCTCAAGGACACAGTAAGACCTCCTTCTCAGCAGACCAATCACAAAAAAGGACCTCTTCCTTCCAGCCCAGTCCAAGGTGCACTTCAGTGTTCGGCCTGTGTAGCAGAATAAGGCTTAGATTTGATCCCCTGTTGCCCCTCCCCCTCCACAAACTGCCTTAGTGCAATACAACCATCAGCAGGTGCTGGAGCCTGAGAAGAGTGGCTGTGTGGAAGGTGTTTTGGGTGTGGTTAGCGCAGATTGGGGCTAGAACCCAAGGGTTTGAACTGGGACAAGAGAGAGATAAAATGAGGAAAATATGTTTTGGGCTAGAGTGTGGGGAATCAGTAACATCACACTAAAGAGCTGAGGCGTCCTCTGAAGGCTAATGGGGATTCAGTCAAAGTTTTCAGGAAGGGAAGGGCTCAGATGGGATTTCTAAAGTGCTCACTAGAGAACAGCCCTTTCTTAGTTCTGCTGAGCAGTTTCTACTGCCGAGGCACTGAGCTGGGCCTCTTCTGTGGCCCTGTCCTTACAGGACTGGTATTTACACAGCTAATTTCCTACCTTAGCTTCTAGGCCATCTCATTACCCCATTTTTTCTTGGCTTTTAGAAAAAATTAAATATTTTAATTAAAAATTTTTGAATATATTCACACATCATACATATTTATGTATGTATATATAAGTATGTATGTATATATACTTTAAAATTTTATTCTATCACTCACCTCTCTCCACCTACCAGTCTTCTCCCCTACACACAGGTAACTACTGTTAGGAGCTTTTTTGTGGGAAATGCAAAGGTGATTGTAGCAAATCTACAGTCTCATCCACCTTTTTAACACAATTGAGAGCATGATATACACAGTTAGGTATGATGCTTTCTTAACAGTAAATTCTAGTGATCTTTTCTAGTGTCTTTGAAATGTTAAGACAGCTGCACTGCTGGCTAAAATAATGAAGCAGTGGACAGGTCTTCAACTTTTACTGTTACTATGTTGAGGGCTTGATATTCAGCTTTTTAACACCCAGTGAGTTGGGGTTGACTATTTTCTTTTTATAAACTAGGACACCAAGGCATTACCTCATTTTATACACAAGCAAAGTAAGGTATAGGTATTTAAATGATGCCCAGGGATGCCAGTAGTCCAGTCTGAAAACAGGTGGTAGGAAAGAAGCTGAACTACATTCTGGCACAGTCACTGGGAGTGATAATTATTTACTTGGCTGTTTACCCCATAAGACTGTGAGTCTCTGAAGGACAGGAATATGTCTTATGTGTTGTTGCAGCATTACTTCCTAGCACTGTGCCAGGCACATAACAAATGCCCTATTTTTGGAAAGCTTTGGAACCTGAGTCACAGTGGATGTCACTGCGGAAAACAATTTTGCTATTTTTGTGTTTCATAAAATACTTGAGCATTTTGAGTATTTGTAACTTTGTTTTGTTTTTCCAGAATGAGTATGATGATTACCATTTTTGAGCACTAACTATGCATTGGTCATAATTGCCAAACACATCTCATTGAACCCACAACAACTCTGTGATCTAAGTGTTCAAATCATTTGGCAGATGATGATAAAATGAGTTCAAAGAGGTTAAGTAAGTCACTCAAGTTTGCATAGCTAGTAAGCATCAGAGCCAGAATTCAAAGCCAGGTCAGTTTGACCCCAAAGCCAATGGCCTTAACTATTCAAACATGTCTACATGTAACCTACTTCTGGAAAACCACATGGAAACTTCAGCCTCTGTTCATACCATGTGACTCAATTTCGAGTGAGATGGCTGATGGCTGACTACAATCGGTATATCATCAATATTTAGCATTTTGAATGTCTGCTATTTTGATGACCCTGGGTATCTGAGAAACAACAAAAAAATGTTTCTTGTTTACATGGGTTGTTTCTAAGCTGTGACTAACTAAAGTTTACCTGCAATTTGTACTATGTTGTTCCAAAATGACAAAACTCCTACAAGGTATGGGAAGGCTGATGTACTAACATTGACCTTGATGATGTTATATTGAGATAGCTGTCATGTCAGTATTTGCTGGTCACTTCCTGACAGGGAGGATTTCAGTAGATCTCTATTGGGAGGTCTTAGAATAGGGTATTATGTTCAAAAGCAAGTTAGCATTAAAGGAGCATTAAAGTGAGTGAGTGGTTTTAGGTTTAACATAAATCTTCTTTATTCTTCTATTCAATAAATATTTGAGTTTCAACTATCTGCCTGGCACTGTTTGAGGCACTGGGGATACAGCACTGAAAAAAAAAATGAAAAAAATTCCTGTCTTTGGAACTTACATTTTAGTGGGAAGAGACAAAAACAAAAGTAAAACTTAAGTCAGACGGTAAGAAGTCTTAGAGCGACAGGGAGGGGTAATAGAGAACGCTGGGATGTGTATGCAGTTTAAATTTTTACACTGTGTGTTGCAATTGTGACAAGTCACTTTGGCCTTTGACCCTTCTCTTTCTGAACATGCCACATAATGCCCAGGATTTGTGTCACCTCCTTTAGGTCCTACCTTCTGCACACATCAGTGTGAAATCCCAGTAACCACTTGCACTGATGTTCACATAAGAGTTTCTTGCTGGCCTGAGTTGGTCTAGATCTATACTTTTTTTTTTTTTTTTTGGTATCATTAATCTACAGTTACATGAGGAACATTATGTTTACTAGGCTCCCCCTTTCACCAAGTCCCCCACCCCACACCCCATTACAGTCACTGTCCATCAGCATAGTAAGATGCTGTGGAATCACTACTTGTCTTCTCTGTGTTGCACAGTCCTCCCCGTGCCCCCCCACATTATACATGCTAATCATAATGCCCCCTTTCTTTTTCCCCACCCTTATCCCTCCATTCCCACCCACCCTCCCCAGTCCCTTTCCCTTTGGTAACTGTTAGTCCATTCTTGGGTTCTGTGCTTCTGCTGCTGTTTTGTTCCTTCAGTTTTTTCTGTTCTTATACTCCACATATGAGTGAAATCATTTGGTACTTGTCTTTCTCCACCTGGCTTATTTCATTGAGCGTAATACCCTCTAGCTCCATCCATGTTGTTGCAAATGGTAGGATTTGTTTTCTTCTTATGGCTGAACAATATTCCATTGTGTATATGGACCACATCTTCTTTATCCATTCATCTACTGATGGACACCTAGGTTGCTTCCATGTCTTGGCTATTGTAAATAGTGCTGCTATAAACATAGGGGTGCATCTGTCTTTTTCAAACTGGGCTGCTGTATTCTTAGGGTAAATTCCTAGAAGTGGAATTACTGGGTCAAATGGTATTTCTATCCTGAGCTTTTTGAGGAACCTCCATATTGCTTTCCACAATGGTTGAATAATCTATACTCTTAAATCTAAAGCTTGGAGAAGGATATTCAAATAATCTTGAGAGTTTGGGAAGAAATCAGAAGGGGCAGGGGAAAAGAAATCAAAACAGGACTTGTTTAGGTAGGATTACCTTTACCTCTTAACCTCTGGCCTAATCATTTAGTAAGTAAAAAATAGCTCAAGGGCTTGGCAGGACCTAGAGGTAGCTGGAACGAGGTTCTGGGTTGGTTATAACATTTGAGGCAAAGGCAGAAAAAAGTGGAGTGATCTGTTGTACGAATGAGGAACGGTGATGCCAAGAGGTGGTGACAGTGGTGTTATGGATGCTTTAGCCTCACATAGGATCCACCAACTCCTACCCCCAAGACAACCACCCCTATCCCCAATAAATCCAAAATAACTATTTTAATTGTGGCAACTGACATTTTCCCAATCACATGTAAAGTGTGAATAAAAGCATTTCGGAGAACCCTGTTTTGTATTGATCTTCCTAGTTTAAGTAAGTGTGCTTGCAAAAGCAACAACTTCAAAACAAGCTCCTGTAAACCTGAGGTTTAAAAGACGGCTATGGTTTAGGCTACACAAAGCCGACAGGAGGGGTTTCACTGTAAGTTCTTACATTAGCCCTTAGAGTGATGACGGCTTGGCCAGGGAAGGGAATGGGGTGCAGCCGATGACGGCAGTATAATGAAGTCAACGACCTCTTCTTTTTATGAAGTCAAAATCGTTAAAAACCAGTGACGTTCACGACGTCCACGGTTGAGGCCTCTCTTCGGTCCTTAGGGTAGAGGGTTGCCTACCTATGGTCTCGGCCAGCGTTAAACACCAAAGCCGTCCCCAACGCGGCTGGTAGGAGTTTGAAGCCAGTCATCCCAAGGCTTCCGCAACTACCTTGGTCTCAAGGTTAGGAGCCCCGCGGGGCGCGCGGGGTGGCCCAAGCACCGCCTGTCCCCGCACGACCTGCTGGGAGTCGTAGTCCAGTCGTCGAAGAGCCGCAGCAACGCCCGTCATTCTCTTCCGCTTCCTCCCCGCTCCTGATGAGTGCGCAGAATGGGGACCGCTGGCGAGGACTCAGAGAGCGTGGGACTACAATTCCCAACGGGCCGGTGTCATCAGTGCGCAGCCCCAGGAAGCCAGCGGCGCACGTTGCGCTCCCGCGCACGCGCACACGCGTCCGGTCGTGGCGGGATTCGGCCGCGTGCGCTTTCCCGCTCCGGCCCGCCCTGCGCTCGGTGCGTCTTTGGCAGCTCGTCGGGCTTCGCCGGCTCGCTCTGTGCTTGCTCCCTCGAGGCTCCCCCGTGCCCCTCCTTTTCCCAGTTTCTTCTAGATCCCAGGCCCCGCCCGTTCCCGCCTCCAGGGCCTGGATCGTTCCCGCCCCAGCCCTCCCTCTCTGAGCCCCTGCTGCTCCTGCTGAAGGCGGAGGCTCCATGTTGTCCCCTCAGCGAGCGGTAGCGGCTGCCTTGGGAGGAGCAGGTGAGGCGCCCAATTTCCTCCGGGCTCCGTGTACCCCCGCCTCCTTACCCGCTATAGTGCCGAGGAAACCGCTCGCGCCGTTGCCCCTCCTGGCTCCGTCGCTGGGACCGCGCGCCCCTCGCCGGTGTCCAACGGCCAGCGAATTCGGGGCCGGGCGCAGGCGGCGCCTTTCTGTGCCCCTGGCTGGGAGCGGCCACCTTCGGGGGTCGGGCTCTGCGGGGTAAGGCCGCTGCTGGTTCCCCGGGCTGCCGCTGCCCATCTGTCGCTTCCGCGCGCCCCGGGGGCGGCCCCGAGGGCCGGTGGTCCGGGGGGCAGTGTCCAGAGGGCTCGGCCCCGCGGCCCCCGCCCTGGGCAGTGCCGAGCGCTCCCTGCTGCTGCCCCTCCCCGCCCGGGCGGTAGCAGTCCGGCGGGCAGGAAACCTTGGGCCTTGGGCTCCGGGCGCGCTTACAGGCCGAGGAAGCGAGAGCGGAGGTGCTTTATTGCAAAGCCTTTTAAAAAGCGCTGTAGGTCTGCGAAGTGTCTTAAGAGTTGGAAGCTTTATTTTTATCCTAACGACCTTGAGGGAAGTTGATTTTCAACCCACACTGTCTCCATAAAGTAGATAAAAGAATGTGCCTCAAGTTGGTTTTTAGGAAGTTCTTTTAGTAACTTTGGTACACTATGTTCTTTTGCGCTCCAGAAGACGAAAAAAATAGAAGTATTAAATAAAAACCAAATAAAGGGAATCACCATAAATTTCTGGACACGACTTAATCTGTCATTTTACCAGGCTCTATTCTTGAATGTGTGTGCTGTTGAAATTGCCAGAAGTTTCACTTGCGAAATATAAAGGCAAAAAAAGAAAACATTGTCTGAAGGATCTTTTAATAAATACCCCCAGTCCTTCAAGTTGGATAGAATGTTTTCCGAAAAGGAGAAAAGAACTAATGGACCAAAAACGTAATTTCACATTTTGGCTTGCTTTTGGAGGCACGAAACCTATGCATTTTTAATCCACATCGAGTATTCAGCGTTGCAGAGAGATGAAATTCAAGTTGATGCTTTTTTTCAGCCTGACAAACTAGCTTGTAGTCTAAAATCCCTACTGCTGCTTTAACACCTGTGAAGGAAGAAACACTTGAAGAGGACCTGTACATAGTGAAACATTACACTAGTACAGCACATTGTTAGCCACCGTTACTATTCCATTGGAGTAATCATGACATTAAGAAAAATACCAACAGAGGGTGAATGTGATGATGTGTACTAGCATAATTTTCTTGGTTTTTGCTAAGTAGGACTTGTTTAGAATAGGCTTTTTATTTTTATTTGCTTTTGTTCTCAAGTCATATTTTAATATTCTTTTATCTCCATCAAATAAAAGTATTATGCACCCTGTATTTATGAGGAATTTTTCAGTATTTGTTAAATCCTCATTTTCTAATTTTAAATAATGCGATTTTGCATGCTGTAAATATAATTTTCCTTGGGAGGAAAAATACTTGGGTTGTTCTAGTTAGTGTCTACTAGACTTTTTGTTTTTTTTTAAATTGAAGTATAGTTGATCTACTATATTGGTTTCAAGTATATAACAGTAATTCAACAGTTATATACATTATTAAATCCTTACCCCAATATAGAAAGATGTTGCAGAAAATAACCACGGGGTTTTTAAAACCTGCCAAAATTCACTCACAGATTCCTATTTGATTCAATGAGAATTGAGCAACAGTTAAAAAAAATAAAAAACAAAACCCAAGTAATTCTTTTGTCATACTACTATGTCATTAAATTTCCTTGTAGGTGGTTGTTTACCTCAGATTATTACTTTATAGGAAGTATAATTTGTAATATCTATTTGTATTGAGAAGTTGATGCTCTTGTGCAAATTTCTTAAAAATATGCTTTCTTTGGCATGTACTTTGTTTGAACATGTTAGATATATTTCACAGCTAAAGTATATTACAAATTAGGAAATAGGTGTACTGATACAGTAGTCAAATGAGCGAAGGAGTAGATGAACTCTTTATGCTTTGAAATGATAAGGAATCAAGTCAAATATTTCCTATTAAAGCCTTCTCCAATTGGAACATAGATAATTAAAACCTTCAGATAGCCATCTCGATTTTGGTGATGGTCTCAATTTCAGGGAAGAGTCAAATAAGATGAATATTGAATTCATTGGTTTGTTTTTTCCTGTAGTGTAGCCTGGCTGAATTTGAAAATTCAGCCTGCAATCTGCATTTCTGAATCTTCAATACTGTTTAGTCATGATTGAACTTCCTAACTCCACGAAGCACTGCAAAATTCTTAATTGACAAAAGAAGTGGTTTTGTTCAGCTTTCTGTATTAGAGTAAAAAGATTTTCTACAATAGATGGATTGAAAAAAAGCTTCCCCTTTTTAAATTAGAATGTAAGTTTTTCCCAATATTCTTTTTAGTTGGGTTTAAGTAGTATTTTCACAGAAACCACCTTAGAAATACGTATATCTACCAGTATATTTACCTCCTTAAGACAAAATAGAGTATATAAAAGCACTCCCTCTCCACCATCACCAAAAAGGAGCCACACCCAGCAGTTAGAGTTGTCTGAGGGTTTAGTGTAACCCTTGCATATGATGTGTTTTCTCTGGCCTGGTCTGTAAATTGGGAACTTTAAGGCCTGCCAGTAAGAACAAGGCAAAAAAATGGTCCGCTTCTGTTTTTGGGTGTGTTGCTCTTGCCCTGTAGAGAATGTGGTATTTCAAAAGGAGAGTGGAAAACTCAGGTCATAACTTTACCCTGAGTCATGCACTCAGTGAAATGTTTCCATAACTATTTAATTTGCTTTTCAGAACTCTGGACAATAAAGATGAACACTGAGGCTGGCTCTACCCCAGTAGTTCTTAACTCAGAGTGATTTTGCTCTGGTGGGACTTGTAGCAATACCTAGAGACATCTTTGGTCTTGCAGTCTTGGGAGAGTGCTACTGGCATCTAGTGGGTAGAGGCCAGGCTGCTAAATATTCTTCATTGAATCAGATAGCTCCCCACGACAAAGAGCTGTCCAGCCCTAAATATCAGTAGTGCTGAGGTTGAGAAACCCTCGTCAGCTCTGTCAGATTGATTAAATTCTGTATGAATTTGTCTGAAATAGCAGTTGTAACTGCTTCCATTACCTAGTTTCATTGAATGCATCACTGTTCAGATAGTCTTCTCAAGTACTGGAGAAACAGTTACAGTTTTTTCCCCATATAACTTATTTCTTAGAACTTATTTTCCATAGAACTCAAAGAGCCAATTATGATTAAGTAGTCTCATCTACTTATTTGAGAAACTATGCAGCTACTTAAAAAACATTAATTTCTCCTGTTAGTCTTTGTCATTTTAATGCAAAGCTATTCTATTGAACGCAAGTGTTACAGAGATATTTGACCAGGCACATTTAAACCTATTGGCTAGTCTAGATTAAGGTGTGTTGTACCAAAAGTAAGCCAGTATTTTAAAAGTAATTAGAAAAGATGTTGTACCTTCCACATAAACTGTTAGGGTACTTTTTAGTTATCCAAATATTTTGAACATTTTCTACATACTTGAAATGATGGCTGATACAGTATTGCCATGAGGTATTTATAGCAATCATCAGAATTGGCAGTATGACACAGTATTTCTACCACTTGCCCTTTTTTTTTTAAACATAGGTTTTAAGTTCACTTACATGTATGTGGATGACAGATGTGACTATGGTCAGGGCATATCTTTGTATGTGTATAAAAATGTGTTACTAATATACATGAATGTAATGTAGCATTAATTCCTTATATAAGTGAACATTAACTTCAAATAAGTGAGCATTACTCTTGTCTCAGAGTGCATATCTGGAACGTGGAAAATAATTACTTTGCTAAAGGGAGAAGGCATATAAGGTTGCCACTTTAGTACCATCTCTAGAGGTTAACTCCCCAGAATTTTAAGGTTCCTGAGAAGTGAGAGTAATTTCACTGCAATTAGGAGGAACTCTTCCCCCCTGTGCAAAAAAAGCCCCCCAAAACAAAACCCCAAACCCCAAAACCATTTGTGTGGGTCTTTACTGAGCAAGTTGATTAAATGTTATTGTCATAAATTTTGATCTGTTCTTTGGCTAGGACTATATAATTTAAATTAAGAGAGTGAATAGGTTACCTGTAAGTTTGGCCAATTTAGATATCCAGGTAATTTTCTATTTAAGAGTCATTGCATTTTAGAGCTAGAAAATATTTTCACTTAACTGCCTGAGTTTGTAGAGGAAACTGAGACACAGAGAAGTAAGTAAAATGGTTTACTCATGCTGTTAGTGCAAAACTGGGTCCAGAATCCTGGTTTTTACTGATTGTTAGGAACACCTTTCTCTTAAATTGCCTCACTAGAATAGTAACCTTTGCCAAAATAGGAGCTTAAGTCATGGAAAGAGAGGAAATGATAGATTTGGTGGTATATTGTATGTAGGAAGATAAGAGTCAGGATGGATGTGGAGGCTGAAAGGTGGGACTTGAGAGGTGGAGTAACTGAAGGTTCATTTTGACACTAAATGTAGACTTGTAAAATTTTAGTACTTGGAAGGGTTGCTAGAGGTTAAGTCTTGACTTGATTCAGTTTTACTGTTGAGACTGAGGACTAGACACACCCCGAATCACACAGGTTGGTAGTGGTAGAACTGGAACAGGAACTTGTCTCCTGACTCTTATGCCCACATATTTCCACATACTACTCCCAAGAGTGAGGCGACAGTGGAATATACAGATGAATCTATTCCTTAGGCAGTTGTGTATTTGGACCCGAATGTGGTTGCATCACTGCAATAGAGGGTAGAGTCAAATTATAATGAGGAACTCATTGAAGGAGTGAGCAAGGTCTGCAAACTCCTGCAGCAGACCATTGGCACCTATGATAGGAGGCTGGAAAGAAGAAAAAGAACTGTTGAAAGGAGGTGATAAAGAGACTAGAAGAGAACTAGAAATGTGCACTGTCACTGTGTCCATAGGTTTTAAGAAGTGTTAGAAGTTGGTGGCAGTTGTGTTTTGTCACAGAGTGGTTGAATGAGAATCTGCTAAGGGCCATTGGATTTGGCAAGAGAGGTCATTGATAAACTAGAGTATAGCTTCAACAGATTGAAAGTCAGGTTGCAAGTGGGTAAGACGTGAATGGGTAGACCAGTAGGTGAAGACATACCTTCAAGGAGTTTGACTGAAAGCAAACTTGGGGTGAGAGAAGAAACTGATTTTTATTGAGGTGCTTTACATGTAGTACTGCGTATATAGTGTTGTTTACAATACTAGGAGACTGTCATTGTTCCTGTGTTAAATGCTGGGGCCGAAAGTGGCAGTTTCCCTGTTCCCCAGAAGTGCTCAATCTTGGTGATAAATCATACTTACAATATGGTAATATTGTAATGACTGGAATAATAGTATACATAAGGTTTTAGTGGAAATGGGAAAGTGGGCTCACTTTATAGAGTCTCTGATATGTGTCACACACTGCTTTGAGATAGTTTGTTAGATTTATAAATCTGTACATTTATAGTTAGAGCTTCAAGTGGTTAGAAATTTATCCATAGTCACGTTGTGACAAAGTGGTGTTTATTCCTCAAATATTGGATATCTGCCTTGTGTGGGCACTATTCTGGGATCTTGGGGGATATAACATTGAAAAAAAAAGAAAAAAAATCCTGTCCTCATAGAGCTTACATTTTAGATGGGGAGGAAGTAAGGACTTTTAAGCCCTGCCCTGTCTTGATCCCAGATCCTGTATTTTTAGTATACCATGTAAAATGATGAACTCTGAGAAGACTGGGGGTCGGTGGGGATCAGACAAAGGGAGGATGAAGGCAGGTGTTGAAGGTGAGCAAGGGTTTACCTGGAGTCAAGGGGGAAGAAGCATTTCAGGTGGGAACAAATGGCTGAACAGGTCATACGTTTGAAATTTGGAATCAAGACGGGACAGGACCTGCGTACTAAATTTCTCCCAGTAGAAAGACCAATGAAAGTAAATTTGCCTGACAGGGTGAGGAAAGTAAGGAATTAGAGGAACTAAGGCTGAGGGGAGAGCGGTGAAAGGCTTTGACTCACAGGATGGAGATTTTAGCTTTGAGTTGTCGATCCATAAAATGTTTTTGATAGCCTTGTATGTAGTTGCTGGCATGGTATGTTTATGTACTGTAATGAAGGATTTTGGCCCTAAGGGGTGAGGTGACATCATCAAAGCAACACTTGGGGATGGGAGGCTGACTTGGATCGACCTAACAGGCAAGAAAGGTTGGAAGGTGGAATGGCCTAAGGACGAAGGCCCAAAGATTTTGATTAAGGGATCTAAGGATTGGGAAGTCTGAGATAAGTGGACAAATCAGCAATGGACATTTACTTGACCTCTGGAAAGGAGTGAGTAGAAATAAAGTTTTTGTGTGGAAGATGAGGGGTAAAGATAGGTTAATAATAAGCAGATCTGTCTAAGTTGAATTATTAGGTGTGTAGTTAAAAATAATTTGCCCTCACACAGAAGCAAACAAAAGGAACAAGATCTCTCTTAGTCCGATGGGCCCAATACACTGTTCTGAAGAGAAATGCAAGGTCACCAGTTCTCCCAACTGAGCATAGCCCGGCTCTCTTCCTCTTCAATGTGTCACAGGCAGAAAGAGAGGAAGACGAGGGAAGGCTGTGTCATCTTTTTTTAAAACCGTCCTTCCTGGTCTTCAGCATCTCTCAGAGTGCAGCTAATTGTGCACAATGCATGCATGTCTGTCTTGGCCTTACCTCTCTTATTCCATCTTGTCTGAAGCCCATGTAACCTCACCTTCCACACCTGTTGCTCTGACAGCACCACATCCTTCAGGTCATAGCCTTTAGCTATTTTATAGTACATATCATTCATTCCCTTTACAGTTGTTCATGTGTGCCTGCTATGTGTCAGTACATTCACATTGCTCAGTAAACCAATAGTGAAATAGGTGGAAATGAAAGAGCCAGAATCATGAACTTTACTGTGAAGTCCTTGGGGGTCTGTGGTGTTGGTTATTGGGTTCGGCTGTATCTGATAAAGCCTTCAAAGAAAGGACTTAAGCAAAGTAGACATTTGTTTTTCGTGCACATAAAAGTGAGCCAGACATGGCAGATCTCGGCTCTACCTCTCTTATTGCTCCAATGTTCCTAGGCTGTTGCCCTCATAGGCCTGGTCCAGGATGACTTGCTCCCACGTTTACATCCAACTGTCAGGAAGGGGGAAAATGTGTGACCTGAAAGTTGCTGTGTCATTACCAGTCAGAACTTAGTCACTTGGTGATACCCTGGCTATAAGGTCGGGTTGGAAATGGGCTTCTTTTGGGCAGTTATGCCCAGCTAAAAGTCTATTACTATAGCGGGAGGGGAAAACGAATATTGCGGAGCAGCCAGTCATCCCGGGGACTTTGGTACTGCACAGTACTTAGCCCTGTGGCTTATCCATAAGGTCTGACAAAATTATTTTCATTGGTTCTTTATCTGAAAGAATGAAGGTCCTGGGTTCACCTGCTGTTGTGGCAATAAGATGAACCTTAAGAGGTTATTTGCAGAAATGTTAACTTTTTATCTAGGCAGTAAATGGGAAAGAAAGTATTAGTACACATCTATTACAATGATAACATGACTTTTAATCTATATTTATAACTTGTTTTTCAACAGTCTGCAAAAAACTAAGAAGTGGCAAGACTCCTTTTGTTGCTGTCTGATACTGTGCATATTAAAAGAGAGGCGTAATTCCTGTAGTTTAAGGGGTAGAGGCAGACAGTCAGGCTGTTCTGTTGACTTTGCTGTGATCATGCAGCCTTCAACGCTTCCCTGGGACAGCAAGCTTCCCTGGGACAGCAAGCTTCCCTGGGACAGCAAGCACTTGCAGGGAAGAGCAATTGGGGACAGCAGTTTGGGGACCATACTTGTGATTTTGGCCATATCTGCCTGCCTGAACTATACTTAATATTTGTCCTTCAATTACTTTAAATTGATTTCTTAAAACAGCCTCCTTCTAAGCAGTAATCCATTCAGATGTGTTTTTTGTCCTAATATACGTTGAAACACATAATTATTAAAATGAAAAAATGTCCTTTTAACTAACAGAAAACATCTCCTTTAATACCAGTGGTGTGTACTCACACTTAGGGAAATAGTGCTTTGCTTCATTCCCTAGGCTCCACTGGCAGTTTTTTGTAAACTTTACATAAATCCATAGCTACTAAGTGGCTCTGAATTTCAAAGAATTAATATCTTTATACTTTCAGCTCTGGTAGGGAAACTAGTTAGTGCTTAGTTTTGAGCTAAAGAATTAATTGCCTCTTAAGCTTTGACTAGATTGTTAAGAGTACTGTACAAATCATAGCAGCCCAAAGATCTCTTTAAGCTTTTCACCAGAACATGTTGGGCGAGATGCTTAACTTTTGTAAGGCTTAGTTTCCTTTTTTTTAAATGGGGCAATATTTTCACCTCATAGGGTTGTTCTGAGGATTAAATAAAATGTGTATAAAAGGCTTGGCTGTGCATGCACCTTTTCCACTGTTGATGGACATCTGTGTTGTTTCCAGTTTTGGACTATTTTGAATAAAGCTTGAATATTCTTGTGGGGTTTTTTTGGTGGACATAAGCATTTATTTCTCTTAGGTGTATACCTAGGAGTAGAATTGCTGGACCATAGGTGTGTTTGGTTTTAGAATACACTGCCAAGGTTTTCCCCAAGTAGTTGTATTCCCATCAGTTGTACCTTGTCTTCTCCCATAGTTGATATTGTCAGCCTTAGCTGACAGATCTTAGCTGTTCTGATGGGGAGGTAGTGGCATTATGGTTTAAATTATGTTTTAAATTTACATGTCTTTGATAAGTAATATTATGGAAGCACCTTTTCATATTATTGACCATTTGGATATCCTTTTTTTAATAAAATTCCTGTTCACAGTCTTTTGCTGGCTACTCTTTTAAAAATTGGAATATTTGTCTTTTTCTTGTGGATTTCTATATTGATTCTGTAATGAGACCTTTGGATATACGTATTGTGAGTATTTTCTCACAATACCTATATTGTGAGAAAGATATAGCCCATGGCTTGCATCTTTACTCTCTTAATGGTGTCTTCTTTTAATGAACAAAAATTCTTATTTTTTATTGAAATCTAATTTGTCATGTTTTTCTTTCATGCTCAGAGCTTTTGTGCCCTGTTTAAGAAATTTTCTATCTTCCTATGTTCAAAAATACATTAAAAAATACGTGAACCTAATTTTTTCTCTACAACAATATAGGTGATACCATGGAGAGTGGAAAGCCTGGTCCAGTACAGGTTGTTTTGGTTCAGAAAGACCAACATTCTTTTGAGCTAGAAGAGAAAGCTTTGGCCAGCATCCTCTTGCAGGACCGCATCCGAGACCTTGATGTAGTGGTGGTGTCAGTGGCTGGTGCCTTCCGAAAGGGCAAGTCCTTCCTTCTTGACTTTATGCTACGATACTTATATTTCCAGGTAAGATAGAATTACTTCAGATTAGAAAATGAGATTTTTATGTCCAAAAAAGCAAAGTAATCTCATGGATTATCCTTGATGTGTAAAGTTACTCAAAAGTTAAGGTCTAATGGACATTGTTTGTTTCTCCTCTAGAAGGAAGGTGGCCATTCAAACTGGTTGGGTGACCCGGAAGAACCATTAACAGGATTTTCATGGAGAGGGGGCTCTGACCCAGAAACCACTGGGATTCAGATCTGGAGTGAAGTTTTCACTGTGGAGAAGCCAGGTGGGAAGAAGGTAAGGAAGAAAAAGGTTACAGATTAACAAACAAAGCAAAATGAGAACTTTATTGTATAACTGATATTCCAATTAAAATTATTTTTATCAAGATGATATAAGTCCATGGTTTAAAAATAATGTATGAATATAGTTTAACAGGTCAAATGGTAACATAAGACTTTTAATCAAAAGAGCTGTCTAGTACCCTATTCCTCCTGCTGCTCAGTTTTACTTCCCAGAAGCTAATGATTGCAACTCTTTTAGATGTTACTTCTGTTCCTTACTTTCCTACTTCTGTGTGGGTGACATAGACCTGGGTGCCTTTGTTTTGGTAGCTGAGCATAGAAAGGGCCCTAGGGGGGTCTCCCAGTTCAGATGGTGAGCATTCAGTCCCCCTAGCTATCAATATAATATGGAATGAATGCCATACTAATAAGCAGTTCCTTAGAAGTTAACCAAATAAAAGTTTAGCATGATTGTCTTATTTTTTTTTTAATATACTTGGTGAGATTTTAGTTTAGAACCTACCTGGTGTAAGAAGTAGATAACTCATTTTACTTTTTAATTAAAAGCAACATTATTAAACCCTTTGAACTGTTATGTAGTAATCATATGAGTAGATCATTTTATTTACTAATTTCCCTACTGGGCATTAAGGTTGTTTACTTTTTTTCCTCTTTATAATATTTGCTACAGTGAACAACCTGATAAATGTCTCCTTGAATAAGTATGCAAGTGTAAGTGTGTTTCCAGGCCCCAGTTTTTTTAACTGTGTTCATAACCCATTAAGGGTAGAGAAATCAATTTATTGGCTTGTGACCAGTATTTAAAAAAGAAAGAATTAGAACAGTGTAGGAAATATCAGAGTGCAGTACATAAACAAATTTAGTTTTAGCTGTAGGTATGTATTTGGTCATGATGTAAAATATATTTCTTACTGTGGGTTCCAGTCAAAAACATTAGAAAACCACCCAGAAGTGGAATTGCTGGGTCTGAGAATGCCCATTTCTCCCTTTATTAGCTACTGCCAGATTGTTCTTGAAAGTGGTTATGGCGTTTCACCGTTCTGCTGTGGCATGTAAGAATGCCAAATATCCAGAACTTTATCTAAGTGTACATATGATTCCTTTTCCTCAAGAGCCTCTCTTTGATGTTTCCCCTTGTCTCCTCTAGTCTCATTTTTCTAGTTAGCAAATACATGTCATGATTAGCTCTTTTTCATTGAGGTATAATTCACATCAAGGTAAAGTTCAGCCTTTAAAAGCATATAATTTAGCAGTCTTCCTTATACTCACAAGCCTGGGCAAGTATCATCCCCATCTAACCCAGAACATTTCATCCCCCTGTAAGAAACCCACTACTCAATTGGCACTTGTTACCCATCGCCCTTCCTACCGCCCCCTGGCCACTGCTGACCTCCTTTCCTTCTCCACATATTAGTTTGCCATTTCATACAAATGGGGTCCTCTAATATGTGGTCCTTGTGTCTGGCCTCCCCCACCCTGCCCAGTGCCCTCAAGGCCCACCCCTGATGTAGTATGCATCAGTACTTCATTCTTTTCCATATGAGTGAAAAATGTTCCATTGTTTGAATATGCCACATTTTGCTTATTCATTCATCAGTTGAAGGACAATTGAATTATTTCCACTTTTTGACTATTATGAATAATGTTGCCACTGAGCATTTGTGAACAAGTTTATCTGTAAACATGTATTTTCTTTTTCTTTGTTTTTATTGTGGTTAGAACACTTAACATAGATCTACCCTCTTAAATTTTTAAGTGCACAATATATATTGTTAACTATAGGCACTCTGTTGTACAGCAGATCTCTAGAGCTCTTTGTCTTGCATAGCTGGAACTTTAAACTGCCCCCTCTTCCCAGGCCCTGGCAACCACCATTCTGTGTTTCTCTGAGTTCGGCTATTTTGGATACCTCACATAAGTGGAATAAAGCAGTTTTTGTCCTTCTGTGACTAGCTTACCTCATTTAGCCTAGTATCCTCCAGGTTCATCTGTGCTGTTGCATATGGCAGGATGTCCTTTTTTAAGGCTGAATAGTATCCCATTATATGTATATACCACATTTTCTCTATCCATTCATCAGTCTGTGGACATGTAGTTTGCTTACATATCTTGGCCTATGGGCATAGTGCTGCAGTGAATACAGGAATGCCGGTATCTCCTTGAGATCCCGATCTGAATTCTTTCAGATATACACCCAGAAGTGGGATTGTCAGATCATAAGGTTGTTTTGTTTTTAAGTTTTTGAGGGATCTCCATAGCAGCCATACCATTTTGTATTTCCACCAACAGTGTACAATACTTTTTCAACACTTATCTCTTGTTTTTTTTATAATAGTCATTTTAATAGGTGTGAGATGGTATCTCATTCTAGTTTTAATTTGTATTTTCCTAATGATGAATACCTCTTCTTTTTTTCTTTTTTTTTTCTTTTGGTATCATTAATCTACAATTACATTGATGAGTACCTTTTTATATACCTGTTGGCCATTTGTATTCTTCTTTGGAGAAATGTCTATTCAAGTCCTTTGCCCATTTAAAAATTTTTAATTGGGTTATTTTTATTTTTGTTATTATTTTTGCTACTGATTTGTAGAGTAAGCAAGCATATGTTTTCAGTTCTCCTGGGTATAGACCTAGGAGTGGAGTTTCTGGGTAACATGGCAACTCCATATTTGACATTTTGAAAAACTGCCTAATTGCTCTCCAAAGCAGCTGTACCACCCTACATTTTCACCAGCAATACAGGAGGCTGGAGTCAGCCACATCCTTGCCACACCTGGTAATTGTCATTGTGATTTGAGCCAGCCTAGAGCCAGGCTACTAAGTGTGAAGTGGCGTCTCATTGTGGTTTTGATTTGCGTTTGCATTTCTCTAATGACCAAGGATGTTGAGAGTCTTTTCACATACTTACTAGCTGTTTGCCTATTTTCTTGGGAGAAATGTCTATTCAAATCAAATCCATTTTTTAATTGGGTTATTTGTCTTCTAATTGTTGAGTTCTTTATATATTCTGGATTACTAGATGCCTGTCACATATATGATTTGCACTTACTTTCTTCCATTCTGTGGATTGTCTTTACTTTCTTGATAATGTCATTTGATGCACAGAAGTTTTTGATTTTGCTGAAGTCCTATTTGTCTGTTTTTTCTGTAGTTGCTTGTGCGTAACTGAGAAACCATTTCCTAATTTAAGGTCATGAAGAATTGCACCTCTGTTTTCTTCTAAGAGTTTTTGTGGTTTTGGCTCTTACATTTAGGTCTTTGATACATTTTGAGTAAATTTTTGTATATGATGTGAGGTAGGGATCCAGCACCACTCTTTGTATGTGGAAACCCACTTGTCCCAGCCATGATTTGTTTTGATTGCTTATTTAGTTTGACAGTATTCTCTTCACAAAGTGGATAAAGTATGGATAGGGTAATGCCCTCTATGTCTCTTTTCTGCACAGTACTTTCTTTTGCTTGAATTTAAATTATATCCATTCTACTGCAGTGGATTGGGTTATATGTAAATAAACTCATAAATATATGATGTGATTAATGGGACCTGATATGTAAATTATATAAAGTGATAATCATATTATCATTTTTAAGAATAAAAATTCTTTAAATGTTTTTGATTATGGCATTTCTTTTCTTGGACTCCATAGTGCTTAGTAGAAAGCTTCCTTGCTGCCTTTTGCAATATCTAAGTATTGTAAAGAACCAGGAACTTGATGAACTTACTTATCTTTTTGACCATACCTTAGAACCAGTTAAAGGAATGAATTTGAAAAGTTGTATCTTAAAATTATATGACTGAAACTCACAGCTAGTTGTATAAGGAAAATAATATACCTTATTTAACATTTTGCATAAATTTCACTTTTGGAGTAAGAATGGGTCATTAAGTCCTTTTTGGGAAGCCTGAAGCTTCGTGAAACCTAGTTATATAGGGTACAATGATAGCCTAGATTCTTCTGCTATTTTTTGGCATCATTACTGTGGTCTGTCTTTTGTAAAGATTGAAATGTTAATTTTCTTGCATCAAACAACCAGAAAACCCTAGAAATTTGGGGGGAGAATAGAGTCTTACAAGTAAATGACAAAAATATCCCAGCCCATATGTTTTGTTTTTATTGGATTATGCCTAAATGTACACAGTCCATTCATATTTTTAATTTATTTTGCAACAACAAAACATCATCTGAAAGACTGGCTTGCTGAGTGAGCTAACTGGCTTAACATTTAGCTGTTCTCCCTCCTTCTCTATTGCTCTGTGGTCTTCTGTTTCATATCATCTCATCAGGTGATGAAAAGACAATCTTCACCAAAGTTCTCTAGTCAAAACAAAGCGCCTAAATAACTATACTTTTCTGATAGAACCTTTAGGCAGGTGCTTAAGCCTAAGTTAAGTGTTAGCTGTTCTTTCTAGTTTCTCCTGTACATTTCCCCTCTTCTCACTTTAACATACTTTGTTTGTATTTTCCTTTTTTTTAGGTTGCAGTTGTTCTGATGGATACACAGGGGGCATTTGACAGCCAGTCCACCGTGAAAGATTGTGCTACCATTTTTGCTCTCAGCACCATGACTAGTTCTGTTCAGGTGAAGCTGCTTGACTAGGAAAAGAGTTCGCAGAGGAAACAAGTTGAGGGTGTACATCTAGTTTCCATTATTGTTCTGTTACCAGAATTCCTATGATGATATGTAAAACTTCATATCTTTTAAGGCCTTATAAGCTCTTATAAGGTCAAGAAGGAACCTAAACTACATTCCACTTTCATTACAAGTATATATAAAATACTCCAAGAAAGTCTGAAAAGTGGAAATTGAAATCACGTCAATTGTATCATATAGGAAATGTAGATTTGGTAAGAACTTAGAAAAACTGTATTTTAAATTTTAAAGGAAGAGTGATGTGATTTCAACCTTACATGGATCATTTTCTAAAAGTTAGATAACAGTACTGTTTGAACAGACTTAATTTTCTTACATGCAAACCTTTAATCGTACAGAGCTTTTGTGCAAAGCTTTGGGCTAATTTGGGACTCGTTTGAAGTAAGTTAGAATAGTATCATTCTGGGTTTTTTGCTTTCTAGATTTATAATTTGTCCCAGAACATTCAGGAAGATGATCTGCAACAGCTGCAGGTATGTATTCATCATAAAAACCTTAACATCATCATGTATCATCTAAAAGTTTTTAAGACAAGAAAAAGGTTTGCAGCTAAGTAGTTTTCACTAAAGATTGAAGTATGGAAGAAGATTTTGGGTTCATAGTAGTCCTGTGCTCTGTATATCTATTGCTGGGGTGGTCAGAGAAGGCCCTGTTGAGTTGAACATGGAACTCAGGAAAGTGGATGAGGAAGTCTAAGATAATCTCTGTTGGGGGAGAAGTGGTATAGGAGAGGGGCCAGCAGGGAGAAAGACCCTGAGGTGGAGTGTGTTCAGTAGGATGAAGGAATAGCAAAGAGGCCAGTGGGTGGAATGAGGTGTGATGGAGGCGAATGATGAAGTCAGAGAGGCGTTAGGTCCCGGTGATGCCTGGCCTTTGTCAGGACTTGGGCTTTCTCTCTGGGTGAGGTGGCAGCCAGGTTTTGAGCAAAGGAGTGGGATTATTTGACATGAAAGGATCACTCTGGCTGTTTGAAATAGATTCTTAGGGGGGCAGGTATGCATTCAGTGTGACTGGTTATGAAGCTACTGTGATAACCCAGGTCAGGTTAAATAAATGAACATGTATAAAATGCACAGCATCATGTGCCTGGAAAAAAGTATGTGCTTTTTAACAGCTCTGCAGTATTTATTATTACTATTACTACTGCTGTTTTTAGTCATTGTCTTCTGTATTCCTGAAGACATGTGCTTTTCCTGTAAAATACTCTTCTCTGGGTTTTCCAGAGTTGGGTACAATCCCGGTCATGCTTCTCAAATTCCACTTCTCCCACTGGCATTCAGAAAACATACCGGAATGCTGGAGTGAGAGAGAGATAGGGATTACCTTTAGTACTAATTTATAGTCCTTTAAAGAAAACAAAAAAAAAATAATTCCTTAACTTAGGCCCTGAATGCTCCTACTAGCAAGTACTTGTACTTCATAATTAGTGGTTCTGCACCAGTGCCATGACTCAGTGGTTGAGAGCTGTGGCTGCTTAAACGTTTACACATTTACATCATATCTTGAGTTTGACACCTTTTTACCTGAAACTGATTCTAAGTTCTGTCCTTTCACACATTTTTAAAAATGTCTAACTTGTGTGAGGCAGTGGACCAAATGCTGTAGTTACTGTAATGTTTGAGATAGGCATGATTATTTATAGATTTTGTAGTCCAGTCTGAGACAGGAATGAATAGGCGAGGGTGGTGTGCGAGGGCTGCTGTAACAAAGTACCACAAACTGGGGGGCTTAAAACAACAGAAATTTGTTGTCTCACAGTTCTGGAGGCTGGAAGTCAGAAATCAACCTTCTCTCTGAAGCTTTTTGGGAAGAAGCCTCTTCCTTGCTCCTAGGGTTTTGCCAGCAGTCCTCTGCTTGCAGCTGTAGCTGTAGCGCCTCCGCCTCTGCGTGTGTGTGTGTGTGTGTGTGTTAGCGTTAGCTGTAGCGCCTCCGCCTCTGCGTGTGTGTGTGTGTGTTAGCGTTAGCTGTAGCGCCTCCGCCTCTGCGTGTGTGTGTGTTAGCGTTAGCTGTAGCGCCTCCGCCTCTGCGTGTGTGTGTGTGTGTGTTAGCGTTAGCTGTAGCGCCTCCGCCTCTGCGTGTGTGTGTTAGCGTTAGCTGTAGCGCCTCCGCCTCTGCGTGTGTGTGTGTGTGTGTTAGCGTTAGCTGTAGCGCCTCCGCCTCTGCGTGTGTGTGTGTGTTAGCGTTAGCTGTAGCGCCTCCGCCTCTGCGTGTGTGTGTGTTAGCGTTAGCTGTAGCGCCTCCGCCTCTGCGTGTGTGTGTGTGTGTTAGCGTTAGCTGTAGCGCCTCCGCCTCTGCGTGTGTGTGTGTGTGTTAGCGTTAGCTGTAGCGCCTCCGCCTCTGCGTGTGTGTGTGTGTTAGCGTTAGCTGTAGCACCTCCGCCTCTGCGTGTGTGTGTGTTAGCGTTAGCTGTAGCGCCTCCGCCTCTGCGTGTGTGTGTGTTAGCGTTAGCTGTAGCGCCTCCGCCTCTGCGTGTGTGTGTGTGTGTTAGCGTTAGCTGTAGCGCCTCCGCCTCTGCGTGTGTGTGTGTGTTAGCGTTAGCTGTAGCGCCTCCGCCTCTGCGTGTGTGTGTTAGCGTTAGCTGTAGCGCCTCCGCCTCTGCGTGTGTGTGTGTGTGTTAGCGTTAGCTGTAGCGCCTCCGCCTCTGCGTGTGTGTGTGTTAGCGTTAGCTGTAGCGCCTCCGCCTCTGCGTGTGTGTGTTAGCGTTAGCTGTAGCGCCTCCGCCTCTGCGTGTGTGTGTGTTAGCGTTAGCTGTAGCGCCTCCGCCTCTGCGTGTGTGTGTGTTAGCGTTAGCTGTAGCGCCTCCGCCTCTGCGTGTGTGTGTGTTAGCGTTAGCTGTAGCGCCTCCGCCTCCGCCTCTGCGTGTGTGTGTGTTAGCATTAGCTGTAGCGCCTCCGCCTCTGCGTGTGTGTGTGTTAGCGTTAGCTGTAGCGCCTCCGCCTCTGCGTGTGTGTGTGTGTTAGCGTTAGCTGTAGCGCCTCCGCCTCTGCGTGTGTGTGTGTGTGTTAGCGTTAGCTGTAGCGCCTCCGCCTCTGCGTGTGTGTGTGTGTGTGTTAGCGTTTGCTGTAGCGCCTCCGCCTCTGCGTGTGTGTGTGTGTGTGTGTGTGTGTGTGTGTGTGTGTGTGTGTGTGTGTGTCTTCTCTCAGTGTCTGTGTGTCTCCTATCATTGCATATTCCTCCCTGGCTCATATTGGATTAGGGCCCATCATAATGACTCACCTGAACTTGATGACATCTGTGAAGACCCCATTTCCATTAAGGTCATATTCACAGGTTCAGGTTATGTAAGTCTTCTCTGATAATATTCTTAAGGGCTCTACCATCCTCTGGTTCCTCAAACTGAAATCTGTTTAAGCATGTCTTTCCCATAATCCCACACTCAGCTGGTGGGCTGAGTGTCCTGGGACGCTTCTGTGCAGCTTTGGGGTCCCTCTCCCTTTAAGATTTTCAAAGGGCACTCGCTTTTCTTTTGTCCCAGGGGCATGGGGACCGGCTCACAGGTTTTACTGTCCCATTTTCCTAGTATCCAACACACCATGCACTGTGTGTCTGCACTTCTGGTGCGGATGGCTAGGGCTCGGTGATTAGCAATCCTGGGCTCCCTCTCCCTCCGCGCTCCGACTCCTCTCCTCCCGCTGGGAGCTGGGGTGAAAGGCGCTCGGGTTCCGCCAGGCCATGGCTTGTATCTTACCCCCTTCATGAGGCAGTGGGTTCTCACATGTGTAGATGTAGTCTGGCTGTTGTCCTGTGTCTTCTGGTCTCTTTTAGGAATAGTTGTATTTGTTGTATTTTCAAAAATATATATGGTTTTGGGAGGAGATTTCCGCTGCTCTGCTCATGCCACCATCTTGGCTCCTCTACCTCTTTGATCCATTTTATTCTTTGGCACATGGCTGTCCAGTGTCCCCAACATCACTTACTCAAGAGACTGTCCTTTCCCCATTGTATATTCTTTGCTCCTTTATCATAAATTAATTGACCATGTACCCGTGGAATTATTTCTAGGCTCTATTCTGTTCCATCGATGTGTGTGTGTGTGTGTTTCAATTTGCTTGCTTGTTTGCTTCTGTTCTTTTTATTTTATTGATATACAGTCTTACTTTAGTTTCACGTATACAACACAGTGGTTCAACAGTTACCCATATTATTAAATCCTTACCCCCACTAATACAACTATTGTCTGTCAACATAGAAAGATGTTATAGAATCATTGGCTGTATTCTCCATGCTGTACTACCATCCCTGTGACCAGTCTACATTATGATTGAGAATTTTTGTGCCCCTTTATCTCCCTCATCCTCCTCCCACCCACCCCAACCCCTCCCCTATGGTGACCACAAGTTCCTTCTCAGTCCACTGTGTTTTGTTCCTTCTGTTTTGCTTTGTTTTTATGTTCTGTAAATAAGTGAAATCATACAGTATTTGTCTTTTCTCCACTCTGCATTTTTATGCCAATACCATACCTTTTTGATTAATATAGCTTTGTAATATAGGTTGAAATCAAGGCAATTTCTTTTAAGTTCATTTCTTGGCAGGATCCCATTTAATCTTTATTTTTTCTCTCCTTAATTCTATGCATTCTCCAGTAGCTTCCTGAGAAAGGATAGAAAGGATGCATAGGAGATAACTTTTTGGGGATCTTTTAAGTCTGGAAACAGTTTAATTTTATTCTAGAGTTATAGGATGGAAATAATTTTGTTACAAAATTGAAGGCGTTGTTTCCTTGCCTTCCAGCTTCCATGCTGTTGTTGGAAGTTCCAACCAATCTGATTCCTGATCCTTTGTATGTGATCTTTCTGTTTCTCTCTGAAGCTTTTAAGATCTTATTCTAGGCATGAGTTTTCAGGGTGATATACTTAGTGTGGGCTTATTCTTCATTCTTGGTGAACTCATATCCTCAAAAAGATAAGATATTGCTGCTGTTGCAACCAAGGAATAATGGGTTGCTGTTAAAAAGCAGCATTCAGAAAAAAACCAAGGGCTCCTGGAAATTAAAATTATGACAGCAAAAATGGAAAATGCAATAGAGGAGGAGTTAGAAGGTAAACTGGAAAAAATTTCCCTATCAGGTTGAATAAAAAGACAAAGAATAGAAGTTGGGAGTTGGGGGAGGGAGTCAAGCAGAGAGGAGAGGAGAGAGAAAGGGGGAAGAAAGGGAGCTAGCACAGGAAAAAGGACATTTGAGGGTTGATGTAGGAGGATTAAACATATTAATACTAGGTGTTTTTGTAAAAGAGAAAAGTGGAGGGGAAGGAATTATAAAAGGAAAAATTTAAGATGATGTAGAATTGAAGGACATGAGTTTTTGTCTTTCCTGTTAGAAGCTTTTCTCAAAGGTCTTGTGGTCCTTGGTCTTCTGTACTAAGGATGAGCTAGAAATCTGACTGGGAGCTTTGGTAAGAGGGTGGGCCTGTATACCCGGTTGGCTCACAGTGAGGTGATTGGACATGATTATTTAGCTGTTCTTTTGCAATCCCTAAATGTCTGTATTTGCAGTCAGTCTCCCCAGAGTTGAATTCCTTAACTCCTGCCTAGCGGGGGTAGAAGCCTGTTGTGGCTCCAGCAGGGTGAGAGGGCTGAGTCTCCTTCTTTAGTCTGTCAACTTTGACTTCTGTACTCATTTCCAGTCATGTAGGGCATTTACTTCTATCCTGAGCTGAGTGTGGTATCAAAGTCTAAATGCTCTTGGTTTATTTTCTCCAGATAGTCCATGTCTGGGGAGGAAGAGGATTGGAGCCGGGCTGTGGGAGTGTAGGTGCTCTCCCCAAAGACTCTCAGCAGTTTTGTTAGTTGTCACCCCCTCCCTCGAGGTGACTGGTGCTGCTAATTCCCGAGCCTTCCAGGGATTCTGCTGAGTCTGTGATTTCTTCTTGGCTGTGCCTCTTGCAGATTTCCTAGCAGAGCAGAGGAGGCTGAAACCCAAGGCAGTTCTCATTTGTCTGTTTTCCTTTGGGAGTGTTTTTGACAGCTCTTCTCAGCTCATGTCATTTTTCATCCTTTTTGTCTTGTGAGTTTACAACTTTTAAATTGAATTTTGCTGTACTTCTAGTGAGGCTTCCTAAGAGCATAGAGGAAATGTGTAAACCCTAACCTTGAATCTGTTCATTTGGTCATTTGAATGGCATCCATGCTGTGGGCCCAGGGCTCTTGCTCCTGCAGGTACAGGAGTGTCCCAAACAGACAAACATGCCTGTCCCATGGAGTTTAAATGCTAATAGTGAAGACCAACACTGGTCAAGATGAGTAAAGGTATAGTATGTTAGATAGTAAGGTGGCTTAAAAAGCAAAATTTTGGAGAGGCACAGTGTAGGAGGTATCTTGGGGAGAGCCATCATCTTCTTAGGTAAGCCTGGAAAGCTTTCGCCTGGAAAGCTTTTTTGAGAAGGAGCCATTTGAGTAAAGACCTTAAGGAGTAAGGGAACTGGCAGTACAGACATTTGGGGGAAGAACACTACAGGCAGAAGGAGGAGTCAGAAACAAAGGCCCAGTAGCAGGAGTGTGCCCAGTATGTTTGAGGAACAGCGAGGGGGTCCGGGGGGCAGTGTGACCACATCTCAGTGTAAAGACTGGCTTTTATACTGAATGAGGTTGTTGGAGGTTTCGAGCAGAGGCATGGTGTGGTCTAACTAACCTTATTATAACAGAGCCACTGTGGCTGCTGTACTTAGAATAATAGTTGGGGGTGGAGGGCAAGGGCTGAGGCAGGGAGACTGGTTAGGAGGCTATTGCAGTATTCCAAACCACATGGAAGTTGTGAGTTTTTGGTTTCTGGGTTTTGCTAATGAATGGGGTGTGGGATGTAAGACAGAGGAATAACCAAGGTTATTTTAAAGTTCATGGCTCCTGAGAGCTTTTGAAATTGTAGAACTTTGGTTTAGTATAAGTGGAATTCTTTGCTACAGCATAGTCATAGAAATACAAACCATTAACTCTTGTTTTTATAAAGCTCTTCACAGAATATGGTCGTCTGGCAATGGATGAAATTTTCCAAAAACCCTTCCAGGTAGAGTGCTAACTATAAGTGTAATTCATACCTTTGTTTTAATTCTGAGGTCAGCAGACTATAGCCCACAGTCCAAATCTGGCCAGCTGCCTGTGTTTATATGACTTATGAGTTAGGAATGGTTTTTACATTTTTAAATGGTTGAAAAAACATCAGAAGAGGAATAGTATTTCTTGATATGTATAAATTAGCTGTGCACACTGACATTTAACTTTCAGTAAAGTTTAATTGGAACACAGCTACAGTCCTTTATATTGTTGGCTGCCTCTTGTCACAAAATCCCAAAATACTTACTCTCTGGCCCTTTACAGAAAAAGTTTGCTGACCCCTGCTATAGCTAATTGTTTGATGAAGATGAAAATGCATAATAGGTAGTAAGATTAGAGGAACTTTGAGTATTATTATTTTAGTTCTTTTCCTCTGTAGCATTAAAAGTAGATCTGGTTTTATGATTAGCTAGTGTTATATTGTTTCCTTGTCCTTTTCCACATTCTTCATACTTGCCTTTAGAGCAGAGCCCTGAATTTAACATACTCTTATCAGTCTCTTCCTTCTGTTCTTATTAACCTATGGGAACAGAAATAGTAGATAGGATATGTGGCCCTCACATTTGGCTTACACATGTCCTTCTAAAGTTTAGGAGGTTTCTAAGACATAGAATAGAAAGTCCTTCACATTTTCTTGCTCCCTTTGAAGAAATTGGCATTATACCCAGGAGTATTTATCAACTGTTATTTTGAAAATGCATTAATGCAATGTTATAATGTGCTCTGCTCCTTTCCTAAATAGACCCTGATGTTTTTGGTTCGAGACTGGAGTTTCCCTTATGAATACAACTATGGATTACAGGGAGGATTGTCATTTTTGGAAAAGCGTCTACAGGTGAGTAATCTTCTGAGGAATTATCTAAAAGTAGAGATACCTTTCTCATTTGCCTGTAGCTGTTGTGTTGAGAGCAGATTATGGAAAATTATATTAAGTGTGTTAAGTGCTTATGAATATTAGTAAACACTAACATGACTCATGTAAGATTAAAGAAACTGGCACAGGGATGCAGAGAAGAGCCCTGGGCAAAAGCCCAAGCTTTCATTGTAATTTCCATTTCATATTTTATACCAGGTTCTCTATATGCCTTTGGAATGTCACAGTCAGAACTTCAGTTCTTTTCTTACTCAGAATTCTTACTTGTTTTGGGATGGATATAAACAGGCTTATTAGCCTGTTCCAAAACTAAAACAACAGGAGTCCTTTGTCAATCACTACTGTCTAGTTAGATTCAGCCTTCCTTTGTTCTTCCTAAGTGTTGTGTAGAACTCTTCTTTAGGACACTCTTTAGTACCTGTTCTTTAGAAGCTGTAGGAGCCAAGCCACAGTTACCAAATTTATGCACTTATTGCTCCTAGGGTTCTGAGTTTTCTCATCGGTCAAGACCCAGGCCTCTGTGATCCATCAGAGTTGGGAAGTCTTCCCTCTGTCCTACACTAGTGGCTCCTAGGGAAGGAAAACACAAGATCTTTTGTAAATTGTTGGTCTTCGTTGGCAGGTGAAAGAACGTCAACATGAAGAAATTCAGAATGTCCGAAACCACATCCACTCATGTTTCTCCAGCGTCACCTGTTTTCTCCTGCCACATCCGGGACTCCAGGTGGCCACAAGCCCTGACTTCGATGGGAAATTGAAAGGTGTGTCACCAATGACATTATTTTAAACTCATGATGTGATCTTTGGGATTAGAGAGTGATCAGCAAATGTGAATTACAGATCTAGTGATGCTAAAGAGAAATAGTGTATTCTCTTAGAAAGACTAGTGTTGAGAGTCTAGTTCGGTTTTTGCTCCTGCGTTACTGTGGCCATCAGAATTAATTTACCTTATCCCCTCCATCTGAAATGGTGGTGGTACTATCCATTAATGATCTTTATAAAAGACATGCTGTGATTATTGGTGTATAAGAGATAAAAGTGCCAGATAAAAGAAAACTAAACATTAGTCAGCTAATAATTTATCAAGTAAATTAACTTCAGAAAGAAAGGCAACATGATGGATGCATAGTTGTTGTTTCATGTTATTGTGATGAGAGCAAAACCTGATGCTGGGTCATGTGTCACTATCAGGAAATGCTGACTAGATGGTGGCTTAGAGAAATCAGAGTTGGGAGTCTTGGCTTCTGTTATCTTTTGTTCCTTATTTATTCATCAAGACCTTGAGTCATTTAATGGCTAGCCCTTGGTTTACACATGTTTTAAACTAAGCACTTTTGTTTGTAAACTTATCTGAGCTTCTCAGGTTCCTAGTAAAGTAGAAATAATAATAGCTGCCATTTTTAAAGGCCTAGCTTGTATCTGCAACTGTCTGTTTGTGATGCTGTAACAAAATGCCATGGATTAGGTAGCTTATAAACAACAGAAGTTTATTTTTCGTAGTTATGGAGGCTGGAAGTCCAAGATCAGAGCGGCAGCATGGTTGGGTGAAGGTTCTCTCCCTCGTCTCAGACCTCTGGTTGTAGTCTCACGTGTTGGAAGGGGCCAAGAGCTCTCTGGGGTCTCTCTTGTAAGAGGACTAAACCCATTCATCAGGACTTCACCCTCATGACCCTATTACCTTCTAGAGGCCTCACACGCTAATACCATCACCTTTAGGGATTGGAATTTGAACATACGACTTTAGGGGCGGGGGCACAAAATTCAGACCATAGCACCAGCACTGTGTTAGTTACTTTCCTAGTTAGTACTCCCAGTAATTCCATGAAGCTAATGTTTCCTTTATTTTACAGATAAAGAAACTGGACTAGGAAAGTTAAGTAACTTGCTGAAAGTACTCAGCTAGCAAGTGGTGGGGCGGAGATTCACATTTAGATCCTTGATGCCCCAAAGCCATACTGTGCTAATATTGAAGTTATTCTGTTATATTGGAGAAGTAATTTAGAGGATATATACTGTTTAGTTACCAGGAGAACTTGCTTTTTGAAAGTTTAGAAGTTTTTCATAGCCTCATATTAAACAAATTGCATAATTTTCGATTTATTTGACTCTATTGATCCAGGAAAGTTAATATTGTTCATCTTAAGATTTACACTCCAGCTGGTCTTAATATTATGAAAGAAACCCAATTTGAGAGACTTACCTTTACCTTCTGTTTGTCATTTAGATGATACTTTTTTGTGGTGGGCAGCTTCTCTGATCGGGAGTCATACAGAGCCTATTAGAGGGCAGTTCAAAAATCAAAGTTTGGGGACTGGCTTTGGAGAGAAATCTGCTTAGGCAACACTGGAGCTAGATAGAACCTTTTACCTAAAAAGCAGTTGTGAGTGACTTTTCTAATCTGAGAATGTAGAGAAAGTTGAGCGTGTAGGTGATATGTTCCTTTAGTGTTATAAGGCTCCGTTATTAGACATCCTTTTACCAAGCCTAAACTGTTTTGTTCATCTGGTAGGGAAAATGCCCAGTGGAGATGTGGGTTTGAGCAACTCCTCATGCCTTCCCTCTGACCTAGGTTGGCCTCAGGTTATCAGGCATAAATGTACAAATTGGCATTCCTCTGTATTTTCAAGACATTTTAATATGTCAAAACATTTTGTTGTAGAATGTATTTTTAACTTGTTATTCCAAGAAATGGGAAGAGCTTTTTAAAGGTCTATATAACCCTGACTTTGGAATTTTGTGTCACTTGTGTGTATGTGTGTTGTATTTGTTTCCGAGGACTACTGTAACAAAGTACCACAAACCAGGTGGCTTAAGACAGCAGCAGTTTATTTCCCAACAGTTCAGAAAACCAGAATTCTAAAATCAAGGTGTCAGCAAGGTTGGTTTCTCCTGGAGGCTCTGAGGGCAAATCTGTCCCGTTCTTCTCTCCTAGCTTCTTGTGGTTGCTGGCAGTCCTTGACATTCGTTGGCTTGTAATAAGTGTCATCACTCCCCATCTCTCTCTCTCACATGGCCACCCTCTCTTTGTGTATCTCTGTGTGTTCTTGTAAGGACACCATTCCTTAGATTTAGGTCTCACCCTAATCTAGTATGATCTCAGTTTAACTCATTTCATCTATAAAGACTCTTATTTCTAAATAAGCTCACATTTTGAGATTCCAGGTGGACATACATATGGTGGGAGGGATACTGTTCAACCAGGTACACATATTTACAGATTATGAATGGTTTATCAATAAATATTAAGTGTGCTAGATTTCATATTTATTACATTTACAAAAAATAAGGAACACGTTTCGTATAAGCAACCTGTAGTCTCATAATTTTGCACTATTTGCTTTTCCTATCCATTGAAACTATAAAACACATTTATAGGGTTCAAATCTTCCTTTCTGACATAATTTTCATGTAAGCAAGTCCCGGTAAGCAAGTCCCGAAGGAAGAAATACAAAATGGTCAGTAAAAACTCTTGGAAATATGTGCAGCATAGTAATCAAGAAAGCACAAATGTATTGGTACAACTTCATATAGTCTTTATGTGACTGTATCAAAAATTTAAATATTCATATCCTTTGAGCCACTACTTCACTTTTAGGAAATTACTCTAATGAACTATCTTAATAAGTAGGTAAGAATATATGGACAAGGTTATATATGACTGTGCATTTTTATAATAGGGAATAATTGGAAAGAACTTAAATGTGTGTTTTTGAGGAATTGGTTAAATTACAGTACATCTGCACAAAGGAATAAAATGCAGTCATGTGGAAGGATAAGGTAGATGGATCTATCTGTATTTACAGAAAAAGATGTCTATGACGTTTTCGATATAAAAAGATTACAAAGTAGCATATGTTGTTTGATCCTATTTACGGAAAGATGTATGGTTGTAACTATATTTTTTAAAAGAAAAGATTTGAAAAAATAAAAATTTCCTTTTTTTGCTTTTCTTTAAAAATGTGCTGATAGTTTGCCCGTGTGAGTCTATTAAGGTAACTGGTCATTAGGAGGATTGTTCATGAAGAATTTCTTATTAGCCCTGCAAAGGTTTATGTATTTTTTATCTTTGGAACTGGATATTTTGTAATTTTAGGGAACCTTTTAATGAAGGGTTTTGAGTGAAGAGTAAATTGGATACTAAATTGCAAATAGTAGGTGATTTTGAATATTTGGCAAGTGCTTGATCGAGAACCACATAAACTTTATTGTGAGGGACATGTAAGTAGAGCTGATGTATTCCCCAGTTAAAAAAAATACCGAGGTGTTGTACAATGACTTGGTTGAGATGCTGGGGTCCCGTTCCGGGTAACCTGGAAAAGACAACACTAGGCCCTGAGTTGTTAGGGCTACTCCATTAAAAGACCTTAATGTAATTTCTGTAGAACATTTAAATTGAAAAAGAACTACAATCTATTTCTACAAATGTTCCCTTGAATACTTCGGGGATTGTTTTAGTGGTTTTATTTTATTTTATTTTAAAAGATTGACTATTCAGTGTTGAACACCTACCAAACCTAATCTTAGTTTTGGTGTAATCAGTGCTAAGCTACTGCTTCCTGCAGCGGTTAGTTAGGAGGTTAGCTTGCTTTTGAGACCGTTTTCATCAGACACAGGACAACTGTATCATCACCATAAAGAAAAATGTCTTCTTAATTTGCTGGAGCAGAGAGGCTTAACACAGAACTGCTGAGTTGTTTAAAGGACTCAGCAGGAGAGTATGTAGGGTGTGGTCTTCTTTGACACCACAGCCTATCAAGATTGTCTTTGTCATGAGACAGTTCTTGTCTGTTTGAGTCTAAAACATATTTTGGTACAGCATTCATAGAAACACTAATTGCTGAGGGTCTATGAAATATGGGTAAAACTGAGTGTAATAATGGTCTGTGGGGTCTAGAGCCTGCTAGTTCCTTGTGTGAAATATTTTTGAAGCTCTCAGTCTTTCAGTGTGATGAAAGTTGAAACCATAAAAAAAGATGTTTTCTGAATAGGTAATGTATTCCTATGTTTAAAATCCCAAAAAGAATTAAAAAGCATTCAGTGAGAAGTCTCTTCCATTTTTGTAGGTTTCTGGAGTTTCTTTAGTATATGCAAGCAAATATGAATGTACACAGTAATAGCGTATTCACACTATCTTATAATTTTTCATTTCAAGGTTATAAAGAATTTGTCTCTTTTCTTGAAGTTCTGGTTTCATTTTTCACATTGTAATTATGATCCGGTTTGGATCCAGTTTATTTTCCGAATGGCTACCCATTTGTATGAACAGTATTTATTGAATAGTCTGACTTCCCCTCACTGATTGAAATGTCTACATTATCTCATATTAAGCCACGAATCAGTGTGTAATGTGGAGATTAAATCTTTAAGTTGGTATAGGCCATACTTTGGTGCCATCCTGAGGAGACTATAAAATTAATTAAGAGTATTTATGAAGATTGGTACCCATTTATTTAGGACAGATTTTAAAACTTTAAAAATGTTTTAATATCAAAAGAGCTTATGATTGATTATAGTTAAGATGGGATGGGAATCCATGGAGATGAGAAGTGCATGTTACTGTTTAGAGAAAATCTCCTAGAGATTTCAATTTATGAGCCATAAAAAAATTCTAGATAGATTATTAAGTTAAATTATAAAAATTAAAGTATAGGGCCAAAGCAATCCTGAGAAGGAAGAATAAAGCAATCCTCAGAAGGAAGAATAACATCTCCTTGTGTTTTAATAAAACTGGGGATTATGCTCCCCAACTTCAAGCTCTACGACAAAGCCACGGTAATCAAGACAATTTGGTACTGGCACAAGAACAGACCCATAGACCAGTGGAACAGACTAGAGAATCCAGGTATAAACCCAAGCATATATGGTCAATTAATATATGATAAAGGAGCCATGGACATACAATGGGGAAATGACAGCCTCTTCAGCTGGTGTTGGCAAAAGTGGACAGCTACATGCAAGAGAATGAAACTGGATTACTATCTAATCCCATATGCAAAAGTAAACTTGAAATGGATCAAAGACCTGAATGTAAGTCATGAAACCATAAAGCTCTTAGAAGAGAACATAGGCAAAAATCTCCTGAATATAAACATGAGTAACTTTTTTCTGAATGCATCTCCTTTGGCAAGGGAAACAAAAGCGAAAATGAACAAATGGGGCTATGTCAAACTAAAAAGCTTTTGTACAGCAAAGGACACCATCAGCAGAACAAAAAGGCATCCTACAGTTTGGGAGAATATATTTGTAAATGACATATAGGACAAGGGGTTAACATCCAAAATATGTAAAGAACTTACATGCTTCAACACCCAAAAAGCAAATAACTTGATTAAAAAATGGGTGGAGGATACAAACAGACAATTCTCCAAAGAAGTTGAGATGGCCAACAGGCACGTGAAAAGATGCTCCACATCACTAATTATCAGGGAAATGCAAGTTAAGAACACAATGAGATATCACCTCACACCAGTTAGGATGGTCAGCATCAAAAAGACTTAGAACAACAAATGCTGGCAAGGATGTGGAGAAAGGGGAACCCTCCTACACTGCTGGTGGGAATGTAAACTAGTTCAGCCATTGTGGAAAGCAATATGGAGGTTCCTCAAAAAACTCAAAATAGAAATACCATTTGACCCGGGAATTCCACTCCTCAGAATTTACCCAAAGAATATAATTTCTCAGATTCACAAAAGACATATGCACTCCTATGTTTATTGCAGCACTATTTACAATAGCCAAGATATGGAAGCAACCTAAGTGTCCATCAGTAGATGAATGGATAAAGAAGATGTGGTACATATACACAATGGAATATTATTCAGCCATAAGAAGAAAACAAATCCTACCATTTGCAACAACATGGATGGAGCTGGAGGGTATTATGCTTAGTGAAATAAGCCAGGTGGAGAAAGACAAGTACCAAATGTTTTCCCTCATTTGTGGAGTATAACAATGAAGCAAAACTGAAGGAACAAAACAGCAGCAGCAGACTCACAGACTCCAAGAAGGGACTAGTGGTTACCAAAGGGGAGGGGTGGGGAAGGGTGGGTGGGGAGGGAGGGAGAACGGGATTGAGGGGTATTATGATTGGCACACATGGTGTGTGGGGGGTCATGGGGAAGACTGTAGCACAGAGAAGGCAAGTAGTGACTCTGTGGCATCTTACTACACTGATGGACAGTGACTGCAATGGAGTATGGGAAGGGACTCTATAATATGGCTGATTGTAGTAACTACATTGTTTTTCATATGAAACCTTCATAAGGGTGTACATCAATAATACCTTAATAAAATTACATAAAAATATTAAAGTATAGGAAAAGTTAATTTTATTAGATCTCTAGAATTAGGGAAGGACTCTTTAAAATTAAATGGAATAAAATAAATTATCAAAGAAAAGTGCTCTAAGTTTGAATACATAATAATTTAATGCATATTGAAAAAAGGCAGACCAACTGGGGAAAATATCTCAGGGATCATAGTACACATCAGGATAATGTATTTGTTTACTTCCTGAAGGGTGACTATATTCTAAAGTAAAGGCCCCTAATAGTTCATTGCAAAGAAACTAGTAGATGAACAAATATGGGAGAAAGCTTGGTCTAACTAATAATAAAAGAAAAGCAAAATAATGAGCTACCATTAAAATTTTAAGTGTGTTAAATATCCAAAAGAATGCAAAATTATTACATATAAAAAAGAATATTCCTAATGTATACATGTAAGGTATGAAGCATAAGATAATGAACATCATGGACCCATTATCCAACTTAATATCTAGAACCAGAATTGGCAAACTTTTTCTATAATGGAGTAGTAGTAAATATTATGTTTTGTGGGCTATACAACTACTCAGTTTTGCTCTTGTAGTAAGAAAACAGCCAGACAATATGCAAATTAATGGACATGGTTGTGTTTCAATAAAACTTTATAAATACAGTTAGTCTGTATTTGGCCTAAGGGCTGTGGTTTGCCAATCCCGTGTCTATTACCAGTACTATTTCCTCTTCCTGTGTGCTTCTTCCCTGCCCTGTCTTGCTGCCTCCCTACAAAAATAACCGCTATTTTACTAAATTTTGTTTATCCTGCTTTTGAAATTAAAAAAAAACTATTACTTGTATTTGAGTTACTTAGTAGTCTGTTGTTAAGTTATAAAAATATAGTATGTGGCCAACTTGCATTTTCACGGTTTTATTTCTAAGATTATCTGTATTACCACATGTAGTTGTATTTCCTTCACTTTTCATTGTATAATAGTGCCTTATGTGAAAATAACACTTTTACTCTTAATGAAAATTTGTGCTTTTCAGGTTTTTACTATAATGAACAGTGCTGCCTTGAATATTCTGTGTAAATGGTTGTACAGGAGTTTCCCAAGAGTGTGTGATTAAAAGTGGGATTGCTGAGCGCTGCAACATATTGTATATCCTCACTTTACTGGGTAACACAAAATTGTTTTCCACAGTGGCTGTTCAGTGTATACTCCCATCAGTGTATATAAAATATCCAGCCCCCTTCCACTATGCAACTTAATTTAGAAGCTCATTTTGCCCCAGGTGTAGTCACCCCCTTGCAGTGAATGGACCCACATAAGCCACAGCACCACTGGTACTGAGCTCACTGCTCTGGATTCAGCTTTGTCCTGACAGCTGCTCAGCTCCTGGCAGCTCCCTTGTCCAGCAGTGCAGTGGAATATGTTTTATGCAGGATCTTGTTAGGACTAAGGGTCCTTTCCTTCCAGATTAGAATCTAATCTCTAGATCTAATGTCTAATTTAGAGACAAGATTTTCTAGTCTTTGGTACTGTCAGAAGCAGATGTCCGAAGATACCATTTTTCACTAATCAAGTCAGTAAAGAATGAAAAACAGTAAAATCCTTTAGTGTGTTGAGGGTAGTAACCAAGCTGCCTTATACATTGATTGTAGGTGTATGAATTGGTGCAGTCGTCTACCAAAACATATATATGTGTGGCAATATGTAAGATATAAGTGCCTTAATAAGGAAGGAGGATATTTTAAATATTAATTGTGGTTATCTGATGGTGGAATTTATTCTTTATTTTCTTTGAAGAAAATTTTTTTTAATGGTGGGCTTTATTCTGATGTTTTTTTTCTTTTTAAAAATAGTTTTGGATGTTTTCCAGGAATCTGCAGTCATTATAATATCTGATAATTCCTCTTAGAGGACCACATTATCTAAAGAAATGAAAGTAACCTGAAGATTTGTCATGCAGAGATTTTTATGGTGATATCTGTAATTGGAAAAATTTAGAAACCACTAAATTTTTGTTTTATTCACTGCTTTATCCCCAACTGTTATAGCAATGCCAGCCACAAAAAGATTCTCAGAAACTGTTAAATGAATAAATGAAATAAGATTGTCTCAATTTTATAAGTTAGGGTTATGGAGTGTTGAAGTAAAGATCTATCTGGGTGTGGGTCCTACCCACTTTCTTTTCAGTTGTTTGAATTAGTTGGGAACCTAGGAAGATGTTAGATTATTTCAGTCAGACTCCTTGTATTTTAATTCTCTTGTGTCTTGTTTGAATCAGGTAGTTCTCACTTTGAGGAACTAGTTCTCTTTAATGGGTCTCCTGAACCCTCTGTATGAACTTTGTAGAAGCTGCAAAGAAGCTGTCACCTGTTTTGAAATAGGAGCCTTTCCCCTTTGGGGTGGATATCTGAGAGATAATAGAAAATAAATGTTATGAAGTACCTGTGCATCTACTTCTTTTAACAAAAAATGAACAAAAAATGAAGCAAATGGATAAATAGTGATTTTTAATGGATTCAGGGGGAGCATGAGGGAGCAGTAAGCACCTGGCCTGAGAAAACTTGAGGGGTTGATAACGGATTTTTTGAAGACTTGGTCAATGACATTTTTTAAAATGTGAAATTTCTTAAAAGAGAGAGTAGGCTGAATCTTCCAGAATGAAAACCAGGATAAGGATATTCTTTATATTCTCCTCTGGACTACAGAGCACTTACTGGCACAAAAGAGAAGGATACAGTAAAGACACATGTGCAGAGATCCTGCAGCAACCTGGTCATAGCCAGAAAGCGTCAGACATCTGGCCTGGCACAACGCCCCCCACCCCCCACCCCACTCCCTACTTCCCACCCCTGCCTGATTTTCAACTAGCAAGTATAGAAACAACTGGATAGACTCTGAAGATTGTATTTTATGCTAACCTTGGTTGAATAATTCTCTTTGGCTTATTGTTTCCTTCTTTGTGGTTCTGTGAGCAGATATTGCCAGTGAATTCAAAGATCAATTACAGACTCTGATACCATTTGTATTAAATCCTGCTAACTTAATGGAAAAGGAGATCAATGGCTCAAAAGTCACCTGCCGAGGGCTATTGGAATATTTCAAGGTAATTATGGGTTTTATTATTAAAATGTTTGGCTTTGGGTAAAATTGATCTAGATTGTAAACTAACTTGAGTTTCGATTTAAAAGCTTAGGGGAAAGTTTCATGGGGAAGACGGTCAGTCTGCAGACTTAAGTGTCCTTCCAGGAGTGGGCCACAGGGTGGCAGTATTGGTCTAAGAACCAAATGGATGTTCTTTGCACTTTCTTAGAGGAGTAATTACTGTGGCTAAAGGAAGATTGTTCCTCAAGGAAGATGGTGTGGACAGGAGGTGGTTAGGAAGTTGCTGTGAGTAGGAGACGGCACCTAGATGTGACACGACTACCTCAAGGCGGATGGTCACTCTGCCCACAGGCAGTGGTGAGGCCAGTGTGCATGGGGAGTCTGGTGGGAGTCCTAGCCGTGGTAGGCTCATGCTGCTTGAGAACATTTTAGTTCACTAAAATGCTAACATGCACTCAAAGGTGTGTTGTGTTTTTGCTAATTCCTGGGTGTTGATCTAGGTCTTTAGGAAAACACAGTTGTATGGTTACTGTTTTTTTTAAATTAAAGTATGACTGTGATAGAATGATGTTTTTCATATCATTTTTATGTTTAATCCTAAGGCATATATTAAAATTTACCAAGGAGAAGATCTGCCTCATCCCAAATCTATGCTCCAGGTGAGCATTTCTTTACATCCTAAATGATATCCTTGCATTACTTGAGTTGAACTCTATACAGTAAGCAGAGGCCTTTAAGAAGAGAATGCTATATTGCTCCTTTCCCCTTAGGCTGATGTCTGTTTTCAGCACATTTTCCATAAGTGACTGCTATTTGGTTTCTTGTAGTCTGTACTCGTGATGTAGTTAAAACAGAGCAGCCTATTGCTAGGCCTGGTCTTCCCACCAAACATTCTCTGGAAAATAGCTCTATCACAGCCAGGTAAAAAATGCCCAGTTATGTTAGACCAGGTCATTCTCCTGTTATTGTCTATTTTAGTAGAACATGGCCTGAAATCTATTTACTTATCAGGTATTTTATTTTCAACATTTTGGTTTTTTCAAGACGTCATTTTGTTAAAACATATAATTTCAGACTTTCATGTTGTACATAGGCCATCTATTTGCCAAATGTTTATTTCTGTAGTGGCCAAACTTCTTCACAGAGAACTTAGGATTGATGTTGTAGAGATAAATTTTTTTCCTTCTTTTATGACTTACATCTATTTCTTAACACTTACAATTGGAGCAAAGGAAATAATATTTTCTGAGGGTTAGTGTATGATGAAGAGTCTTATTTATAAGAATATTTGTTGGCAGAAAATTTGGCAGAAACAGTATATTTTATTTCATAAATTGGGCTTTGTGGAAACCTTAGAAAACAGGATAATGCAAAAGGAAGAATGGGAATAGAGTGAGAGGAAGTTTTTACTTGGTTACTTGTGGGAGGTGTTAAAAGAAGAAGGATTTATAGTTTATGCTTTCCTATCTTAAAAGGCCACCGCTGAAGCCAACAATTTAGCAGCTGCAGCCTCTGCCAAGGACATTTATTATAACAACATGGAAGAGGTATGTTGGGCATATGATTTACTCTGACATAACCTGGGCATTGTTGCTGACTTCAAAAGCCCGAACTTGATTCTGGTTAATGTATCTTACGATGATGAGGCAACACAGCTGTACTCAGGTAATTCTGTTAATCTGGGCCTTCTAATTACCATTTCTAACCAAGGCTTTCTTAGAGCATCACTGCTGTCCCTGATCAATACCACCCTGGTTATTTAAATGTGCTTTTCAGTAGAGTGAACCCAGACTTTATTGGTCTTGGTCATCATTTGAAAGTTAATTTCTAATATCTTAAAATATTCTAACCTTTTCAGGGATTCGATTATGTTATTTTGCACTTGCGTTTGAAGAGATCTTCAACACATTTGTGTCTTTATGCTTTTTAGGTTTGTGGGGGAGAGAAACCCTATTTGTCTCCAGACATTCTAGAGGAGAAGCATTGTGAATTCAAACACCTTGCTCTGGACCATTTTAAGAAGACCAAGAAGATGGGTGGGAAGGATTTTAGCCTTCGTTACCAGCAGGAGTTGGAGGAGGAAATCAAGGAACTCTATGAGAACTTCTGCAAGCACAATGGTAGCAAGAATGTCTTCAGCACCTTCCGAACCCCCGCTGTGCTCTTCACAGTCATCGTGGCTTTGTACATAGCCTCCGGCATCACTGGCTTTGTTGGGCTTGAGGTTGTGGCCCAGCTGTTCAACTGTATGGTTGGACTGCTGTTAATAGCGCTTCTCACCTGGGGGTACATCAGGTATTCTGGTCAATATCGTGAGCTGGGCGGAGCTATCGATTCTGGTGCAGCATATGTATTAGAACAGGTAAGTGGTGCCAGCTAAGGAGGCTGAGAATTGATAATGGACAGATATCTATGCTTCTACTGTAAAATATCTCTGGGAGAGTTTCATAGTAAAGGAAGGTCTGAGAAATGGCTGCTCGCCATTTTTTTTCTGGTAGGCATTATGCATTATCCTTCTCTGGAATATTAGCATTTATTCCTAATATTTTGTTTTCATGCCTAAAAGCTGCCCTTTAATGCAAAAAAATTTCCAACATAGACATATTATGTTCCTCATGGAAAACTTCTAACTGCATATTCCTCAGACACAATTCCTTTGTGATTCCCCATTTAGTTTGCTTTACTGAGAAAAACAGGAGCTTGACAAAATCTGAGTCCTACTGATCTGCTAATGGATGGCATCTTTCAATGAAATCTTCCAGAAAGTGAATAGTTTTTTTTTTTTGAAATTCACATGATCTTCAAGTTTACAGATCCTTGAGACTCTTAATTGATTTATTTTCCTGAGTAGCATGAACAGATCAGTTACATTAGAAGCTGTGGCAAAGCCAGGAGAGCTGCCCAGCCCACCCAGAACAGAGCAGAGGCTCAGCCAGCTCCCTGAGGAGTCCACTGGTGCCACAGGCTACCCTGACCCCTGGGTTTTCATTCCCCTGTTGTCTGCAGCACACTAATGATATAGATGAAGATTTTTAAAGTTTACCTCCGAGAACTTACTTTTTTGATGTTGTGCTGTATTTTATTAATTTACATGTTGAATAAATGGACTTTTGCAGGCGTCTTCTCATATCGGTAATTCTACTCAGGCTGCTGTGAGGGATGCGATTGTTGGGAGACCACCCGTGGACAAAAAAGCTCAATAGCATCTTAACAAGACGACCCAGCAAGAGCACGCCCAGCCCCTCCTGATGTCTGGGTCTCCCCATGGCCACAGGTCCAGGTCTGGAGGAGCACAGATCTGGGGCCATCTGGGAAGAGCTGAAGTATGGCAGTAATAAATGAATAGACTTTTCCAGTGGTTTCAAATTCTTCAACACACTTGCGTTTCTCTAGGAAGCATCTCTTTTCCTTGCTGATATAGATCCAAGCCTATGCCTATTTTCTTATTACTCTCTGCTTCGCGCACTTTATGGGGGAAAAAGCTAAAGGAAGAAAATGAATATGCGGTTTTAAGTCCTTTATGTGCCACTTAGTGCCTTTTAAGATTGATTCTGTGTTTTTGAGGACATAATCAGTTGAAGATTGAGGATATCCTCATGAAAGATGCTGTTTTGGGGTGAAACTTGTCAGTTCTTTTATACATTACTCTTTTGGAAGGATTCCTTTTTTTTAAAGTTTACAAAACTTTCAAAGCTTCAGAACTGAAGGCTGAAAATGATGCCATTATACTTTAAAAATCTTGAAATACTAGAGATTCCTGTTTGCCACATAGTTTGGAAAAATGATATTACATTTAATCTACCATACGTTTAAGTTCTTTTACCTGACAGGTTGGCAGTTTTGTCTGGCCATACTTTTTTTTCCTGGCCTTTATAGAAAAGAGGCAAACATGCATTGAAGTACGAGAGTGGCTCATAATGAAAGGAATGAGCTTGATACGTTAAGAAAGAAATTTGAGTTGAAATGAACCACGTGACCTCTGATAAGTCACCTGGACTTGTGCCTTGGTCAGACCCGCTGTTTGTGGGTTTATATGCGCATATGTATTGTACATGGCTCACAATTGTCATTTGAGAGGTTTTGTTTTTGAGAGTTCTGCATAAGAGCAGAACTTAATATTTAGGATTAGAGGAAAGACATTACCAAACATTACTGCTCTTAATTCATGTCCTGTTTCATGTGGCTTAGATATAAATCAGGTCTTCATCCAAAACGTTTATTTGTATTCTCCTTTGCACTAATATTTTTAATAATGAAGCTAAAATTACCGATTTTGCTTAGTGACTTTTCTTTATTTAACTTTACTTGACTAGTCTGGTAGCTTTAAAATAGCTTTGCGTCAGTAAGGACCAAAGTCCCACACAAATATGGACAATATCTAGAATATCTGAAAATTCTTTTTTATTTACTTTGTGTGATATAAAAACATTTTATCTGTTAGTTGCCTTTTCCTTTGATTTATAATGATGAGTTATTGTTTATCTAAAATTTCATAAAACTTGCCAGCAAGTATTTACATAAACATTCAGGTATGCTTATCTTTTAGTTCTTTTTTTTTATCTTTTAATTCTTAAGATAATTAAATGTTTGTTGTGGGTGGGAGGGAGGTAGGGAGCTTAGGTAAAATCTGAATGCAGATTCTATACACATGAAATGTGGATGGAGGGTAGAAGGAAGTCTCTTAGCATGTGATCTTTTTTTTTTATTAAGGAATCATTGACATACAATCTTACAAAGGTTTCATATGAGCAACACTGTAGTGACAACATTCACCCATATTATCAGGTTCCCCCCACACCCCATTGCAGTCATGTCCATGAGTGCAGTGAGATGCTATAGAATCACTACTTGTTTTCTCTGTGCTATACTGCCTTCCCTGTGATGCCCCCACATTATGTGTGCTAATCATAATAGCATGTAATCTCTTTATCAAAGAATTTTCTTTTGACTACTTTAACACTTTATCGCTCAAGTTTTTTATAAATCCTGAATTAATTCCAAGCATTTTATATTTTTTCATATTTACATGCCATGTTACCCTGAAGTTCTTGCTATTTTATTCAATTGCTGTCAAATTTTAGAAAAATTCCAGCTTGTTCTAAAAACTGTTTACTTGCATACCAGTTATGCTTAACTTCGACTGTTAAATTAAAAGCTTAGTTTAAAAATTTTGGTGCATTTTCAGGTGACCTCTTAACTTCCTTGAAGGTTCATATTTATTAGCTAAAATCCTTACTGATGTTGAAATACTTAGCTTCTAATGCATTCTATAAATATGTTTATAGATTTCAGAATAATTGTCTAGAGTGATCCTACTGTTAATGGTGAGAAAAGGATGATGTGTCTAAAACTTATTTTATTACTAAAGTATTAGGTTTTTATAAATAAAAATGTAATGTGATTTAATGAAATCTTAGGATTTAGTTACTAAATTCACCATCTCTGTTTTGATCTTAAGGGCATAACTTGGTTTAATTACCCTGGGAAAGCATTTTTTGTTTTTATTAACTTATTCTGCCTCTGGAAAGTGTTTATAAAGTTTTCTCTGTGAGGATTCTTACAATTTTTCTTTGGCCTCTTTCTCTTTTAACAGTAAATTGATAAGTTTATGCCAGCCTTTTCAGTGAGATGCACTCTTATTGCTGGCCATAAATAGTCTTGGGCAGATTTATAACCAGGTTGAAAAGAATGTCTTTTACCTCTTAACTTCCCCCAGCCTTTAATTTGTGGGTCAGGGACATTAGGACTTTAGACTGTGTTTGCTTAGTTTTTGTTGCTCTGCCACTCATGGCTGGCCTATCCATGCAAGCATGTTTAATTTGCACATTCCTAAGAGTATATGGGGGTACATTCCTATTAACAAATAATAGGTTTTCAAAATTTTCTCTGACAGAATTCATTTCAGGAGAAGTTAAATGTTAAGTTAAAAAGAAAATACTTCCAGTTAGCTTCTTACAGTAAAAATAATAGAGTCAAATTTTGGTTCTTTCATGGAGAAATCTTTCTAGATTGTTTTGTAGACAAAATGAGGGCCAACTATCATGTATGATGACAAAACATCAGAGTCACACCTTATTTTAGCAGCATACCAGGAAATCTGTCCCATGGAGGTTTATGTATTAACACCCTATTTGTACTTGGTAAAATTGCCTGTGAGTATTGTTTTTGCTTTTCCTGTTCATTTTATTGTACTGGAGGTAGAATGCTTTAGGCAAACAAATAAACTGCCTTCTACCGGCAGTGGTTTCTTTAGTAGGTCACACCATGTTTCACCTGGTGGCTTATAAAAAACGATGTCTTGGGTAGGTGAGTTTGGGTGAATATGTATGTATCTATGAGTTAACAGAGAAATTGGGTAGGTAAAGTCTAGGCAGAGGTTATAAAAAAACAGTTCACTTTTTCCTAGAGGTTTTTAAAATTATGTTACATGTGAAAGTCTTCATAGAATTTTTTTCCCCCCATAAAACTATTGAAATGTTATTTAGGATGATTTAGGATGGCCACCGTCTAGCCAGCATGGCTCACAGCATATTGACTTACATTCAGATCTAACAAATTTAGTCAAGGAATAAGGGCATAATGAAGAGAAGCTTCAGTTATGGAAGTACAAACTAAGAGATTTAAAAAATGACATTAAGAAGCCCATTGTAAGAGACCATTCCCAATTGAATACTTTTCCTTCTGTGAAATCATATTGTACCTATGTTTGGGTGTAGTTCTTTCTCATTGCCCTTGGAGTGTGTAAGACTTGTGTGGGATGCTTGTTTTAAAAAATGCAAATTCCCAGCTTTACAACCAGGGGTTGCCTCAGTGTGTCTGGAATAACCACTTTTATTAACAGTATTGCAGGTGGTTCAGAGACCAGGGAGAGAGACTACTTTGAGGAATGGTAAAGTGCAATTCAGTATTGTCTGGAAGCAAGCCTTTTACCTAGACCTCAGAATAGGTGGTCTACTGCCGGGTACAATCACTGAGAATTTACAGTATTCAGAATAATAGGATGCCTTTAATCTAGAGGATCATCTAAATTCCTTAAAGAAGCTGTTCTTCTAAATTAGAATGTCATAGTGCCTTCTCTAAAAATGAATGTACAAGTACCTTATTTACTAACAGGTGTAGTTAGGATTTTTTAAAACCCTATTTTGAAAGTTTTTTTTTTTTTTAAGAAACAAAATTCAACACTGACTTGAGCCTGTTAAGTTTTTTGGGCACAGCAAACCTTAAGCCATAAGTAAAAATAACGAACAAAAAGGAAGGAGAGGATCATAACTTTGAAAATGAGCAAAAAAGGTATCCCATATCAGGAACTTTTCAAAGATATTTTTCTCCCTTGGGAAAGAATTTCACATGTCAGAACTAACATTTAAATAGTGCTTTTATGACCAAGGAAAGGTTCCATCTAATCCCCAACACTTTCCAGTTTAGATAAATAAATGCTTTCATGGACTTAAGCCTTAAAGGATTCATATTAACCTTGAGCATAGACAGATTTTCTTCTCAGATTTTTTTTCTTAAAAAAAAGAAAAAAATGGTTAAAAGTACTTTGTTTTTTCCTAGACCGTTGCCTTTGAATGGCTTAAAATTTAATGTACTTTTTAAAAAGTGCAATGGGATGAGATGCTTTTAGTTTATTAAAAGCATGTTTCTGTTTCTGAGTTGTAAGGTCATTTAATGGAATAAAGATCACAGCACCATGTTATCTGTGTTTTTTTAAATACGGGAAGATCTGTGAAGTAGATTTGGGCACGGCAAAGCAAGTAGGGTGTCTGAGGGGTTGGATAGCTCAGTGTCAAGGGTAGTGCTCATGTGGTTTGAGGGAGTCAGCTTTCTCTGTCCTATAACACGATACTGAACAACACCTTGCCAGCATAGTGCTGGAGAAAGGCTGTGCTGTCCGTGGTGTTGCTTGAAATTGAACAAATTTTGTCTGTAGTAACACAGACTTGTGAGGCCCCTTGAGTTTGTAGCCCTTTGATTTGGTTGCCTTATGAGGAGCATAGTGGTTGGATGGTTCCTCTGGGGTGGAGTGAGGTAAAGCTCTACTGGAAGGGCTTCCCTTTCACTGTGACATTGGGGACATTGGGGAGGTTGCATTGAAGTTCTCAAATAATTACTAATCGTTAGATATGCCCCATTTGCCTTAAAGTAGAAACATTTCTTCCCTAGTTTGAGACATACCCCTGGTGAGGTCATTGGCCTCCATCCCTCCCTCCCTGATGGTGATCATATATCAGATACCATGGCAGGTGTTGCACTTGAGTTCAGTTGAGTAGGAAAGAGGCACTCACAAGGTGATAAAGTACAGTGAAAACGGGTGCTGCCGTCTGAGTGGGCACCCTCAGCACAAGCTGGGGAGCAGGGAAGACCAGGGTGAGGAAAGTCAGCTATGGTTTTTCTTTGGTGCACTGACATTTTTGCCTTTTGATTACCATGTATTGGTTTGCCAAAGATGAGTCCACCTCTAATTAGCTTAATTAAAAAATCGGGGAAAAAGGGAATTGTAAGCGGATATCTAGGAGTAAAGCTGACATCAGGCACTGGAAGAACTCACGTCAGCAGGGCTAACACCTCAAGTACACACTGCCTGCCTGCTCTGCTCTTGTGGATGATTTTCCTTAGTGCTGTTTTAAGGGGCAGTAGAGATGGTTATGTGCACATTTATGCAATGGAAGCTCTTCAGGGCCTTTCAATCAGTATTTGTTCTCCAGTAGGAGGGATTTCTGAGATGGATTCAGGGTGAAGTTACACTTCACCTTCATTTTCTTTCATGAAAGCCTGATTTTTTTCGGTCACACTGTCAGAATTGGTCTGCTCATTAGCCTGGGTAAATGTATAAAAGCCTGTGTTCGGTTGGCTGATGGAGCACCCTTCCCCTGCGGAGTGCTCACGCTTTGAGAGTTGCTGGTGAGCAACAGAGACCCTCAAGTTACCACTAGATGCTCCTATGGATTCTGCTGCCTTATATGCGGTTTGCCTGCCAGTATCTGTCCTCCCACCGGGCCCTTTTCCTTCTGTTCTGGCCTTGCTTCTCCCTCACCCACTCACTTGCTCAGAATCCCCACAGCTTGCAGCCTCCCATGGGAGCCATCCTCTTAAGAAGGCAGAGAATGAAGAGATTGTAAATAAACATTGATATCCCATGCCCTGAAGAATGGGGCTCCATAGTTGCATAGTTCTGTTGCATAAAAAAAATGGAGTCTTTGGAGTCAGATATGGGTTTGAGCCCTGCATAGCTGTCAACATGCCCAGAGGTGAGGGACTTGGAATGAGGCTTAAGGACAGGGATGCTGGTGGTGCGGGCATCACTGGGTGGTATCTCAGGCCTGGCACCTTTTTTACAGAGCTCCTCTTCTGAGAGCTGTGTGAAAGGTAAAAATCATGTCGCTGACATCCCTGTCCCTCAGTATGCTTTTTTGTTTATTTTTTCCTGGCACAGCAACAGGAAAAAAAAGGGGGGGAGGTGACATCTGAGCAATTCTGGCAGCAGAGTGTAAGGACAGGCAGAAGTCAGTCTGGTGTCCGCAGAAGTGAACCTCCCCATCCTGGGTTTGGATGCCTTGAAGGTAAGGTAGGCTCTTGCTTACTGCACAATTTGTTGGGTAAGTAGTGAGGCACACAAAGCCCTGGTATTTATACTGCCTCTGACTCTCCTCGTCAGGAAGCTGGTGAGAAACCTGTGGTGTTATGTGCCTTTCCTCATATTAACAGCCAACATGTTCTGAGGGAGGATTTGCCACATGCCAGAGACATCAGGCTCAGCATTTAATAGGCATCATTTATGTGTTGCTCTCCCTTTGAGGAATGTATTTGTCTGTCTTATACATTGTACAGTATCATCATCACTCCATTTTACAGATGAACAAACTGAGGCTTAGAGAGGGACAGTGGCCCTGGATCCTATAGCTAGCAAGTGACAGGGGCAGGATTTGGCCCAACATTCTGATTCCAAGGCTCAGTGCTGGTCGGGAGCAGCCGGAATACAGAATGAACAGGAGCTCTATCTGCTCCGGTGGACCCACAGCCTAGTGTGGAGGAAGGGCCCGTGTGTTGGGGGCATTCATTCATTTGTTAATTCACTCATTCACTCATTCGTGGAATGCCTACGATGAGCCAGGTTTGCGGGTTGTCTGATGGTTTACGACCCAATTGTCAAAATATTTGCTTTCTGTTAGACCCTTGCCTTCAAATGGCTTTAAAATTTAATAGTTTTAACCTCTAAGCTCACCCGCGCGGAGGAGTTAAGTAACTCGATTACACTCCAGTGTAATGTCTATACAAAAGTGGAGTATAATAGGGTATGTGTTTAAATACCGGGCGGGCCCGAGGCCCGAGCGGAGAAGAGGTGGGGAGGAGGCGGCCTGGCGCTGGGTTCCGCGGGCGCTTCCGGCAGGGCCGGCTGGGGAGGGAGCCCTGGTGCGGTGAGCGGGAGGCATCCTGGCCAGGGCCCGGGAGGCCGGGCAGGGAGCTCTGCGAAGCTCTCATCAGCCGGTCGCACGGGAGGGGCCGGTGACCTCACGGTGGCCCGCACGCTACGGCCATTTAATTCGGTCCCTCGGCCCTGGCGGTCACGCTGCTTCCCAAGTCGGCCAGGTGGGTGGCGCGGCACTTTGCGGGACCTCAGGAAGGGCGGCCCCTCGGGGTGGCTCTCGGGGCCCCAGGGCCCGTGGGAGACGAAGATGCTGGGCAGCGCGGGAGTAAATAAGCCGGGGCGCGGCCGGCCCGCAGCCGCCGCCTCCTGGCATCCGACCCCGCTACACCGACCGCGCTCCCCGCCCGGCGCGCCAGCTCTTCGGGGTCGGAGGAGCCTCCCCGCCCGCTCCGGGGATTCGTGCGATCGCCGCCGGGCGCGGGGCAGGGAGCGCCCCGCGAGGAGCCCTCAGGGGCGATGGTTGTTCCTGGGGGGCTGGGAGGCGACCCGCGCCGGCTCCCCCGCCGGAAGCCACCGTCCCCCGGGGGCTTGGGCTCCCCGGTCCCCGTTGCTGACAGCTGCCCCCTTACTACCCCTGCCTCAGGCATTTACGCAGCTGAAAAGGCGAACTCCAGCCTGAAACTGAGCGTCCACACCGCGGAAGATGCACGCGTCCCTTGTAAGTGAGGGGCGGGCGAGGGCTGGGTGCTGTTTAATGGTGACGTATCCCGGGGCCTGAGTTGTCACTTCAGAGAGGTCCCTCGAGGATGCTGGCCACCCCTCCGTCAGCCGCCGGGCATCAGGCGCCAGACGCGGGGCAGCAGGCACAAACTCGAGTTGTCTCTCTACTTGCACTTGCGTGGGGGCCGCCCCGCCCGAGACAGGTCCGGGGGGAGGCAGGACCCGCAGGAGAAGGGAGGCAGCAAGGCGCGACTTGCTGCGCAAACCCCTGGGCTGCCTTCCTGGGACCCGCCAGACCACCGGGCCGGGCTCCTAGGCCGAGGGTCGGGGCTGGACCTGCTGCCCCAGGCCCCTCCTGGGTCTGACCACAGCGGCCTCCCCTGGTCTCCGCTGACGCACCTCTTGACGGGCCCTGCCAGCAGTTCCAGCGCTCACTTTCTCTTTTTCTAACCTGTGATGTGGCTCAGAAATCAGAAGGGGCTTAGCAGATGCATCCTTTCAGCCTAGCAGGACCAGCTGCAGAGAGGTTCAGAGAACCTGGGATTTGCTCCCACTGTGCGCCTGGATGTGGTACACCTGTGCTTGGCATTGTTCTGAGCACTTCATAAATTTCCAATCCACTCTTTTCCCAGACTGAAGATTATATGACTCAACACTATGAAATGCTCAGAATAGTGCTTCCCGTATTTGTTGAGTACTCTACTGTAACTTATTATTATTACTACTACTACTACTACTACTACTATTATTATTATTTCAATCCAGGAGAGCTTCACTCAGTGCCTGGCATTAGGATGTACCTGGCATATCTGATGCCTGGAGTGCTCATTTCTAAACATCCCTCTCCTTTCTCTAACAACACCATTTTCAATAATAATCATGAAATGAATAGTAATGTCCAGAAAAGAAACACAGTGAAAAATTTTCCTTCATTGAGCTTTGTGTATAAATCATGCCAGTGAAAAAATAAAAAATGAAAGATAAAATGTTACAGAGAAAAATAGAAAAAGTTGACATTTTTTAATTGCATTAATGTACTTTTGAAAAAGACTTATTCTTACAGGTTGATCATAGTAATGGATAATAATAACTTTACAGTTTCTGTTTTGGAGCATCTGAAAAATTATCCACGATCGTGTTAAAATTGATCTTTGCATATATATGTTCAGTGTTTAGTAGAGCTGTTTGTCAATCCATCTTGGCCCACAGTTGAAGAACGGTTTTTTAATTAATTTTAATTTCAAAAGCTTCCCTTGTACTCATCAACAAATATACAAAAGCATCTCTCACATTAAACAGCACATAACCAAGCCTTAAACATTATAAGTTTGTTAGAGATTCATAAAAATATCATTTCATAATAAATTCCAGAAGTTGCAGTATTGCCTATGCTTAAAAAAAATTATAGCAGTTTTTAAGCAGTTCCACATTTGAAACATTTTCAGAAAATTCATAAGTTTTTATCTTACTTGACAAAATTCTCCCAACTGTTATTTCCTTTGGCAAAAATCAGAGAAAATGGACGATGATGGTGAGCATTGACATTTATTTGATCCATCGCTTTAGAATGAGAGTCTAGTTGTTGAAAAAGACCCAGGCTTTCAGACACTTCTCTTTTAGTTTCTTCTTCCAGCACTGAGAGAGAGGACCCTTTTGTCTTCTGTTTAAACATAGGAAGATGCAGGGCCACAGGGTCGGCAACACAAACCGACACAAACGCGCCGAAAGTCAGCTCCAATCATTCTGAGCTGTTTGAAACTTGCTACTGGAACAGACACGTTTATCTGAGCCTGTATGTTGGCTGACCCTATCACTGGTGTTCTCTGAACTTTCACTTAGAAGACAAAGTTTTTTAAATAATAAGAAATAAAAATATGCCAATTTGAGGCTCACATTAAATCTTGGCAGTAACCGCAGCAATGAGAACTTAGACCAATGAAATAGCTTTGTGGGGAGTAGTGTTGTATCACCAATGTTGTTTAAAATTGTCATCACATGGTGATGATAAATAACAGACTGACTTTTGGTGTATCTTATGTTTTAAAATTCTCTGTGGACAACTGATTACCATTTGTGTGCACCCAGGGAATATAGTTCCCACCTGCCCTCTCTGGGTGTGCCACTGGTGGGCTCTTGACACATGCTAGTTGTTCAAACAGCTCCCCTGACTTGCTGGGATGGAGGGGCTGCGAGTCTACTGTACAGGCTCAACGTTTCTCCGAGCCCTTGAGGCCAGCCCCTGACACCTCCTAGTGAGTGCCTGCAGTGACCGCTTCTCTCCTCTTTGTGTCCCAAACTCTCTGAGAGTGACTGGGCCAGGAGCCTTTCTTTTCTCTCCTCACCACACTCTGCCCTTAAATCTGTGGCTTGTTGGGCAGCTGCTGTTGGGGAAGGGAGGATCCAAAGAGAAACTGAGGCTCCACAATAGGAGGAAACGATGGGCCTTTTCTGATGTCTGGTTCTAGACTCCCTTATTGACAACTTTATGAGCCCCTAAGTTTGTCTGATATTTTGACAGATCTCTGCAGAGCTAGTTAAGGTGTAAAAGGGAGGGGGAAGCAGAGGACCCTTCTCAAATAGCAACGGGGCTTCAGGCCCTGCAGGGGTTCATCCTCATTACAGAGGGGCCATAGGCTGGAGGTGTTTGAGAAGGAGGCAGGGCATCTTTCTAGACCACAACCTCTGCTGACAACTTTGCATGTGTCCGGCTGGCTGCAGTGACAACACTCTCTGCCTATGTGTCAAGGGAGACACTGAGGAGGTAGAGATGCTGGGCCTGTCTTAAGGGTTGAGTAGGAGTTTGCCAGTGAATAGCCAAGGGCATTTTAGGCCTAGAGTATAGTAAAGGCAAAGCTCTCCATGGGGGTCATTAGTGGATGTTATTTAGCATCTTCGTGTGAATTACTTGGTGTAGTGAAAGAGCTTGACCTTTAGATTTAGGAAGGCCTGCAGTGGAATCCTGACACCACTTCTGGGGAGCTCCAAGATGGTAGGCAAGTCACTTCCCATCTCTGAGCCGTTTCCTGGTCAGTGAAATGGGGCTGCTGTAAGGACCACAGGTAACTTGTGAAAAGCCCAGGTAGTGCCCAGTGGCCATGCTGGTGGTTCCCAGATGAGTCAGGGGGAAGTCCTGGTTAATGTCACAGAAGTTTGACCAGTAGGACAAGCCTGGAGATCAACAGTCTAGGAAGGGGGATGAGTTTTGACTTCTTTTTCCAGGCTACCCATGGCCTTTGGGCTGCTGGGGCTGGACCTGGTGCCCACTGGAACTGCCACTGTCCCCTCTCTCAGGAACTGGCAAGGGAAAAGGGCATGTGAGATGTGAGAGCCCGACCCCTCCTCCGCCTTCTCTGCACCTGAGGCTGAGGAGTGTGGGCAGGCAGGCCTCCCCCTCCAGCTTGGGGCATGGGGTCTCAACCCTCTCACAGGCATAAGTGGTTTATAGCTTTTGCCATCATTATCTCTTTATTCCTCACACAAGCCCTGCTGGATGGGTCTTAATAGCCCCATTGTCCCAGAGAAGCTCAGAGAGTTTATGTGATTCCTGAAGGTCACACAGAAACAGAGCAGAGAGATGCTCAGTCCCAGGTGGACTTGTTGGGGGGAAAGTCAGTTTGGAGACACAGGGAAGTCAGATGGAGTGAGACATGAAACAAAGTTAGGCAGGCAAAGTGAATTGTATTTTGCCCTGTACAGCAGAGCGGGCCCGCCTGAGGTTAGACAGGTGCAGGCAGTTTACTCTGAGGTTTCTTTTATGGGGTCTTGGCAGGGCTGAGAAGTCCTTGACTGACGGTCTTTGGCCTTGGAGGCCTGGTCTAATTGTTAAAAGGAAGACAGTGACTGCTCTGATGATTTCTGGGCCTGCCTTTGGATGTTTTATTTCTCTTATCTGGGGAGAGTCTGTGCTTGGAAACGTTTTTTCTTGTCTGGGGAGTGTATGGACATTCTAAGTAACTCCTAAGTCCTTGAAACTTCAACTAAATAACTCTGTGAATCTTTTCTGGCTCTCTGGTTTTATCCAGTTAACTCTTTGAGTCCTTTCAGTGCACTTTACTGGCTTTATTCTCCCTCCACCCTATTATGTCTACCTTTCTGCCGAACAGACGGGGCTCTGCTTCTGAAAACACAGCCTCAGGTGGATGGGACTGATGGCTGGCTCACAGGTTTTTCTCTTCCTAAAACCAGGGCACGGAAAGTCCAACTCAGCTGGGAAATTCTTCCCAGCCCCAAGCTCGGACTTTGGTCTTTTTTTTTTTTTTAATCACAAGATTCTAGTCATTTCCCCCAGAGCAGTGGAAATGAAGGGGATAAGGCCGAGATTTGCACACTCCCCACAGCACGTGGTTTGGGGAACGAGGAGCACTGGGTTTCACGACCTCCACAGAATCTCCAGCTGACCCTGAAGCTGCCGGTGACCTTTCCAAATCAAAAATAACAAAACCACCCCAAGAGCAGTGGCAGTAAAACCTGCTTTACACAGCACCTCCCATAAGCCAGGTGGTTTTTGCTGAGTGTTTTGTAGGTATTATTTGATCCTCAAGACAACCCCGCAGATCAGGTGCTATAGTTATTCCCATTTTACAGCTAAGGAAACCGAGGCTGTGAGAAGTTGGGTAACTTGCCCAAGGCGATCCAGTTAGTAAGTAGCAGAGTTCCTCATCTGAACCCAGGCTGTCTGGCTCTGGAACCTCAAGGCTGTAATCAGTGTGGAGTTTCTGACAACTAAACCCATCTTGATTTAATCACAGAGCAGTCACACTCATTAGCCTACCTTCTGTATTTTTGTACACCTGAAACATTTTGTTAAAAAACAATCACAAGCGTGTGGCGATGGGCTAAATGGGGCTGAGTGTGAGTGGATTGAGTACTGAGTGGCCTTGGATTAAAGATGGACATTCTTTCTGTTTTGTTTCAATCATCTGGTTGAAAATTCCTCTGCGAGTGTCCTCACTTCCCTCTCTGGCCCCATCCGCCCCGGGGTCTCATCCTGATCAGAGCTGCAGTGGGGATGTGGATCGTCACGCAGGAGCGGGGGTGGGAGACGTGGGAGAGGGCTGGGCTGTGTCCATTCTCCCTGTGGTGTGGGGAGGGCACTGGCGTTCAAGTGCCCACTTTGCCACTTTGAGGCTGACCCTGGGTAGTGACCTCATCTCTCAGCTTCAGTTTCCCCACCTACACAATGAGGTACATCTCAGCCCAAGCCTTTATCTCACCTGCTCTCCCCTCGCACCCGCTCTCCTGGGGTTCTCACTCCTGGTTGCTCTGTAGACTCACCTGGAAGCTTTAAAAGCACACCAGGCCCGTGCTCCACCCCAGGCATCCGGCTCCTTTGGCTCTTGTCTGCCCCACATCCTGCTTGTCTGTCTCCGCCTCTGCCCTTTAGGTCACTCCCCTGCACCCCCTTCTCTGATTGCAGGAAAGTGGTAGGGTCAAGTGTGTAGAATTTGGGTTTGAATTCTGTCTCTGCCACATGCATGGCCTCCTATTTTTGGAGACTTCGGTGAAAGTCTCAGGTGCTGCCTTTTCTGGGATGACCTTGCTTCCTCTCCCCCCCATTCTTTCTCTCTCATGGACCAGTTCAGCCAGGCTTTTGCCTCCAACTCCCAGTAGGAGCTGTTCTCATAAACATCACCAGGGACTCTTTTCTCAGACCGCTCTCCCAACCTCCGAACACATGCATTTAGCTGCCTGCCAGCCTCTCTTTTTGGCCACGTGGCATGTCAACCAGCATGCCAGGTGGGAGTGCTGAGCGCCCTCTGCCTGCTCCATCTGCAGCCCGCCCTGCAGCCTCCAGGTTGCTTGACCTGAAACCTTGGGGTCATCCCTGATTCCTCTTTTCTTCACACCCACCTCGCTCCCCAGCAAGTCCCACTGGCTCTGCCTTCACAGAAGTCCAGAATCTATTACTTCTCCTCCCTCACTGTCCCTGTCTTGCCTGAGCCACTACGTCCTCTCGCCATCCACCAGTCTCCCACCTGCTCACCATGCCCCTTCACTCTAGCCACCCCGACCTCCAGACCGCTCCTTACACACGCTCGGGGCCCACCTGGGGCCTTCGCTCAGGCTCTTCACTGTCCTGGATGTCCTAGACCTCCGCAGGGCCCACTCTGCCTTCCCGGAGCCCCTGCTGCGTATTGCAGCCCTCTGGCCCGTCCCATTGCTCTCCAGCCCCCTTGACCCTGCTCTTCTTTTTTTTTTTTTTTAACTTGGTATCACCTCTAATATTCCAGATGATTTGCTTATTTACTGAGGTTTAAATTTAAAAAATTTATTTTTATGCCTTTACCCTGATGATGAACAGAAACTTCACAAAGGCAGGGATCTCCAATTTGTTCATAGATGCAGCCCAGGTACCTAGGTTGATCCCTGACACCCAGCTTGGTGAACATCTCTTGAGTGAATGAGCAAATGAATGAATTCCTGGACCTTCTCAGGCAGAGGTGGGCATCTCCAAGGTGATGGGATGCTCTAGAGGCCACTTCTACCATTTCCCTGGGGCAAGGGGAGGGTATTTGTTAAAAATGCACAGTGATTCTGCATTCATGCCAGCAACCCCTTCCCTGACAATTTGTGTGCAGGCTCAAATCTGAGAGCCACAGCTGGAGGTAAAGGCTGCAGGCTTGGCGTACCAGTGAATTAGGATCCAGTGAGTTCTAGAGCATAGAGTTAGAACACATCACATGCTTATTTTATTTCTGTTGTCATTTTCCTGGACTCCCTCAGTATCTACTTCTGTCTCTCTCAGAACACTGATCACTTACATTTAAAAGATGAATTTCACGATACTCTACAGGAGGAATGAGTAGGTGGACATGTGTGTTATGAAGCACGTAACATAATAGTTCACTCTAGAATAGATGTTCACTAAAAAAAGTTTTCAATTTTGAACACTTGAAAATTCAACCTGTATGTTTGAAAATTTTCCATAACGAAATGGTGGGAAGCATGCTATGAACTTAAAAATACTCCTTGTAGAAAAGCTGGAAAATACAGAAAAATAGAAGGAAGCAAACTAATCATGTGACCACCCTTAGCCCAGCACCCAGAGGTAATTGGTTAAGATGTGGTATTTATTTTTCTAGTCTTTTTGCCATGTGTATTAATTTTGTATTTAATTATATAATAGTAATTGTATGGAATACCCAAAATTTAACACGGATGTTTGTCAAGTCTTAAGGTTTTTTGGATTCTAAAAGAAGTGTATGTGTATTTAAGCATTTTGGAAAACCAGAAAGAAATGAAAAGAAAGTACCCCAAATTCTACCACCTAGTAAGTAACACTGTTAACTTATTAGTGTATTTCTATATTTTTTATTTTATATGTTTTTCTTTTTTAAAATAAAATTTAAAACATACACTGTTTCATATAAAGCTTTTTCATAAAATGTAACTTTTAAAACCTTATTAGTGTATTTCTATATTTTTTATTTTATATGTTTTTCTTTTTTAAAATAAAATTTAAAACATACACTGTTTCATATAAAGCTTTTTCATTAACCATTCTGTTATGGACATTTCTTGTACCCTTTTAAAATGTAACTTTTAAAACCTAGTAAGTAACACCTACCACCTAGTAAGTAACACTGTTAACTTATTAGTGTATTTCTATATTTTTTATTTTATATGTTTTTCTTTTTTAAAATAAAATTTAAATTCTACCACCTAGTAAGTAACACTGTTAACTTATTAGTGTATTTCTATATTTTTTATTTTATATGTTTTTCTTTTTTAAAATAAAATTTAAAACATACACTGTTTCATATAAAGCTTTTTCATTAACCATTCTGTTATGGACATTTCTTGTACCCTTTTAAAATGTAACTTTTAAAACATAACTGTACAAAAAGTATCCCAGCATATAAATATGACAAGACTTAGCTAATCTTTTTATGTAGGGTGTTTAGGTTCTAACACCCAATGTTTTGCTTCTAGATGTGACTTTGTGATGGACATGTTTGTGGACATTTAAGAAACAAATTGTCAAATTGTCAAATTTTCATTCAGGAAAGTTATACTGATTTATAGTCCCATCAGCAGTGAATGAGAGTGCCTGTTTGTTTACCTGCATCTTTTCATGTATTTAATAGTGGGATATTAATCCCCCTACCCCAAACCAGTCTTTAATTTGCATTTGTTTGATCACTAATGAGGTAGAATATGTTTTCTTGTATTAATGGTAATATATATTTTTCCTTTTGAACTTATTATATCCTTTGTCCATTCTTTTTCTATTTTGGTGTTTAAATTGTTTTTATTGATTCATAAAAACTCTTTATATATTAAAGATAGTCACCGTTTTTCTGTCATTTTCTTCCAGCTGGCCATAGTTGTTTGTGGTGTTTTTTCAAAACATAGAATATTCTGGTCTTGCCCCTTTGGCTGTAAGTAACAGGCAGACCACTCAAGCTAGCTCAAGTAAAGAAGTTTTAGTGTAAGAACACATCTCAAGAGCTAAGGCGATTCTCATGGTAGTCTAGGAACAGGAGCTAACAAGGCTGGGTCTCCCAGGGCCTAGAGCTGGGAGGCAGTTCAGGATCAAGGTGGGTCCGGACACTTCAGCAGCTGGAGTTTGTGCACCTCCACACTAGTGCTCCATCACTGATGTCACTCAGCCTGCTCTTCTTAGAAATGTGCCTGCTTCCTTCTTTCCTGCTACTGAGAGGTGTCTTCTATTTGGTCAGAGTTGGCATTCTCTCCCCACTCCCCACCCCGGGTTTGGTCCATAGTCTGCTGGGGTCTCTTCATCTTCATCACGACTTTTCAGTTTTAGCCCCTACTGCCAAAAAGCCACTTTTTTTTCTATTTGTTCAAGTTTTTGAGAAAGTGAGAGGATTTGATTGGCCCAGTTCCACTTACCATAGCTCATAGGATGCAGTCTGCTTGAGGCTGTGCCTTCTTCTAGTCCAAGGGCTGGGATACAGTGGTCACATGGTATAAAATCATGCTGCCTGGCGGCCAAGATTGTAGGTTAAAGGCAACTCCCTTAAGAGGGAAGTGGAACATAACAGGCAATGATAGAAACTTTTAACAGTAAGAGCTTTAGCATTTTTAAAAATTGTCTAAACTCCTAATCTTTTACTTTGTGCCTTTGTCTTTGGCCTTTAACCTTAGAGTGTCTTTCTCTGTTTCAAGATCTGATATGTACACATCTATATTATTTTAGAATCTGTCTTCTGGTTTTATGTTACATTTAAATGTTACTGATTTTTAAGCATCATTAACATGGTCATGTTTATAGACTCCACATGGGGGATGGTTACAAGGGGTTTTGATGACAGAAAATATCCACTTTTTCCAGGGAAAAACTGAGAGTTTATCAATATAAGGGTTTTTCCTCCCTATTTAAAAATCGTAAACTTTTTTTGTTATAGAAATAATTCATATTGGTAAAATGACAACAAAATAATATAACATAAAACATAAAAGTCTCTGAATCCTAAACCACACATAGATAATATACAAAAGTTTGGTGTATTTTCCTCAGATCATGCATAGATCATGCAATCAAAATCTCATACATTTTGATTATAGGATTATAAAAATGTATTTTAAGCAAAAATAGGATAAGAACATTTTTCAACATACTTTTTTCAATTATTGCTGAATCTGCTCAGTAAATTCCCCAGATTCTCTCCAATGGTTGTTTGAACATATGGATGTAGGTTAATTTTTTTTTCTCTTTTTTTTATTAAGGTATTATTGACATACACTCTTATGAAGGTTTCACATGAAAAAACAATGTGGTTACTACCTTCACCCATATTATCATGTCCCCCTCCGTACCCCATTGCAGTCACTGTCCATCAGTTGCAGCAAGATGCCACAGAATCACTATTTGCCTTCTCTGTACTACACTGTCTTCCCCATGATCCCCCCCACACCATGTGTGCCAATCATAATACTCCTCAATCCCCTTCTCCCTCCCTCCCCACCTGCTCTCCCCCACCCCTCCCCCTTGGTAACCGCTAGTCCCTTCTTAGAGTCTGTGAGTCTGCTGCTGTTTCGTTCCTTCAGTTTTGCTTCATTGTTATACTCCACAAATGAGGGAAATCATTTGGTACTTGTCTTTCTCCACCTGGCTTATTTCACTGAGCATAATACCCTCTAGCTCCATCCATGTTGTTGCAAATGGTAGGATTTGTTCCTTTCTTATGGCTGAATAGTATTCCATTGTGTATATGTACCACATCTTCTTTATCCATTCATCTACTGATGGACACTTAGGTTGCTTCCATATCTTGGCTATTGTAAATAGTGCTGCGATAAACATAGGGGTGCATCTGTCTTTTTGAATATGAGAAATTATATTCTTTGAGTAAATTCTGAGGAGTGGAATTCCCGGGTCAAATGGTATTTCTATTTTTAGTTTTTCGAGGAACCTCCATATTGCTCTCCACAATGGTTGAACTAGTTTACATTCCCACCAGCAGTGTAGGAGGGTTCCCCTTTCTCCACATCCTTGCCAGCATTTGTTGTTCTTAGTCTTTTTGATGCTGACCATCCTAACTGGTGTGAGGTGATATCTCATTATGTTTTTAACTTGCATTTCCCTGATAATTAGTGATGTGGAGCATCTTTTCACGTCCCTGTTGGTCATATCAATTTCTTCTTTGGAGAATTGTCTGTTTGTATCCTCCACCCATTTTTTAATCGGGTTATTTGCTTTTCAAGTTTTGAGGCATGTGAGTTCTTTACGTATTTGGGATGTTAACCCCTTGTTGGATCTGTCATTTACAAATATATTCTCCCATCCTGTAGGATGCGTTTTGTTCTGTTGATGGTGTCCTTTGCCGTACAGAAGCCTTTTAGTTTGATGTTGTCCCATGTGTTCATTTTTGCTTTTGTTTTCCTTGCTCAAGGAGATGCATTCAGAAAAAAGTTGCTCATGTTTATATTCAGGAGATTTTTGCCTATGTTGTCTTCTAAGAGTTTTATGGTTTCATGACTTACATTCAGGTCTTTGATCCATTTCAACTTTACTTTTGTGTATGGGGAGAGACAATAATCCAGTTTCATTCTCTTACATGTAGCTGTCCTGTTTTGCCAACACCAGCTGTTGAAGAGGCTGTCATTTCCCCATTGTATGTCCATGGCTCCTTTATTGTATATTAATTGACCATATATGCTTGGGTTTTTATCTGGGCTCTGTAGTCTGTTCCATTGGTCTATGGGTCTATTCTTGTGCCAGTACCAAATTGACTTGATTACTGTAGCTTTGTAGTAGAGCTTGGAGTCAGGGAGGGTAAATACCTCAGCTTTACTCTTCCTTCTCAGGATTGCTTTGGCTATTAGGATAATTTATTTAATTGGTCTTAATTGAACCTTAATGTTCAGGTTGTTTTTCTGATGTAAGTTTTAGAGGCCAGCAATTGTTCCTCAGTTTGCTAGCTAGGGAAAATGACTGTTTCACAGCTCTTTGTAGCTCTGCTTTTGTGGCAAATATAAAGCCTTTTTGTTTCTGAAACCCAGTAAGCACAGTCTCAGCATTGCCATTATTCTTGCCTGTGTGGCATAGGAGAGCCCTGGTCACTGTGCTGGCGGGAGGTCCCTGAGCCCTGCGCAGGGGCAGCTCTCTGCTCTGTGTTTCCCGTGGGCTCTCTTTTCCCTTGGAAGCACTGGACACAACACAACCAGGTCCCAGCCCTGGGGATCAAGCCACGTGAGGGATGCACCCAGCATTGCTGATCCTGTTACAACAGGTGTCAGCCAACTTTTTCTACAAGGAGCCAGACAGTGAATATTTGAGGTTTTGCTGGCCATATAGTCTCCTCAACTCTGCTGCTGTAGGGAGAAAGCAAACTCAGACAATATGTAAATGAATGGGTATGGCTGTATGCCAATAAAATTTTATGGAAACTGAAGTCTGAATTTCATGTAATTTCATATGTCACAAAATATTCTTCTTTTGACTTTTCCCCAACCACTTAAAAAGTGTTAAAACTATTCTTACCTTGCACACAAAAATAAGCAGAGGCACAAATTCATCACTAACAGTCAGTGATTTAATCACTCATAATGGAGCCTCCATAAGAAACCCTAACTCAGAGAGCTTCCCTTTAGGATAAACTGGTCATCTAGTCAGTAAACTGTTTACCTGAGTTCTGTGAACTGTTTTAGCAAATTGGGGGGATTATGGGAACTCCTGATTTATAGCTGGTTGGGCAGAAGCACAGGCAAACTGAACTTGCTATGAACAGCTTAATTGTGGGTGGGGGGCAGTCTTGTGGACTAAGCCCTTAGCCCGTGGTCTGCTTTAACCCTGGGCAGGCAGTGTCTGAACTGAGGTATATTGTGGGACATCCAGTCTGTGTCCCCTGAGGACTGAATTGCTTGGTGTGGAATCTCAGCACATCTGGTGACAGAAGGGGGAGTATAGTGCAGAGGAGGAGGGGCTTTCCTTTACTCACGCGTACACACGCACACGCCCCTCATCAGCCAGATGAGCAGCCAGAAGGGCATTACTGCCAGAGAGTGATGCCAAGCCTGGGCAGGCTGGGGAGCGTCTGGTTCACCCTCCCGATTTGGCAGCCTTTGCCGCCTGGCTCCAGGGTCTTACTCTTACTACTCTAACAGCCCTGTTCTTGGGTTCACAGCCGGAGCCCAAGATTGGAGACCTGATTGAGATTTTCCACCCGTTCTACAGACACTGGGCCATCTACATTGGTGACGGATATGTGGTCCACCTGGCCCCTCCTGGTAAGGGCATTGAGGGCCTCCCCTGTGCTGGGGCTGGGAGGAGGGAGATGGGGGAGCTGTGGGTAACGGGTGACCCCAACTATTACCCACATAGGTATAGGGGAACCTATTACCCCTGTTCCCTGGCAGGCTGTTGTTTCTTGAGTGCTGTAAAATGGCAGTTTGATGTGGGGCAATGGTTTTCAAACTCTGTTCCTTGGAACCCTAGGGGTTCTAATACAGGGGCTGAGGTGGGTTTCTAAGGAGGTAACTCTACTTTTATGGTTTTATGTAGTATGGCTTTTTATAAAACACATTCAACTCTAAATGTAAAACTCCCTGAGAAAATGGGTTTTTAGGCAGAAGATTTGGCTATGAATCCAGTTTCTACTCTCTAGTCTTGGTTTCCTTATCTGTAAACTGTGGTTAAGCATACTTAACTTGGAGAATTTTTAATGAGAATTCCCCACCCTTTGTCTTAAACTTTTTACTTAAACTAAGGTATAACATAAACACATCAAGTGTACAAATACAGCAAAGTATATAGTCAAAATGTATCCAACCATGCGACAATGACCCCAGTCAAGATCTGGAACATTCCATTACCCTAAAAGGCTCCTGCATGTTTCTTCAGTATCCTCTCTGCCCACCTAGAGGTAACCATGATTCTAGCTCCCCTTGCCAAAGATAAGCTTTGCCTGTTCTAGAACATCATAAGAGAGGAGTAAGTCTATTCTCTTTTGTGTCTGGCCTCTCACATAAGGCCCATGAGAGTCCTCAAGCTGTGAATGGCCGTAGTTCTTACCTTTTCATTGCTGTGTGGTTTCTGTTATATGAATACACCTCAAATTTTTTATCCACTCTTCTGCTGATGGATATTGGACTAGCTCAAGTTTTGGCTGCTGTGACTCCGGCTGCTATAGACATTCCTGGACAGGTCTTCTGCCTGCCGTTTCAACTGTGGCCTCCCCTTGTACTCACAGAAATCAGATGTAACCAGAGTAGATGTCATCTTTCCATTCCATTCCTGATTAACCAAACCATCAGTAACTTCAACCACATAATCTGTCTTCTGTTAAAGTGCAAAAAGTGCCCCTGCCCTTATTTAAAGATCCAGCCCCCATGTGTGGGTCCTGGATCCCCTCTTACTTTCTTGCTCCTCAAATTCTGCACCTCCTTCGGTTTTGTCACTGTCCCTTCTCTCCTGGTTATTCCTACTGGTACAGGAAACACTGTACTGTCTCCTGTTGATAAAACAATCCTCCCCCACCCCTGACGCATCTCTGGCTAACAGAGCAAATCTCTCATTGGCTCCCATGCCATCACTTGTCCCCCACCTTCCCCTTCTCTCCTTGGTCCTCTCCATCAGGCTCTCTTTTTTCATCTGCCTCCTGGACCAGCTTTTAGCAAGGCTACCGAAGACCTTTCACACCTTGACAAAGCCAAAGGTCACAGTTTCCTTGGCTTCTCTGCAGCCTTTGACATAAGTGGCCTCTTTCTGCTTTTCGCCTGGCACTTCTCTTACCTCCTCTCCCACTAGGCCCCTTCTCCTTGGCCTCCTGTGTGGGCTTCTCCTCCTCTCCCACAGCTTTAATTCTTGTTCTCCCCAGGTGACCTCATCTGGTCCCCCAGCTTCCAGTACTGTTTATCTGTCGATGTCTCCTGAGCCCATGCCCTCAGCCCTCACCTTCCTGCTCAGCTTCAGCCTTGTGTAACCTCCGACTACTTAGCATCTCCACTTGACATACCCCAGATTGGGAGGCTCCATGGGATTACACCATCCAGCTGCTCAGGTCCCAGATCTAGGCGTCATCCTCGATCCTTTGGACTCCATATCTAATCCATCAGGAAATCTAGTTGGCTTTATCTCCAAACAGACCCCAGCTCTGATGATTTCGCCCCATCCCCACTGCATGCCCTGGTGTGAGCTGCCGCCCTCTCTCATTTGAAGCTGCCACCGCCAGCTGGTTTCTCTACCTCTTGCCCACCCATGGCCAGTCCCTCCTTCACTGGGCAGCCACCATGATCATTCTAAAGTATAAATCTGATTATATCATGCCTCTCCTTAAAATTCTCAACTGGCTATTCCATCATATACAGAATAAGATTCAAAATCTGTACTGTGACCCAGGGGCTGCAGTTCACTGGCCCAATTCTCATGACTACCCTTTCCACAAGCTCAGGGCTCATGCATGGTGCCATCTCTTTTATTTACTCCAATGGACCTCTCTTACACCTCTTGCAGGCCTAAATTCCCCTGATTTCCCAAAATCTCAGAGTTGTACTCAGGGCAAAGGGCTTTAGTCCTCTTTGGACAGCCAAGTCGATCAGGACCTGGAATCTGATCAGCCCGTCCTGCCATTGCTTTTTGCTGTCACACAGTGTCACAGTGGAAGACCAGTCCTGCCCTGTGTAACAGGGTGTCTCCCCTGCTGGGAAAATCATTAAGGTCCAGATCTTGGCAGGCCACAGTGGCTCTCGGAGGGAGAGTGAGCCTGTCTCTGGGGTCCACCTATTGGTGCACACCCACTTTGTTTTGAGCCATCGTACCCAAAGCATGCCCCTCCCTACACCATGCACATTGGCTGCCTTTGGGAGGGAAGCCCAGTCTCTGGCCTCAGCTTTCCCTTTCTACCACTCTGGTCCTCCTAATGACCCTAGATTTCCTTTCTTTGAGGCAGTTTCATTTCTGGAGATTTTTTGCCCCTTTCATTCCCTCAGCCTTGCCCAGGGCTGTGCTGATATACCCACTGGGCCTCCCTGGCATCACATTTCAGGGAGCAGCTGTGGGTTTGGACCCTTTGCTTCCAGAAGGGCAGGAGCTACTTCTGCAAATCCATCCACCTTTTCTGTAGTCATCAGCTTTGTATGTGGTGAGGAAGTGTAGCCTTGATGGAATCACAAAAGGTTCACACTTTATTCCTGCAGGAAGATGGGTGTGCTCAGGGCCCATATTTACATAACCAAGAGGGCCACTGAGGTGTCACAGAATGTAGAAGGCCAGTTCTCTACGTTAAAAAAAAAATCACAACAAATCATGGAGTTTCATTACTCCTCATTTCAGATAAGGAAACCAGGGGCCACAGACCACAAGCACCTTCTCCAAAGCCACACGGCATGCGTCTGACTCTCCCTCCTTTTCTCTTATACATCTTCTCATCCCCTTGAGCCAAGGGCGAATGCTGGCTGGGTGTCCGCTCTGAGCCCCTGGGTACCTGCCCAGGACTAATCCTCCTGTTTCCTCCTTGTGACTCCACAGCTGAAAGTGCAGGAGCTGGTGTAGCCAGCATGAAATCTGTCCTGACTGAGAAGGCGATGGTGAAGAAGGAACTGCTGCATGATGTGGTTGGGAAAGACAAGTACCAGGTCAATAACAAACACGATGACAAGTACTTGCCACTGCCTCCTGGCAAAATTGTCCAGTGTGCAGAGAAGTTGGTGGGGCAGGAGTTGCCCTATTCGCTGTCTGGCCAGAACTGTGAGCACTTTGTGAATGAACTGCGATATGGAGTCCACCGCAGTGACCAGGTACGTGACCTCAGGAAGCAGACCATTCTCTCAGGTGACAGTAGTTGGGTGTCAGTGTGAGCTGGACTGGGGCAGAGAGGCATAGCTGTCATTCTGGCATCTTTCTTTCCTAGCATCCCAGAGATTCTCTATAATTCTCTCCATATGAATGCTTTCATCCTCTGTAGTTCACATCTTTCTCTTTCTTGGATTACTTCCTTGTTGTGGTGGAATACTGCTTCTAATAGTTTACTGAGAAAAGGTGCATTTAAAAATGACCTTGCTGTCGGGGGGACTTGGTAAAGGGGGGAGCCTAGTAAACATAATGTTCTTCATGTAATTGTAGATTAATGATAACAACAACAACAACAAAAAATGACCTTGCATGCCTGAAAATACCTTCATTTTACCTACATATCTGCTTGATAGTTTGGGTGTGTATAAAATTCTAGGCTGAAAAATAACATTTCTCAGAATTTTGAAGTCATTGCTCCATTGTTCTATCATTTATGCTATTATTCTCAAGTCTGAAACTGTTCTGATTTTGATCCTTTGAATGTGACCTATTTTTTCTTTCTAAAAGCTTATAGAATCTTCTCTTTATTCTGAAATTTCACTATGATATACCTTATGTGTATATATTTTCATGTGTTGTTCTGGGCACTTGAGGCCTCCTTTCAGTGTGGAAACCCCATTCTTTGAGTTCTTGGAAGTTTTCTGTTTTTTCTTACTTAGGAACTCCTATTATTGGGATGTTGGACCCTTAGACTTCTCTGATTTTCTTATCTGTTCTCTTCTGTTTTCTATTTATCTATCTTTCCTAATTATAAAAATAACATTTATTGATAAATTTAGTTATATTGGAAGTTCTTTAAAAAAGTAGCAGTGACAATATTAAAGGGCATAAAAAAGAGAAACTTATGCCAAATAAATATGATTACATCATTGGTGATACTGCATAACAATCAAGGTCCTCTCCTCACTCATGTGTGGTTTCTACTTCAGGTAAATTTCCAGTCTCCTATGCAGCAGTAAACTCCAAATAAAGATTACTATGCAAATATGGAAACAAAAGATACTCTATGAAATTCAGGGTACTACATTAGGAAGATTCAGCAGGTTTATAAAATATCTCCTAATCATCTCATTTTTAGTTATTCTTTCAGTGAATATTAATAGACTGAAAACAGATTCACAAATTTATATGAGTAGAGTGTTTTATGTCAATACAGAATTGTTGCATGATTTAGTAAAATACATATGTCACTAGCTATGAATGATACTTAGAGTAATTAAATTACTCTAATTCCACATCTCAAGGTAGTGCAATAACTAGGAAATATTTTCTACCATATGCTGTTTTTATAAACAATAGTTCGACTCCTTTTGCAAAATGAAACAATACACATTGGACACATCACACTTTCCTTCCTATGACTTTAGCCCTACACACCTACCCATCCACCTGAAAGAGGCAAAACAATGACCACACAATAGAACAGCGTAAACGATTCTACTGGGCTCCCATCGCAGAAAAGAAACCAGAACATACCACAGAACAAAAAGAAGCCCTATCTATAGTGTTTCCAAAGATTTCCTCTTTCGTTTCTTGGCCTTCGATGACGGTTTCTCACCCGGAGCAATATCAACATTTTGGGCCATTGACAGTGAAGATAATTGCTCATTGTCGTGACTTCCCCTGTGGCTTGCAGGATATTTAGCAGCATCTGCAGTCTCTACCCACCAGATGCCAGTAATGCCCTCCCACTTCCAGGTGTGAGAACCAAAAATCTCTGTAGATATTGCTAAATGTCCTCCAGAGGGCAGAACTGTCCCCAGCTGAGAACTACTGGCCCGGGTGAGTAACGACCATCATACATTGTTTGGCCAAATTAAATGTTACTTCCACGTGTCCCATCTCACTAGAGACGGTGGAGAGAGGAGATGTTGGAAAATGTCCAGCCCTGTTTGCCTTGGTAAGCATTGTCAAACAGCAACCCGCCTTTTCATTTGACTCATGTGGACACTTCTGTTTGTCTCGAAGAAGCAAGCCAGTCATTATGTTTACTTGTGCTGGGCTCTTTGAAACAGACTAGATTTTCCTTCAACAGAGCAACTGTGACTCACTTAACTTCCCAGTTAGAAAGGGAAGCAATGGATTTAAACTAAAATGTAGTTTGTGCTTTACATGCCTAAGAGGATTCTAAAAACGATTCTCCTGCATTCTACCTACTTAAAAATACTCAGGCTTCCAAAAAGGTATATTTAGTAAGCTTTTGTAAACAAGCCTTCATACTGAAAAGCACTTTAAAAAAAAGCAACTAGGAGTTATGCTTATACTGAAGTCATACTGTGTCAGATAAAATATTAAGATAAATAGAAATTGAAGATGTGGCCAGTGGTAATGTGCATATTATCCAAATCTTTTGTGTGAACCCACAGGGGATTATTTTTAAATTACTTTAAATATTTTTTTAATTAAGGTATTACTGATATACACTCTTATTGAGGTTTCACATGAAAAATAATATGGTTACTACATTCACCCATATTATCGAGTCCTTCCAACCTACCCCATTTCAGTCACTGTCCAGTGTAGTAAGATGCCAGAGTCACTATCTGCCTTCTCTGTGCTGCACTGTCTTCCCCATGATCCCCCCACACCATGTGTGCCAATCATAATACCTCTCAATCCCCTTTCCTTCCCTCCCCACCCGCCCTCCCACACTCCTCCCCTCCCCTTTGGTAACCACTAGTTCCCCTCTTGGAATCTGTGTCTACTGCTGTTTTGTTCCTTCATTTATTGTAAATGTTAAAGCCAAATTTCTATACATGTATTTTTTTTACTTTTCTTATCAGTTATGTTTTTAAATTATTGATTACATTCTTATGAAGGTTTCACATGAGAAATAATGTGGTTGCTACATTCACCCATATTATCGAGTCCCCCCCCCCACACCCTATTGCAGTCACTGTCCATTGGTTCTATACATGTATTTTATAACTATTTTGTAACCTCTCACAGTCTAAATCCCACTACATTCAGAGTAACGCTGTTCTTTTACCGACTTAGAACACTGCTGGAAGTGAAGAAAGCACATTAGAATTTTCTTTTTTTCCAGAAACAATTCTGGGGCTTAATTCAGAGAAGTTGTGTCACATGAACAGCTAGCAATGATGGCAAATATTCTCCATCATAATATTCTGATTTAAGATCTGTGATACACCCCATGCAGCCCACTTTCATGATGAGAACTCCTGTAATTTCAGCACAGTGGCTGGGCTGGAGCCACCCACCACCACCACCCCAGCCTTGCAACAAGAAAATCTTCAATGGCGTCTGACTCTTAGGCACATTGTTTTCCCAGTAAAATGTGCACTATCAGGACTACCTAGATTCCACTTTCTTGTATTAATTGTACTCTTTGCCTCTGTACAAAGCCTGCCCGCCAACAATGAGGTTATTGTTTTGCTTCACAAAGTATCTTTTGTGTGAACCCACTGCATCAGCATTTACTGTCACACTATGAGGTTCTGTAAAGAACTGGGGGCATATTGTTCCTCCTGCATTATCTGCAAACTGTCCCCCACCCACCCATCCTTGGCACATCAATTAGCAAGAAAAACAGAAAACAAGTGGTTTTATGCAGGTTCCCTAACAAGTTAGCATATTAGAAACGCAACTGCCACAAAGCCATGCCTAATTTTCTAACTAAAAGGAAGGTGTAAAGACTGACTGGCAGTCAAATCTCAGGTCAGTACCTTCCTACAAACTTTTGTACTCATGCTTCCTGGCTGCTAAGAACATCGGTACAGCTCTCAGTAGAGTTTTCCAGAAGTGAAATCATGTCAAGTAATCTGTCCGTTCTAGTATGTTTCCCTTGGATATGTTTCCTGGGTCAGCCTTCTGCTGTCTGTGCTGGGTGGTCCTTGGCTGACTGCTTGGCTTCATCCTACGTCTCCCCTTCTACTGTCGTCCTTGGGATTTCCTTTACTTTTCTACTGGATTGAATTCCCTGGTTCCATGATCTTTTAGTTTCTCATTTTCTTGTTTCTTCTCTTATTTAGGAAGTTGTTTGAGGTTAGAAAGATAGTACATGGGATAATGTTGATAACAGTCAACTCAACATGCCAGGCTCTTGAGTCACACTGCTCTGACCTGGACTGGTTGCTGTATGAGTTTCATGTAGCTGCTGTAACAATTACCACAGGTCTAGTGGCTTAAAACAACACAAATTTGGTGGCTTACTGTCCTGGAGGCCAGAAGTCTGAAAATGGTCTCACTGTGCTGAAATCAAAGGACAAGTAGGGCTGTGTTCTTTTCTAGAGGCTCTAGAGGAGAATCTGTTTTCTTGTCTCTTTCAGCTTCTAGAGACCACTTGCATACCTTGACCTTATAGTCCCTCCTCCATCGTCAGAGCTAGAAATGGCTGGTTGAGTCTTGCATTGCATTACTATGACACTCACTCTTCTACCTCCCTCTTCCATCTTATTAGGACCTTTGTGATTACATTAAGTCTACCTGGATAACCCAGAATAATCTCCCTATTTTGAAGGTAAATTGTAACCTTAATTCTCCCTTACCATGTAGCATAATATACATATAGGTTCCTGGAATTATAACATCTTCTGGGGTCTACTATTCTGCTTCCAAGTTTACTCTCTACACTTGGTACAAAGATGTTGTCCTGGAGTTTCCCCTCACCATCATTCTAGAGAAATCCCTTCTCTCTCCTGTACTAGAGAGCCCCTCTTCTGTATCTCATGGCTTTTTTCTTGGTTTACTCCCTTGTTTTGGTAGAACCACCTTCAGCAGCTTCCTGAAAAAGGATACATGAAAAGGTAAATTTTTTAGACCCTGTTTGTCTGAATTATTTTCTATTTTACCTTCCTACTTGATTTGATAGTTTGTCTGGGTATAAAATTCTGGGGTTAGAAATTGTTTTACTTTAGAATTTTGGAGGCACTGTTCCATTGTCTTCTTGCTTCCAGCATTGCTCTTGAGAAATTTGAAGCAATCCTGATTCCTGATATTTTGTGTGCTCCCTCTTTTCTCCTCTGATCTAGCAGTTGTAATGTCTTTTCTTTCCAGTGTTCTAAAATTTCACAGTAATGTGCCTTGGTGTCAGTCTGCTTTTATGCATTAAGATGGGCCTCAGAGGACCATTTCACTCCAAAAACATACATCCTTTGGCCCTGGCAAATTTTCATGAATTACTTCCCTCTTGATTCTTTTCTTCTGTGTTTCCTGTATTATTTCTTTCTGGAAAGTCTATTATTCATATATTGGACTGCCTGGATTGTTCCCTATATTTTACCTTTGGCTTCTGTTTTCTAAATCTTTATCTTTTTTGCTGTTCCTACTGAGAGATTCCTCAACTTTATCTTTCAGCCTTGAGCTGTCACTTTTATTGTACTTTTACTTTCTAACAACTGGTTTTTTCTCAACATTCTGTCTTTTATAGCATCATGTTCTTATTTATCGGATACAATATGTTCTCCTATTCTCTAATGATAGTTTTAAAAAAAAGATGTCTTCTTTTCTAGACACGGTTTCTGCCTCTCCAGATTGCTTTCTTTCTGTTTGTTTTGCTCTTCTATCTTAGAGGTGATCCGCAGATGTGTGGCACCTTGGTGGTATGCTCTTGATTAAGGGTGGGGAGCTTGTCACACAATGAAAGCTCTCAGTGAGCTGGGAGGGGACAGTGGCTCGTTGGCTCTGCCTGTCACTTATGTGTGATGTGGGTGGGCTGTTGGCTTGGGAATCCTCAGTATAGATTAGTATTTTTTGTCTCCGTTTGGGCTGGTGAGATTCCCCAGAAAAGTTTTCCTAACTCTGTGTGGAGGGGTAGGGGGGCAAAGAGTCTTACATTTAGCATATTTATGATCTTTTAAGCTCTTGTTTTAGGCATGATACCTTCATTCTCACATGTGCTTCCAGATTTCCAGGCTCCTAAATCTCCCTCTCTAGAGAATAAACTGTCAGACTTCTGTTGTGGTTAGGGAAGGGGTGAAGGGGCCTAGCTAAAGTATTTCTCTCTCATTTCCAGAGGTACCAGGTGGCTCCAAACATGATCTTTTCCAAGAATTTTGTTGTATCATTAGGATTGACCCTCAATTTTTCTTACTGCTGCCTCAGCATTTAGTGTTCTTTGGGTCCTTGTGGAATTATGCCTAAAACAAATGCCTTACATTTTGTCGAGTTCCAAGAGGGAGTGAAATTGACACATGTTCAGTTTTTACCTGAACTTTACTCTTACTTTTGTAATACTCTTTTTTTTAGTACCAGCAATACAAGTAAGAAATCTTAATAATTTAGAGTATAACATCAATACTATTCATAATTGAGTCATGTATTTGTGAACATGTACAGCACCTCTGTGGCTGGCAGGACCAGATGCTGGGGAAACAGCAATGAATAAGACAAGGGAGACAAGTGAGGTCCTTGTTCTCGTGAAGGTCATAGTTTATAGGGTGTTCAATTGCAGTTTCTGCTAGACTTCACATTTGCTCCCTATTGGCCAGCCAGGACCTCCATAATCCTTGCTTCACCTCTCTGTCCTTTCCACAGCCACCCTCTAGGGATTTATGTACTTTAAATAACCACAGGGAGAACTGAGTTTCCCTCTTCAGGCCCATGTATATATATTCCTGGCCAGCTGGCTCCCTCCACTAATTCTTTCCCTATCCAGCTCTCTGCTCCCCGTTTCCCTGCCAATATTTGTTGACTCCAGAGCTTGTCAAGAAGGCCAAGGGACATGCGAGGTGCCCTGAGCTGAATCTTGTTGAATGTACAGCATGTGCTCAGATTCCTGACACGGAGCCTGATCAACCCCTCTCTCTCTTGCAGGTCAGAGATGCTGTCATGGCAGCTGGCATCGCAGGAGTAGGCTTGGCAGCTGTGGGCCTCGTTGGAGTTATGCTGTCAAGAAACAAGCGAGAAAAGCAATAGATTGAAGGGACTGTCGCGTCAGCAATGACTTGATGCATTAAGGGGTACTCCTATTGCCAGAGGTTTGGTTTGTGGATTTCATTCTGTTTTATAATAAGGCTTATTTTCACAGAATAAAAGAAAGCCCCCACAAGGTGGGTTTTATTGGGGGAAATGCAGGAAGACCTGCCTGGTGTGAAATCTGTTGGAGGCACAGCTGGGCCCTGTTCCTACTCCAGGATGTGCTCAGGTCTTTTGGCGACTTTCTTTCACTTTCTCTTTGCAGGCCGTGTTCTTTATCTTCCAAGAAACAGAGTTCAACTCTGGTTATCTCAAGTAATGGGCATTTCTGGTTGTGAGGTTACACGTGGGCTCTAACGGAGGCAGATCCGATTGGTATACAAGGAGAGGACCCATAGGACCGCTAGGACCTTTGGTCTGGAACTTCTAGGACTCCCCAGCTGGAGTCTGTTGACCTCTGGTAAAGTTCAAACATAACCCAAACCAAACCTCTGCCTTAAAGAAACTCAGTATATGCTCTTGCCAGTCTGGTTAAAACCTTTCTGATCTCCCCCTGCTCTTCACACCTTCCTTCAGCCTTGTGGCTCCCACCCCCAAGCATTCCCGCGTCCTCTCCCATGACTCCCCAGACTCTGATCTCCCACCGGCTCCCACTACCGCTCTTCTGGCAGGGACTCAGTGCCATCTCTCCCCACTGCCTGTAGGGGGCTCTCAGTTCAAGTTCCTGAGAGAGAGAGAATCTGACTGGCTCAGCTCACCACGTCTAGCTACCTACCAATTGGCTGCCCTTTGGGTCAGGTGACCCCTCTAGGCAAATCAGCTCTGCTCAGTTGGATAGGGGGTGGTCACATGGTACAAGGTTGCCTCAGACCTTCTCCGGTGGGCATGGAGCTGGCCCTTTGACTGACCTTCCCCTCACTGGAGGGGTTGGGGGGAAAGTATGCCTGGTGGCTGGCTTCTTGAGGTCTGCTATTGTGCAAAGTGACCATTTCTCTGAAAGGGGCTTTTGTAGATTTCTCAGAAAACTCTGCTGGGGCCAGCTGTCCTCCCCTTCGCGGGGCAAGGCTTCTCCTCCCTCTGGTTGCGAGTGTTTCCTTCGTCAATCCTGGTACCATCTGTCTGTTGACACCCTGGATGGGACAAACAAACGACTCCATGCCAGCTCCCTCCTGCCTGGCCCACGTGTGGTCCAGGGTAAACACGTGCCCATCTACTCCCTGGTGTGGATATAAAAATAGTTTTCTCCCAGTGCACTTTCCTTTCGTCTCCACTCTGTTGATGTAACATCTCACGCTTGTTCCCAAGCTCCCCAAACCCAAGGGACACAGGCCAAAATCAAAGGGTGGTCCTTCCGAAACCTCCTCTCACATAGCAGAAGGTGATGGGGACACATGGAGTATAAACCTCCAAACAAATTACAGAGAAAGAAAGGAATGAGGAAAAATAAATACAAGAAAGCAAAACAAAAAATTCACTTCAATTAAAAATAAATAAAAGAAATTATATCCAAAAAGTAGAAGTATAGAAATAAATATGATGGAAAGACTAATTCCAGATATACTGGAAACCACGATAAATATAAATGAACTAGAGGTCTTAAAACAGTTGTTTTAAATTGAGGGTGTGTGGAAACTGTCCTAGACTGAGGGGTGTTTTGGAGACAAAACAACTAGACGTGAAAAACAGCTATAAAAGTAGTTTGGGATAATCTGGAGAATTTTAATATGGACTGAGTATTAAAAATATTAAGGAATTCTTAATTTTATTAAGTGTGATAATGGCATTAGGCTTATGTAAACACAAGACAAATTAAAAATAGGTTCAGATTAAATATGACAAAACAAGTTTTTAATCTAAGCAGTGGGTATATGGGTGATCACTGTACTATCTTCCTAGTGCTTTCTGTGTGTTAAAAAGTTTGCATAGTAAACATCTTAAAAGTATATGAAATTTTCACTTGAAAGTTTAAATAAGGTTTTTGAATCTACTTCCATAGATAATAATTTTTTTTTGAGAGGGCATCTCTCATATTGATCAAATGGTTGTTAACAACAATAAAATTCTGTATAGGGGACTCAATGCACAACATAGATGATAATTTTTAAAAGTTAAAAGAAAAAAAATGTATTAGGCAAGTACTAACTAAAAACAGGTATACTAACTAAAAGCTGGTATAAGCATATTGATATCAGAAAATGTAGGCTTCAAGGCAAAAATTATTACTAGACAGAAAGAGGATAAAAAGTATGGCATAATAAGAAATATAGTTGGTTTTTGTCTTCAGTTCCTGGGCAGAGCTCCAAAAACCCTTGGAATTTCTTAATTCCTTCCTCCTTCCTTTCTTCCTATTTTAAAAGTAATTTATTCTAATTATTGAAATTACATTTATTGAATTATAATAATTGAAGTGGTTAGCCTTGAAAATAAAATAAAATTTACTAGCAAAGACAGGTGTATTCAGGAGTAACAAAGAATTGCAACATGGGACAAGCAAGTTATGACAAAACCATAGCCAAGTTTGGAGAACAAAGGAGAAGAAGACTCTTTTATGAAGAACAGGGCTGAGTTAGGGGGTTGTTTTAAGCAAAAAGTTCATTGAAGTAAACTTGGAGTCCCATGTGTCATGGTTTCTCATTGGCTGAGTTGTGACAGTCTCTCATTGGCTGGAAAGGGCAGAAGCCTTCCTTCCTCCCGCTGGGGAACAAAGTAGCTCAAACAGCATTAACTTGTAAGGGATTAGTCTCCTCCACTGGGGTGGGAGATTTATGGAGAAGTGGCAGGTGTGAGCGTCCCCTCTGCTGGCCTCCCGACTAGTGAAGTCTCCCTTTCTTAATTTTCACAAAGTATAGTTGATAAACAATATTATATTGGTTTCAGGTAAACAACATAGTGACAATTATCTACATTATTAAACCCTCAGCATCATAAGTGTAGTTACCATCTTTCAACATACAAAGATATTACAATATTCCCTATGCTATACTCATACAAGAGTCTACTCAGGTATCCTCATCTCTGTGACTAATGTCTTTTATAACTGGAACTTTGTGCCTCTTTATCCCCTTCACCTATTTCATCCACCGATTCCCACCTTCCTCCCCCATGGCAGTCACCAGTTTCTTCTCTGTGAATATGAATCTAACTCTTAGAATTTATTGACTGCCAGGAGTGTCTTGTTATTCATAATGAGCCCCTTTTGAATTATACTTAAGTTTATGCTAATGAGGTGACTTAGGCTGGGGACCCCAGAAAGCCTTAGGATGGGGCTGGTCATCAGAAAGAACAAGTAATTAGAAAGCTGGAACTCAGCCCCACCGACTGATCTCTGGGTGGTAGAGGGGGGCTGAAGATGCTCTACAAAATTCTTAAACAAGGAGACATGATGAGCTTCTGGGTTGGTGAACACATGGAGGTGCTGGGAGGTGGGGTGCCTGAAGAAGGCATGGAAGCTCCTTGCATCCCTCTGCCCCCATACCACGCCCTGTGCATCTGTTCCACTCCTGAGTTGTATTTCTTACAATAAACCAGTAACTGTAAGTAAAGTGCCTTCCTGAGTTCTGTGAGCTGTGCTAGCAAATTATTGAATCCTAGGTGGTGTCATGGGAATCCCTGATCTAAACCCCATTGACAGAGTGTGGGTGCTTTGGGACTTGGACTTGGAAATGCCATCTGAAGGTGGGGTGGAGGGGAAGGCTTGTGGGACTGAGCCCTTACTGTGGGGTCTGTGCTAATTCCTCATAGATAGTGTCAAAATTGAACTGAATTGTTGAACACCCAGCCAGTGTCTGGAGAATCAGAGAATTGGTTGTCAGTGTTGGTAAACACTCCAAAAAGTTTCTGTTTAAGTTTTACCTCATTAGGAAGATATAATAATTCTAAATTTGTTTGCATCTAACAAAAGTCTGAAAATAGATACTGAAAATTTTGGCCTATTGCAAGGAAAAGGGGACAAATTCACCGTCATAGTGAGAGATCTAAATACACCTCTCTCAGAACCTCATAAATCAAGGAGACATAAAAGTTAGAGAAGATAGAAAATCTGAAAACTTACCAACAAGCTGGTTTAATGGACATATATAGCACAATTGTGGAATATGGATTGTTTTTGACCACACACAGAAGAATGTATGAAAAATGACCATACCCTGGGCCTTAAAACAAGTCTCAACAAATTTCAAGGAACTGGTAACATAAAGATCATATTCTCTAACCATAATGCAATAAAGTGAAAAATCAATAACAAAGAGATAGCTAGAAAAACCTTCTACCTCAGAAATTTTAGAACATGTTGTTAGATAAATTATGAGTCAAAGATGAAAAGAGTAGAAATTTGATAATATTTTGAACTGAAGGATAACAAAAATATTAGACAACAATATTTGGGACAGGCAACTAAAGGGATACTTAGAAAGAAATTTGTAGCATAAATCCTTACACTAACAAAGAAAAAAATGCAGAGTTAATCACCCAACTGAAGAAGATGGAAAACATACAGGCGGCCACCAAGTACATGCAAAGGTGGTTAGCATCACCGGCCATCAGGGAAATGCAGATCAAAGCCACAGTAAGACAACAGCTCACATCTGTTAAAATGACTAGCATCAAAGAGATGAGAAATAACAAGTGTCGTTGAGGATGTGGAGAAAAGGGAACCCTTCTGCCCTGTTGGTGGAACTGTAAACTGGTACAGCCACTATGGCTGCAGAATGGAGATGCCATAAAAAATTAAAAACAGAAATATGATATCCAGCAATTCCACTTCTGGGGGCGGGGGTTATTTATCTGAAGAAAACAAAAACACTAGTTTGAAAAGATACATGCATCCCCATGTTCACATATCATCTTAGCGACCCTCATGACATCCCTGTGAAGTGGTTCATTACCCCCACTCAGAGAGGACGAAACTGAGGCTCTGAGAGGCAAGAGCCTTTCCCAGCGTTGCACAGCTAAAGGTTGTTGGAAAGTATCCAATTAATGCTGAATTAATGTTCCTCCTTTCTGATCCAGAAATCTACAAACACCCAGGGGAAGTCCTTTCTGTAGATACATTTATTGATGGTTCAATTGGTACGCTCGGCACGTTCTTCAGCCAGTGAGGATGGGAGAGTGAGGGAGAGTTGCAGGTCACTGTAGCGCGAGGGCTGGTAGACAGCGGGCTGTGGGGGGCCGTCTCTGCTGGCCTCCACAGCTGCTTCTACCCAGGAATCTGTGGCTCCTGCAGGCTCTCACTGGTTTTGGGAGCGTTTCTTCCAAAGAGAATATCCGACGACACCCAGAATTCCGATTCCCAGGGCCACCCCTGCTCCGATCAGGACGTTTTCCACCTGAAAATGAGTAGGCCATCTTGAATCCACAGCAAGTCCAGGCAGCGTCTCCCTCCTTCCCAAGGGCCTGGGGTCTAGGCTCAGCGGCCCAACCCAGAGTCCCATCCTGGGGAGAAAGCCTGAGGTGTCCCAGGGGCCTCATTTCCTGGGAAACCGGAAGTGGAGACCAAGTCCTGGCGGCAGGCTTGTCTGGGTTTGCCCTGACAATTGGCAGGATGGGCTGATGAGTCATTTTGCTTCCGCCCCTTATTTAGCTGGGTGTTTTGGGATAACAAATTTGGAAGACTGTGAAGGGGTAGTGGAAGTTGTGCCCCAGATCCTACGTAAAAATGTCTTGGTCTCTCACATAGGTCCCGGAACCTTCTGGGTGAGGACACCTGTTCCTGACTTGGGGTGGGGAGGCAGGAGGGCTCGTGCCTGGTTTCCTAGGGCCAGAGCTCAGGGTGGGACTGGGGACTGCTCTGCGGTCCTGATTCTCCCAGAGCTACACCCCTGCAGAGGAAGGGGCTGAGGCAGCACCTGAGGGGAGCGTGGGGAGCAGAGGCCACAGCAGTGCCCTCTGGGCTCACTGTGTATGTTCAGAAGTGAAGCCTGGAAGTGCCTACCTCCAGCTCCACCACAGCCCTGAGCTCCCGACTCACACGCCCAACTGCTACCCAACATTTCCACCTGGATGGCTAACCAGCCACCTCACACGTCCCAGCAGAACGTCCAACTCTTGATTTCTGTCGCCAAACCTGGTGGTCTTGCCCTCATCCTCATCTACCCCAGGGCCTCCCACTGATGCAACCAGCTGGGCCGGAGCCCTGAAGCTATTGGGTACAGCAGTAAAGAGCGGAGAGTCTGGAGAGGGAAGCAGGGCTTTGAACCAGGTTTCTACCACTTATTTAGCTGTGTGTCTTGGGATAACAAACTTGGGAGACTGTGCAGGGGGACAGGGTGGAAGCTGTAGATCTTACACACAGCCCCAGATATTACACAAAAATGTTCTTAAGCTCTCATAAACCTTGTGCATCACTTCTGGGGCCTTTAGGACACCTGCCATGGTGCTGGGTCGGCCCCGACTCTCCCTGACAACCCACATGAGGCCCAGAGAGGAAGTGACTTGTCCAAAGACGCTTAGTGGATTAGAAGCAGATCTGAGATTTGAGTTCAGACGTCCAGTGGGTCCCCAAGAGCCCGAGTTTGCATAACAGACAATGATGCTCCCCTCTGGCTGCACAGCCACATTACCGCCACCCCTAATCCCACACCAACCAAGCAGACTTCACCCCAAAGAGGACCTTACCTGCTCGCTCTTAGCCTTGCCATATCTCAGGTCAGTGACAAAGTGCTCACAGTTTCTGTCCAGAATATTATACACCATCTCCTCACCAACCTTCTCCTTTGCAGAACAGATGATCACGTTCACAGGCTGTGGTATGTACTTTTTGTCCAAGTCATTGTTGACTCGATAATGGCAGCCCCCCACCACATCCTTCAGGAGTTCCCGTTTTACCACAGCCCTGCTGCTCAGAACAGAGAAGACGCTGGAGGAGCCAGCCCCAGGGTACTCACCTGCAATCAGAGACACTGTCACCCAATCTACAGGGGAGGGAGGGAGGGACCAAGGAGGGGCAGGACAAGAAAGAAGGGTGGGGAGAATCTACTAGTGAGCTTTGGTGCTGTCTCTTCAGAAATGTGGAGGATCTGACAAGTTCACTCTTTCTACTTAACAAGCTGTGACTACGTTTTCAAGTCAATGAATGTCATGATTTTCAATGGCGGCCATTGTGTTCCATCATATGAAGGAATATCATCTATTTGACTAATCCCCTGTTCTTGAGTATTTAGGTTACTCAAAAATTTGGCCATTAAAAGCACCGATGGTAAGGCACATCTGTTGTTTGTTCATCTTTCGGCACTTGTGAAAGAGATAAAATTTGTAGTCCCCACTGTGTTTCAGACACAAGGCTGTGCTCCTTTTCATATGTGGATTACCTAATTGTGTCTCCTTTTTTCTCTTTCTAGGTAAATATTCTCATGTCCCTTTTGCAGCTAATATTGGACCCAGAGAGACAGAATCAGACTTTTCTGTGCTGTGAGATGTCCTAGAACCAGAATGTGAGGCTGCCTCTGTCCAGCTCCAAAGGCAGGCTCCTTCCCCAGCACTGAGCTGATGTCAGGGACTCTCTCCCATAAGTATCTGCTCTCTGGGACCTGGCACAGTTCTGGGCACACAGAGAGGTCCCCAGAAGTGCTCTCAGCTCATGGATCCAAATTCCATTCTGTAGTGAGTCCAAGTTCTACCTTCCAAGGGGAGAGTGACCAATGGGCACACTAACTGAGGATGCTCGTTTCATGCTTCTTCTTAATGGCTTGTATTTGCACTCAGAATCCAGCCCCTTAAGAAAAACTCCCCACAGCCTGGAAGAGGCACAATCAGGACCACATGTCCTCACCACATGCTTTCTCCTACAAGGCCCAAGTGCCATCTGGATTAAGTGAGCTTGATTTACTATTAACCATCTATCCAGACATTTTTACAATATTTTCCAAGGTAGATGATAACTTGTAGAAAACTAGTAAGATGCAAATATATTATTCTGATCATAGTGACTGAGATCTTTTCCAGTAACAATACAAACATTTGGTAGAGAAGAGAACTCCAAAGGTTATGGTGCCGTTGCTCCGGAGGGTGTGAACCAATTTGCATCTGATTTGGCTGTCTTATTCCAGCATTTGTTTTTATTTCACTGACTAGACATACATCTGTTTCCTGCATTCTCCTTTTAGCTGGCTTTGCCAGCCTGGGGCTTCTGTTATGAATGGTTAAAGAAATCATTCATATGTACTCACTATGCATATGTACTTGTGGGAGGGTTTATTATTGTTACTATTTTAATGTGTAACATCTGTGAGAGCTGCTTCGGTTAAGGGGTATTAGGTAAATACTTTCAAGGTAATCTTGCCTGTGGAACGATATGAGTACAGAGGACATACACGGAGAACCGTTATTCTTTATGTAACATTGACCTTCAGAGGCTTTGCTGGTTTGAATCGCATGAGACTCTACACACCCAGCTCTGAGCTGGAGAGATGGGAACACAGAAGCAGCCCGGCTTCACTGCCGGAGCCCAGAGCCCTCTTTTGCTGCTTCTGTCAGGGCCTCTGGGACCCCACTGTGGTTACTCAGTGATACATGGGTGTACATTGTGCTCAAGTCCTGCTCAGCGGGAAGCCCACTCAGGTTTGCCCCGCTCAGCTCTTTCCTTCACTTGTTCTCGTTATTTTAACAGATATTTCGATCATTATATTTTCAACACTCCTTACTTGGAGGAGCCAGATGGATCACGTAACCATTTCCCACGTAGATGGCCCAGTGCTCATAGCCAATGCGGAAAATCTCAATCAGGTCTCCAGGGCTGAGTTCTTTGCACTGCAAAAAAACCCAAGATGATGTAGACAGCCTTTTGGCCAAGAGCAGAGACCCCGGCAGGGGAGCTGTAGTTCGGCTGGGGGACCTCCTTGCTCATGTTCATCCCCCTGTGAGAGCCTGGGGGAGAGGAAGAGATCCTGGCCCCTGTGGGGTCCTCAGCCTGCTGTCACTCTTATAGGTTCTCCCACAGCCAGGGTCTGGAAGCCTAGAAAAAGCACCTTGTGGAATGGGAGAGTGGAGAGTTGTCCAGTGTAAGTATATTATGCATGTGTGGGCATGTACATGCTGTTCTGTGTGCGTGCATGTGTGCATGTGGGCATGTCATGCATGCCTGTATACATGTTGCGTGTGCTGTACATGCGTGTTGTGTGTGTAGACACACACGTGCTGGGCATGCAGACCTGCATATGCAGGTGCATTCGTTACGTGCTCCTGAGTATGTTGTCCTGACAACCCTGGTTGTCCATGGCTGCATCAGGCACCCCATCCTCCTCTGACTCTGTTCCCTCCAGCCCTGGGACACCCCCACCTTGGACATGACAACCTATGAGACAGGGGCTGACAACATCCTAAAGAGACTGTGCCTAGAGGGGCTCTCCTGGGGCCATGGCTTCCAGCACTGGGAGTGGAGGACCCCTGCCCGCGCTGTTCCTGAGCCGCATCCCTCATTCGGCTCGGGGAAGGAAGCACCACCCTACTGCTCAGGTGGGGAAACTGAGGACCAGAGAGAACTGCCCAGGACCTCTCATTGGGAAGCGGCCGAGCCGGGTTTTCTCTACTGTTTCACGCATGTCCTGCTGCATCTCTGTCCTCCACCCCACCAGCTCCTGCCGGCTCCTGGCTCCTCGCTTCTCACACCCAGACACTGCAGCTTGGTAACCTGAGAACTTTTCGGTTTTCTCCTTCTCTGTGCCTGATCTCAGTGGATGACAAACCCCCTCCTGCCCCATTCCGAGCCATCCCACTGGAGGCCAGCGGGTAGCTTAGCTTTGCCTCCATCCCAGGGTGATGAACAATGCTGACCCTGGAAGTTTCTCCTGAATTCACTTCAGCACCCTCACCTTTGGCCCACAGCGTCCTGTCCCTCCCACTCCACACCCAGTCTCCCCAAGACCCACTGTGGCCATGACCTTCCTCTGGCCTCAGGGCACAGGTGCAGGGCTTTCCCAGGGGGCAGCTCGCAGGCCCCTCATGCCCCCTGCCCAGGCTGCCTGGGGGGCCTGCCCTTTCATTCACCGCAGAGCTCACCACGGCCCCTGCCGCTCTGCGCATCCGGAGCTTCTGCACCAGCCACCTTCCCCACAGCCACCCTTCCTCTTCTCCCCGGTCACCACCCCTCCTCTGAGAAGCCACCCTGAAGGCCCAGCCTGGCTCAGCTGTCACTCTCTGGGTCCCCAGGCCCCTGGCCCTCCACCTCTCCCCATGTGCCCCATGTGGGTCTCAGTGTCCTGGCCCCTCCGCACGTTGAGCTCCGTTCTGGCCGGCTCCTGGTGCTCATCCCTCCCTAGCAGGGCCTGGCTGGGAACAAGGTCAAAGGAAATACACATGGAAGAGGGCTGGAGGGTCAGCAGGGCCAGGACGGCCACCAGCCACCGCCTGCTCTCAGCCAGGGCAGGGCAAGCCCAGAGACAGTCTCACTTCAGAATCACAAGGGGATTTTTTGCTCTGAAACCAAGTATCTGTATAAGGCAAGCCCTGGGCACTGTTCATAGCAACCTGGTGACAGATAAAATGTGAGCTTGGACCCTGCCTGCATAAGGAGACAGTTTCCCTTTCCCAGGCAACAGAGCCTTGGCAAAGCCCTCCCCCAGGCCCACACTCCTCACAGAGCGGCCCCTCTGGGTGTGCAGGGCACCTTTCCAGAATCGCCCCTGTTCTGATGAACTTCCCCAGCCAGCCAGCAGGTCCTCTTCAGCTCACACCACTCAACTTGGTCTGCCCCTCCCCGGACCTGTGTGAATCTGGACCTCAGGGTGATAGGAGGGGAGGTTTCTGAGTCAGAATGCTGAAATTCAAATGCACTTCATAGGACAGGATGGATGCCATGAGGAGAGGGGAGAGAGAAAGACCAGAGGTGGGAATGCAGCCAACTCCAGGCAGCAGCCGAGGCAGACAAGGTGGGCTTCACTCCCTCGCGTAAGCCCACACCCTATCCTCTTCCCTAGTGGGTGCCCCCTGCCATAGGCCTACACCCTGTCCCCTTCCCCAGCGGGTGCCCCCTGCTGTGAACCCACACCCCGTCCTCTTCCCTATCGGAGGCAAGCACAAACCCCAGGCACCCCAGCCCCTTCAGAGGCCGAGTGGACTCTCATTCTGCCAGGAAATCTCACAGTCCTGCGGGCGAAGGACTTTGAAGCAAGTTTCCCATGAAACCATCCTAAGAAGCCTCTCCAAAGTGCTCTGAGTTAACTGTGCCCAAGGCCAGGAGCCCAGACTGAGGCCTTTACCTTTAGAGAAGGGGATGAGCCCTCAGGCAGTGGCGCCTCTGTGGGAATTTCCAGGGAACTTACCAGAGCCATGGTGATATTTGAGGTGCTCTTGAAAGTTTGCTCAAGGACCAGCTTTTATACCAAAGTTGAGAATTTCACTTTCAGTTTCCTTTTGACACTTTACAAATGGTAAAGACATTTTTTTTTAAGGGACACGAAAAATTTGCTATAAATAGAAAGGCCGATAATTAGCTACCTCAAAACATGGATTCACTGATGCTTTTAAACCACCTGGAAGCAGTCGAAGTAGGAGGGAAGCCTCATTATTTGTCTTCGCTTGAGAAGCCTGAGGTTCCTTCCAGCGAAGGCCCTGGGCAGCCGTCAGTGCTCCCCACAGGCCTGGTCACGTAACAACTACAGAGCATATTTGGTAGGAAGCCATGTAGGCCAGACAGGGTGCTGTACTCCAGGGGAAAAGTCTTTGATGGCGGCTGCCTTGGACCATGAGGGGAGCTCCTTGTCCCCTTAGGCTGCATCTGGCTGGAAAAAGTAGAACTTGACTCCAAAGGGTTTCCACAGCCTGGATGTTCAGTGTCTCTGAAACAGGAAGACAGGTAGGTAGGTGGCTCCTATTCAGCTCAGCAGCTTGGCAAGGCCCCCTGGGACGCAGGCTTTTCCACGGTGCCGGTCCTGTGTCTGGAAATGATTGCGTGTCTCCTATCTCTGCAGTGGCTTCTGGCGGCACACTCTTGCCTGGAAATGTCCAAAAGCAGTGAGGAAATATGTTGCTCCTTGCTTGCCTCTTTTATCCAGGAGCAAAATTTTTCCCATAATCCTGGCTGTCTTGCTTCCACCTTTCATGGCCCCATACTGGGTCACATTTTCACTCTCAAGCCAAGCATGGGCAGCTGCCCTGGCAGGCCCAGACCACTCACATATATCAGCTGGACCTGTGGGGCTTCTGCTGCCCAGCCAGCAGCACAGCAAAGGGAGCCTGGGAGATGGGGAGTGACGGTGGCGTGTGGGGGGTAGGGAGGGATGGCTACTGGTTAGGCGACCACTGCCAGGTGCATTCTCCTCCTTCCCACCCAAACAACTCCAGAGAGGCTGCGACCAGTTCAAATAATCAGACTGCTTCCTAATAGAATCTGACGGGCTCCCTGGAGACTGGAAGACAAGCAGCAGGCTTGTGGGCAGAGCTTTCCGTGGTGTCCGGGTTCCCTTGACTAGACAGAACTCCAGCCACAGCGGCCCAATGTCCAGCGGCTCCTCTGGCCTCGGCGCCAGGTCTGGCACCGCAGGTTCTGTTTCTAAGCGAGCTGTGTCTCTGAAAGGAGTATGAGTCGCTGACCATTCACCTCCATGCATAAAGGTCATGTTCAAAATACAAAAAAAAATTAAAAATTGAGAAAGCAAGCTGCGAGGACTTCCTCTTCCAGGTGGTGTCACTTTGGGCTATTGGCTCCCCTCTCCTCATCTCAGTGACCCCCCCTTTGGGAGGGAGAGTTTCATCCCCGTCAGCCAAGGGGCTCTGAGTCTGCAGACCAGGAGCTCCAGGAAGGGTGGTGTCCCTGGTCACTGCTGCCCGGCTGGAGCCGCCTCTGCCACTGGACTGCAGTCTCGGAGGCCCGTCTTCAGGTTTCACGTGGTCAGCCAGACTCTTCAGCTGGGATTGGCCTCTCCCCTGACCGCTCCTCTTGTGCTTCCACGCCTGGACGCTACTCTCGCCACACTCTCCCTGTTTCCTTCCTTCCTCAAGGGCTCTGCTGTCAGCTCTGACCAGCGCTTGAGCAGTTCTTGGCATTGATATGCCCTGAATACTGGTCAGTGACATCTGGGACTTACTCCACATCTTTGTCCCACAGACATTTCTAGGCTCCCCCCTCAGGCTAGCCAGCAACGGGTAGAACATCTGTGCCAACCTGAGGAGCTGGGAGGACGAGGCTTCTGGTAGTCCGGTCATTGTGGTTGGGCTGTTGTGGGGTCGAACTCTGAGATGACCAACTCATGAATACCCAGGATTCAGTGGGGCCTCACTTGGTTCCTTCAGTCCCAAGGTATTGACTGAACTCCTGCCATGTGCCAGACTGTTGTAGACACCCGGGGACCCACCAGTGAGCGAGACTGCTAAAAAAATGGTGTCATTGTGGGTCCTACCTCCTTGTTGAGGAAACAGGTGAAAGTTTAGTAAGATAGGTGTCATAGTAGATAGCCAAATGCTGAGAAGAGCACAGAAGGCAAGGGGGAATGGGGAGGTGCAATTTTGTACAGTGTGGTTGGGGACAGTGTCACTGAGCTGGTGACTTTTGAGTAATGAACTCAAGGAGGTGGTGAGTTAGCCTTTCACATATACCTAGAAAGCATTTCCCAGGCAGAGAAGCAGCCATTGCAAAGGCCCTGTGACTACATGTTCTGCCAGGGTATCTGGAGCCAGGGAACAAGTCGTAGATGAGAGCTGAGAGGTAACAATCTACCTGGGGCCATGTGGCTGTTGTAAGGGTGTTGATTTTTACTCTGAACTAGATGGGAGCCACTGGAGGGTTGAAGCACAGCAGGGCTGCGATCTGATTTAACATGGTTTTCATATTAAAACCATGGTGGAGGTCAGGGTGGAAGCAGGAAGCAGTGCTCAGTATTCCAGGCAAAGGAGTGGCAAGAAATGATTCAATTCTTGATATGTTTTGAAGGTAGAGTGTATTAGTTTGCTAGGGCTGCTGTAACAAATACCACAGACTAGGTGACTTAAACAAGAGAATTTTATATTCTCTGGAGGTTAGAAGTCCAAGATCAAGGGTTGGTTTCTTCAGGCACTTGTCTCCTTGGCTCGTACATGGCCTCTTTCTCATTGGCTCTCCACAAGGTCTTACCTTTGTATGTGTCTGTGTCCTAATCTCTTTTTTAAGGACACCAGTCAGATTAGTACCCATCCATACAACCTCATTTTAAGTTAATCACCTCTTAAAAGGCCTATCTCCACATACAGTCACATTCTGAGGTATGAGGGGCTAAGACTTCAACATAGGAATTTTGGGAGGCGGCAATTCAGCCCATAACATTTAATATCTGGCACAGCACTATAAGCCAGGTTTGTCTTGCCCTTTCCCTGTCCGTTACCCTGGAGCCAGTCATTTCTCCAAGGACCCTGGATAATGGTATGTACAAAATAAAATCAGATCATTTAAGAAACTTTTAATTAAGTTCTGTATCTTGGAGCCAAAAGTATTCTGATGAGAACATTGAGCATTTCTGTCCACACCCCAGGGTCCAGACTTTCTCGGGGGATGTACCTCTTCCCCTACTGCCAAACATATGCTGGCTTTGCTGTTACATAGCGGATAGAGGGAGGGGGCACTCTTCTGGAGGCGGCTGTGGGAGCACAGCCGTAAGGGCCCCTTAATTTTTGTCTCTCAGGGGCTCAGCTCCTGCACATGGGTGTCCTGAGGCTGCAGGGAGGATCCGAGGAAGGGAATCCTCGTGTCACGTGGCCCTGCACACCGTGGGTGGGAGGAACATGACAGGGCCCTGAGGGTCAGTCTGGAAAGACGGAGGGGGTATGCAGCTAACTCCTAGTTGTCCTAGGTATGCCCGGTGCCCTGGCACATTGCAAGTTCTTGCCCATGAGGCACCGGTGTCCCCATGCACGGAGACAGAAAACAACCCACACACTCAACTGAGCACACACACACAATACACTCCCCACCTCAACCTGAGTAACCCCTTCTCTTCCACATCTCTCAGAGGGCATTTCCCTGCGCTCCAGTGCCTCACACCCCCACAAAGGGCAGCCCCCTCATGAGTGTGACAGCAAAGCTGGGGCACCCTACATATGACAGGAGCTCACTCCTCGCTGGATTCATCCCAGGAAAACCAGAGCTGGTTGGGGAAGTGGCCTCTTAATTATACGGACTGGCTTGTCTATCAAAGACAGTCCCAGGGCCTGGAGACCTGATTGCAGTTCTTACCCTGGCTATGATCACTGGAGGACGGTCATTAGTTCATGTGGCTTCTCCAGGTAGGGACATATTTTTCTACTTGAATGTCAGCCTGAGTTTAGAAGTATGAATTTCTGGTGATCTAACATCAGTATTTTGTTCCGATGAACCGATTAACTTGTCCTTGTGGAAATAAAATAATATAGACCTTTCTCCACTGTAGACTGGAACTTGTCCTGTATCAGTTGAGTTGCATTTTTGGTTAACTGTCTCATGTGTCTCAAATGTGCCAGGTGACAGGATGTAAGAGAAATGTCAGAAACAGAATCTCTTTTATAAATGATCCACATCTTTTCAGCCTGGTAACAGGAAGAGCTGGGCTCTTGGAGCTTGGGAGCCTAGTTCCAAATTCTGACTGCACAGCTGCTCAGCAGAGACCTTGAAATGTCTGTTAATTTCTTTGAGGCTCAGTGGATAGGTTGACAAAACACTGTGTCCACTATCAGAGAGGAGGGAGGATTTGTAACAGATAGTAACAAGGTCCTCTTACTTTCTATAAGTAGTTCAGTTGGTTCCATAGATGGTTTTCTTAGCCTTCTTGTTTTCTGCAGATTCAAACAACATAATATAACCCATGCAGTGGTTGCAGGAGGGCATTAAATAACTTGAATGACAGATACTGTGCATTCACTTAGCACCCTTTTCAATCAAGGGTTACAAGAAAGATTTCAATATTATATTTCATTTCCTAGACCCCCTTGAAGTTAAGGCTAGTCTGAATGTCCAAACTTTGCTGGCAAAAAAAAAAAAAGCCTATTGGAACCTTGATTTTGTGAGATCAGACTGGCGGGCAAGAATTTGGCAGAGACACACAATTCTTCTGTGCCATTTTCTGGGATGGATTCATTTCATTTCAACTTCTCAATTCATTATTGGCAATATTTGGTTGGTTGTCAAATGTGAGAAAACTCCTATCAAGTTTCTTTTATATATGAGCTGTAAGATTTGGAAGAATTTTCTGTAGACTAGCTTCTGACTCTGTTCATTTCAAACCTCGTTTCTTCTCCACTGTTCTTATGTTCCCAATGTCAAATACTGTAAAAGACCTTTGTGTTTTATTTTATACACTTTCGTCTTGATGTCAGAACATTGGGTGAGTCAGCACAGTGGACAGTGGGAGTAGGCAGGAAGCCATCCCTCCACCAGGACAGCTATCTACAGGTGGTGGTGACTGTGAGTCATACAGTCATAGCCCACAAACAGGGATAATAATACTCACCTTTTAAGCTGATGGAGGCAACTAAGTGAGATAATAAATAAAAAGGCAACCAGCATGAATGCCTGGCAGATAGGACCAAATACTTAGAAAATAATGTTCTCTGTCTTAATCAGACAAGGCACAAAGTTATTCACAACATTATTTTAATAATAATGAAAATGTTGGATTCCCCTGAGGAAGGCGCCGCCCCAAATCACTCACCAAAGACGTTTCTTGATGCAACAAGCAAGAGGAATTTATTCAGAAGCCAACTAGCTGGGGTCCAAGTCAGCCCGATGCAGCGGGTCTCAACGAGGACCCCAAGCACTTCTAACTAAGGGGTTATATAGGATTTCCGAGGCATTCAGCTCTAAAGGATTACCATGGTTACAGATTAGATAACAATTCTACAAAGGCAGTAATTTTTCAAACCTATGATTTCTGGGTTGGTGCCACATCCTGGGGGTGTAGCAAGATAGGATCATTCTCTTACTGCTAGGGTGATTTAGCAAGGTGGGGTCGGCATTTATGATTAACTAACCGAGAGGTTAGCGCTGCCAGCTGTCATTTCCCAGAGGAGTTACCTGGTTTCAGTTGTTCCCTCTGAGTCATATATCAGAATGGCTTTTTGGGCTTCAAGATGGCCACTCTTAGGCTAACTTATTTCTCAGGGAGGTTGGGGTCCTACAAAAACTTGGAAAAACCTAAATGCTCAATAATTTCCAACTGGCCAACTAAATTCTAGTTCACCCAGACAGGACTGGCTAGAGCTCTGTGACACATTCTGAAGGTGCCTGCACACCTCTGTGCAGGTTGACATGCACATCCACTCAGAAGCACAAGGACACAGACACAACGGTAAGCAAAACACACACTCTTAACACGTGCTCAGCCTGGGGACACAGTGGGTCCCACATCCTGGGTCAACTCTCAGGCCCAAGGGGATCTTTTCCAATCTCAGCACTGTCAGGGACAGGGACAGTGGGAGGGGATCTCCTCTGTCAGGGCTCTCTTTCTTGTTGATTGAGCTATAGATGTGCCCCAGCCGGGGCATCCGGCATTTCCAAGGAGGATTCAGATTTATCTATATCCTGTAGATACCCCAGCAGTTAACCTCGCTGTAACTTAGTTCCTGCTTAAGCTGAATCTATACCCGAAACCAATCTAAGAGAAAAGAACAAAAGGTGCTGCGTCTTGGAATCTGGTGTGAGTCATGAGTGGCGTGACAAGGACCGCATACAGTGATCCTTTCTGAGGCAAACCCAGATAAGGAACACATCTTGAGACTCACGTGGCCGGATGACTTGACAAGACGTAAGAGAAACTTTAAGGGGATTAGTTTGCAATTGTTTAGCCTGGTAAAAAAATTCATCCTATGATCCTGTCTTTCTCTTGCTGTAACTTAATAAAAGCGCAGGGGAGCGCTGACTTGGTGCTCAGTCTCCAGAGGCAGTCCAAGCCCTCTGCATTAAACGTCATTCTGACTTGGTTTCTCATTTTTGCGGTCCCCGACTGCAACAATATCCATTTATTCCCATAAAAGACACTATAACAAAACAAAATTCCAGAAATATGATTGAAATTCTATGTTCTGACAAAGAGCACTGGGTCATCCATGTGGAAATGAAAACATGGTGTTCCTTATTCACATAGGCAAAATACACTCAATAATGTATCATTCCAAATGTCCAGCATACAATAAAAACTAAAGACATGAAGAAGCAGAGATAGAGGACCATTAACCAGGAGGTAGACTGGCAACTAGAAACAGACTCAGAAACAGTGGAGACGATGGAGTTAACAGGCAAGGAACTTAAGGGAGCCACTGTAAATATGTTTGAATATTTAAAGTTGAACATGAATGTTATGTGAAATGTCTCATTTGAAAAATGGAAATTCTGAAAAGGTACAAAATGGAAATTTAAAAACTGAAAAATACAATACCTTAAATGAAAATTTTACTGGATAATAAGATCAGATTAAATGCAGAAGAAAAGATAAGTGACCTCAAAGACAAGTCAATGTAAAATACTAAAATTAAAGCCCAGAGAGATTAAATTTTTAAAAATGAGTGCACCTTGGTGATTTGTGAGACAATAAATATCAAGTACCTCAACATGTAATGAGATTCCCAGGAGAGGAGAAAGAGACTGGTACAGAAAAAGTGTTTGAAGAAGCATGGTCAATAGGGATGACAAACCAGACCACGGCCTACAGCAGACCCTCAGTTCTGCAAAGGGGGGATATTAAAACCATCTGGGAAGCACTTCTCACTTGATCTGCTTTATGTCCCCACAGGTGAGACCCCTTTGGTGAGATGCCCCATTTTCTAGGGTTCTGCTCATGCTGGGCAAAGGGGTGTTAGCAACATCAGTGGGGCCAATGTATTATGTCTCACATTACGAGGAAGAGCCACTGTTGATAGAGTCCAAACTCAGTATGAGGCATTTCAAATAATTTGGATTATAAATTCTCACAACTACCCTGCTAGGTTGATGTCATTTCCCATACCTTTCCATATGAATGCACTGAATTTGCCCAACCCATGGAATCTAATTTCAAAGAGGTGTCAGGATTTGAACTCAGGTCGGTTTCCCCTCCTGGGAGAGCCCTGTCTGCTTTGGGAGCCACAGCCGCAGCAGTGTCGGTGGAGAGCCCTGAGCACGTGCCCTGACCCAGAGGCAGGAAGAGCTGGTCTGGCTGCCAGTCCGTGGAGCTGTGTGTGCTGCCTGTCCATCAGCCATGCGTCCTCCTTCTGTACTGTCTACATCACAGGATTCCTACAAGAAGGCGATGCATGGTAAAGTACTAGAAAACAGTGCAGCTAAAATGTGAGCCTCTGTTACGGTGTGTCGCCCCCACATTGGGGGTGATCGAGCAATAACTTACCACCCTTGTTCTACAGCAGAGGGAACTGAGACTCGGAGAGGTCGTGTGGTTTACTTAAGGCTCAGGAACATGGATCCTGCCACTCTGAGGCCGGCACATTCTCCCCTCTCCCTTCTGGGGTCTTGGCTCCCTAATTTGGGGTGTCCTCACTTCTCTGGCATTGCTACCTCATCCTACCCTCTACCCCCAACCCAGTCATAGCCTGGGTCCATCCCTCAGGCCTTGTTCTCATCTGGCTGTTAACTAATTGTTACCAAGAACTGCTCTGGCCAAGGCATGAGGCATTTCCTTCCCCAGGACAGTCTCACATACAAAAGGATATGGAGGTTGCCAGAGACTTCAAGGGCTGAAACAGTCATTCTCAATCCTAGATGCATGTCAGAATCTCCTGGGAGCTTTTAAAATATACCAAGGCACAGGCCCTGCTCCCAGACACACAGAGTTCACTGGCCTGGCGTGGGGAGCAGGCACTGTCATGTTGTAAGAACTCCCCAGATGCCTGCCATGTGCAGTCAGGGAGTGGCTGTGATACGCAGTGGCTGATCTTACTTTGAAGATATTTGTGCCATGGTCCCGGAGATTGCTTTGGACTGTACTTCCACTTAAACTTTGCTTTTAATATAGTGTTGCTAATATTTCAGCAAGAAAATCAAGTTTCCTTCTCTAATCATCTTATAAAAACATTGAACTAGCTGGGTGATTATCATTTTCTTACTTCCCACTAACTAGTGTTTTCATTTTTAAGTTGGGTTTACTGAGGTATAACTTACATACAGCAAATTCCCAATTTTTATGTATGAGTTTGGGCAAACATATCTAATCATGTGAACACCATCGTAATCAATATAGAGAATATTTCATCACCCCCAAAGTTCCCTTATGTCCCTTGCAGTCAACTCCTCCTCCTTCAGACTACCGGTGCTCTGATTTCTGTCCCCTGTAGTTTGTCTTTTCCAGTGTCACATGAATGGAATCAACCAGATGTCAGCTTTTGGGTCTGGATTCTTTCATTGAATATAAATATATAATTAAAAATTATTACTCATCCATATTTCATGAATCAGTCGTGTACTGATTTCCACTGGGCAGTATTCCATTATCTGGATGTGCTGTCATTTGTTTCTATCTATTCACTTACTGGTAGACATTTGGATTATTTCCAGTTTTTGGTTTACCATAAATAAAGTTGCTACAAACATTCAAATACAGGTCTTTGTGTGGACTTATTTCTTAATTTCACTTGGGTAAATTAGGAGTGGGATTACTCGACATATGGTAAGTGGTATGTTTAGCTGGTAAGAAACTGCGAGACTACCAGCCTGTCTGTCAAAACAAATCTATCTTGCAGACTGTTCTTCAGGCTCAGTTCAGGGCTCCCCCTACCCACCCTCCTGCTCCTGCTTCAGCTGCTCTTCCCTCCTCCTGCCTCCACTCACTCCGGGCGAGTATCTGCCCACTCTTTCTCGCCACCCCACTTCCACCCCCCTCATACGCTCACTAACCTCCACTGACTGTACGACTCAGCAGCCCCACTCACGGGGTGACCCAAGTGTACAAAACACATCTTCAAATGAAGGAAAACTAAGAGAGTCCATAGTCAGCATCTGCGCTAAAAGAATTGCTAAAGGGAATCCTTCAGAAAAAAAGAGAAATGATGCCAGAGGGAAACTTAGGACATCAGGAATGGAGAACAACAGAAATGAAAAATATCTAAGTAAACACAATAGATCAGTGGTTTTCAACTGAGGGCAATTTTGTCCCCCAAGGGACTTCTGGCAATGTTTGGAGATCATTTTTATTTGGGTGCGGGGGTGGTTGCTACTGGCATTTAGTAGGTGGAGGAGAGCGCCGCTGATCATTCTACAAAGCGCGGGGTGCCTACCCAGGTATCTGGCTTCAAATGTGCTGAGTTTGAGAAACTGTAAAACAGACGAGTCTCCTTTTGAATTCTTAAAAACATATTTGTTGGTCAAAGCAAAAATGACAGCCTTGCAGGTTTAATATAAGGAAGGGAAGGTAAAGAAAATATATGGTGATAAAGTTTCTATAGTCGACTTCAAGTGGTAAAATATCGATTCTAAGTACACTGTTAAATGTCAAGTATGTATCAAAATGTCGGATCATTTTGCAAGGTTTTCAAATATTGGATCATTATGTTGTACACCTGAAACTAGTATCATGTTATAGGTCAGTTATATCTCAATAAAAAAACTTCTTAAATATGTAGACAAAGCCTAGAGACAACACAAAAATATTATGCAGAGAGATATAGTAAAAAATGAATAGGTTAATTAAAATTGAATGTTAATAATGTTCAAATAATCTAAAAGAAGGCAGGAAAGGGAAAACAGAGGGTGAAAAAACAAGGAACCAACCAAAAACAAGTAATAAAATGGTACACCTAAATCCAAACATATCAATGTAAATAGTCTAAACACACTAATTAAAAGAAAAAGCTTGTCAGAATGGATTTTAAAAAACAACAAACACAAAAACTAAAACCATAACCCAACTGTATGCTATATACAAGAAACTCATTTCAATACAAGGATACAGATAGGTTAAATCTAAAAAAAAAAAAAAGTGCAAAAAGATTTAAAAAATCTTTTAAAGAAATTTAAAGAAATGAATCAAAGAAAGCTGGAGTGGCTATATTAATATCAGACAAAGTAGGATATTTTCAGAGAAAGGGAATAACTAGGGACTTTACAGAATGACAAAAAAGTCAGTTCATCAAGAAGACATATGTGTTGGGGATCCCCAAGACCCACCCCCAGGTATAGCAATCCCTAGAGAGACTCACAGGACTTAACATAGAGTCATACTCACAGCCAAGACTTATTATAATAACAAGCAAAAACAATAAAGAGAAGGGTGCATGGGGCAGGAAACCATGGCCAGGGGCAAGCTTCCAAGAATTCTGTCTAGTAGATTCACATAGGATGCGCTTAATTCCTCCACTGAGTTGTGACAACATGTGTGAAATGTCTACCAGGGAAGCTCTCCTGAGCCTAGAAGTTCTGAGTTCTTATCAAGGGTGAGTCATGTAGGCATCCTCTGCCTAACATGTACCAAAATTCTAAACTCCCAGAAGGAAAGCAGGTATGCAGCATAAAGTACATTTTTGCACAATCAGTTTGGACACAGTAAGCCACTCTTAATATTTAGGGAATATTTTATATCAGTACAGGGAACTGTTTACAGTTAAGTTCCCAAACACTAGCCAAGAACCAATCTTGCAAGCAGGCCTTTCTAAGAATAGCTGTCTCAGAGCTGGTATGATAATTTTTTTCTGTACAATATAATAATCCTAAATGTATATGCACCCAAAAACAGACCTTCAAAATAAGTGAAGCAAAATCAGACAGAACTGAAAGGAGAAATAGACAAAAATACAATTTTTTTTCTTTGTAAAGCTGGAGACTTGAACATTCCTCTAAGAATAATTGATAGGACCCATAGGCAGAAAATCAGTAAGGGCGCTGAAGAACTGAACACCATCAACAAATTGGGTCTGGTTGACACTTTTTGAACACTCAGTCCAACATCAGAATACACTTTCTTTTCAAGTACCCACGGAACATTTACTAAGAAAATTTATATCCTGGATCATAAGACTATCTTAAAAACTTTTAAACAATTGAAATAATACAAAGTATGGTCTGTGATCATAATGGAGTTAAACTGCAACTCAATAATAGAAAAATAACAGAATGAAATCTAACACTTGGAATTAAATAACACACTTTAATATAACCCATGGGTCAAAGAGGAAGTTTCAATGGCTATTAACAAATATTTTTAAACAAACAAAAATTAAAATACAAAATATCAAAATGTGTAGGTTATAGCTAAATGCTGAGAAGAAATTTATTGTATTAAATGCTTATGTTAGAAAAGAAGAAAAGTTTAAAATAAGTACTCTGAACTTCCATCTGAAGAGAATAGGGGAAAACAGAGCAAAATAAACCAAAAGCAAGCAGAAGGAAGGAAATAATAAAGATAAGAACAAAAACCAATTAAATTAAACAGAACAAAATAGAGTAAATCAATAAGGTCAAAGCTTTTTCTTTGAAAAGATCAACAAAATTGATAAAACTTCAGGGAGATTGACAAGGAAAAAAAGGAAAAAAATAAAACTTAGCAATATTAGAAATGAAAGAGAGGCTTTCATTAAAGACCCACAATTATTAAAATGATAATAAAACAATACAATACATTCTACATACATACATTTGATGACTTAGATTAAATGGACCAATTTCTTAAAAGACACAAACTACCAAAAACTCACCCAAGATGAAACAAACTATTTCATATGTCCTAGTAAAGGAATTGAATTTGTAATTAAGAATCTTCCAAATGGAAATATCCAGGTCTAGATGGCTTCCCTGGTAAATCTTATGAAACATTTAAAGGACTATTCTCAATTCTCACAAACTCTTCCAAAAAAGAGAGGAGACAATAGTTGATTAATTTTATAAGGCCAGCATTATCCTGATACCAAAACCAGTTAACAATAGTACAAGAAAATAAAACTAGAGACCTTTATCCTTCATGAATGAAGATATTAAAATCCTCAAAAAAATCAGCATTTCAAATCCAGCTATTTTCAAAATGAATACTACGTCCCAGCCAAGCAGTTTATCATGGAATACAGGTCCAGGTCAACACTTGGAAATCAACCATGTAACACACCAGATTAATAGCCTACAGAATAAAAAACATATGTTCATATCAATTAATGCCAAAAAAGCCTTTGACAAAATTCAAGATCCTCTCATAATCATTGTAATAATAATAAAACTCTCAGTAAACTAGAAATAGAGAATCACTTCCTCAATATGAAAAAAGGGCATCTACAAAAAAATCTACAGTCAATATCGTAAGGCTTCCTCCCAATCCTGGGAACAAGGCCCAGAGGTCTACTCTCACTCCTGTTGGGCACTGCACTAGAATTCCTGGCCAGCATACTTGATAGAATCCGGACCTGAATACCACCTTGTCAATAAGCCCACCCACCACCTCAGAGAGACCTCGGTTTCATCTTACTTAGGCTACAAGCATCCCCCAGAGGACACGTCAGCAAGCCACAAGCCCACCTTTCCCCTGACCCCTCCCCACAAAGAGCCGGCCAAAGACCCTGGCCATAAAAAGCTCTTAACCTGTTAAGAGACTCTCTCTTTCCTTTGTTCTGCTGGCCAGGGCAGAGGGGTCCCTCTCAGGTTCAGCAATGAACCTGCTTGGACTGTTGAGTCCGCATCTCCTCTCTTCATTCAATAATAAGGAAGGAAAAATAAATAAAAGTCATACAGAATGAAAGGAGGAAGTAAAATTGCCCCTTTGCACATAAAGAAGCAAATTCTTCCCAAGTTCTTCTAAAAATTTAGTGCAATTGCAATCAAAATCCCTGCAGGATATTTGGTAGATATGGACAAGCTGATTCTAAAATTTATATGAAAAGGCAAAGGAACAAGGCTAGCCAAAATAATTTTGAAAAGGAAAAATAAGGTTGGAGGAATTACACGATCTACTGTAAAGATACAGAGGTCAAGACAGTATGGTATTGGCACAGAGATACACATATAGATTAATGGAAGAGAGAAGAGAGTCCAGAAAATAAGACTGCACAAATACGGTCAATTGATTTTTGACAATGTTGTAAAAGCACTTCAACAAAGAAGGATAGCTAGTCTTTTCAGAAACTGTTATTGGAATAATTGGACATCCATAGGCAAAAAATCCCCAAAAAACAAACAAAAAAGTTTTGGCTTAAACTGCACATCATAATAAACTCAAAATGAATCAGAGATCTAAATGTCACCTATAAAGTGTCAAACTTTCAGAAGAAAACTTCTTTAGGCAAAGACTTCTCAGATATGACACCAAAAGTACAATCCGTCAGTGAAAAAAAAATTGATGAATTGGACTTAATCAAGATGAAAAAGCTTCGGTCTGTGAAATAGTTTAGAGAATGAAAAGACAAGCTGAGACTGGTAAAAATTATTTATAAATATTGACAAAGGACTTTTATCCAGCATATATAAAGAACGTTTAAAAGTCAATGACAGGAAAACAAACAACTCAATTAAAAAATGGAGAAAAGATTTGCTGCACCAGACAGAACACATGGATGACAAATTTAATGCATGAAAAGATGCTCACCATCTTCAGCCTCAGGGAACTACAGATTAAAACCACAACGAGGTACCCCTCCACCCCAATGGGGATAGGTAAAATAAAAAATACTGACAAGAGGTGAGGCTTAGAACCTCACCCCCGCTGTTTGGAGAGAAATCTTCTGCATCCGTGGATATTTTGTTGCCCTTGTCTAGCTTGGATTAATACTTAGTCTATAGGCACACACCTGATCTCCTATCTACACTTGCCCCCTTAAGGCACTAAATTATGCTTTCTATCTTTATCTTGCATCTACGTACCACTTCAGCATTTTATTTAAAAAAAATAATAAGGGAGAAATGTGGGATTCACATATAAATCAAGTATACAAATCAAATGAATAATCATATCTGACTTGATTGTTTTGACATCATAGTTCATGATGCGTGATCAAAACTGAAAGTTTCTGTGATATGACTGCCCTTGCACTGTTCACCATGTAGGAACTTATTCACTATGTAAGAACTTGTTCACCATGTAAGAACTTGTTCGTTATGCTTCAGAAGATTGGAGACTGTTGAGAGTTAGGCTTGGGGTTGATTAATGATTGTGCATTGAGTCCCCTATACAGAATTTTATTGTTGTTAACAACCATTTGATCAATAAACATGAGAGATGCCCTCTCAAAAAAAACCCCACAAAAACCCTGAAAGGAGCTTTAATAAGGAATATGCACTTATGTACCCATGATACAAATAACAAAATAAAATGTGACTAGTAACTGACAAAAAAAAAAATGCTGACAGTAGTAAGTACGAAGATGCGGAGCAGTTGGAAATCTCATACAGCGCTGGAAGGAATGCAAAATGGTAAACCCATTCTGAAATAATGAAATAAAACTCTGGAAAATAGTTTGGCAGTTTCTTGCAAAGTTAAACATGCATTTATCATATGATCCAATAATCCCAGTACTAGGTATTTACCCTAGAGAAACGAGAAGTTATGTTCATACAAAGACTTGTATACCAATGTTTTTAGTAGCTCTATTCATAATTGCCAAAAACTCAAAACAATTCAAAAATTCTCTCAGTGGGTCAGTTGGTAAACAAATTGTGGAACAATGGAATGCTACTGAGTATGAACAGAGATGGGTAACGGATACACACAGCATCTCAGATTAACCTCAAAAGAACGCTGAACAAAAAGAAAACAGTTTCACAAGGTCGCATTCTGTATGATTTCACTTACGACATTCCCAAAAAGACAAAAATGTAGTAATGGAGAACAGATTTTTGGGTCACTGGGGTCAAGGAGGTGTGATTACGAAGGAGTAACACCAGGGTGTTCTTGGAGCGATGGGGCTGTTACATGTTCTGACTGTGGTGGTGGGGTTACTAAAATCTACAATTATGTTAAAACTCAGCATTTCACCCTGGACCATTTTCTCCAGAACTGTTAGATGAGAATAAAATAAGTGTCTAAATCCCTTAAGCCACTGTATTCTTGAGTGTCCTTGTTTGGCTACAAGATCTGCCTCCTTATCTAGGCTCTGAAGGACGATGGAGTCCGATCCCAGGCTCCTAGTGGAGGGAGCGGCGTCACACGAGGAGCCCTGGCAGATGGCCTTCTCTCTGCTCTGGGGCCCAAAGCGCTGCAGACTCGGGTGGTGGTGACAGGTGGCAGTTTAATGAGGGGAGGAGAGCTGGGCCATCTGTGGGGCATCCTATGGGCTGGCCCTCCTTCCCTAGCGTGCCTCTGGATCTCTCCTCAGGAGTGGACGCAGTAGAGTTGGACGCTGCCACTGATCCGGAGCTCCCGCAGTCGCTCCAGGACCTGCTGGTCCAGGCTGGTGGCCCCCAGGCCCTGCCCATTGAGTGCCAGCTTCAGCCCTCCCTCCTGGCACAGGAGCAGCACCTGGGAAAGGAGGACAGGAGAGCTTTGCAGACTGTCAGGCACACCCTCTGCTGCCTGCTGATGCCCCACATAGGGAGCCCTCCCCACAAAGGACACACCCACCACACCCCATAGGGCACCCAGCCGTGCAAAAGAATAGGACTAGGTGCCCAGCCTGTCACCAGCCCACTGTGACCTTTCACAGGGGATCTTCCCAGCCCTGGGCCTCCGTTTCACCATCAGGAATAGAGGACGCCTCCCCTGAGGGCATGGTTCTCAGCCCTGGCTGCGTGTTTGCGTCATTAGGGGGCTCTTAATAAGGCTAATGCCAGGGTCAATCCCGATGGATTACAGTGCTGGAAGGAATGCAAAATGGTGAACTTATTCTGAAATAATAAGATAAAACTCTGCAGGCAGCAGCAGGGAGGGTTGACAGCCATGGCGTGGTGTTCTCTCCCTGCAGCAGGCCCTGGCTGGCCAACCCCACGTGGCGGGCCCCGGAGGAGCCCCAGTCTCCCTGCTGGGTGTGCAGCTCTGCCCTCCAGCTGGGAGATCAGGCCGCTCGACCGTGACCTGGGAGATCAGGCCGCTCGACCGTGACTGACCTCAAAGAATCGCTTTGGGTAGAACAGGAAAGGGGCCAAGATCAGCTTCTTCTGGCCCCAGGGCGAAATCCAGGCCAGAGTTCTGTCTGCGAAGGAAGCCCTGAGAGTCACGGGGATGCGGGCGGCCTCATCCCGCAGGCTCAGCGTGAAACTGCGGAGATGGACCCAGAAAGCTCAGCGTCCGAGGCCCCCGGGCCCTGGCTCCCTGACCTCTCTGAGCTGCGGCTGCTGAAGATTTAGCTAAGGGCTCAGAGGGCTGGATACACCTGGTGGAGTCTTAGGCGCGCCTGAGCTTGAATGCCCACGTTTCTACCCACTGGCTGGAGAACCATAAAGAGCAAATTACTGTGCCTGAACCTCAGGTTCCTCTCCTCAAAATGGGGAGAATTCTATTACTCTAGCTAACATTTGTTGAGTGCTAACTTTGTACCAGCTTTTGTCTTAAGTGTTCTGCAAAAAGCATAAGATTAAAGCCTGGTTGCCTAGGTCAGCTCTGCTGCTTTCTAGTCCTGCAAGCTTAGGTAAGTCTCTGTGCCTCAGTTTCCTCATCTGAAATGTGGAGAGAACAATAGTACTCTACCTGCCTCCCCAGAGATGTAAGAATTAAGTGAGTTAACACATGTAAAGTGCTTAGGACAGCCCCCAGCATGAAATAAGTATGCATATCACAGCCTGTTGTTTAAAAATTATATAATACAATACCTACCTCACGAGGCCATCAAAAGCAAGAAGGAGATAATGTACATGAAATCTAGCAAGTATGGGGCACACAATAGGTGTTTTATAGATGCTACTGTTTACTATTCCTAAGTCCTCATGAAATCCTGAGGTGTGAGGTTTATCAGCCCATTTAATAGATGAGGACCAGAAAATTTATGGAAATAACCCACTTGCTGTTACTAGTAAGAGCTGTGGGACTCCAGACTGGCCTCTGGAGATGGGGGTCTTTGGGCTGCCTGGCACCTGCCCCTCAAAAGCATTGGCAGATTCTGTTTCACGCCTTGGGAGCTTCTGTCACCTTTGAAACGCCATGCCTGAAGCTGCGGCTGACTGCCTCCTTGGCAGGATGTGGTGGACAGCCGAGGGGAGACTTGGTGCAGAAGTGGGCAAAGTAGGAAAGGCCACCCTGGGTGGGCCTCTCAGGGACCCGCCTGTCTATTCCAGGAGGATGCCCCATCCATTTCCAGCTTTGGTAAGAGCTGTCAGGGGACCCCACTGGGAAGAAGCTGGGAAGGCAAGGACCCTGGACAGCAGACTGCATGAAGCCTCCAGCCCCAGCCCCTCCGCAGACCCTTCCCCGGGAAAGGCTTTGTCTTCCATTGGCCTGACAACTCCTGGAGGCCTCGATGTCCCCTCAGCCAAGTCCAGCACAGCCCTGGGCCGGGTAATGACCTCCCTCTAGATGCCCGTTGAGGCTCTTGGAGGCTTTAACTGGATGCCCATGTCCTCAGTGCTTGAGGCAGGGGCTAGAGAGGAACGGGCAGATTTTTAAAGCAAATGACTCCCATGCCCTCCAACACTCTCTCCCTCTGTCTGATTCAAGCCACAGTGGCTTTCAGAAAACAACCACAGCAGTAGCCACTCTTCCTGCAGGCTGACTAAGCACCAGGCACTGTGCTGAGTCTTGATGGGGGCCCACAGCTGAACTGGCCTGTAGAAATGTTCTGGTTGGTCCATAATATTCTTCAACTTTGAATACCATATTCAAAAATTAAGAGTTTATATAAAAGATAGCTTCCAGTTTCTCTTTAAAACTAATCAGAAGATCTGGCATGAGTGGTGTGGATAAAGTGAAGGTTCCTGTGGCCAGGATTCTCACCTGGCCCTGGTCGGCTAGCTCACTGCACACGTGTGGGCAATTCATTGTTATTAACTCCATATAAAGAGCTCTGCCCAGTGCTCTGGGTGACATGGTAGCATGGTGGCACAGCTGCAAGGCTTACACAGCTGCAGAGAGCAGAGGCTGGAGTGGTGGCAGGGCCAAGGACAGAGACTGAGACAGCTTCGGGGGCAGAGAGGCCCAGAGGCAGAGACGGGCTTGCTGAACGCAGACTCGCTGTGAGTGGACGGGATTCTAGTGACTGACCTGCCACAGTTGGAATAAAGTTGGGTGTAACCCTTTCACCCCAAGAATGTTCCACTGTCATTTTTTTGGTCTCATTGAATCCATAGTGAACTTGCTGGGGCCAAAACCCATCGGCAAGACAAGTGGGTTTATGGAAATATTCTGTTCACTCACCACCTTTTCAGCCTGGAGCCTCACTAGTTATGTGATCTGTTAGGCCTCCAAGGGCATGGGAGTTCATGTCCCTTGGGAAAGAGCCTTTAGATCACTTGCTGTGTCACTAATAACAACCATGTGACTTTGAGCTTCGGTATGAACCTGGTCTCATGTCTCCAAGGTTGGGGCAGGTATTCTATCACTGGGAACGTTTTCATTTTCCTTATTGGGTTGGGATTATCTTTCTCCTTTCTTTTTCTGATGGGGAAACTTAGGACTTCGGCCTCAGAGAAGGGTAGTGACCTGCCCAAGTCCACAGAGTTTACAAGAGGCAAAACCAGGACTCCAGCCCAGTAATGCCGGCTTTAGAGGTCTGCACGGTCCAGGGTCGTGCCACATGACTGCCCCAGAATTTGCTGGTCTGACCACAAGCACGCAGGGCAAGGGTTTAGTGAAGTGGGTAACTTCAAAAACAAAAGCACAACAAAAGGGGATTGGGCAGGGAGAACACGCGGTGCTCTCCGTCCTCCCCGGCCCTCTGCCAAGAGAATTCTGATACCACCACACTTGTGGGGCACTTACTGTGGGCCTGGCACAATTCTAAGCATTTATACCACCCTTAAAGCTGGCACCATTATTATCCCTTTTTACAGGCAAGGAAGTTGAGGCATAGAAAAGAAAAGTAACTGCCTTGTGATTGCGTGGGTAGTGTCCTCAGCAGAAGTCAAACCCAGGCCACCTGGCCCAGAAAGGTCAGGAAGTCCAATGCCAATCCAGAAAGAAGGAAAAGAGAAGGGAAGGAAGGAAGGAAAAAAGAAAGAACAGAAAGGAAAAAGGAAAGACCTTGTCTAACCAGCCTGGCGCCCACGGGTTTGGGAAGTGGAGCTGGAGCGCCCCCTGTGGGAGAGGTTAGGCATCGCCCACGTGGGTAGTGTGTGCACCAGGCCTTGCCTCTGGGCCCCCCTGGCTGTGTCTCCTAAACTGGGGCGCTGTCACTGTGGCGGTTGAATCCTCTTTCTGGGTCTGAGCCTACGTCTTTCCGCAGCCTTTCCTGAGGCCGCAGCTGAGACCCGTGAGGAGAGGCTGGCTGCCTGTGGCTGGAGCGGAGGATGCTCCCAGAACTGGAGCTGCTGGGCCACGCAGGCAGCCCGGGCCCTGGTCCCAATCCCAGCCCACTCTCCCAGGCTCTGCAGCCCAAGCAGCTTACTGCCCTCTGCTCCTCTGTGTCCTCGTCTGTAAAGGGGATGACCTGGTGGTGTTGGAGATAAACCAGTAATGCTGAGAAAGCCCCAGCCGCGCAGACGAGCTGCTCCCTCTCCCCCATCTGGGTACTTACTCCTTGGGCTCTGGCAAGACCAGCCCCCGCAGTATGATGACCTGTCCGGGCCAGAGACCCCGGGGAAGGACACGCGAGCAGGGCACCTCCTGAAGGACACAGAAGGTGACTGAGAAGGCCACTCACAGTCCCTGGGAGTGGCTGTGGGCCACCCTCACGGGCTGGCAGCCCTGGGGCAGGTAAGGCTCTGCTTCGAGGCCCACAGCCAGGAGGACACTTGGCTCTGCTCACCTATTAAACACCTGCTGCACACCTGGCCTCCTGTACTCTGCTCTCCCCTGGCCTTTCCAGGCTGAGCTTGGTGCCCTCCATATGTTCCCCATTGCTGCCCCTCCACCTGCAATGGCCTCCCCTCCAGCCTGTGAGTAACAGGAGGGCAGAGGCTGGCTTGTGCCTCTATCCTAGAGCCTGGCATAGGGCCTGGCACAGAAAAGTGTCAAACAATTGTGCGCAGGATAGATGGAGAAAAGGAAAATGAAGCTGGAGCCCCAGCCTGAAGCTTCCCGGTCCACCCTCCACCTGCAGGTCTATAAGGGAGGGGAAGCCCTGTGCTGAGGGCATCTCCCGCCAGGTGGAGGTGCCCCCCACCCCAGACGGAGCAGGTGAGAGACTCCACCTCCCACAGGAACAGGAGGGAGGTCACTCACCAGCCTGGGGCTCGTCAGCAGGAAAGGCTGTCAAGGAAAGAAAGAGGGATATGGAGGCCACGTAGCATTTGCTCAATGAAAGGGGGTCTCTTGATATCATTATTAAAAATTGGGGATCTGGGGGGGTGTCTCTCTCAGATACAATGCAGGTAAAGGACTGGAGCCCCTGTGGAGGCCTACTGAGTTCAGATGGACCCCAGCCCTGGAATGATGGGGAAGAACTAGACAGAGGGCCTGTGTGGCCCTTAGGAAGTACACGGGCCTCCCCTGCTGCCAGCCAGCCTCTGAGGCTGAGACTGAAAGCTCATACTGGGATGGACCTTTTCAGAGGAATTCTGGGGCCTTGCCCAGTCCGGGCCGTCAGCCCGCGCCCCTCTGTCTGCTCAAGCCGGCCCTGGCGCCAGGGACTGAGGCAGGGCCAGCTGTGTCCACAGCAACCGCAGTGGGGCAGGGCAGCTGGGCCCCTGCAACATGAGCAGCAGCCCAGCGCCCGGCAGTCAAGCGGGGGAGGAGGGAGAGCCAGCGGCTCAGGAGACCACAGCGGCCAAACGGACTCCCAAGAGACTCACGTGTCCAACCGGATACTCGCTGCCGCCCTCCACAAATGGCTGTTGGGAAAGAGGAAAGGGAGAAGCAGGCTGCAGGGCCGGGTGTGCCTTCAGAGCCACTTGTCTGGCTCCTGCCTGTGCCTGGCAGGTGGGCGGAGGCTGGCTTTGGCCTTGATTCTCTTCATTCTCCCCTTAGGCCTTGTCAGTGGTTCTCAAACCTGGCATTTAAACATGCTGATTCCTAGGCTCCACCTCAGACTTACTGAACCAGTATTTCTGGTGATAGGCCCCAGAAATCCACATTTTAATGAGCTCCTTAGGTGGGAACAATACAGCCAGCTGCTGGATTTGGGTCCCCTGCTCCAAGCCTCCTAGTGACTCGCCTCCTGGCCATTGCTCCTCCGCGGTGACCAGACCCTCCACCCAGTATCAACCTCTGCCCAAGGCTCTTAGCCCCTCCTGGGGTCATGTTCTCTTTCCCTCACCGACTCATATCTGACACCTTGATGGACCCTCTGCCTTGGCTACAGCTGGTGTGACAGGCTTGCCCCCGGCAGGCAGGGTCCAGCTGGTCCGGGCTTCAGGGGCAGCCAGAGGCTGCTGCCACCCAGTCCTTGACCCCGAGGGAACTTACATTGATGTTCAGGAATCCTACGGCCTTCACCAAGATGTCACCAAATATACCCAGGGTGTCTACACGAGACAGTGGGAGCCGGTAGGGGTAGTGGAGAAAGTGTTGTCCATTCACGCTCACCTGGAGAGACAGACAGGCTGGTTCAGCAGCAGGTGATACCCCGAGTTCACACCCACAGGCCAGGCTTCGGGGAGCGCTCTGACCAGAGTTCTCACTGAACTTCATACTGACTCTGTGGCACAGGTACATTCTGCAGACGAGGGGCCCGAAGCCTGGGGAGCCCAAGTGACCTTCCCGAGGTGGCAGAGCTGACAGATGGCCCCTCTGAGTGCGCCCCCGCCCCTGACAGGGCACCTTCCCACACGGTCCCTCCTTGGGCCTCTCAGCAGGCCTGCCAGCAGCAGCCTCCCCGTCCACAGCTGAGGAGAGGCAGGCTCAGGGGGCTGGGTGAACCCCTACTCCACAGGCCCCTCCAGCCACTGCTGCCTCCCACCAGCTCCCCTCTCCTCTGGAGAAGTCTGAAGGTCCTGTCATCTCTCTGGTGGGAGTTCACATCAGCAGTGAAAGCCTTGAGGTCAAGTTCCCTGTCCCTGTCCCCTGTTCCCTCAGCTGGGAGATGGGAAGAAAGAGGGTCCCCTCCTCATGGGCTCTCAATGAGCTGATATTTAGAGGCTTGGAACAGGGTGTAGTGCAGGCCCACCCCTGTGCTTGCTGAGACTGTGGCTATGGCGCCCCCTCCAGGGCCAGGCTTTCTTGTAGCAGGGCTACCAGGGCAGCTGGGAACTGAGCTCAGCAGCATCTCGGTCCTCTCGGTAATCCATCCCTCCCCCCAGTACCCCTTAACACAATGGCATGGGGAGTTCACTGGAAGGAAGGGGGGTATGGCAGGACAAAAGTTCTAGACACCTGATGCCCATCCCTTCCACCTACCTTCATTTCCTCATTTGCAAAGAGAAAGAGGATCAGGAAGCTGGCTCCTCTCTGCAGGGCCAGGCGGGGCCACCGGGCCTCGGCTTGCCAGCGCCCAGCGTGCAGGGTGTTACAGATGACATGCGGCTTGGTGGTGTGGAAGCGAGGGTTGAAGTGGATGGCGATGTCTGGCCGGGGGTGCATGCTGCAGCCACACTGGAAGTCCACCTGGAACCTGGTGGGAAGTGAGGTTCCCCAAGGGCATCGCTGGTTGAGACCCCCCTCAGAGACCACGAAGGCAGGGAGAACCCACAACTCGAGGCCTCTGGGGCTGAGCTCCAGATCCCCTTACCCATTGTGGAGCACCCCTTTACCTGTGTGCAGCTAGGGGGACCACTCCCTGCAGCATGACCATCTTGCCTGCACGCAGGCCACCAAAAATTGTCGTGACATAAGGAACCACCTGATAAAGGGGAGAAAACCATCCATACAGGGTTGGAGAAAGGGCTTAGGGACCCTGTGGAGGGGGCTTGGAGCAAAGAAGACAAAAACTCTCTCTCCTGCCCCAGACAGACAATGTCCTTATGGGCAAAAATTAGTTTTCTTTGAAATGTTTTCTTCTTCCTGCTCCCCTTTCCCAGACTTTCCCATGTCAAAGCCCCATTGCACCGAGGAAGCCAAGTGCAGCTCCCCTACCCGCTTGGAGCACCAGCCAAGCCCCTCTCCCCAGCTCCCAGGGCACAGTAGTGTCCCCAGTGAGGCTTGCTGTCCACTGGATGCCACCTGGCCTCCAGAAGCCTGTACTGAAGCTTCCTGGGGACTGTTTATTGGCCAGAGCCCTGGAACTGGGAGGCAGAAGGACAGCCAAGTTAGGACCTGCTGCGGTGGCCCCAGACGTGGACGCCAGGGGAGATGCCTAACCATGGCCCACCTATGCCCCAAGGAAGCAGTGTGGCATTCCTAAAACACAACACACACTCTTACAACTCCCTACCTTTTTAGGGTTGTTTCCTCTGCTCTCCCTCCACCCTGTGAAATCTGACTTGACTTTCAAGGATCCTAACACCTTCTTCAAGCATCATCCACCTTTTTTTTTTTTTTTGAGCGGGCATCTCTCATATTTATTGATCAAATGGTTGTTAACAACAATAAAATTCTGTATAGGGGACTCAATGCACAATCATTAATCAACCCCAAGCCTAATTCTCAACAGTCTCCAATCTTCTGAAGCATAACGAACAAGTTCTTACATGGTGAACAAGTTCTTACATAGTGAATAAGTTCTTACGTGGTGAACAGTGCAAGGGCAGTCATCACAGAAACTTTCGGTTTTAAGCATCATCCACTTTGATGCCTGGATTATTCCTTCCCTCCCCTGTATCCCTAGAGCACTTCACTTGCATGGCCCGCTTGGTGCGCAGGGAGGTGTGCGGCTGGCTGTGTGTGCAGTGGGGGTGGGGGCACAAGCCCCTGTCTTTCCCTTCTGAGCTCGGTGCCTGGCAGCCATGGGCTCTGACTGGGTGTTTGCAGAATGAGTGTGAATGTGCAGCAGGTCCACATCGGGCTGTATCACTGGTGAGGACTGGCCTTCACTGGTGTACTCCAACTCTCCGCAGCCTTCAGAAGCCCAAACCACCTAGAAAGAGCAGAGACCCAACAGCGCAGCCCTCCTGTGGTTGCTGGAAGCCTGAAAATTAAGGAGCACAGCAACCTGGGCCCCGGCTTCACCCCATTACCAGGCACCTGGGCAGCTGCTGAGGTGCAGGAGATGCCAGGCTGTCAGAGGGTGCACAGCACTTCAGTCCCTCCGCCTTCTTAGGCTCCAAGCCTGGCCTGTAATTAATGGAGCTGATGCAGCTCTCCAGGGAGGAGAGGGCCAAGTAGAGAATGATAATTAGTGGTCAATGGTGGGAGGGTGGTATCTGATGGGAGGTCAGCCTTCCTGAAAGCCAGAAAAATCTGTGTGGGACTGAGCAGAAGGAGGAAGCCAGGGACCCCCACTCCCTTCTGACCTGACTCCCTTCCAGGCTGGAGCTGAGACTGCCCTTCCTAGTAATCAGTGTCCCCCACAAGGATACTACCCTCCCTCCCAGAACCTCCTAGCCACCTGTCATACAGTAGGGGCACAGCAGGGGGTGTGCAGGCTCCTCCACTTTAAAAATGCAAGGACCCTGTGGGCCCAACAACCATTCACACCCAAGTGAGAATTAGCTGGTCAGCCACTTTGCTAAGCTTAAGAGGGCCCTCCAGAGCCATGGGCAGGTGCTGGGGGAGCAGGCGCAAGACGGAGGGAGTCTGGGCTCAGATGGGAGGGAGGAGTTCTGAGACCTAGAAGGTTCCAAATCAGAGCAGCTGCTCACCGGGTGGAAGACTGGCGGCTGCAGGATGAAGGGGTCAGGAAGTGGATCCAGTTTTTCTCCAGGTGACATGAGGGGTGGGGTGCCTCCAACTGGGCTGCAGATCTTGATTCCAGGAGCCCTGCCCCCACTGGCCTGATTCGCATTACCCAGCCAATCGTAAGTGCTGGGAGCTCTCCCAGCTGTTAGTGTCCCTGTGCCTGGCAGGGTCCTAATGCCACTTGGAGCAGGCCTGGGAGGGCAGGTCTGGGAGGGCAGTGGTCCGCCCCTGGTGCTGTAGCCCAGCTCTAGCCTCACCAGCTGAACTGGGTATCAGCAGAAATCTGTGTCCAGCAGCGGGAAGCTTGCACTAGGTAACCAGACCCTCTAGGTCTGCAGCACAGAGTGTTGGCAAAGGGAAGCCAGGCGCTGGCTCCTTTGGGGCCAGCAAGGGTTTGTGGTTTCTGAGCCCTGGCCTCCCATCAGAGGCAGGGGTGGTGGTGGTGCATGTGGGCAGGTCCCAGGAGAGGTCCCGCCCCAGCGTGAGTGGCTTTCTGTTCCCTCCTCCCCTCTCCGCAAAAGGCTTTTACCTCTTTACCTCATTTGCCGCTTTCTCCACTCCTCTCCCTTTTGCAAGTTTTATAGTCCCCGGGGAGCCATTTCAGCATTATCTGAAACCCCAAGGCTATTACAACACTCAGGAGTGGGGGCTGACAAGCCTGCAGCTGGAGAGGCAGCAGGAAATGCCAGGGCCCAGCTGGGGTCACAGGAAAGTGGGGTGGGGGGAGGTGAGAAAAGGGCTGGGAGAGCTGAGAGCCCCTGAGAAGATGAGGCTCAGAAAGGCAGCAAGGTGCAGTGGAGAGCAGGCGCTCCTGCTCGGTCTCTGCTCCAGCGTGCTGCGTGCCCTGGGACAAGGCACTATCTTTCTGGGACTCCCTTGGTTCATCTGTGTATTGATACAGCGACTACAGCCATGCGTGTCCAAGGGAAGCGTGTATCTGGGGCTGGGCCCAGACACCTGCAGTTTTATCAAATTCCCCCTGTAATCCTTTGGATTAGAGTCAGTCTGCTTGGGGACAAGCACTATCCCCCTGTAACCTTTTGCCCCCAAGTAGCCATGTATCCACATGGCCCCCTCGTGCAGGTGGTATGCTGAATATGTGGTCTCTTAATGGCTTGGTGTTGGCCCAGCCCAGGCCTGCCTTGTGGACGGACACACCTTATTGTAAGGCAGACCCCTTGTTGAAGGTTTGCTTCCTTGGGGTGCTGGTCACACAGGAATGATTCCTTCTGGCATAACACGTAATACAGGCATAAATTGCTCTCCTTGGGACACATGTAATCTTTGTGCCCTCACCCCGTATAAGCAGCCCCCTTCCATCCACGATAGAGGTGCACCACCTTGTCCAGCTGGCAGCTCCTGGACTCCCTGTACATGAAGTCCCAGTAAACCCTCAGGTCTCAGATGGCGTCTCTGGATCTTTCCTTTGGTCTTTCAAGCACTTTCCCATTGCAACTTGCCCACTTAGGCGTGTGATTGGACTTGTGATTACACAGTCCGGTTCTGGTTCAGATCTTGTAAAGCCTTCTCTTAAAAAGCAGCACAGCCTCTCCACTTGAGCCTGAGTTGGGAGGTCCTGGGATCTGACCACAGGGGCAGACTTGGCAGCAGGGAGTTCCTGGCAGGGCGAGGCGAGGTGAGGTGAAGGCTCCAGGATGGGGTGCTGAGGGAAGAGCAAGTGGCGGCTCCGGTGGAGGGGCAGTGCCTGGGCCTTCCTGGGGAAGGGTCTTGGCCGGGGCTATCCTGGCAGATTGTTGGAAATGCAAACTTTTGGGCCCCACCCAGACCTATCCTAGAGGACTCTAGTGGCAGGGACACACACACACACACACACACACGCAGACACACACACACGCAGACACACACACACAGACACACACACACGCAGACACACACAGACACACACACGCGCAGACACACACACGCAGACACACACAGACACACAGACACACACACACAGACACACACACACATGCAGACACACACACAGACACACAGACACACACGCAGACACACACACACACGCAGACACACACACACAGACACACACACGCACACACACGGCGATTCTGATGCAGTCAGTGCTTGCCGAGCACCGACTTCGCTCCTCACTGCAGGGCTTGGGGTAAGGAGCCAGGGAGTTTGCTCACATCTTGCTGGGCAGGTGGAGCCGCACTGCTGAAGGTGTTTGTGTGGGGAACTTCCACCAGAGGCGCGCTCAGGAAGAACGCTCTGCGTTCCCAGCCGAGAGGAGGAAGCCAAGGTGGAGCCGGGCAGGGACATGGGGCCCCGCCGAGGGGAGTCAGATCTGCTTCCTGGTCCCGGCCTCAGCCCCATTCCTGACCAGCCCCCTTCGTGCGCGCTCCTGACGCCCCATTCCGGCCTCGGTCCCCACCTCCAAATTGAGGAAGGAAGGTGCCTTAGTCAGGTTGCCACGGCAGAAAGCCATCGACTGGGTGGCTTAAGCAACAGACATTTTTTTTCTCAGTTCTGGAGGTTAGAAACCCAAGATCGAGGTGTTGGCAGGTTTCTGTTCTTTCTTCCGAGGCCTCTCGCCTTGGCTCACCCCGAAGTCTGTGTGTCTCCATCCTAATCTCTTCTCAGTAGACCTGACCTATTGGATTGGGGCCTGACCATATGGCCTCATTTTACTGTAATTACCCTTTTAAAGGTCTTATCTCCGAATAGTCTCATTCTAGTTACTGCGGGTCAGGACTTCAGCATAGAAAGGGGGATGTGGGGGGAGATTGACACAATTCATCGAGTCCGAAGAGTCGCTCTAACTGTTCTCTTTCTGAAAACTTGAGGCTATTGCAGCAGTCTGAGTGGGGGGCTGATGAGGGCCTGCACTGGGGGAGAAGGCAGAATTCATTTCTCTTTTCAGATGGCCCCAGGTTTTGACAGCTGGGAGGGACCTGGTTGGGCTTAAGCACAACTCCAGAACTTGTTGAATATGCAGGGCTCCAGAATAAGAGAGGGTTTTAGTGTCTGTTGGTCTGTCCGGGGCAGAGGAGGACAAATCTCTCTTTCTGAGCCAGAGTGAGGGGGAACTTTTGGGAGAGGCCCAGCAGAGGGCCTCTGATCGTGACCCTGACACTGGATTCCCTGCCCCAGACTGGCCTCCTCCACTCCCACCCCAGCTTCCTACAGCCTGTGCTTTCCCACAGAACACTTGTCATCATGTACTGAAGAATTATTTAATGTTTGTTTCCCCATTCTTCCTCCTCCCTGATTATAAATTCCACAGGGGCAAATTTATTCTTATACCCCTAGTACCGAGCAGATGCCTGACACAGAGCAAGTGCTGAGAATATGTTTAAACAATGAACGGCCGTAACAGGTGATGGTTTGTGGCTTCTGTCCAGTCTCTGTCTCTCCCCCAGGTGTGGAATTGTGGTCCAAGCATGAACAAGTCATGTACTCTTCTGACTGGCTGCAGATTGTGACAAAGGCCATTTCACTGATACCTATGAATTACCAATTAACAGCCCGGGAAACCTGTGGTCAGGGACCTCGGGGTGCCCTACTTTCCCCCATTCCTTGATCCAGCAGCCCCTTTCACACTCCCTGACTCTCTGGGCCCAGGTGCACCGACGAGGCTACTTCGGTCTACATCTCTACCCCTTTCTTCCATTGGTTCCCATTAAGGTCGCTGGAAACCCTCACGGACCCTGTTTCTCACAGGAGCAGATTTGTACCGTCCCGGAGCAGAGGGTGTGATAACTGGGAAAACACATGGCAGGAAGGGCCAACCGAACCTCAGCTGGGTGGATAAGGGAGATGAGGGAAAGAAGCCAGAAGTGACTCCAGCATCAACAAACAAGCTGGAATATTCTGGTGGCATTAATGGGAAAACAAGGAGGCGGTGGGTATAATCTGGAGGGGTGGTAAGCCGGCTGATTCCAGTCAAGACCATTCTGGAGGAGGTGGGGCTGCAGCAATCAGTATGGATGGAGCCTGGACATGGGGGATGATCCTGTATTTGTTGAAGGAGTGAAGGTGCTTTTGCCTGAAAGCAAGTTAATATACTCTCAAGAAAATAGTTTCCATTGGTTTTGAACCCTTCTGCCCTGGGAGTTTTAGTGGCTGCAGCCATTTTTCATAACTGGGTGCTGTGGTCATTGAAGCGAAAACAGCAATCAGTCATGCCCTCAAGGACCTTCCAATCTAATCGAAGAGAGAAGACACACACTTGGCTGGAGGAGCCAACAGGATAAAGCCAGTTGCTTTTTTCTTATCTTTCCTCCCAAAGAGATAGAACCATTTGGACAGAAATATTGTAAGATGCAGGGAAGAGCCAGCACCTCCCACAGCCTCAGGGGGCCAGCACGCTTTCACTCTGACGTTATCCTTGCAAACCTCCTCCCCACTCCATGGAGCATAGGGTTATTGCAGAAGCTCAGCTCAAAAGTTGAAGTAGTTGATTTTTTTCCAGCCACTGCTCTTGACATATAGATTGACTCTTTCTTCCCTGTTGGGTTGCAGACCCCGTAATCCCAGGAAGTTCTTAGCACTTTCCAATCACTTTCCCATCATATTTACTTCCTGATGGAAGCGTACATTGCAACTAATGAAATGCTCTTGAAGAAAAAGTCACCTAATGTGAATTTGACTGAGTTGGTAGACCTAACAGTTTATAGGAATATGGGGCATAAATTAATCATGCTGAGCAACAGCAAGAAAACTCAGACCATGGGAGACTATATAGGACAAATGACTCACTTTCTTCAATTAAAAAATTGCAAGGAAAGAAAAAGGTAGAAGAGAAACCTGTAAGATCAGAGGTTGGCAAACATTTTCTGTAAAGGATGAGAGAGTAAATATTCTAAGCTTTGAAGCCATAGTCTCAGAAGCCACAGCAACTGTATTATCTGCCTTTGCAGTGGGAAAGCTGCCATAGACAATATGTAAATGAAGGGTGTGCTTATGTTCAAATAAAACTTTAGTGGGTGCTGAAAGTTGGATTTCATAAAATTTCCACATTGTACAAGTATTTTTATTTTCTAAGCCATTTAACAATGTATAAATCCAAGCTTAGTTCTCAGGCCTTATAAACACAGGCAGCAGTTGGCAGTATGTGGGCTGTAGTGTGTTGACTCCTGCTTTAATAAAATAAGAAATTAAGAGGCATTTAACCAATTATAACTTTTGGACTTTATTTGGATTTTGATTCAAACAAAAAACAGAAAAATAAGCAATCAGGGAGGGAGATGTGAACACTGATTATTCAATGACATTGTGGAATTGCTAAAATGCCTTTAAATGTGCTAATGGCATTGTGGTCTTTATTTCTTTACTTTTCTTCTTTTTATTGAAGTATAGGTGATATACAATATTATATTGGTTTCAAGTATACAGCACAGTGGTTCAACAGTTACACACATTATTAAACCCTCACCCCCACTAGGGTAGTTATTGTCTGTCAACAAAGAAGATGCTATAGAACCATGGACTATATTCTCCATGCTGCCTTACCATCCCCATGACCAATTTATATTATGATTGAGATTTTTGTGCCCCTTTATCCCCTCACCCTTACCACCCACCCACCTCAACCCCTCCCCCAGTGTAACCACCAGTCACTTCTCAGTGCCTATGAGTCTACTGCTATTTTGTTCATTTTGTTTTGTTTTGTTTTTAGATTCCACAAATAAGTGAAATCATATGATGTTTGTCCTTCTCTGCCCGGCTTATTTCACTCAGTATGATACCATCTAGGTCCATCCATGTTGTCGCAAATGGCAGGATTTCTTTCTTTTTTGTGGCTGAATAATATTCCATTCTCTGTATGCAGCACATCTCCTTTATCTACTCATTTACTGATGGACACTTTGGGTGCTTCCTTAGTCATCTTTCTTTTTAAAAATTCCTTATATCTTAGAAATATGTATAAATATTTCACGTATTAGTAAGTCTGATATAAATGTATCTTTACATATTTCAGATATACAAATATATCTGAGATATATACCAATGAAATGAAATGACATCTGGCATGTGCTTCAGAATGACCTGGGTGTGGAGGAAGTAGGTGGGGGGCATGGGGGAGGCAAGACTGGCCAAGTGCTGATAATTGGAGAAGGTGGGTGAAAGGTAATAAATGGGGCTCCATTGTTGTTTTCCCTACTTGATTTGTGTGTGAAAATTTCCATAATAAAAAGTAAACAAACAAAACAGGACACCCAACCCAATCAAAAGCCACAATTGTACAGCTTTTCATCTCATATCCTATTCACCTGGGGCAAAACGCAGGGCTTAAGGGGCTGGAAGTGGAGGAACACCCCCATGGCAGTGTCCCCAAATGGCGAATGGCGGGGAGGTGGCAGCTGCTGCAGGTGGGGGCGGGGAGGAGGAGCGGAGTTGGCAGGCACGGGAGGCCATGGGCAGCCTGGGGACCTCTAGCTCTGTGCAGCTCTAGTGCTAGTTCCGGAGGCCTCCGCCTGTGTGGTCTTGGTAGACACAGTGTACAGGGAAAGTCTTTTCACTCTACACTCTCTATGCTGAGGACCGCTCCAGAGAGGCACCGCGCCCTTCCTTTGGCCCTTCCAGAAGCAGGAGTGCTTCCTCCTGCAGCCCTCCAGCCCAGCCTGGCTGTCTAACTGGCCCGTGGCTCTTGCTTTCCATCTCCGCTCCTTCACATGATGGATCCTCTGGGGTCTTCATCTGGGCACCAGGAGAGCCAGGAGCTAACCACCAACAGACCTTCACTGCAGGAGCTTCAAAGGGCTATATTTTAGGAAGGAGGAAGGTGGGGACACCAGGATGGACAAAGGGAGTGGTAAACACACAGGCAAATCTAAACAAAAGCTGTGTGAGGCAATGGTGGTGGTGACACTGATTCTGTGAATTCAGGCCTCAAAGGGCAGAACGAAGTGAGCCCGGGAGGGTAAGACCACAGAAAATTCTAAAGTTCTTGCATTGTTTCAGAGGGGTGTTTAACGTATTATAGACTTTGAGCATGTTAAAATTTCAAGAGCAATAAATAATAGAGTGCAAACTTTTAAATGAGTAAAGGGGAAAATGTAATATGTCTAAGATCAGATCTTTATGAAGAATATTATAAAACTTTATTGGAAGATGGTAAAGAAGCGTAGTAAATAGAGATACGTAACATATAATGGATGGAAGACAATTTTGTAAAGATGTCAAAACTGCCAAACTGACTTGTTGCTTCAATGTAATTTGAATCAAGATGTCAACAGAGTTCAGTCATAAAAATGAATGATATCTTGCCTTTGTGACAACATGGATGGACCTGGAGGGCATTATGCTAAGTGACATAAGTCAGAGAAAGACAAACTCCATATGATTTCACTTTTATGTGGAATCTAAAAAATAAAACTAGATTCATAAACACAGAGAACAAACGGGTGGTCACCATAGGTGAGGTGAGCTTGTCTCACACACTCAATAGTGCAACCATTTTGGGTTGACAGACTGATTCCACTGCAAGTATTGGGGGGGAAGTCTTCCCACGCACACCGCCAAGCAATTCTTGGACACCAGCAGGGTGTCCAGGAACTCAATTCTGATGCTATCTTCCCGGGGACAGCACCAGATTCCCCAGATTAAGGGCTCCTGTAGGATCTGAAAAATCAAAAGTTAGCATAAGTACAGCCATCTTAAAGGCTTAAATACCACCCCCTAACCTAGAAGGAAGAAAATTATTAGAATCTTGAAAAACAAGTTAGTCAGCCAGTGTTAAATGTAGTGACCTTTAGTTAGCTGACCTCAAATCAGTTAATCATACATACCAAGCTTATCTTGCTAGAACCACCCTAAACATTCCGAAGGTAACTATCTAACCAGACCCCCAGGATGTGGCGCCAGCCAAAGATTTATGTGTCTATAGAAAAACACTGTATTGTGATTGTAGAAAATGTTGCCCCCTTTGAAAATGCTATAAAACCTTCTGGCTTTGTGTGCTCAGGGTCCTTGTTGAGACCCGCTGCGTCGGGCTAACTTGGACCCCAGCTAGCTGGTTCCTGAATAAATTCCTCTTGCTTGTTGCATCAAGAGACGCCTTTCATGAGTGATTTGGGGCAGCATCCTCCTCTGGGAGAATCCAACATTTGGGGGCTCGTCCGGGATCGTGCGCTCACCCCGCTTCACTCCCAAAGCCGTTCTTGGAGGAAGAGGTAAGGTTAGTGGCGCCTTGGGTTGTCTGTGTTCTGTTTTCTGTTTTTCAGTGAGACCGGTCGGAATTCTGAAAGGGTACCCTCTGTCTGGCAGCTGTCCCGATCCCGTAAAGGGGTCGAGACTGCGGTCGGTAGACATACTTGGAGTAGCGCAGGCTGCAACCCAGGGGGACGCCTTGGGGAGGTTGGAGGGCCAGGGACGCCTGGTAGCCTCTCGTCTGTTTTTCCAGCAAAGTGAACCTGATGAGATAGGGTTGATTTTTGGGCGCCAGGAGTATCAACCCTCCGATTCCTTTCGGTTTCTGTTTGAAAATCTGAGAAAAACAAAAAGCAGCCGCTGTGTGTCTAATTTGTGTGTGTGTCTTTGTTTTCTGTGTCTTTTACGTGCCTGATTATTGTTGTACTGACAATGGGACAGACAGTGACGACCCCCCTTAGCCTGATGTTAGATCATTGGACGGAAGTCAGAGCGAGAGCGCATAACTTGTCAGTAGAAGTAAAAAAGGGACCGTGGCAGACTTTCTGTACCTCCGAATGGCCCACCTTCAATGTTGGGTGGCCCTCGGAGGGGACTTTTGATCTCCCCACTTTATTAGCAGTAAAAGCCATTGTCTTCCAGGATTCGCCTCAAGGACACCCGAATCAGCAACCCTATATTGTAGTCTGGCAAGAGTTGGTGAAAAACCCACCGCCCTGGGTAAAGCCCTGGGTGCAGAAGAAAACGGGCCCTCGAGTTTTAGCTGCCCAGACCCAACCCCAGAGCAAGGAAAAAGAAACCACTAAAGTTCACCCTGACACTCAAGATGATTTGCTTATGGTTGATGATCCCCCTCCCTATCCTCCTGCCCCTACGGCACCCCCAGCCCCGGCACCCCCGGTCCCGGCACCCCCAGCCCCAGCACTGCCAGCCCCGGTACCCCCGGAACCGCCACCCCTGGCACTGAGGCAGTGGAGCCGGCTCCGGGACCTGCCCAGGGAACTCGGCGCCGCCGAGGGGCCACCTTGGACCCACCGGGTATTTTTCCTCTCCGGTCTTATGGAGTTCCCATCCTTGGGGAAGAGGGGGACCCGCCTTTCCAACCTCTGCAATATTGGCCATTCTCCTCTGCTGATTTATACAATTGGAAAGCTAACCACCCTCCTTTTTCAGAGGAACCGCAGAGACTAACGGGACTGATAGAGTCCCTGATGTTCTCTCACCAGCCCACTTGGGATGATTGTCAGCAGCTCTTACAGGTACTCTTCACCACGGAAGAAAGAGAAAGGATCCTCCTGGAGGCGCGGAAAAACGTGCCTGGAACTGACGGATGACCATCGCAACTCCCTCATGATATAGAAAGGGGGTTCCCGCTGACCAGACCCAATTGGGACTTTAATTCTCCAGAAGGTAGGGAGCGACTAACCATCTATTGCCAGGCTCTGGTGGCAGGTCTTCGCGGGGTCGCAAGGCGCCCCACCAATTTGGCCAAGGTAAGAGAGGTTAGTCAGGGAGCCGCTGAGGCACCCGCAGTGTTCTTAGAACGCCTGATGGGAGCCTTCAGGCGGTATACTCCTTTTGACCCCACTTCTGAGGAGCACAGTGCTTCAGTGGCTCTTGCCTTTATCGGGCAATCAGCACCTGATATTAGAAAGAAGCTTCAGAGACTAGAAGGCTTACAGGATTTGTCGCTGAGGGATTTGGTGAAAGAAGCTGAGAAAGTTTATCATAAGAGAGAGACTGAGGAAGAGAAGGAATTAAGGAAGGAAAAGGAAAGAGAAAGTAAAGAGGAAAAGAGGGACAGGAAGCATGAGAGAAATTTAACAAAGATCTTGGCCGCAGTAGTAGAAAGCAAGGGACGCCCGCCCTCTAGCGGTAGAACTAGTAAGGCAGGGCACCTGGGCAACCGACCTCCTTTGGATAAAGATCAATGTGCGTACTGCAAGGAAAAGGGGCATTGGGTGAAAGAATGCCCTAAGAAGCCACCACAGGGACCTCCAAAGAAGGTGTTGTCTCTGCTGGAAGATGAGGATTAGGGAAGACGGGGCTCGGAGCCCCTCCCTGAGCCTAGGGTAACCCTGAAGGTGGAGGGGCAACCCGTTGAGTTTCTGGTGGATACCGGTGCTCAACATTCTGTACTGACCCAAGCTAGAGGCCCTCTTTCTGGCAAAAAGTCTTGGGTGTTCGGGGCCACGGGCCAGAAACAATATGCATGGACTACCCAACGAAAAGTGGACTTAGGAGTGGGACAAGTAAACCACTCATTCCTTGTCATACCGGAATGCCCCACACCCTTGTTAGGAAGAGACATCTTGACCAAAGTCGGGGCCCAAATATCCTTTCAGGCTGAAGATGCCCGAGTGACTGATCGAGAGAAAAAACCTTTGGGCCTAAGTATTCTGTCCATAAGATTAGAAGACGAGTACCGCCTTTTTAAGGAACCAGAACCCTTCTGAGTTAGTCAGGGGTGGCTTAACCAGTTTCCGGGGCCTGGGCGGAGACGGCGAGTATGGGGCTCACTGTAAACCAGCCCCCAGTGGTCATAGAATTGAAAGCCTTAGCCTTACCAGTAACTGTGAGACAATATCCAATGAGTAAAGAAGCCAGAGATGGAATTAGGCCCCATATCCAGAGGCTCATAGAGTAGGGGATATTAGTAAAATGTAAATCCCCATGGAACACTCCCTTGCTGTCTGTAAAGAAAGCGGGAACAGGAGATTATCGACCAGTGCAAGATTTAAGAGAAGTTAATAAGAGAATACAGGACATTCATCCCACTGTGCCGAACCCTTATAACCTGCTAAGCTCTCTGGCCCCAGAAAACACCTGGTATACAGTCCTAGATTTAAAAGACGCCTTCTTTTGTTTGCGCCTGCACCAGAGTAGCCAACCGCTGTTTGCTTTTGAATGGAAAGACCCCTCCACAGGAACTACTGGACAATTGACCTGGACTCGCTTGCCACAAGGATTCAAGAATTCACCCGCCCTCTTCGACGAGGCTTTACATCAGGACTTGGCCTTTTACCGAGCCTCCAACCCACAGGTAACTTTGTTACAATATGTTGATGACTTACTGATAGCAGCCCCTACTCAGGAAGCCTGCCAAGAGGCCACGGGAGCCCTTTTGACTGAACTTGCTAAATTGGGATATAGGGCATCTGCCAAAAAGGCACAGATCTGCCAACAACGAGTGACTTATTTGGGATATTCCCTGAGAGAGGGGAAAAGGTGGCTTACTGAAGCCCGAAAGCAGACTGTGACGCAGATCCTGGTTCCTACTACTCCGCGCCAAGTTCGCGAGTTTCTAGGGACGGCAGGGTTTTGTAGATTATGGATACCCGGATATGCCACCTTAGCCGCCCCTCTGTATCCCCTAACCAAAGGGGCGGCCCCGTTTGTTTGGGGACCTGAACATCAGCAGGCCTTTGATGATATCAAGAAGGCCCTCCTGTCAGCGCCCGCTCTGGCCTTGCCAGATGTGACTAAGCCATTCATCCTTTTTGTGGATGAACGGAGCGGAGTGGCTTGGGGAGTGTTGACCCAACAATGGGGACCTTGGAAGAGACCTGTCGCCTACTTGTCAAAAAAATTGGACCCAGTGAGTAGCGGATGGCCTGCCTGTTTGAGAGTAGTGGCGGCCGTGGCCCTCTTGGTTAAAGATTCTGACAAACTGACACTGGGACAAAAACTCACTGTGGTTGCTCCACATGCATTGGAGAGTGTAATTCGGCAGCCACCCGAGAGATGGATGTCGAATGCCAGAATGACTCACTACCAAACCTTACTCCTGAATCGTGATCGTGTGGAGTTTGCCCCCCCTGCCATCCTAAACCCGGCCACTCTGCTCCCCGATTCGGGGAAGGAAGTGCTTCATACCTGCCAGGAAATCCTGGCTGAGGAGACAGGGACCCGCAAGGACTTACAAGATCAGCCCTTAGGAGGACCGGGACTCCTGACTTGGTACACAGACGGGAGCAGTTACATCATGGATGGTAAGAGAATGGCTGGAGCTGCAGTAGTAGATGATGACCGGATCGTGTGGGCCAGCGGACTCCCAACGGGCACTTCTGCACAGCGAGCAGAACTCATCGCCCTGACTCAGGCTCTAAGGATGGCAGAAGGTAAGAGACTTAACGTCTACACTGACAGCCGATACGCTTTTGCCACCGCTCATATACACGGGGCTATTTATAGACAGAGAGAGCTGTTAACTTCTGCCGGGAAAGATGTTAAAAACAAACAAGAAATTTTAGATTTGTTAGAAGCCATCCATAGGCCTAAGGAAGTAGCGATAATACATTGCCCTGGACATCAGAAAGATGACTCTCCAATAGCTCGAGGAAACCGGAGGGCGGACCAAGCCGCAAAGCAAGCAGCTCAGGGAATGAGCATTTTACCCCTCCAAGTGTATCCGGAAGCCACCCACATTAAGAGCTTCCAGTATACACCTGAAGATCTCGCTTGTATAAACAAATTAGGGTTCAAAAATTCCTCGCCCCAAGAGATATACAAGTCTGAAAAAGGGAAAGTTGTCCTGCCCCAGAGAGAGGCAGGAAAATACTTAAGGCAATTACATCAATTGACACATTTGGGAGCAAAAAACCTAAAGACCTTGGTTTGGGACTCCCCTTATCATGTTATTGGATTAGGAAAATTGGCTGACGAGGTTGTAAGAAATTGTGTTCCCTGCCAATTAGTAAACGTGAGTAAAAATCAAGCAATGCCCGGGAAGAGACTTCGAGGAGATCGCCCAGGAGCTTATTGGGAAGTTGACTTCACTGAAATTAAGCCTGCTAAGTATGGATATAAGTACCTTCTTGTTTTCCTAGACACATTTTCAGGATGGACAGAGGCGTTCCCCACCAAAACTGAGACAGCTCAGACGGTGTCTAAAAAGATCCTTGAAGAAATATTTCCCAGGTTTGGGATCCCAAAGGTAATCGGCTCCGATAACGGCCCTGCCTTTGTTGCCCAGGTAAGTCAGGGATTGGCCAAGATCCTGGGGACAGATTGGAAATTGCATTGTGCATACAGGCCCCAGAGCTCAGGACAGGTAGAAAGGATGAACAGAACTCTAAAGGAGACCTTGACTAAATTGTCCATAGAGACTGGCTTATGTGATTGGTTAGTCCTCCTTCCCTTCGCCCTGTTTAGAGTCAGGAACACTCCCGGCCATTTTGGACTAACTCCCTTTGAAATAATGTCTGGGGCCCTGGCCCTGCTCCAATCAGCTCATCTTCATACATTTCCCGAATGTGCAACTAATAAGTTTCTGCTTGAAAGGTTACGAGCCTTGGAAGCCGTGCAGAAAGAGGTGTGGGCCTCCATTTATTAAGGAAGCCTATCGGCCAGAGGACCTCTCAGTACCTCACCAGTTCCAGGAGGGAGACCCTGTCTACGTGAGAAGACACCGGACAGGAAACCTCGAGCCGCGGTGGAAGGGGCCTTTCATCGTCCTCCTGACTACTCCCACAGCCGTGAAAGTGGACGGCGTCTCCTCCTGGATACACGCTTCACATCTGAAGAAGGCACCCCCACCGGACCTGGACTGGCGAGTAACTCGGACTGATAACCCCCTTAAGCTTCGCTTGTGTAGAAAGAACTATGTTATTAGTGATTCTGATGTTCCTGCTACCTCCAACCCACCAGAACCCCAACCCTCATGAGCCCAGGTTACTGACATGGCAAATCATTACCCCAGCTTCCCGCCAAGTAGTAGTCCAGTTAACAGGACAACACCCTAAGAGAACCTGGTGGCCTACCCTCACTGTAGATATATGCACTCTTTTCAAACAAGACCCCTGGCACGAAGATAAAGTTGGGGTACCCGGATGTGGCACTCGGGATTATACAGTGCATTGGGGCTCTGGGACTATGAAAGAGATCCAAAGTACCTGCTTTTATGTATGCCCGGCCCCCTCAACCGATGCCGAGGTCTCACAGTGTGGTGGGCAGACAGATTTTTTTTGTAAAAATTGGGGTTGTGAGCAGACAGGGACATGCCATTGGCTGACAGGAAGCGCAGGGAGACCTCCTCCAGGCCTCATAAAAATCCAACGGGGTGCCACTCATGCCCAATGCAGGACTAATCCCACCTGCAATCTTATTGACATCTCCTTCACAGATGCAGGAAAAAGGGCAACAAACTGGGAAAAAGGGCTTACATGGGGACTAAGACTCTACCAGAGTGGCTATGATAATGGAGTCTTGTTCATGCTCAGGCTTAAGGTAGAGACTCTCCCGGCTATCCTAGTGGGACCCAACGCTGTCCTGCGGGATCGGCCGCGTCTCCCAGTCCCAGCCCCCGAGCAGACCCTAGCCCCACCTGTGGACTCTACCACCACTCCCTCTGTCTCCACTCTTGGCCAAGTTACCCCTTTTCCTAGCACCGGACAACGCCTTCTCAACCTCCTTGAAGGGGCTTTTCAGGCCTTAAACACCACCAATCCTAAAACTACTGAATCCTGTTGGTTGTGTTTCTCTTCTGGGCCACCTTATTATGAAGGATTAGGATTGTTGGGCAGTTTTAACAGGATGACCCATCACGAGATCTGTAGCTGGGGGAGCCATAGGAAACTAACCCTGACCGAAGTAACTGGAAGAAGAAGATGTTTAGGTACAGTTCCCCCCACCCATAAAGCTTTGTGTAATGAAACCATAGCTGTAACCTCCTCAGGTGAAAATGAGTATCTAGTCCCTCCTCCCGAGGGATGGTGGGCTTGTAACACTGGAGTGACCCCATGTGTCTCTACTTCTGCCTTCAACTCCTCCCGTGATTTCTGTATCATGGTCCAGCTGGTGCCCAGGTTGATGTATCATGATGATCTCTCATTCGTAGCTGAATTTGAACCTAGGCATAGATATAGGAGAGAGCCGGTCTCGCTGACCTTAGCCGTGTTGTTAGGGATAGGAGTCGCAGCCGGAGTGGGAACGGGGACAGCCGCTATTGTCCAAGGGAACCAACATTATGAAGGACTAAGGACAGCTATTGATGAAGACCTAAAGACCATAGAGCAATCCATTACAAAACTTGAAGAATCTCTGACTTCCCTCTCTGAGGTAGTCTTGCAGAATAGACGAGGGCTGGATCTGCTGTTCCTAAAAGAGGGAGGACTGTGTGCAGCTTTAAAAGAAGAATGCTGCTTTTATGCAGACCATTCTGGAATAGTAAGAGATTCAATGTCAAAGCTTAGGGAAAGGCTAGACCAGAGAAAGAAAGAACGAGAAGCCAGCCAAGGGCTATTTGAATCTTGGTTCACTAGATCCCCGTGGCTTACAACCCTGATATCCACTCTGGCTGGGCCCTTACTCATCCTTGTGTTGCTCCTCACTTTAGGACCCTGCATATTAAATCGGCTGATAACTTTTGTTAGAGAAAGAGTGAGTGCTGTTCATGTACTGATGTTGAGGCAACAATATCATTCACTCACCCCACAAGAAGACACAAACATTCCATGATTGGAATGCCCCTAAAGAGAAGTGGGGAAATGTAGGATCTGAAAAATCAAAAGTTAGCATAAGTACAGCCATCTTAAAGGCTTAAATACCACCCCCTAACCTAGAAGGAAGAAAATTATTAGAATCTTGAAAAACAAGTTAGTCAGCCAATGTTAAATGTAGTGACCTTTAGTTAGCTGACCTCAAATCAGTTAATCATACATACCAAGCTTATCTTGCTAGAACCACCCTAAACATTCCGAAGGTAACTTTATCTAACCAGACCCCCAGGATGTGGCGCCAGCCAAAGATTTATGTGTCTATAGAAAAACACTGTATTGTGATTGTAGAAAATGTTGCCCCCTTTGAAAATACTATAAAACCTTCTGGCTTTGTGTGCTCAGGGTCCTTGTTGAGACCCGCTGCGTCGGGCTAACTTGGACCCCAGCTAGCTGGTTCCTGAATAAATTCCTCTTGCTTGTTGCATCAAGAGACGCCTTTCGTGAGTGATTTGGGGCAGCGTCCTCCTCTGGGAGAATCCAACACTCCTTCCTAAAAGTCTGCTGTCCACCCTCAACTCCAGACCCCAGTCACAAGCCCCAGGCAGTTTACCTGTGCTTCTGACCTACTGGCTACAGATAGGAGCCTCCCCCTTAGGTTCAATTAATTTGCTAGAGCAGCTCACAGAACTCAGGAAAACAAGTTAAATAAAGGATACAAGTTACCAGCCAGCCACATGGTCCCAAATAAAAGGGCTTCTATCTTTGTGGAGCTTGGGGGTTGGTTTGGTGGCACATAGGAGCTTTCTGGTTCCTCAAGCATGGAAGCCCTCTCCAGCAGAGAAGTGAAATGTCTTGAGATCTTTCCATGGGCTTCACTGCAGTCATGATCTAAACCTTTGGCCATTGGTTGATTCAACCCCCAGCCTCTGCCCTTGGGTGGGGTCCAAAAGTCTTCTATTAACATGACAATACACCCATTTCACTTTTAAGGTTCTAAAGTGTCTTCAGGAGCTGTGAATGAAGACCAAAGATACCTGGGAAATATATATGAACGGCCAAATATGTATTTCTTATGACTCGTTATATTGCAGGAGGAGTGGGAGGCTGGCATGAAATAGGGGAAGGGGATAAAGAGGTACCAACTTTTAGTTATAAAATAAGTCACAGGGATGAAAAGTACAACATAAGGTATAAAAAAATGTATATGTATTGATTTGGAAAGCTGTCCAGGGACATAATAGGCAAAAAGCAATAGTGGAACATCATGTGTAGTATATTATGCATCACAACTATAATACACTAACAATAAAAAGTAATAGATTTGGAAAAAAGATGTCAACAGAGTATTTTGAGCAAATTAACAAGCTAATTTTGAAATATTTATGGAAGGGAAAAATCCAAGAATAATCAGGAGCTTCTGTGGAAAAGTAATGGTGGGGTTGAGGGGACAATCTCAAGACAGCCGTGTATCAAGATTTATCTTAAAGATATAGGAATTAAGATCACATGATAGTAGCACCAACACAGACACATTTACCAGTGCAGTTGAATAGAGCCAACAATATTCCTGCTCAGTCATTAAAGCCTGTCACATGACAAAGGTGGCTTTTCTTGAACAGATGAACAAAACAGCAGTAAATTCACAGACACTGAGAAGTGACTGGTGGTTGCCATGGGGGAGGGGCTGGAGTGGGTAGGCAAGGAGGTTGAGAGGGACAAAGAGATACAAACATTCTCAGTCATAACGTAGGTTGGCCACAGGGATGGTGGGACAGCATGGAGAATACAGCCAATGATTCTGTAACATCTTCCTATGTTGACAGATAGTAGCTGTACTAGTGGAGGGTTGAGGGGGGATTTAATAATGTGGGTAACTGCTAAACCAGTGTGTTGTATACTTGAAACTATGATTGTATATCAATGATACTTCAATTTTTTAAAAAGAGCTATATCAGACAAGCACAGAATTACAGAATAGCAATTATCTGGATAAAACAACAAAATTTAAAAAAAAAGGTGGCCTTGCTCATCTCCAGGGGCAAGAAAGTCTATCAACAGGTGATGCTGAGATAAACAATTATTTATGTGGGGGAAAATTAAATTGGATCCCCATCTCACACATGCCCAAAAATCAATTCCAGATCAATTAGATGAGAAAGACACCAATTTAAAAACTTTTACAGTCAAATATAGGAGAATATTCTTCTGACTTCAAAGCAAAGAATGGCTTTGTGCAAAGACATGGAGAGCAAACTGCAAAAGAAAGGACTGGTGAATTCTACTTGATTAAAGTTAGCAGCTTCTCTTCATCAAAAGACTTTATAAAGAAAGTGAAAAGACAAACCACAAACTGCAAAAAATATGTGTGAACAAACATAACTGACCAAAGATGAGTATCAATACATAAACATACTGCTTGAAACCATTATAAGATTGTATATCAAATATACTTCACTAAAAATATCAAAATAAATTTAAATAAATAATACATAAACAGCTCCTAAAATCAGTAAGACAACCCTAAAGAAAATGGGCAAAAGATGTGAACAGGCACTTTTTAAAGGAGGAAATCTAAATGGCTAATAAATATGTATTTATTATATGGCTAAAAAATATTCAGGTCTCAATCTTATTACTGATCAATGAAATGCAAATTAAAACTTCAGTGAAATACTACTTTATACCTACTCACCTGGAAAAATTAATGACAACTAAGCATTAGTGAAATGTAATCCATAAGAATTCTTACATGTTGCTGGAAAAGTGAAATGCAGACCATCAATTGGGAAAATGTTAGTGTTCTACTGTAAAGTAGAACACTTTCTAGGTTCTAAATCCTATAGAATCTCTTGCTCGCATACATGAGGACACAATTTGGGTTCTTTTCAATAGCTTCTAATTCCAAATTAGAAAAAAAAAATCAAGTGGCTTTATCACCGGATAATAAACTGTGGTATGGTCGCATAAAGCAGTATTTTCCAGCAGGTAAAAATGAATTACAAATCTATACTGGAATGTGTATTTACTACAGAAACAACTTGGAAAGAAGCAAGTTTCAGGAGGGAACATACGGCACTAGACCGTTTTTATAAAGCATCAAATAAGCAAAATGAAACAGTGTATTAGGGATACAGACAAGTGATTTTAAAAAGGTGTTTTAAAAAGCAAGAGCCTGATAGACAAAAAACTCAGCAGGGAGGTCACCTCCGGTGGAGGGAGGCGGGGAGGCCGGGTAAGGGGATTTTCTAGAGACTTGCCTAAGTGGAATCACATCATATGTACTCTTTTTTGTCTGCCTCCTTTCCTAATTTCACGTAATTATTTTGAGTTACATCCATGTTGTTCCTTCATTCTATTAATAGTTCATTCCTTTTTAGGACCAAGCAGTATATAAGGCAACACAGAGTTGGGTTTTAGTTTTTTATATGAGGGAGCAACACACAGGTAGGAGTATGGTGCAAGGGACATTCTAGCTCTTAGGCAGCATAGTATTCATGGATGTTATTCCCATGTTCACAACATGTATTTCATGTATTCTTCTGTATAGAGTACATATTACATGTGTGCATTCTATATAATTAACTATATAATATGTAATTTAAGTTATGCACATAATTAAAAAATACTCTGAATCCCCAGATTTTAACTCCTGAGCATGCCTCCCCAGGCCCTCCTCATCTGGCTTCACCCGCCCCCTCCACTAGCCGCCCCTCTGCGCCGTAACATTCTGCCTCTCCAGCCACATTAGATGACACCTCCGCCCACGTGCTGCGTCACCTCCCAGCCCTACGCCGCCTCGCCCACCTTCCCCATCAGAGAGCCCCGATTCCTGCGCCCTCTCTGTTCCCTGGTGTCGCGACCCTTCAAGGACCGAAGCAACACGCCCAAGGTCTTGATTCTTCTCTAGGCTTTATTGTCTAATCTCTCACGGCGCTTACAGCAGTTGTCGGGAAGCTTTTCTCCCTCCCGGCGGGCTCCCTTATATTCAGTCACCCAACCAATCTGGGACAGTATCATGCGTGACCTTTAAGCAGATAGGTGTCACGCGCCACTCTAAGCGGGCAGCACGAGCTGTGCACGGGTACGGAAGTCTGCTGGGCCAATCCCCAACAGGGAAGAGGGGAAAGGGTGGTGAGCAGGAAGCAGGCGCCATCTTTTAGGGCGTTGTCCAGCTAGAGTGGGGCTCAGCCTCGGCCCCCACACCCAGGCCCTGCGATCCGCGTGCCCCGCCATTCCTCGCAGCACCCTCTAGAGCCCGCGCCCCTGCCCACCGGGGGCCGCGGACTGGGAACTGGCCAGGTGCATTGCCCCTTGCGAGGCCCGGGGACTGGCGGGGCCGTAGCCGCGGGATGGGTTTGAGCCCGGCCTCCGCAAGGAAGGGCCGGCTCCACCTCTCTGGGTTCCCCAGAGGCCACCCCAAACCCGTCCTGGGAACCGCAGGTCAGGGCCCAGCGCCAGTCACCCTGCGGCCCCTCGACTGTGCGGAAATGCTCCCCCCACCCCCACCGAGCCGCCGCGGCCTCCAGGCGGTCCTCCAGGTCGGGAGGGCTGTCGGACTCCCAGGGGAGTCACCAGAGTTGCCTTCAAGGCTCCTTCTGGTAGATATTTATTGATGGTGTGAAATGCCATTAAGCGAAACGATTGCCTGTTTCGGAATGCTCACTGTAAGTAACATCACCGCAGCGACCCCTGCCCCTGTGTCCAGGTCTCCCCCGCTGCTGGCCTGCAGGTGAAGTGGGACAGAGGTGGCAGCCCCATGCGGGGGGAGTAGGAAGGGCTCTGGGGCTCTAGCTCTGCAGAAGCTTCTGCTATGGGTTTTAGACCCTAGGATGTCTGCCATCTCACCTCATCCTCTCCCTGACCCTCTCCCAAGGAGTTCCAGCCTCTCCTTCCAGAGGAACTGAGCCCTCTCCAGCACCTAGTCCCACAGTCCCCTTCCGTTCACCCCAAAATTTATTGGGGGTGAACCAGGAGCCAGGCACAGTGCTAGACTGAAGTGCCCAGCCCACCTTTGTAGAGCCGTCAAGGTGCTCACTCCAAAATCCCTTCACCTGGTGCCACCCCCACAGAAGGTGTGATGGTTTAAATAGCCCTTGTTTTCTTGAATTAGAATAATCTCTGGGGCCTCACACGTTGGTCCAGCTCCCCCTGCCCAAGCAGTCGCAGCAAGGCACGTCAGGCCAGGGCCAGAGCCAGCAGCAGGGGTAAGAGCCTTCCTGTCCTGGGGAAGGGCTGGGTCTCTGGGTGGCAGGCTTTGAAAACTGGCTTTAATGGCAAATCTACAAAACACAGTTTGAGGTGGTTTCTGTGATAACTAGCCTACCACTGACCCATCAGCAGAAGGCTGGTGAGCTCCTGGTAATGGATTATGACCAGGCCTGGGACCCACTGGCAGGAGGGGTGCTTGGAGGCAGTTCCTAGCCACAGGGCCTTCTCCAGGCCCCTGAGAAAGGAATCCAGGAGGACACCTACCGTATTGCCGGTTGGTCTCGCTAAGGAATGGTGTGACCTTCTTGCAAATTCCTCTGTTCCATTTCATTAAAAACATGGTTTGCCTCTTTTCACAATCCTGAGGGGCTGAAAGTCTCTAGAAGAGCTGTACCGAAAATGAGGGGCCCCTCCTCCCCATACACTACTATACTTTGGGGAAGAATTAAAGTATAGGGCAAGAAAATGCCATTTTCGGGTTGGTAATGTACCAGGTATATACATATGCTTTGTCTTGAACCCTCTTGACAACTCTGAGACAAACGGTATCATCTCTATTTTACAGATAATCAGACAAATTCAAATTCAGACAGGCTAATTCACTAGCTCGTGGTTGGACAGCAAGTATCGGTGTCAGAATTCAAACCCAGGTCTCTTTGCCTCGATATATTTCACTATAGTTACCCAAAAAAGCACATTCTTGCCTTCAATTTCAGTCTTCTCCTGAATACTTTGTTTCAAGGGACAAAATATACCGATTTCTTTCACATTATTTGCAGTTACAGTGTTGTGGTTCAATAAGATTTCTCAGAAATACAGAGCCACACAGTGGAAAAAACAGCTCAGGGGTCAAGCCCTTGCCGCTGGCAGGACTGGGAGTGAGAAGTGAGGAGAGAGGCCCTCGTGCATTGCATTAGAAGCCGCTGTGTACTGTTACCACTTTTTTGAAAGCTGTGTGCGAGTTTCATTTTGATGAACATTTTAAAAAGATGATTAGCAAATTAAAAAACCCTGAAGCTACTTGTTGCTAGGAATGATCTGAAAAGCAGGAAACAGCCATTGTTCTGTAGGACATTTAATGGCAACACAGAAAGAAAGCTTCAGGGGAAAAACTCGAGTCTCAAAACAGAAATATCTTAAAATCACAAAGCTGAAGTAATACAGAATTTCCAAAAACTTGTTAACTATATGATCCTAAAATTCATTTAGGAAGAAGCCTGTAGTTAAATTGGAGACCACACCCAACCAGGAGACAGCAGAGTCAAATTCAACCCCAAAGCCTGGGAGTGCAGGCAAATTAACAAAGCACGCAGCTGAGGTGCGTATCGCAAGAATTCGTAGGCGGTGCATATCTTTACCATCCCAGCGACTTCTCTACATACTGTATTTTTTCTATTTAGACTGTGTGGCACACTGATTCGGAGTGTTGGTTATACCTTTTTAACTTTTTAAAAGCAGCTTTATTGAGTCATTTGCTGAGCTTTACTGGGGAATAACTGACATACCTATAGACTGACATACCATAAACTACATATTTAGAATATACAACTAGGTATGTGGACATATATGTATATCTCCATGAAACAAACCATTACCACGATCAAGATAACATCCCCATCACTCCCCAGACTTCCTTTATTTCCCTTTGTAATTCCCTCCCTCCTCCCACCCCCATCCGCAGCCAACAACCAATCTGCTGTCTGTCACTATACTTTATTTAGCATTTTCTAGAGACTTACATAAGTGGAATCACACACCACTACTGGTTTATGCATTCACCTGTTGACCGGCATTTGGGCTGTTCCCAGTTTTGGGCTGTTACAAGTAAAGCTGCTATGAACATTTGTGTGCAAGTCTTGATTCAGACATGTCTTTGTTTCTCTTGGGTGAATACTCAGGAATGAAATAGCTAGGACATATGGTAGGTGTAAAGTTTAACTTACTATTTTCCAAAGTGACTGTGCTTTGAAAAGACTGATAGTAATATAGCCTTATATTAATACAGTCACTCCAGTTTTCTTTCAGTTAATATTAGCACATAATTAGTATATACTTTTATATATAATTAGCACACATAATTTTATACAAATTAGCATAGAAATAGTATGTCATTACCATCTATTAGTATATAATTTTCTTCCTTTTAACCTATTTATGCATTTATATTTAAAACATGTTTCTTGTAGGCAGCATAGCGTCAGGTTTTAGTTGTTTATCCAGTCTGACAATCTCTGCCTTAATTGGAGTGTTTAGACTGTGTACTTTACTGTGACAATTGATACAGTTAGATTTAAAGCTATCATCTCACTATTTATGTTCTGTTTGGCCCATCTTTGTTTGCTTTCTCCTCTTTTTTTCTGATTTCATTTTGATTATTTCTTGTGATTCTGTTTTATTTCATTTGTGGCTTATTAACTATATATAGTTCTTCGTGTTTTGTAATTTTAATTCTTGTTTTAGTTTTCATGTTATACACTTTTATTTATTACAATCTACCTTCAGGAGATAACATACCACTTTATATATAGTAGAAGAAGCTTACTTTCAGGTCTCTACACCTGGCTTTATTGTACTATTATCATACATTTTACTGAAACCTATGTTATAAATCCCAGTCTACACGGTTGTTATTTTTGCTTCAGCTGTCAGTTATCTTTAAAAAAAAGAGAAGAGAAAAAACTTTATTGAGATATAATTCACACATAGAATTTCCCCTTTTAAAGTGTATAATGCAGTGGTTTTTGGTCTGTTCACAGAGTTGCATGACCATCATCCCCATCTAAGTCTAGAACATTCTCATGACCTTAAAAAGAAACTCCATTCATTAGCAGTCACCCCCCCACCCTGCCCCCATTTTCCTGCACCCAGTCCCTGGAAACCACTAATTTATTTTTTGTCTCTGTGGGTTTGCCTATTCTGGACATTTCATGTAAATGGGATCATACAACATGCGGTGTTTCGTGTCTGGCTTCTTTCAGCCGGCATAGTGTCTGTGGAGCTCACCCGTGTCGCAGCTGCCTGCCCCTCTACCTCGAGTTCTCCCTCTTGTGTCGTGTCAACATTTCAGGGCTTGGGGTTTTATTTCTGAGATACCGTCTGGGTTAGGGTTGGAGCCAAAAGTGAAGTTTCTAGAATTTGTGTCTTGATGTTCTTTTGCTCCTAGTTTTCACATCTGCTCTAATGCCTGGTCCGGTTGGGGAGCGTGACCCAGGAGCCAGTGTGTTCCAGAAACTGTCTGGGGGCTTCACATGTTCACTCCCAGGAGTTCGAATCAATGCTCGCTCTTTGTGAAGCTCCTCCTGCCTCCCTGCCACGGGCCACGGGCAGCACAACCCCGTATCCACCTCCCTGCGCCGCACAGACTGGTGACTTTCAGCACTCGTATCATCAAGGGGCCTTACGAAAGACCAGTTTTTCTAAGTGGGTGCCTGTTTCTTGGAGAAGTGTCAGAGCTGGGTGCCAGTCTGTGAAAAGTAAACACAGAGCAGGTGGATGGAAGATTCTGAAGTAACATCTTCCAAAGAAAGAAAAAATCAGAGAAACCTTAATCTGGAATTGGAGACCGGAGCATCAGGTGGGGTTGGAGGTCGCCCCGGAGGACCCAGACAGATCCCTTGAGGGTCATGCAATGCTGGGGAGGGGGAAAGGGAAGGATGGGAACCTGGGAAAAGCCTCCAATGTGGCTGCAACCTTGGATGCCATTAAAGTCACCTGGGTAGCTCTTAAATCTGGTTCCCAGGCCATAGTGGGAACTTGGCTTTATACTTCATACTTCTTATTTTTTATATATAGTATAAAAAGCTTACTTTTGTGTTATCACACCTGGCTTTATTGTATTGTTATCATACGTTTTACTTAAACATATGTTATAAATCCTTAGCTCTGGCTTTGTAGTTTTGGCTGCCTTTAAAGTCACCTGGGTAGTCCTTAAAACTCTGGTTCCCAGGCAATACTCCAGATCATCTTAATATTTTAGATCTTCCCAGATCATTTCCATGGCAACCAAGGTTGAGACCCAACGCTCAATATAATCAATTTACAGTGGGAGAAAATCCAGCAAGAGTGGTAATGCCAAGTGACTATGAAGTCTGTTGTGAATCCCAACCAATTTTTCACCTTTTTTGCCTCCACCCAGTGGAATATTGCCGACGGAGAGAATTAAAGAACAAACGAAAACTTCTCAGACTTACAAAATTCCCTCCTCTTCCCCACTCCCTGTATTTTCTATACCAAAAAGCTTGTTCAATATCCTTGATGACCAGCACATGGATTATTTTTGATATTTTTCTTGCTCATAATGGCATCGCAATGAGTCAGGCTGTCCTCCAACAGGCAGTTATTCTAGGAAATAACAGCAAGGATGCTGATTGATTGAGCGGCTATTGTTGACCCTGGGGATGACCCGGCCAGGCGGAGTGAGAAGTGACTGACTATTTGGTTGGTGGGGAGTGGGTCTGGAGAGGGGCCTGCACGCTCCTAGGAAGAACTTGAGTGTCTGTCCACCTGGCTCGGCGGACGTTCAGCACCCTGCCTTCCGTGATGTACTTTGGTTGGAGGGCAAATGACATTGATCATCACCCTCAGGTATTGGAGGTTGTACTCAATAGAGTGAAATAGAAAAAGGGTTCGTTCAAGGATAACATAAAGTCCCTCTGGACTGACTCAGCAAAACCTGCCCCATGACATTACTATCACCACTGCCCCATCTGCCCCCATCCTTGCCAGAAATAGCCTGAAATAGTCTGAATCGATTTGCGTTCCTGCACTTCAGGAGCTTATTTGTTATCCTTCATCCTTTGTCCATGATCCTTCCCTTTTTTCTGCCTAGGAAACATCTGTCAGGTCTTAGATGTTAATGACCTTCAGGCTGTGTGAAGTGTCAGTGAGGGTGGGTTTTCCTGTGCCACCTGTAGACAAAGAGCAAAAATGGCCTCAGCTTATTGTGTTCATTCCTGTGAAGCCATTAGACTTAATAAGTTCTCCTCCCCCTCATTTATGTTTGCTCAGAAGTGAAACACAATTAGAAAATCTATGAGTCAAAGATCTGTATATACTTAAATTTAAATCAAAGGCATTTAATTCTCTGCCTATGTCAGCACATGTAAACACTGAACCAAACTTAGTTTTTTTTTCTGTTTTTTATTTTTTAATTTTTTTATTAAGGTATTATTGATATACACTCTTATGAAGGTTTCACATGAAAAAACAATGTGGTTACTACATTTACCCATATTATCAAGTCCCCACCATACCCCATTTCATCCACTGTCCATCAGTGTAGTGAGATGCCACAGATTCAGCATTTGCCTTCTCTGTGCTACACTGTCTTCCCCATGGTTCCCCCACACCATGTGTACTAAACATAATACCCCTCAATCCCCTTCTCCCTCCCTCCCCACCCACCCTCCTCCACCCCTCCCCCTTGGTAACCACTAGTCCCTTCTTAGAGTCTCTGAGTCTGCTGCTGTTTTGTTCCTTCAGTTTTCTTTTGTTCTTACACTCCACAGATGAGTGAAATCATTTGGTACTTGTCTATCTCTGCCAGGCTTATTTCACTGAGCATAGTATCTTCCAGCTCCAACCATGTTGTTGCAAATGGTGGATTTGTTTCTTTCTTATGGCCAGACTTAGTTTTTAAAAATAACTTTCAAAAGGTTTGAAAATGCTGCACTGATCCCTTTGCCATTCATCAAGACACAGGCATTCACTTTAAATGACTGGTTCTTAGTATTTGAATCACAAGGAGGATCCTATTCATTTTTCAATATTCCTTTTTAATCTCCTTCAAAGGTTGAGGAAGGCCCCTGCTCTTGGCCTCTCTCTGCTGCCTCCCTTACCTGCACCTGCCCCAGCCCTCTGGTCCTCCGTGTCCATCTACCACTACCACATCACTTCTCCTGATGTCTGCCATCGTTTATGTGCTCTCTTCCCAACCCTTAGCTCTCACCCTCCTCAGTATATTGCCACCCTCTAGGTTTTAGGGAGGGATGCAGCCACATCTCTTTCCCTGGGCCTGTGGTAAAACAAAGTGAAGTCCATGGCGGTCTGCTTTCTGGTTGAGAAGCGTGGCTTGGGGCGCCCTCTAGTGGGTGCTTGATGGCCATTGTATTTTCTTTTTAAGGCGGTAGGAATTGGCGGTTCTGCTGTTGACATGCTGTGGGACCTTGGACAATGCACTTGGTCTTTCCTGACTTCAGTTGCTTCTGTGTGATATTGTACTGTAGGTATTCTTCATGCCCATAAAAACTCGTTCCATCAAGCTAGCAGGAGTTCTAAAATGGATAAATGAGGATCTCAGAAAATCTCCCCATTAAAGCAGAGATAAAGCTGGACAAAATTGTCAAAGGAAACTATTTAATGACTCTGGATTTGACCAAAGGCACACAGTATATTGAGGAATGCCTACTGAATCTTGGAATCTCAGAACAGGAAGTCTGTAGTGTTTTAGCAAAGACCCCGTCTCTTTACCTCCCCAGGTCTGCGGTAGAGATGCTGTACCCTGGTGGGTGGGACATGCCACAGGGACTGCCAGTGGCAGTAGAGGGCAACTGACTTTAATTGGAGCAAAGTATGGAAAAATGCCATGTCCAGGGATGTTGTTGAAAACAATAGGTATCTCAGTGGCAAAAATCATGGGCAGCCTATATTGCAAGCTAGCCTGAGGTTGCAATGTGGTTGGGACAAACAATAGATTAACAGAGCAGCCAGAAATGTGACATGGAAATTCAGGTAGTGAAACAGCTAAAGAGGCTCTGGGAAAGCCACCCATATATCTGGAGGTCTGGAAGGGACACACAAGGCCTACACACAGGAGGCTGAAGGGGGCCTGTGGGAGTCTCTAGGTGCTGGAGGAACATGAGGCCTCGTGAATGCAGAAATTGAAAGCTGGGAAGGACTTGTAAACTTCAGAACTTTGAATTCTTCAAACCACACAGATCCATAAGCCTTCCTGGCTGAAGACATAGCTCAGCCTCTAACCCATCACTGGCTGACCATTAAGCTATGCTGATCCGGGAAACTAGGCTTAAAGATAAGAGAAAAAACCCAAAACAAAATAAAGCAAAACCCTAAGCAGATACATCAGTAATCGCAAGCTGGGAGGGAAACAGACACAGAAATAGTCCAGGCAGGCCACTAAATGGACACACAAATGGCAAAGACCACCAGCCCAGAGGGGGATCAGAATCCAAACTGTTGGCAGCCAAGCACAAAGAGAAAATCTTTAAAGTAGAAAGAGGGGAAAAAAAGATGTATCATGTACAAAGGAACCACAGTAAAATAATAGCCAATGTTTCATCAGAAACAATGGAGGCCATCGGGCAGTGGGATGGCTTCTGCAAAGTAAAACACGGTCAACTAAAAATCCTATAGCCAATAAACTACTGTTAGGCTGGAGGAAGGAAAAACAAGGACATGCAAACAGAACAGAGAGATGCCATAGGGGGAGAGCAGACCAGACCCCAAGGTCCGTGCCTTATATGGAAAGGGGACAGTTCTTCCTGAATTCCATCCTTCTGATGTGCCAACTAAGACCCGGATATCAGCCTCCTCCCTCTTGGAAGGAAAAAAGTTTCTAGTTGTCTGTTATGTCGCCTTTAGCCAATCATATCTCTCCACGCCCCCTAGGAAAGCTTGCCCACTCCTCCCCCTCCTAACCCCTTATAACCCCCACCTCCCTGACCAGGTGTGGCTTCCCCGGCCTGTAGTACCCAGACCGCAGAACATCACCCGGGAGTGGCACTCAAATAAACTACCGGGCCCTTTGTTGTCTCTCTTTGCCTGCTTATTTCGGCTAAAATTTATCTTACAACTACCTTTCAAAAAGGTGAAATAAAGGTAGTCTCAGATAAATGACCCATAGAATATGGCACTAGAATACTTGCTTTACAAGAAATAGCACAGTTCTTCAGGGAAGAAAAAGTTCTGCAAGGAAGTCACATCAGATAGTAACTCGAAATCCAAATGAAATACAAAGCACCCGTTAATGGTAGTTCATAGGTTGTTATTATAAAAGAGTATAAACATAGTATCTTTTATTCTGACAAAAAAGACAATTTAATGAAACAATGATTATAAAATTCTATTGGTGGCCTTCTAACCTGCAAATATGACAATAATAGCACAAGGGGTGGGGGACTGAAATGGACTTATATTGGCCAGACAGTAACTTAACAGGAAGAAGTGTGAAGCAGTTAAACAGTCCAAAACAGGCAGGGGTCATCGTGGTAAAGCAAGATACAGTTACAGGCCACCCATAGGAAGCACACTTTAGATTCAAAGTCATAAGTAGGTTGTAAGTAAAAGGATGTAAAAAGATGCAAATATTATGCCAATGAAAGAAGCCAGATATGAGACCACATATTATATGATCCATTTATATGAAATGTCCAGAACAGGCAAATCTAGAGAGAAAGTAGATCAGTGGTTGCCTGGGGCTGAGAGGAAAGGGTAGGCGAGACAAGGTGAGTGACTGCGCGTGGGTACCAGGTTGTCTGGGGCTGGGAGAGGAGACAGGAATGCCTGCGTGCACATGAGGAATCTCTTTGGATGTTTAGAACAATTCATGTTCTATATTCGGGTTGTGGTGGTGATTATACAAATTCAGAAAAGACACAGGTGAAAATCCCCTTTTACTTCTATGAGTTTTTGCCCTGGCAAATGCCTGTTCCCAGCCAGGGAAACAGTGCTGGGAACTGGGGGCAGAGACCCAATCCTGAGGAAGTTTGACTAAGCAGGCAAATTGCCACAAGCTTGGGGTAAGTACCAGCGTGACGGGTGGGTGGGCAGGGAGGTGGCGCTCTGCTGGCTCTGACCATCTGGCAGGCCTTCTCCGGGAGGAATCGGGGAGCAGAGCCCTTTTCTTTTTGCTCTTTCCTGAACAAGCCTGGGGGTAGTTTGGGAGGGATGCGCAGTACTGGCATAGGAGGGATATGGGATATGTGCACGCGTGCGCGCGCACACACACACACACACACACTCACACACACTCACACACACACACACTCTCTCACACACACACACACACACAATCTCTTAGATGAACAGTGTCTCCCCCAGGCCTGTTTGAAGTATCAGCAGTCTGGGTCAAAGCAAGAGATAGAAACTACCTAGTGGATTAAACGGAAAGTTCAATATAAAGAATTACTGAACTGTGTAAAAGAGTGACTATAAGGTACAGGGAACCTTGATATGGGCTGAGGGAGAGTATTCGAGGAAGCACAGACAGGAAGAGGCCCAGCCCTCATTGGAGAGGTCTGGTCAACCCGCTGGATAGCAGAGTACCTTGGTTTGGCCAGGTTGGAGCTGGACTGCAGGTGCTGGACAAGTGCAATCCTTTGGAGAATAGGTGGGGAGTGGGCTACCAGCAACTCGTGCTTTGGGCCGGCAGAGGAGGGGGAGATCCTCTGGGCCGTGCAAGGGATCTGCAGGGGAAGGAGGCTTCGGGCACTGATTTCTGTGTGAAAAGGGCCCCAGAAAGGTTATTGCCAAGCCAGGCTGCAAGGGGGACGGGGATGAAAGGTGCCGGGCTTGGGCAGAGCGCCACCCCGTGTCCTCACATCTACACTGCTGGCCATCACCCCCTGCCCCAAACCAGCGACTGCAGGAGAGCCCCTTCCTGGGGCAGTGTCCCTCCAATACCCTCTATTGAGAACGCTTAACATGGCACTCACTGTCAAGTAGAAACACAGGCGTCGGTCAATTGCCACAGCGTACAGAGTGTGCATGCAGACCCAAGAGGCACTACACTGCTGACTGGCACAGTTAGCGTCAGTGGTCTTAATAATGGCAGTGACAGCAGGGGTGGGGCAGAGCTTTTGGTCCTTTGTGTGAAGAGAGCTTTTTGCAGCCTGGGTTTCTACAAAGGGATGCAACGTGGTGTCTTTGGGCTGGGCTGCAGGTGATCCCCAAACAGGGTCTCTGGAGGTCCTTGGGTATGTGCAGTTTCCTTATTTTATCTTACTGTTTCCATCACGGGGGGAACCAAGACCCAGACCCGGAGACCTGATGAGATTTTTCGAATTGGCTATGAGCACTGGGCCATCTATGTGGAAAATGATTGTGTGGTCCATCTGGCTCCCCCGAGTAAGAGTGGGTATGCTATTGAAATGCTGATGTGGAAGTTAGGGAAGCAGAAAGCAGTTCGGCTCCTTGTTGCTCCTCGGCTGCTGCCCTTCTCCAGCAATAGCACAGCCCACAGCATTACTGGATTTTAATTTACCCTGTGATAAGGTGTGGTCTCTACCAGAACCATCAAGCGTCCAGCCCTAAGAGAGATGCAAGTGCGGAGACTGCCCCTAAGTTCCCTGACTGCCTAGACCACCCTTTCTTTTAAAATAGACACGTAGGAATCTGAGCCTCCATTTCCTGGACAGCGGTTCAGTACCCTTCCTCTTGGTTCTGGGGATCCCCTGGGAGGGCTGCAGATGCTGTCATGTTCTGATTGTCACTTGTTTCCTAATGACCCCAAATGCTGCTTCCAGCTGCGTGGTCACCTCTGGGCCCCTCTGCGAGAGGACAGCCCCCTCCTAGGAGCTGAGGCTTACACGAAGGGGGCTCCTCACCATGTCTGTGAAGATGACTGATGTCTGGTTAGGAAAGTAAGACCCAAACCCTGGATTTGGTCAGGCCAGCACAACATAGCAGAGGCCAGGGCCTCACTGTAAGATGCTTCTAGAGTTTCCTTAGACAGGGAGTGCTATGGGGATTGACCCACGGGCAGGCAGCCAGCGCAGGGCAGAAGGCTTCTGGAGGAGGCTGCTCCTTGGCAGCCCATCTGATCCACCCCCCGTCCTCTGCCATGCCTTTCATAGAAGGTGAAACCGAGGCCCCAGAGGGACACGGCCTACCCAGCACCTTAGAGGGAGCCTGTGTCCTGCCCGCTGCCCCCGGCTATTTTCCAGTTTCCGTTCATCTGGCCCGCAGGTGAGCAGATTGAGGCGGGCAGCAGCACCTGCGTCTTGAGCAGCTGAGCCATCGTGAGGTACAGCCGACTGGAGAATGCGCGGCTGCTCCCGGAAGATTAACAAGCTGGACAGGACCCACCTGCCCTGCCTGTGGACAAGATCATGCAGCGCACAAAAAAGATGGTCAACAGGATAGTGCCATACAGCCTGATGGAAGGGAACTGCGGGCACTTCGCCAACCACCTCAGATATGGCGAGCCTGGGAGCCAGCAGGCGGGCTGCCACTCGCTCTGACGGCGCCTTCCTGATGAGTTTTCTGGGGGCCCGTCACCTCATTGGTGATCAGTGCGTTCCTACTGTTTGTTGGACTAGCAGAGCCTGGTTCAGGGGATGTTTCCACCTCTCTTACTCCACAGAGGAGCGGAACAGGCAGGGGGCTATAATGTGAGACCCAATCAGTTTATTTCTGAGCCGCTCCTTCCTTTACAAAAGGGATAAACTGAGATAGATCATTTTTTGCAAAAGTTGCAAAAATTAGCAGCCAGTGGGCCACATCTGGCCCACAGAGATGTTTTTCTCAGATGGCTAGTTTTTTTGTTTAAACTGGAATTACTTGCCGGCATTCAGTAAGTATATGCTATATACAAAATATAGAAATTTTATATAACAAGATCTGGATTCCCAGCCTCTTGGGGCCGTGGAGCCTGTGTACCTGCTTGCTGACACCCTGTGGGGCTGAATCCGGGCTCCCCTTTTAGAAGAAGTGAGCGGGGGAGGTGAGCCACCTACCAGCTTCTCCTCATTACCTGCCTGGCCCATATTGCATGTGGGTTTGGGACCTCCTGCCATATAGGGTGAGGATCAATTAAATTTGGTACAATGCATATGAAAAGAGCTTTGCAAGACTGTATCTGTGGCAATTTGAGCAGCTCTTCTTGAGATCTGATCCTTACTAAAACCTCATTGTTAGGGGCTGGGTTTATTCTTCTCAGTTCTTGTCCCGCCTGCAACAGAGAATTGAAAGGCAGAGACACAGTAGCGAACCAAAATGGAATGAAAGTTTTATTTGAATACACTCCAAGTTCACTGAACTCCTGCTCGGCCTTGGGCACGTCCCTTGCCAACTCCTAAAACCAGGGTCACCTGGTGTCCAGTGTCCGCTTGGACCAGCACAGCATGGGAACTAAGCCCCCACCACCCCAGGATTTGGGGGAGCCACAGAGCACTGGATGAAGTGAGATTATGTTCTGAGAACTTCCCAAAGCAAAGAAAGGAGATTTTCAGGCAGGCTTCTAAAGAGCATGGTAGCACAGCTGCAGTCCTGTTGGGGTCCCCAGGTGACCAGAACTTGCAAGCCCAAATCAGAGCTCTCAGCAGCCCCTCCCTACTTACCTGGAGTGGGACAGAGAGAGTGACACACTCGAAGAAGGTGAGTGTGGGCAACCCCAGAGAGGAGGCGCACTGAAGGGTTTAGGGTCTGGGGTTTTATGGTGCCTTTTGGGTAAGGGCCAGCATAAGGCATGATGTACACAGGTGATTCATAACTCCTTTGATTTTTGTCCTAGGAACAGGGTTATTTAAGTGACTGTGTTGGTCCGGGTCCCAGCATTCCTTCCGCACAGGTTTACTTACGCTTCGGAGCTCTGTCCTGATTACAAAGTCACTCGATTAAGGGGCTGGAAGAAGAGGGACTACAGCATGTAGATTAAGTTAAAGAATGGGCTGGGCTCTTTTTGCAGGCTAAGTAGATTTTACAATGGCATGACCCTCGTGCTATTTCCCTGCCCTACCTAAGGCGGAGAAGTCCTTGACTGACTTTTCTCTATTTGGGGAATATCGGGACATTCCAACTCACTCCTGGCCTTTGAAACTCCAACTAATGACTTCAGCTCATTAACTCCGAGTCTTTCCTGGCTCTCTGAGTTTATCTGGTTGACTCTTCGAGTCCCTTCCATTGGGCTTTACTGGCTTCATTCTCTCTCCACCCCCTTCATGTCTGACTTTCTGCCTAACATTGTGAGATGAGCAGAGAAAGTCTTTATTATTGCCTTTTTAATAGTTTAAAAAAAAGGATTAAAGGCAAAACCTAATTTTTTCATGTTCCTTTCTGTTTCTTATGTTTTCTTAACATACTGGGCTCAAATCCCAGTCCAGGCTCTGTACTGTTGCTACCCCAGCCCCCAGTGAGCATCAGCTGGCCGCCCACCCCTACGCACTCCCTCCTCCTCGGTTCTCTGCTCCTCTCCAGGCCTTGCTCCCTGACTAGGGGTTCAGTGAGCTCTGCTCTGAGGGAGCCCCCATCCCATGAGCATTTGTACGTGAAAAGAAGACCACAGGGTTCACGAGGGTGATGGGGGGCTCTCCTGAGGAGTGCGGGCCGGGCAATGAGACGCAAGCCCAGATCTGATGCTAATCCCCTCTGGGGCTTCGTCTGGGTGCGTCCTCTCCCTGGCCCACTCCCTGTGTCAAGCGGGGGGCCTCAGTGGCTTGGCCACTCTGACATACTCTGCCTCCAGCCCCACAGTAGAGGCAGACCCTGGGCTGACTAGCTGTGCGGAGGAAGGGGATCAGGAGCCCTGAGTGCCCCCGGCAGCAGGGGAGGGTGTCTGGCTCAGCCGTCCCTCTCAAGCCTCCTGGGTCTTTGGGAACGTAGGACAGCACCGGCTGCTGCTGCTTCCTTCAGGGAGGACTCCAGGCAGGCGACTTCCCGAGGTGGGTGGTGGGGAGGGCGGGGGCAGGGCTCAGGCCCAGGACACCCTCTGAGTACCCTGTGCACTGATGTATTTTGCAGGTCGAGCACGCCCTGATGGAGGGTGCGGCGGAGGCCGCGGGAGCAGTCCTCTCAGCTGTGGTGGACGGCATGCGGCCCAAGCCAGCCACTCCTGAAGGTGCTGAGAACTCCAAGCAGAGGAAGAGCTGCTGACATTGGCAAAGGGAACAAGCTTCCTTCCCTCCCCTTGCCTTCTTCTCTCAAGGAACCCATATAAGAAAATTGTGAGCTTCTGGAAGAATCTAGAGTGTATTCAATTACCCCTCTAGAAATACATCCAGTGTATGTGATCGTGGACCCATGGGCTCTCAGGGTGGGAAGAACCTAATATTCATTATGCATCTATTAGGTGTCAGGTCCTGTGCTCCGCATGTCGTATGCTTACTTCATGTTACCCTTTGTGGGAGGGGCCCCTGCTCGTGTCTTAGGCTGATCCTGGTCTGTGATGCTTGAATACGGTCTAAAACACCCTGGAACCCTCTGCTTAAACGTTCCCAGGGATGAAGGGCTCTTTTTAGAAGTTCTTTTTATTGAATTGAAATGTCTCTAGCTTTTCTGCATTCACCCTAGCCCTGCCTTTCTTTTTTCTTTTTTTACTTTTTTACTTTTTTACTTTTTAATTTTTTAATTTTAGTATTAATCTACAATTACATGAGCGACATTATGGTTACTAGATTCCCCAATTATCAAGTCCCCACCACATACCCCATTACAGTCACTGTCCATCAGCGTAGTAAGATGCTAGAGTCACTACTTGTCTTCTTTGTGCTATACTGCCTTCCCCGTGTCCCCTCCCTGCCCACATTATACATGCTAATCATAATGCCCCTTTTCCTCCCTTATCCCTTCCTTCCCACCCATCCTCCCCAGTCCCTTTCCCTTTGGTAACTGTTAGTCCATTCTTGGGTTCTGTGATTGTGCTGCTGTTTTGTTCCTTCAGTTTTCCTTTGTTCTTATACTCCACATATGAGTGAAATCATTTGGTACTTGTCTTTCTCCGCCTGGCTTATTTCACTGAGCATAATACCCTCTAGCTCCATCCATGTTGTTGCAAATGGTAGGATTTGTTTTCTTCTTATGGCTGAATAATATTCCATTGTGTATATGTACCACATCTTCTTTATCCATTCATCTACTGATGGACACTTAGGTTGCTTCCATTTCTTGGCTATTGTAAATAGTGCTGCAATAAACATAGGGGTGCATCTGTCTTTTTCAAACTGGGCTGCTGTATTCTCAGGGTAAATCCCTAGGAGTGGAGTTCCTCTCAGACCTGCCTTTCTGACCCAGGGTGCAGAGGTGTCTCAGGAGGATGACTTGAAGGAAATCTGTAACTTGCTCTACAGGGCTCACTGCATCTTATTCTGGGAACTCTTCTCCCACAAAATATTTTCTTTTTAAAATTATACATTAACCACTCCATTTCTTCTCTGAACATGTAACCTTTGAGCTGACATCCTGAAGCCCTTTTGTCCACCTCCCAAAAAGAATGTTTTCTAGTCTTCTATTATATATTATAATTCTATTAAAATTTCTTATCTCTATTATATAGTTTTCATCAGGAGCATTGACAAGAAAACCCTAACTTTCCGATAGCACCATGTTATAAGTTTAAAACCCCAGTACCCCAGTGATAGAATATAAGCAGTGCCTAGAAAAACATTCCTACAAAACAATCCAATTGTGAGGAATGGATGCTTTTTTTTTGTACTGAGAATACCTGTGTCTTATCATGGATTTTTTCATTTTTTCAATCAGAAGAGATATGAATTAGGCTTGTGACACAGCGAGATTCAGAAGGCCTTCTGCATTAATGAAAATGTCATTGGTGCCTTATCTTAGACCTCTACAGTGAAAAAGGGAAAAATAAAGGCCAGGAAAAGACAAAAGCAATAAAGGAACTAACCAGGCAACACTATACAGTAAATACCAGTTTCTGGCAGGCCATTTTATCCCAATGACAAGGACATAAAGGAGAAATGTCATTTATATATTATGTTCCCTAAAATTGAAATGGGAAGTGCTTATGGTTTTTTTTGCTAATTTTCCTAAGTTTCTGAGCTCTTCCTCAGAAGTTAGTACTAAGCTAGTTTAACACACTTCTCAAATTAAATGAAAACTTGAAAAGGAAAAAAAAATGAAAAAACTGTTATTTATATCTTCAGGTTAAAAACGAAACTTATGCAAAAGGAAAATAAAATCTTTCATTAAAAAGGAATAGGTTAATCATGCTGACCTAATTTAAGTCACTATCATTCTTGCATTGTCCCTAACAATGCCACTTGCATATTTATGAGTAAGAGAATTCTGCATGATTAAAAAAAAATGAATTTACAAACTATTTCATAACTGGCATTTTAAAGTAAATTTTTAATAAAAGTATGTACAATGATAATCTTTAAAAAAAATTATACATTAACCTTACTCTTTATTGTTCAAAAAAAACAGTTTCAAGTATAATCAAAAAGACCATTTATCTTGCTTTTCTACCTTTCAATTATCAGGAAATTAGAAATTTCCATTTTCATGATTTCAGATGAATATCTAAAATAAGGTAATCAATGGACCTCTGTGCGGATGAGGGAGAGGAAGGAGCGGACTTTTGTGATGCGAAGAATGTTGCCTTGACAGGAGATCTAAAATTATGCCTGGGGATTGTTAGTGCCACTTGAGAGCTGATGCCACCCAAGCAAGCTGGAGAAGGGCCCTCAAAACACCCAGGAAATATAGGGAATGTGGCAGAGGGCAGGATGAAATCCCCAAAGCATTTCAGATATGTTAGGATCTCCCACAAGTCTTTCTCCTATTTGGAGAAAATAGACCAGTAATGGAACTCTTCAGTCTCCCCATTTTTTTCTTAGCAATCCAAACTCGACTGCCTCCTCCCACTTCCTAAACGTTGGCATCTGGGTGTGCATCTTCGTCTCCCGTCTGCCCTTTCTGGGCAGCCTCTCTGCCCTGCCAATGGATTTCAGGCCCGGACAGGTTCACTATGGATTCAGTGAGACTGAGGAATGACAATGGGATGTTCTTGGGGTGAAAGGGTTTATTACCCTCCTTGTTCTCCTGGCGGCAGGTCGAGCACTAGAATTACCTCTGCACCCAGCAGTCTGCAGGTCTGTCACCCTCCTCCGTCTCTGCCTCCGCCCAGAGCACCGGGCAGAGCTCTTTATATAGTGACTCAGTCAATAACAGCTCATTGCCAGCAGGTGTGGAAGCAGTAGCCTAGCAGCAGGCCAATTACACCATCAAGTAGTTCAGGGTCAGGTGAGGGTCCTGGCCATAGGAACCCCAACTTTCCCCACACTCTGTGCTTTGCACGGCAGTCCTGGGTGCTGGTAGGTAGAGCATGCCCTCAATTCTGTGAATCAGGACTTGGAGAAAGCCACTGTCCCAGCCAGCTCCCCCAGCCCCCAAAACCAGTTAGTTCTCCAAACCTCACCCTTCATTCATTGTGGTCTAGGTTGAGACTTCCTTTGAAGCAGAACCCAAGTGCCAGGAATTTATAAATTATATTCCCTTGAACTTCGAGTGAACTCAGTCATCTATCAGTGAACCTTGTGATTTGAAGATGACTTTGAACCTATAGACCATATTAATCATTCAAACAACTAATGTTTGATTAACAAACAACTCCCCAATACCAGAGAGTGTTTAGTGACTTCTAGTCAAAGGACTCATCCATCTCTTGCTTATGTTTGACATGGAAAGATGTTTCCCTGGCTTCTTTCTGGTTTGCATCCAGTGAGGCAAAGACCCCCAGGAGCGTATCAGGGCTTATGTCCACCCATTCATCCACAAACATTTTTGAGTGTCTGTCAGGTGCCCTGCCCTGGCTCCCCCCACATTTGCCTGAACCCATGAGCAATGGTCAGGGATGGCAGTGAGAAGCTCTGAGTCGGTTGGGAGGACACAAGCCACAATGAGGCGTGGGGTGCAGACCACCCGCAGGACAGCACCTCCTGCTTACAGCCGTCAGAAAGCCATGAGCTCTGGAATGCACACACAGCAGTTCGCAGGTGACGGGGCAGGTTCATAAGAGGATGTTAAAAAACACCTGCAGCAGTGTCTGCATTCTAGAGTAAAAACCGAAATCTCTGCTTTGAGTGGGACCCTTAGAGCCTCTGGTTAGCCTTTAGTCTTGCAGATAGAAGGCGCATGCCCACTGTTCTGAGAAATCCTAAGTAATCTGAATGCAAATGTTTCTAAGGTGGTAAATGCTGATGTCTTGTTTGTATGCTTGCTTTTTAGTGCTCATTCCTTTTCGCTTTTGGGGGGACGGGCGAGTGGGGGCAGGGGTTGACCTGGCAAGTCACAGGGAAGGTCAGAGAATTCGAATGCGCGCCCTGTTCCTGAACGGTCGGTCGTCGGGAGGTCCCGTATTAGCAACACATGAGCCAGCAGGAGCTGCCCGCAAAACAGTTCTGCTTAACGACTGAAAGGCTGACCTCAGGAAACACTGAATAAGCCCTGGGGAGATAATTATAACAATAATGGATTTGGTTTTGCTGGCTGGGAGTGGGAGATAAAAAGTGGAAAACATGTTGGTCCGGGATGCCAACTGAATAGAAAGGAGTGACTCCCCCAGTGAGGGGAGAAGTGGACAGAGAGGACCCCCTGACACCAGGAGTAGGAGAAACTGCTCCCCAGTTCCTAGTTGGAAGCTTTGGTCTTATGCTTTTGATCACCTTCTGTTATTCAAGCCGCATATTGAGAAGGGGGATAAAGAAAGCAGTGTGGCATCGTCTATGGTGCCCAAGAGGGCTACAGTTACAGAGAGACGAGGCTGGGGCCACCAGAGGGCATCTGCGGAAGTGAGCCGCCCAAGAGGGGCTCCGCGTCCCGGGCCTCGGGAATACTCGGGGAGAGGACTGGATTTCTAGCAACCATACAGGTGGAAAGCTCGGTCAAGAAGGTAAAATTGTAAAGGGAAGGATGACTTGGATGTAGGACTTGGATGGTGGGCCCCGTAGGTCCCGGATGCTTGTATCACACAGTCCAGCCCAACATACAGGCGGTGGTGAAGGAGACGCTGTGTTCTGCTGGTCATGGACCATTTTCACCGCACGTTTTTACCAAACCTTCTTTCATCACTTTAGCAGAACAAGAAATGTTTACAAAAACTCTGAGAAGGCTGTTGAGCCACTGGAAGTTCTTTTCTCTCAGAATTTCTGTGCTCAGTGCATTTGAGGCCAACCATCAGCTAGGCAGACTCTTAAATGAGAAGACAACTATTTTTGAACCCCTGCTGCTTCTCTGTACAGAGGAAGTAGTTTGGTTTTCAGCTTGATTAGGGTGGTTATTTAAAAAGATTTTTTTTTTTTTTGGTTATTCAGTTTATTCACTTTGCTAGGTTAAATATAAAAAGATTAATTTTTATGCTTGTTTTCAGAAAGATTGCTTAAAGTTCAACTTCAAAGTTAAAGCATATCTGAGTTTAGAGCAATGTGGGGGGTGCTTTGCACATGAGTAGTTCTGGGGACTCCTAGCTCTGCTCCAGAACAAGGGCTTTTGGAAAAACCAGCTGAGGTCACAGCATCCTTCTCTTTTCACCTGGACCGAAGATGGCTTTACCCACCCTTGCCTGAACCCACGAGCAGTGATGGGGGTGGCAGCGAGACGTTCTTCATCAGAAAGACCCGGTACCTGTAGTGTCAGTGATTTTCCAGGGCAGGGGCCTCCACGCTTCCCAGCAGCGGCCTTGAGGCCTGAGGCTGTCCAGCTGCCTGGTGGATGGAAGGGATAAAAGCAGAGCAGGTTGGGGTGAAGTTGGGCCCAGAGCCACTTGAGGCAGCGGGGGTGGGGGGCCGTCTGTTAGAGCAGAAGCCCTCTTGGAAGCCCCCTCAGACACGCTCCGCCATTTCACGGGAAAAAAATGATTCTGACAGCACGAGTGACACTGAGGGAGGGCCCCTGCCTTTCCAGCGCCATTTGAAATGCCTTAGGACCTTCACTCACGCCGGCTCCTGAGTTCGTTGTCTCCCTTACAGAGCCGGTGGCCCCTTAGACAGCTGCCCCACCAGCTTTATCCAAATCTTTCAGTGGATAAGTATTCAAAGCAGTAATATCTCCATTTGGAGAAATAAGAGAATTGAGATCTAGAGCTGCCTTAGGAGGGAACCAGAGGAAAACAGGAGACGCAGGTACTCAAGGCCCAAAGATGCATAACGACCAGGACAGTTTGGGCAGGGGCGGAGGGCCGTGCCCGCCACAGGGCTCAGCAGCAGGGCCAGAGCCAGCTGCATAGAATCCCAGTGTCGCTTTGGCCCTGAGGTGCGTAGTAGTAGGTATTAGTGAGTAGGATGAACTTTTGAAGCTGACCTCTGACACATGTAGCACTAAAGTTCTCTGCAGGGTTCGACACTGAGTTGTGTTTACCTGTGGCTGCACAGGTCGCCCCTTTTGGAGAAGCCACTCAGACTTCTCACTAACAAATCAAAGACAGTCCTGAGGCCCTCTCTCATGACCCACGCTGTGGGAATTAGACTGTAGCTAGAGAGTTTTTAAATGGGTGTTTGCAAACCAAGGTTAAGAAAGCTAAACAGACACAGGACACTCTTGGTCCCCCCTCAAGGCCATAGACAAACTCTTGACTTACATGTCCTTGAGATATTTTGCAGGAATCAGGACCCACCAATGACCTACCTCCTGGCCACCAGCATGTAGACCCCAGACTGGGCGGAGCCAGAAGCTCGGCAGCTGACACTCCTCAAACAACCCCTGTCAGCTCACCACTGACCAGTCAGAACGGGCATGAGCTGATCATGCCCTCTAACTCTTTGCCCTACTTTTGCCTTTAAAACCCTTGCTTGTGAACCAACTGGGAGTTTGATACCTTAAGCATTAGCTACTTCTTCTCCTTGCTTGGTGCCCTGCAATAAATCCACTGTTTCCTTCATGACATCCTGACATCAGTGTTTGGCGTTGCTGCGTGCTGGGCGAGCAGACCCAGGTCTGTGCGGTTAGGTGACATACGCACATGCAGTACCTACTCACAGAGCTGAAGCCACAAGGTGTGTCCTCTTTGTGGGAGGTCGAAGGCATGGGGGGAGGTGAGGGGAGAACTGGGGAGCCATGGAATGTCAGAACCACTTTGGCAGGAATCAGCCTTTGGACTGATTTGGCACAGAGCCCCCAGCCTGTGGCTGCGGCACAGCTTGTCTGGATGCAAACTTATCCAGAGGGTAGCTTTGGCATCCCCAGGAGCCAGGTGTGGCTCCCTGTAGAGGGAACAGGCTTCCCCACCATCTCAGCTGAGGTGGAGAGAGCGAGAGGTCTCAGTATGTCTTGCTCACATGCAGACGCTCGGGGTTCTGCTCCTCCACACCTCTGTGTTCTGTGCTCAGTCCCAGGGCAGCCCTGAAGCGTCTCCCCCAGGGCTGTGGGACTTCCCACAGCAACAGGAAAACAGTGCTCTCATAACTGCTGATGGCCATTGATGAGACTGCCTTCTGGGGGCTCACACTCAGGACTGTCACTCTGCAAGGCTGGGCTCAGGAAGCATGGGGTAGGGAGGCCACCAAGCCTTGTCCATCAAGAACATAGAGGCAGACTCCAAACACAAGGGCCCTGGCAGATGCATGATATTAAGAAAAGTGTCCAAAGAAATACCTGTGTCATGATTGATCTGTCATCCTCCAAATATGGGGAAATAACCTGCTAGAGATTCCTTGAAGTCTCATCTCGAGATTTTTCCCAAAGGTGCAGGTAGACAGGTGTTAGGACTCTCAAGTCAAACAGAGTCACTATATGACCCAACAATTCTACTCCTATCCTCAAAGAATTGAAAACAGGTGCTCACAAAAAATTATCAAATATTTATAACATTATTCATAATTGTCCAAAAGGGGAAATAACCCAAATGTCCGTCAACTGATGAATGCATAAACAAAACGTTGGTATATTATTCAACCATAAAAAGTAATGAAATAGTAATACATATTACAATATGGATGAACCTTGACATTATTTTCAGTGAAAGAATATAGGCACAAAAGGTCACATACTGAAGCAAGATACGGAAGCAACTTAAGTGTCCACCAATAGACAAATGGATAAAGAAGATGTGGTACATATACACCATGGAATATTATTCAGCCATAAAAAGAAAAGAAATCCTGCCATTTGCAACCACATGGATGGGTCTAGAGGGAATTATGCTCAGTGAAATAAGCCAGGTGGAGAAAGACAAATACCATATGAATTCACTTTTTTGTGGAGTATAAAAACAAAGCAAAACAGAGGGAACAAAATAGCAGTAGACTCATAGACACTGAGAAGTAACTAGTGGTTACCAAGGGGGAGGGGTTGGGGTGGGTATAGGGGGAGGGGGAGGGGAATAGAGAGGCACAATAATTTGCAATTACAATATAAGTTGATCATGAGGACTGTTGAACCACTGTGATGTACACTTGAAACCAAATAAGTTTGTATATTAACAGTTTAATTTTAAAAAATATACATTGAATGTTCCTTTTATATGAAGTATCTAGAATTAGAAGATTCATGGACAAAGTAGATAAATGGTTGCCATGGGTGGGGCAAAAAAGGAATGGGGGTGAAGGCTAATGAGTATGGAGGGGTTTCTACGAAGTGATGAAAATGGTCTGGAATCAGGTACTGGTGATGGCTGAGGAACCTTGTGGTTATATTTTAAACTACCAAATTGTGCCCTCTAAAAATATTAATTTATGGTCTACGAATTATATATCAATAGCCCAAAAATGGAATGCAAATGGATGAATTATGTTATCTGTCCATTATTCAGTGTTCTCTATAATTACTTTCACAAACACTTATTGATGGCCAAATACATCCTACCCCATTGGACAACCAGGCCAGTGGAGGAGGCAGATTTGGTCAGAAATGACACACTGCAGAGAGATGGTTAAAGGTTTAGTGCAGTGAGATGAGGTCAGATGGAGAGCAGGGTATAGTCCGTGTCAGGCTCTTCCATTATCCCATCTCATCATCATAACAACCCTAAGGCATATGACCCTTCTGCCTCCACCTTCCAGTGATACGTGATACATCTGTGGCAGACATAAGATGAGTAACCTGAGCACACAGGGAGTTTCCAGTACACATGATAGAAACAGAAGCTCAAAAGTTCGTAGGCCAGAAACCCACAAAATGTGGAGGCTGTTCTTTAAGAAAATTACACAAATTATGAATACAAATTTACTATGACTGCTCTTACATCCTTGAAAGGGGTCTATAAAAATGAGAGACCCTCAAAATCCACCTTCATGTGCTTTTTGATAAATCTAACTGGGGGTAAGTGGTGGTACTTAAGGGGGTCAGAGGGCCAATGCCACAGCCTGTGTTCTGAATCATGCCTATAGACTCCCTGAGGATGTCTCCCAACATTTTCCTGCGGCTGATGTGTTTTTCCCTAATGAGAACATGAGTTTCTATATAATGGAAGCCCGAGAGGCTTAAAGATGGCGGCATGAGAGGTGAGACAGAAACCTCCTCCCAAAACCACATATAATATGAAAATATAGCAAATACATCTAATCCTGAAAGAGCAACAGGAAAGAAGGCTGCCACAGACTGCCTACACCTGGGAAAAACAGCAGGCCTCAAGGAAAAGGGTAAAGTACCAAAACTGTGATCCAGAGAGACCCAAGCCCTTTTCCCACCTCAGTTCACCAGAGGGAGGAAGAGAAATGGAGCGGGGAGGGGGTGGAGGCCTGGGACTGCTGGGCATTCAGTCCTGGAGATCTGTTCTAGGAGCACGAACCTGCATTACATGGTGCTCTGGAGATTGGTGGGGTTGAAAGCTAAGACAGGCAGAACACTTGGAGACACTGAGATTCCAGCCACTTGTGGAAAACACGTATCCACAACTGGCTGCTCTGAGACAAAAGAAGGGCGGTCAGACTGAGAGACTTCCTAACAGCAAGAGGGCTGCTAAAGGGGCAAAGGTTGCACAGAGCTTGCTGCTCAGGAGAAAGGACAGGTGGACAAAATTGGGCGCACTCTGCCCATCAGGTTGGGGACTTTCAGGAGCTTCAGGCGCTCTATGCCTCTGACTGGCTATGAAGCTATGAGGCCTCCCCCACTGCAATACGCAGCCTGCTGCATCTTCCTCCCTCCCACCAGCACCAGATCGTAAACCGGCTGCCCCCACCATTGTGCCAGGCCAGCTAGAGGGCAGCCCTGCCTACAGTTGCTACAAGTACAAAGCATAGTGGCTTCTCCCTGTATGTTTGGCCCACTGGCCCTGGCAGTGGTGGCAGGCACTGCAGCCGGGAAGCAGGAAAGAGCTTTTTCCTCCTGAGAGGCACCAGCACCACTCACCTGCAACCCCGACATCGCTCCAGGGACTGAGCAGCTCCAGAGACTAGAGCTTCTGGGCACTAGAGGGCGGCACCTACACATATGAAATGTCAAAGGAAACTGGTTCAAACCCACATCTCACAAACACCAGAAAGAAGGCCAAGTGAAACTGAACTCATAATCTTTCTGAAAGAGATTTCAAAATAAAAATCATAAACATGCTCACGGAGCTACAGAAAAATATTCAAGAACTCAGGGAAGAATTCAGGAATGAGAAACAAACATTGAAGAATTCAGTATCTGAAATGAAACATACAATGGAAGGATTTAAAAGCAGATTAGATAAAGTAGAGGAGATGGTAAATGAAATAGAAACTAGAGAACAGGAATACAAAGAACCTGAGGCACAGAGATAAAAAAGTATCTCTAGGAATGAAAGAATATTGAGAGAACTGTGTGACCAATCGAAAACAGAACAATATTCACATTATAGGGGTACCAGAAGAAGAATAGAGAGAAAAAGGGATAGTAAGTGTCTTTGAGGAAGTAATTGCTGAAAAATTCCCCAATCTGGGGAAGGAGATAGTCTCTCAGGCCATGGAGGTGCACAGGTCTCCCAACACAAGGGACCCAAGGAAGACAACACCAAGGTATATACTAATTAAAATGGCAAAGATCAAGGATAAGGACAGACTGTTAAAAGCAGCCAGAGAGAGAAAAAAGATCAGATACAGAGGAAAACCCATCAGGCTAACAGCAGACTTCTCAACAGAAACCTTAGAGGCCAGAAGGGAGTGGTATGATGTATTTAATGCAATGAAGCAGAAGGGCCTGGAACCAAGATTACTTTATCCAGCAAGATTATCATTTAAATTTGAAGCAGGGATTAAACAATTTCCAGATAAGCAAAAGCTGAGAGAATTTACCTCCCCAAAACCATCTCTACAGTGTATTTTGGAGGGACTGCTCTAGATGGAAGTGTTCCTAAAGCTAAATAGCTGTCACTAGAGGAAAACAAAACCACAGTAAAGAAAGTATACAAATTAATTACAAGCAGATGCAAAATCAAATCAACTACCCCCAAAGTCAGTCAAGAGATAGACATAGAGTACAGAATATGATACCTAATATAAAAAGAATGGAGGAGGAAGAAAAAGGTGGAAAAAAAGAACCTTTAGATTGTGTTTGTAATAGCACATTAAGTGAGTTAAGTTAGAGTCTTAGATAGTAAGGAAGTTACCCTTGAACCTTTGGTAACCACGAATCTAAAGCCTGAAATGGTAACAAGTACATATCTATTGATAATCACCCTAAATGTAAATGGACTGAATGCACCAATCAAAAGACATAGAGTTACTGAATGGATAAAAAAAACAAGACCCATCTATATGCTGTCTACAAGAGACTCACTTCAAACCCAAAGACATACACAGACTACAAGTGAAGGGATGGAAAAAGATATTGCATGCAAAGAATAGGGAGAAAAAAGCAGGAGTTGCAGTACTTGTGTCAGACAAAATAGACTTCAAAACAAAGAAAGTAACAAGAGACAAAGAAGGACACTACATAATGATAAAGAGGTCAGTCCAACAAGAGGATATAACCATTCTAAATATATATGCACCCAAAGAGAAGCACCTACATATGTGAAACAAATACTAACAGAATTAAAGGGGGAAATAGAATACAATGCATTCATTTTAGGAGACTTTAACACACCACTCACTCCAAAGGACAGATCAACAAGACAGAAAATAAGTAAGAAGACAGAGGCACTGAACAACACATTAGAACAGATGGACCTAACAGACATCACAGAAAACTCCACCCAAAAGCAGCAGGATGCACATTCTTCTCAAGTGCACATGGAACATTTTCAAGCACTGTTTACAATAGCCAAGATATGCAAGCAACCCAAGTGTCCATCAGTAGATGAATGGATAAAGGAGATGTGGTACATATAAACAATGGAATACTATTCAGCCATGAGAAGAAAATCCATTTGCAACAACATGGATGGAGCTAGACGGTAATTATGCTCAGTGAAATAAACCAGAGAAAGACAAGTACCAAATGATTTCCATCATTTGTGGATAATAACAACGAAGCAAAACTGAAGGAACAAAACAGCAGCAGACTCACAGACTCCAAGAAGGGACTACCAGTTACCAAAGGGAAGGAGTAGGGGAGTGTGGTTGGGGGAGGGAGGGAGAAGGGGATTGAGGGGTATTATGATTAGTATACATGGTGTGTGGGGAGGTTCACAGGAGGAAAGTGTAGTATAGAGAAGACAAGTAGTGACTCTGTGGCATCTTACTACACTGATGGACAGTGACTTCAGTGGGGTATAGAGGGGACTTGATAATGTGGGTGAATCTAGTAACCACAATGTTTTTCATGTGAAACCTTCATAAGAGTGTATATCAATGATACCTTAATTTAAAAAAAGAGTGAAGTCTGAGCATTGGTCTGTGTTAGAGGGAAGGGGAAAGGAGACTCATATTAAAGGTTATGGGGAAGGTAAGCAATTGTTTCCTGCACTTGCATTGTCTTATTTAATCAAGGGGCTGGAGGAGTCTGTGCAGCAGCTGATTATTACCCATCAGCCAGATGAAACCTGAAAGGAACTTAGAAGAACTGCACACACTGATGGGAAAAAGAATACTGAGGAGACCCTAACCATTGAGGTGATCTGGAAAGGGGAGCTGGTTGTTGGGATGAAATGAAAATATGGCCTGGCAATCACAATGGCCCAGGTTCTTGTGGCGTGACTACCCGGCCAGAGCTAGAAGACTGTGAATGGGGTCTTACATCTCTGTCCTGGTCCCTAGGATTCACCACTGTAGAGGGAGGGGTGGTGAAAAACATGGATCTCACCTTTGCCATGGATTCGCACATAGATATTACAAATCACTATCAGCAGAAGTGTAATTAACTGTTTAAATAAACAGGCAGCTGCTGTTGCCCTATTCATCTAAGGGGAAGCAAGGAGCTCAACAAAGGGCAGCAGATTCTTCTACTACTGCACCGGCTCCATCCAGAGGCCACTCATGAACTGAGTAGGTGGGATGTGCCACCTGCGGACCCCTCCAACCCTCCCACATGTCATCCCAGCCCTCTGCACATTCAACTCCCTCTCTACCCAACACCCCATGTGCACCACTGGAGGGAGCACACGTGAGCATCTGCAGATTATGCATGAACACTCAGAAACAGCAAGTTTGACCCCACTGATTTGAGAGAGGGCACATTACCCTGAAAACTTCAGGGAAAATAAACAGGAGGCTCTGGGCATCTGGCCTGGCTTGGCAGGAGTCAGAGAAGGCTTAGGATCCCAAGACTAAGCACAGAGTGGCTGAATGGATTTAAAAACAAAAACTTAAAAAACAAGATCTGACTGTATGCTGCCTACAAGAGACTCTAACTTTAAGGACACAAACAGGCTGAAAGCAAAAACATGGAAAAAGATATTCCATGCAAATGGTAAACAAAAAAGAGCATAGGTGGCTATACTTTATATCAGACAAAACAGACTTTAAGTCATAAATTATCTAAAGAGATAAAAAAGGTAATTGTACACTAATAAAGGGGTATATTCATCAAAAGGATATAACAGTGATAAATATGTATTCACCTAACATTGAAATACATAAACACATGAAGCAAATATGAATAGAATTGAAAGAAAAAGTATGTAGCAATACAGTAAGAGCAGAGGTTTTCAATACTCTGGTATTTCAACTTTCAACTATGGATAGATCATCTGGACATAAAATCAATGAGAAAATAATGCACTTTAATAACACTATATATCAAATGGACCGATATGACACATAAAGGACATAGCATCAAGCAGACATGCACTCTTCTCAAGTGCCACAGAATATTTTCCAGGGTAGGTCATATATTTGATCACAAAACAAATCTCAGTAAAATTTTAAAGATTGAAATCAGATCAAGTATCTATTCCAACCATAGTGGCATGAAACTAGAAATCAATACAGGTGGAAAATTGGAAGATTCACAAATACGTGGAAATTAAAGAACACGTTCCTGAACAACCAATAAGTCAAAGAAGAAATTAAAAGAGAAATTGGAAAGTATCTTGAGACAAATGAAAATGGAAACACAACATACCCAAAGTTATGGGATGCAGTAAAGGTAGCTTTAAGAGGGAAGTTTATAGCAATAAATTCCCAAGTTAAGAAAAAGAACCCCAACCACCCAGCTTTATATCTCAAGGAACTAGAAAAAGACAAACTAAGCCCAAGGTTAGCATGAGGTAGGATATAACAAAAAGCAGGGCAAAAATAAATGAAATAGAAACTAGGGAAACAATAGAAAAGATCAGTGAAACCAAGAGCATCTTATTTGAAAAGATTAACAAAACTTTGGCTGTACTAAACAATAAAAAAGAGGGAAGAATCAAATTAATAAATTTCAAAAAGAAAGAAGAGACATTATAACTGATACCACAGAAATACAAAGGGCCATATGTGCTGTCATGAGAAGTATACACCAGCAAATTGGATATCCTAGAAGAAATGGGTAAGTTCCTAGAAACATCAACCTATCAAGAATGAATGATGAATAGAAACATTGAACAGAACAATATAACAAGTAAGGAGATTAAGTCAGTAATCAAAAATCTATCAAAAAATTGCCATAGCCAGATGGCTTCACTGGTGAATTTTACCAAACATTTAAATAAAAATTAACACCAGTTCTTCTCAAACTCCTCCAAGAGGCTGAAAAGCAGGGAACACTTGCAAACACATTGATTGATACCAGAATTACTTTGATACCAAAGCCAGTCAAGGACACTACAAGAAAAGAAAATTACAAGACAATATCTCTGATGAATACATGTAAAAATCTTCAACAAAATATGAACAAACTGTATTCAACATCACCTTAAAGGAATCACACATCATAGTCAAGTGGGACTTATTCCTGGGATGCAAGAATGGTTCAACACATGCAAATGACATGTGATACACCACATTAACAGAATTAAGAATAAAATTAAATGATCATTTCAATAGATGCAACAAAAATATTTGACAAAATTTAACATCCTTTCATGATAAAAACCTCTAAAAAAATTTGGATATAGAAGGAATTTAATCTTAACACAATAAAGGCCATATAAGCCCACAACCAACATCACTCAATGGTTAAAGTTGAAACCTTTTCTCTAAAATCAGGAACAAGATAAGATAAAGATACCTACTTTTGCTACTTCTGTTCAACACAGTACTTGAACTCCCAGACAGAGCAATTAGGCAAGAAAAAAAATAATAAAAGGCATTCAAATCAGAAAGGAACAAGTAAAAAATGAAAACCTAAAGATTCCACCAAAAAACTGTTAGAACTAACAAACTCAGGAAACTTGCAGATACAAAATCAACATGCAAAATTCAGTTGTGTTTTATACATTAGCAATGAACTATTTCTAAAAAGATATTAAAACAGTTCATTCTATTCACAGTACACAGTAAAATGCATTGGAATAAATTTAACCAAGGAGATGAAAGATCTGTACATTGAAAACTATAAATCATTGATGAAAGAGTAGAAGACAAAATAAATGGAAAGATATCACCTGTTCATGAATCAGTAGAATTAATATTGTTAAAGTCTCCATACTACCCAAAGTGATCTACAGATTCAATGCAATCCATATCAAAATTCCAATGACATTTTTTTTCACATAAATAGAAAAAACAATTCTAAAATTCAAATGGAACCCCAAACACCCAAAGCAGTCTTGAACAAGAGGGACAAAGATAGAAGCATTACACTTCTTAATTCCAAATTATATCACAAAACTACAGCAATCAAACAATATGGTACTTGCATAAAAACAGACACATAGACCAATGGAACAGACTAGAGAGCCCAGAAATAAATCCATGCTTTCACATGTATTTATTTGAAATTAATTTGATCACTGACAAGGATGCCAAGAATTCATAATTAGATAAGGATAGTCTCTTCTATAAATGGTGTTTACCTTTAGTCTTACCTGTCTGATGTCAGAATAATGGCATTTCCCACTGAAAGCCAAGGGACTTTCTGAAGTCAATATGAGGATTTAAAGCCAATTCTGGCTAAAAGCTGTTCACAGGATTTAGACTCTTATACAATAAATGTCAGCAAGGAGTGGTTCAGACACATGGTTTTCTAAATCACATCCAAGATGTATCTGGACATTGGTTTCTTCAGAACCTGATAATTACACCAGACAATTTCTTTAGGACAGCAACCAAGCACTTGCCTTTTGGCCCATACCAGTCAGGGAGAGGCTGGATCTTGCAATTATATCCCAAAGTAGGGACACTATGCTTTTGCTTCCTCTGGCTCGGACTCTTGCTGGTTTTTAAGGCTTCTGTAACTTGCCTACTCCATATATATTCACTTTTGAATCTGGTAATAGATCATCAAAAATGCAGTGCTGTTTTATGAGAGGCTTCCTGGCTTCAATGAAATAAAAATCACTTGTCTTCAGGCAGAGAAGTGTAGCATAGGAACAAGGGGAGAAGCTAATCAGTATGTCTGTTAATCTGCCCTTGAACAAGGAACAGATGAAGAGCCTAACCCAGCCTTCCTTAGAATCCATTTTACTGAGCTAATAAGATGCCCATACGGAATGACCAAGGGACTTCCGCGGTCACTGCTTCGCCCAGTACCCAGAGCCGCAGCATATTTTGCAGGCTCCCAGTCCTCTGGACCCCACTCCCCCTGATGCAAGTCTGCTGCCTTATAGGAGAGCCTGCTCCATTATTTTCAAGTTCTCTTTACACTGTTTTTACTGAATAAAAGGGTGCCTTTTTGAATTTTCAGTGTCAGTGGTTCCCAGCTGACATTATTTCCAAAAAGAAGTCCTAGTGCTGGTCTTTTAAACCCTCAATTACTATTCTAGGGCTTGCTTTTCTTCACGCTCCCCTTCCCAAATAAGTCCAGTCCCTTTACTACCATATGGTGGAACACCTGTCCCTTCTCAAAAATTGTTCCTACACCCTTAATTCTAAACTGTGCAAGGCGTAGGTCATAAACTCCTCAGTTATTACCCATATGTAGTCTATGTCTTATAGTAAATGCACAGAAAATATTAGGAAAATAAAAATAAATATGTCCTGACCCCCTCCTTTACTGGCAATACTCAAATGGGCCAGGAGAGTTAAAGCAACTGATTTAGACAATCACGTACTGCTGAAGCCTTGACACTGGGCAGCCCATCCCCGCAGCAGGGCCATGGTCTCTGGCACGCTGCAGCCGATCTGCTTCCATTTCACACTTGCAAACCTTCCATGGCTCTTCAAGGGCTGGCAGATTTCTCCAGCCAACAATTCCTGACGCTCACTGGTCTTCCCCTCTCCAGACATGTAGCCCCTGTGTTCGGCTTTAGCAGCTCTGGGAGTTGGTGCTGTTTCTTCAGCCATTGCTTGTTCTTATGTCCACTTGGCCAAATTGGTCCCCACCACACTCAGGTACAGGGGCTAACGGGTCACTGAAAGGCCCCCACCAGTAAGATGGCGAACTTCCGGCTTCTCTTCTGGGTCCTCGGTTCCTGACGGTGCCACCTGAAGACCAATCACCTCTCGCTCCCCTCCCAATCCCAGCACCTAGCCAATAGCCACCAGCCCCATAGAAGTGACACCTCAATCAGCTCAAGCCCCTTCCTATATAACCCAGCACCTTTCCCTAATAAAGCGGAATTCTCCGGTGAATTGCTGCTGTGTGTTGCTCCTTTCCTTTCACTGGTGCTGAAACCCAGGAGACGGGACACCCCACGGGGCCCCGTCTTCCCCCCGACACCAGCAGCAGCTTGCCCTCATCCCCTTTTTCCGGCGCTGGCTCATCACACTCACCACTCCTCTCTGGCCTTTAGGTAAGTTTTCCCCCCGGAGTGGGCCACTCTTCCCCGAGCTATCGCAGTGCCATTGACCGTGATTGTCCAGCAAGGCCCTGACGCTCGGGGATGAGGAGGGAACTCTCCCCACCTCAGGCCTCCCCGGCTGCGGCGGACCCTCAGGCCCCCCTCCAACAGCCATAAATCCCCGCCTCAGGCCTTCACGGCTGCGGCGGACCCTCAGGCCCCCCTCCAAAAGCCATAAATCTCCACCTCAGGCCTTCACAGCTGCGGCGGACCCTCAGGCCCCTCCTCTGACAGCCATAAATCCCTGCCTCAGGCCTTCACGGCTGCGGCAGACCCTCAGGCCCCCCTCCAACAGCCATAAATCTCCACCTCAGGCCTTCACAGCTGCAGCAGACCCTCAGGGCCCCCTCCAACAGCCATAAATCTCCACCTCAGGCCTTCACGGCTGTGGCGGACCCTCAGGCCCCCCTCCAACAGCCATAAATCTACACCTCAGGCCTTCACAGCTGCGGCAGACCCTCAGGTACCCCCTCCAACAGCCATAAACAAGGTGACTCCTTTGCGGATGAGAACGTTCCCTTTCCCCCCCCTCCTTCCGTTCTGTCTGCCAAAATCTGTTCCATCCGCCGAAAATTCCTAGTACTAGGTTCCTAGTGACTCCAGCACTCTGCCTTCTTAGAGAAGTCTTGGTGATGACCCACACTTCCTAAGAAATTCCGACTCGTACACGAGTTTCTGCAGACCACCAAGGATCATCGGGGACGCCCTTTGTCTCCTTGCAGTCTGCTTCCAGTCCAAGGATCTCTGTTCATCTTCCCCTGTTTGTCTCCTTCTCTGTCTTTCAGCCATGGGAGCCTCCTCATCCCTCCCTGAAAGTTCACCTCTTGAATGCCTGCTTAAGCATCTGGCTAACCTCTCCCTGACGCCTGATATAAAACCAAAACTTCTCCGTAAATACTGCTCCCAAGATTGGCCAACATACCCCCTAGACAATACCAACCAATGGCCCACAGGGGGAACTCTTGATCCTAACATCACTCGCGATCTCTTTAACTACTGCCAGTGCCTGAAAAAATGGAAGGAGATTCCCTATATCGAAGCTTTCCACCTCCTCCTCTCCCCGCCCCCCCAAGTTCTCCTAGCCTGCAAGCCACCAACCCCGCAGAAGCCTCCGGTTCACTCCCTTCCCCTTCTTCTCCTACAACAGCCCTTCTCCCTTCCTCCCCCACCATCTCCTCCCCCATCTCACCTCCTCCGCCTTCATCCCCCACGGATTAAGCCTGAGCCTTTCAGCCCCCCTTTAACTAAGTCCCGGGGGCCTCCTCCGTCTTTGCCCTCATCACCTGTTTCTCCTCTGTTGGGGACCGCCTTTGTCTTCTCACATGTTTGTAGGCAGAATGGGAAAGCACCTTCCCCCATGTCTGAATGCAGCATAGGAAAGCACAAGCTTGAGAACAACCAGTGCCGTCCTTGGAAGTTATCCGTCCACAAAAACATATCTTGTCCTCAAAGACGGGCCAAGACTCCTCACTCTGAAAATAGGGAGACCTTGAAGATGTGTAGAAACACCACCCCTGCTTCTAGCTATGCCCTTCCCCCACTTGCCGATGTGGCAGGAATGGAGAACAAAAAACATTCTTTTTACACATTCCATAAGCAACTAATTGGAGCCCTGCTGTAGCTCAGTTAGTAGAGCATGAGACTCTTAACCTCAGAGTCATGAGTTCAAGCCCAACTGGAGTGGCAGAGGCAAGCAGCTGGGCTGCTGGCTGGCAACGCGTGAGAGCATCAGCCCTCCCAGTTCTTTCTATCTTTCTTTATTTTCTTCGCCCCCCTTCTGCACTTCAAGACCTGCTCGACTAAGCACAGCTGGACCGCATCACTCCCCTACAGACTGAGCCAGAACCCTTCAGTCCCCCTCAGACTCAGTCCCAAGGGCCTCCCAAAATTATCGCCCCCCTCTGGGACATAGCTTAGACAGACTCACTCAAGCCCTATTACAGTATACCAGCCTTGACCCAGAAATGCCTGATGGAAGACATGTCCTTATGACATACTTCCTAGCTCAAAGCTACCCAGCATTAAAGCTAAACTCAAAAAGTTAGACCAGGGCCCCGCTACCCCACAGACTGAGATCCTAACAGTGGCCTTCAAAGTCTTCCATAACCGGGAGGAGGAGAAAGAACGCCGTAAACAAAAGGCTGATCAAGCCAATTTCCAAATGTTGGCCCAGCTGATAAAACCACAACCTGGGCGCCCTTCTACAAACAAGCGCCCCCCAGGAGCTTGTTTCAAGTGTGGACAAGAACGACATTGGTCAAGGGCATGCCCCTCCCCCATATCTCCTCCCACCCCATGCCTCGGATGCCACAAAAAGGGCCACTGGGGGTCTTATTGCCCAGCAACCCGAAGGGGAGGCTGGACGAACAACCTCCATCCTAAGCCCGCTGTAGTGGGGCTGGCAGAAGATTAATGGGGCCCAGGGGCTTCTCACCCTACCATTTCCATCACCAAACAGGAGCCCAGTATTACTTTAATAGTAGATGGTTGCCCCATCTCCTTCCTCCTAGATACAAGAGCCACCTTCTCAGTCTTGCGAGAATACCGGGGCCCTACCACACCTGCCATTACTCCTGTAGTCGGGGTAGGAAGTAAACAGAGTGGGAACAGTCTCAACTTGACACTGCCTCCCTACTTAACCTTCTAGCTTCCAGAGGTTACTGAGTATCCCCCGTCAAAGCTCAAATCTCTTCCCCTTCTGTCACTTACCTCAGATTCCTTCTATCTCAACAAAGAAAGTCCATTACCTTGGACAGAAAATGACTCCTCTCTGACCTGCCTGTTCCCAAAACCAAGACAGAAATCCTTTCCTTTCTAGGCCTGGCTGGGTATTTTAGAGCGTGGATCCCTAACCTCTCCCTGTTAGCAAGACCCCTATACGACCTCAGCAAGGGCCCCCCTGAAGAACCATTATCCTCCTCACCCCGACACTCCTTCATTAAGCTCCGTCGAGCCCTTGTGGAAGCCCCAGCTCTCCATCTCCCTGATTTGTCGAAGTCCTTTTCATTATACATTCATGAGAGGTCCAGTCAAGCTCTAGGAGTCCTAGGCCAATATTATGGCCCATCCTTTGCCCCAGTAGCTTATCTCTCCAAGCAATTAGACCCCACAGTTCGGGGATAGGCCCCCTGCCTATGGGCATTAGCCGCTGGACAGCTCTTGCAGAAAGAAGCTCATAAACTAACATTCAGGGCGCCCCTTACCATTCTGTCCCCACATCACCTAAAAGATCTCTTAACCTACAAAAGTTTACAGACTCTCCCTCCCTCCAGACTCCTGACCTTACTGCCCTCTTTCCTCCAAAATCCTGTTCACCCCCTTTGCCAACCATACCCGAATCATGACTTTTTCCTCCTTTACTGCTCTCTCACTTTTTATCCTCATTCCTATTGTCTTCCCTGCCACCCCAGCCTCCTTTGTATGGCGATTCAAAGTCAGACAGACTTACACACAGCATCAAACAAAAGTTACTGCCCTCATTGCCACACCAGACTGCCCTCTGAAAAGCTGCTCTGAGCCTTTATACCTCCACTTTCCTCCCTCCACCGAAGTGTTCACTAGCAGCTACCCTTATTCTCCCCACCTCTGCTTCCTCTATGACCAAAAACAAGCCTATTGCAGGCGATGGCCAGACACCTACAGGAGATGTCCCTACTGGTCTTGTGCCATTCACTACATGGGTAACTCCTGGTACCCACAGTATTAATCCTCCAACCGTTTCATGAAATATCCCAATGGCTCATTCTCCTTATCAATCCCAGATCCCTGGGACTCTCGATGGGCTGCCGGAGTCACAGCCACAGTTTCTTACGGGGGATCCTCGACCCCCCACGGTACCCTTCATATCTCTCGAAAGTATGTTCCCTCTCATTCCCAGATCTCTCAAGTTGCATCAGATATCAGACATTCCGAAAAAGTCATTATCCAAACTCTTGACGGCGCCTCTTCATCTTCTTATCCCCGCTCCTCTTCCAATTTCTCCTACTCTAAGTTACAGCTCATTCAAGACACCACCATCTTTCTCAACCACACCCTCAACACCGCCAATTGTTTCTTGTGCGCATCACTACAGCGCCCACTGCTGGCCGCCGTGCCCCTTAATATTTCCAACTACTCCTTCCATGCAGAAAGACAACCCCTCTGCCCCCTGGCAGACATACCCCTATGGGAACCAGAATACACAGATAATCTCACCATCCACCACTGTGTAGGCCCAACTCCACCCGCCTCCAGCGCACTTCACTGCCTCCCAACTCCAGCACACCCTGCATTCTCATCACCCTAATCCCACAGCTTACACTTTACAGCATGGCAGAATTCCTTGAGCTCCAACCTCCTTTGCCCTCACGCACAAAAAGGGCTGCTTTCCTTCCCATCATGGTCAGTATCTCTTTGACCACCTCAGCCATTGAGGCAGGATTTTCTGGGGGAGCCTTGAGTCACTCTCTATGGGCAATTAGAGCTCTCAACGCCAAACTTGAGGGAGCCCTGACATCCACTGCCGATTGCCTGGTCTCTCTCCAAAGACAGGTCACTTCGCTAGCTAAGGTCACCCTTCAAAACCAGCGGGCCCTAGATCTGCTTACAGCCAAGAAGGGCAGCACCTGCGTCTTCCTCCGGGAAGAGTGCTGCTATTACATCAACGAATCCGGCATTGTAGAAACTGACATCACCAAACTCACCGACCTTGCCTCCAGCCTCCACTCTGCTTCCAACTCCAACCCATTCTCTTCAATACTAACAAACCCCCTCCTCACCTGGCTCTGGCCCATTGCAGGGCCCAGAATAATCATTCTTCTCGTCTGTCTCTTCTTACCCTGTATAATAAAGTTCATCAAATCCCAAGTCAGAAAAATCTCTAATCAAGCTTTCAACCAGCTTTTACTCAGGAACTACCAGCTTCTGGCCACAGAAGATCCCTCACCCTCACGTGACCTCCTCACCACACGCTGAGATGGACCCTCTCTCCGCTGGAAACTGTTCCTGGAAACAATGGGCGCAGATGCCTGGCTTCTGGCACCCGTATCCTCCTAGCACCACCATTAGAATCAACAAGTCCTCGACCTATGGTTACAGGGAACCTTCATTGATTTCCAACCTGAAGAAGTCCACGTCTACTCGTCCTTACTGTGGGGAGTCCTATCAACCCTTTCCTCCCCGTCCTCAAGCCCTCACTCCCTTCTCCGCCCCCATTCAGCAGGAAGCAGTCAGAGAGAAAAGCAACGTCCACAACCCCATAGAGGATAAAGGGGGGAATGAAGGGCCCCCACCAGTAAGATGGCGAACTTCCAGCTTCTCTTCCGGGTCCTCGGTTCCCCATGGCGCCACCTGAAGCCCAATCACCCCTCGCCCCCTCCCAATCCCAGCACCTGGCCAACAGCCACCAGCCCCGTAGAAGTGACACCACAATCAGCTCATGCCCCTTCCTATATAACCCAGCACCTTTCCCTAATAAAGTGGAACTCTCCGGTGAATTGCTGCTGTGTGTCGCTCCTTTCCTTTCAGTCACCTGTCTGCTTTCCCAACAGAACTTTCTGAACTACTTGACATTTACTGTGGGGAAAACAACCTGAGCCTGCTTGGCTGTGAGAGGAATGAATTGTAATAGAAATTAAGATAGCAAATGACAACCAACAATTATTAGAGATGACTTTGTGAGTGGTGCTGTGCCAAGTCCTTTAACGCATCACCTCCTGTAACCCTAAGAACCATTCTGCGGGATTGGTGCTCTGGATATTGCTATTGAATAATGATGAAACGGAGGTTTAGAGCAGTTACCACATGATACTGTCAGATGGGAAACAACAGAGATAAAACTTAGGGCTTGCTGTCAAAGCCCAGGTGCTTGCACGTGTTTTAACATGTGTTTAACAACTCTGCTGTATTGTCCCCCATAATGAAATGGAAATGATAATAACTTACATGTATAGATGTTTACAAGATTTACTTCATGTTGCTATTTGCACCCTAAGCTCAACCTAAGCTTGCACCCTAAGCTGGGAGAATCAATTCCATGTTCAATAGCTTTGGGGCAGCCCTGGCTCCCCTCATCCTGACCCTGGCAGTGTACTCTCCCCTGCACTGGATCATCTGCAGAACCTTCTCCAGGCTTGGTGGCCTTATTGTCCTCCTTCCTGAAACCAAGAATCAGCCTCTTCTTACCACCCAGGAGGTGGAAAATGAGTAAATAAAACCCCTGGCTGTCACCAGAGCCGGGAGAGGCTGTGTGTCCCTGCTCTGCGATTAGGGAGGCAGAGGGCCAGGTGGGGCTCTCTGTCCTTCATGCAGGCTCAGGCCTGGGCCATTTCCATCTGTGTGCATGTCCTTTAGCTCCATAGCAGCTTCGGCCATACTCGCAATACTGTCACGCTTCCTTTGAGGTTCTCCAGAGCCCTCAGACCACCACCACCAGTATTTTCAGTGGAGAAAAAGCCAAAATGAGTCCCCTTGGGAAGGGTGCATACTCTGCCTTCCCCCACAGGAGACACAGACGCCTGATGTTTTCCTCTTTAATCTGCTAAGACTCAAAAAAATGCTTCATTCTCATCCCCTGGTTCTATCAGCCATCAGCTCAATGAGTGCCTGATCAATTGTGGGGAAGGGAAAGAGACCGGCTCATAGATACAAACCTGATTATTGCTGGGACGGAGCAGAGAACTAGAAAGCTCATCCTTGCAGAGATGACAGTGTACTTAAAGGAAGCCGGTCTTGCTGCAATTTGATTACGTTCTCTGTCATAGGTAATGCAAGTCTGGAAATGGAAGTTAAAAAACAGGAGCACAGAATTTTAAATGAGGAAAAATAAGAAAGCCACCTTAAAAATTTCAATTTTCCCTTTGATTTTTCTAAGATGTCATTGGTCAAAAGTCTGCAGAGACAGTGGTGAGAATAGCAGGATTCAAAGCTGCCTTCCCAGGGATTCCCAGGTATCAGGGGCTTTTTCAGAATAACAGAGCCAATATCTAGGGGGTCTTAGGTCCCCGAGTTGGTGGGGGGGAGGATCAACTTGTCCTCCCATGCAGCACACATATACTCATTCTCTACCTTCTTTACTTTTTGACTGTTTTCTCTTTTGAATTTCTTTTTACAGCAGAAGAAATTCAGGAAAAACAAAGCAAGAAGATACTTACATGAAAGTAACCCAATGTTAAAGAGTTCCCAAGAGCTAATCAAAAGCAGAGCAAAATAAGGGGGAAATATCAAGATTGGTTCTTTAGTCCTGAAAAACTGGCCAAAAATATAATAGACAGATGGAGGCTATTTATAATTATGGCACTAAATATAAACAACTTTCCCAAAATAATCTAGGAGCTTAAGTAATTCCAGTGAACAATCACTTGGTTTGGGGAAGAAGTCGCAAAAATAGTCCCAAATTCATCTAGAAATTGGTAAGAGCCAGATAAAGATTTAGGAAGAGAGCATCACGCAGTGGCTGTGGGGCTGGCATGCGATGAAGCACATGCAGGGCTTTACCATAAAACCGCAATCTCCAAACAGCACTGCAGAGGCAGCCATGCATCAGTTATTCCAGAAACACGCCCAAGTATGTAGAAGCACTTAATGTATGAAATTTTAGTACCAAAGTCATTTCCAAATTGGAAGATCATGTAATAAATAGCTCACGACTTAGCTCTTTAGAAACAAAGTCACAAAATTGTATTGCTTTTCCTTTGCTTTTATTCTCTGGCTTCATAGCTTAAACAATCAACACGAATCATTTAAAAATATTATAAATACTGTTAAGTATTAAAGGGCAATTGCCATGATAATGATTTCAAAATGTACATGTATATATGTGCACATATTTAATAAATATCATTATAAATAAAATTACACTTCAATCCAAAAATGAGCAAAGACCAAGAACAACTAATTCTCAGGGAGGAAAAGCCACATGAATAATAATTATATGAAAAAGTGCTCCAGCTTAATAGTGACCAAAGAAATAGACACTAAGATGAAATACCAACTTTCATTTGCCGCAGCTGCAAAGACTTCCCATTTGCAATTCATTCTCCAAGTGGGCGAAGTGCAGTGAGATGGACCCTCATACAGTGTTGGAGAAAGTATGAAGCAAAACACATTGTGAAGCTGCTTTAAAAAAAAATGTAACCAATGGAATATAATTCAGCCATAAAAAAGAGAAATTCTGCCATTTGCAACAACATAGATGGATCTAGAGGGTATTATGCTTGGTGAAATAAGCCGAGGCAGATAAAGACAAATACCATATGATTCCCCTTATTAATGGAATATAAACACAAAGCAAAAGAGAATGGACAAAACAGCAGTGGACTAATGAGCACTGAGACTGGTGGTTGCCATTGGGAGGGGCTGGGGTGGGTGGGTGGGGAAGGTGAAGGGGATAAAGGGGCACAAAAATTCTCAATCATAAGATAAGCTGGTCATGGGAATAGTAGTACAGCATGGAGAAAATAGCCAATGATTCTGTAACAACTGTGACAGGTAGTAACTGCACTAGAGAGGGTGAGGATTTAATAATATGGGTAACTGTTGAACTGTTGTGTTATACATGAAACCAAAATAAGATTGTATATTCATAAAAATTGAAGTCAATTTTTAAAAATGGGGAAAAAAGTAACATGGATCAAAAGCTCCAGTACATTCTTTATTCACTCAGAAAACACTTACTGAGCTTGTACAACCTAGTATACTAGCTCCTTCATCTGCCAAGAAAGCTTCCTTTTCATTCTGGAGACGCCCTTTTCAGTTTGTCTTATTGCCCAGGTGAGAAACGCTGGTACAATTAGAAAAGAAATGGTGAGAGCCGAAATCCTTGCCTTATTGCTGGTCTTTGGGAGAAAAGCATTCCATATTTCAGTATTAGCTGTCATCTTTGTGAATTTTCTATCGATTCCCTTCTCAGTTTGAAGAATTCTCTTTTCCTACAATGCTGAAAGTTTTTTATCAAGAACAGATGTAATTTGCCAGGTATGTTGAAATGATTTTTTCCCTTTTTAGTGTCTTATTATGGAAAATTATAGTGATTCATTTTCAAATGTTAAAACACCTTTGTAACTCAGGCATAACCACCACTTGGTCATGATTGTATTGTTTTTATATAACACTGGAAATGGCTTTCTAGAGTGTGGGGAAGATGGAAGTTCCTATGGCCAGGATCCTCACCTGACCCTGAACTACTTGATGGTGTAATTGGCCTACTGCTAGGCTACTGCTCCCACACCTGCTGGCAGTAAGCTGCATTGACGGAGTCACTATATGAAGAGCTCTGCCCAGCACCCTGGGTGGAGGCAGAGATGGAGGTGGATTGTGGACCTGCAGACTGCTGAGTGCAGATGTGATTCTAGTGCTCGGCATATCAATGGGAGAATAAAGCCAGGTATAAACGCTTCTACTCCAAGAATGTTCTGTTGTCATTTCTTGGTCTCACAAATCCACAGTGAACTTTCCCAGGGCTGAAACCCTCAGGCAAGACATACAGTTATGTTGAGATTTTCTATCTATATTCGTGTCCTATGGGTCTGCGGTTTCCTTTTCTTCCAATAGTTTTATCTTAGTTTTGTTTCAGAGTCATTCTGGCCTCAGAGAAGTCATTTCAAAGTGTTTTCTCCTCTGAAACAGTTTGTGCAGAATTCAAAATATTTCTTCTTTTTGTATTTTTTTGTAGAATTCACCAGTGAATCTATCTGGTCTCACAGGGTTGTTTTATTGCTACTTTGTTTTGTCTTATTTTTTAAGTGGGCAGAGGGAGATTTTTAACTACAAATTTCATTTCTTTAGTAGATGTATAAGGCTATCCAGGTTATCTGGTTCTTCTCTGGTGGTTTTTCTTATTAGGGTCATACATTCTTGCTGGTTTGTTTGCCTAGTAATTTTTATTCAATACCTGGCATTAGGATTTCACTCACTTAGATGCCTGATTTCTTTGTTTTATTCCTACACTCATTCTTGAACTATTCTGGCATATGCCTCTGTTATTAGGAAGTAGTTTGATTCTCTTGGGTCTTTGTTTTTAGGCATTCATAAGCAAAACATAGAAGCATATAATCTAAAGTTAAATACCTCCCACCACTCTTGAGTCAAAATTCTTAGTACTCTGGTCAGTGATCCTTGAATTATGAAATTTTCTGTCTAGCCTAGAAGAATAGGAACCATTTCCAACTTGATGTGAAAGCTAGCAGCTTTCAGCTCTAATCATTTGGGTGGGTCACTCCACAGCCGTGGATATTTCCCACATCCACAGGACAATCTCTGTCCAGCTGAATCCCTGAGCAGGGCCCGCTGCTGACCCTGGGCGATCTCTGGAGCCAGGCGATCTCTGGAGCCATCCCTTCATGTAAGTGTCTCCGTCCCGTACTTTTATGCTCAATGTCTAGCCTTGTGAATCTTCCAAGACATGAGCAAAAGTTTCCCTGACAATGAATTTCCTACCTTGAGCATCTTTTTCCATCTGGAGAGGCTGAGAATTTCTGCAGCTATCAAGACCTGGCTCCTTCGTGTGTCACGGTCTCTCCTTACTGTATCTCTCTCCTCTCACACCTGACTGTGAGCAGAAGAAGAAACCAGCAAATACCTTAAACACTTTGCTTGGAACTCTTGTCTGTGTATCCAAGGGTGCCAATAACCACATAACTTGGGACACAATTCCACTAAGCTTTCTGACACTTTATATGAAGGATCCCCTTTCCTCCAGTTCCTGAGCCCTCATCAGCAGTGACCTTCATGTCTGTCTTTCTACCATCCGTCTATTTATGAGAAGTTAGGGGTTCTCTACGATCATACAGATTTTTCCTACCACGCTTTTCACTTCCTTATGAGTCCTCCCCAGAAGTATCATCAACATCTACAGTCCCACAAACACGCAAGGCAATCTGGGCTTTGTCTGTCATGCTCCTCAAAAGTCTCCCAACCTCTGCCCACTGCCCACGGCAAGAATATTTTTAAACAAACAGAACACAAATTGAATATAATATGAGGTGTAATATGAAGATGTCTCACACTGATATTAGTAAAGCATTAATTGGACGGATTTACAAAGCCGGTGAACATGTACGATATTTAAAGCTTATGGTTGGTAATTTTATTGCTCATCGGCAAGAACTTTGCAGAAAATATCTGAGTCTAGTGTGTGTTGCTGAATTAGACTTTCTCCACCACATGCTAATTTTATTATAATTAATTGATTTTATTATAATTTTTTGAGCACTTAGGGCCAAGGTTGAAATTTTTCTGAATGAAAAGAAAAGCATCCTCTTTTATCAAACGCAGAAAGACTTTGGGAATTAGCTTGTGCTACAGACTTGATAATGTTTCTTAATTAGCTCAATCTAAAATTACAAGGTGGAACATCACGTGCAGGTAAATTTTATTCTGCAACAAAATTAGAATGACTCTGACAACTAACATTGGTCGAATCACCAGTAATGTCAGTCTACTGTGTATACACCATGTGCCTGGAGTATTTGAAGAGCTAATCGAAATTCAGTATTTTTGGAGTGTGGGATGCTAAAAAGGAGTGGCTGGAGATGGAGTCAAGGAGGGAGAAGAGGCTGTCTTAGTCACTGTAGCAGACTGCAAACATGGTGGCGCAAAACAGCAGAATTCATAATGCTGCTCATGTGATGATTGTATATTAATGATACCATAATTTAAAAAATTTATTCTCTCACAATTTTAGAGACTAGAAGTCCAAAATCAAGGTGTCAGCAGGGCCATACGCCCTCTAAAGGCTATGAAGGAGGATTATTACCTCTGGTCGTTGCTGGCAGTTCATGGATTTCTTTGGCTCATAGACACATCACTCCGATCTCCACCCCCATCTCCACGGGGTGATCTCCCTCTTGGGTGCTTCTGCACCCCAAATTTCCCTCTTCTGACAAGGACACCAGTCACTGAATTAGGGTCACCCTGGCTAGTGTGACCTCATCTCAACTTGGTCACCTCTGCTAGAAGAAAAGAGGAAAAAAGCTCCTTGACATTGGTATTTGGACTTGATGCCTAAAGCACAAGCAACAAAAGCAAAAATCAACAAGTGGAACTTCATCAAACTAAAATGCTTCTGCACAGCAAAGGAAACAAAAACGAAATAGCAACCGACGGACTGGAAGAAAAGGTTTGCAAACCATACATCTGATAAGGGGTCAGTAGCCAAAATATATGAGGGACTCCTCCCACGGAATAGCAAAAACCAACAACCGATTAAAAGTGGGAAGAGGACCTGAACAGACATTTTTCCAAAGACAACATGCATGTGGACAAAAATAAGTGAAAAGGTGCATCACTAATCATCAGAAAAATGTACATCACAACCACTACGAGACAGCACTCACATCTGTTGCTAGTAAGGATGTGGAGGAAAGGGACTGGTGCCCTTTTGGTGGGAATGCAAACTGATGCAGCCAGCATGGAACACAGCATGAGTTTCCTCAAAGAAAGAACAACAGGACTACCTTACGACCCTGCAGCCCCACTTGTGGGCATCTATCCAAAGGAAAGGAAGTCATTATCTCAGAGGTATCTGCACTCCATGGTTATTGCAGCATTATTCACAATAACCGAAGCATGGAAACAACCTAAGTGTCCACTGACAGATGAATGGATAAAGAAAATGTAGAACACATGTGCAATGGAATATCATCCAGCTACAAAAAAGAAGGAAATCCGGCCATTTGTGACCGGATAAGGCTGGACCTTTAAGAGCATTATGCCAATTGAAATAAGTCAGACAAAGATAAATACCGCATGATCTCGCTTATATGTGTAATCTAAAAATATCAAACTTGGAAGCAGAGAGCAGAGTGGTGGTTGCCAGTAGCTGGGGGTTGGGCAAAGTGGGGAGATATTGGTCAAAGGGCACAAACTTCCAGCTAATAGTTCTGGGAATGTAATGCACAGCACAGTGACTACAGTTAACAATACTGCGTTTTATACTTAAAAGTTGCTACGAGAGCAGATATTTAAAATTCTCACCATAATAACACAATGGTGATTATGTGAGATGCAGAACATGTTAATTAACCTATCGAAGTAAACATTTCATAAAACGTATGCATATCAAAGCATGATGTTGTATGTCAAACACAATGTTATAAGTCAATTACATCTCAATAAAGCTGGGGAAAAAAATAAGATGGCAGGAAATAGTCCCGAGTGTCTTCCTAGGGGAGGCCTGTTCACACGCCTTGCTGCTGGTTCCCACCCACACTCTGTGACTCAACGTCTTCTGCCTCCTGAAGGGTTTCTATCAAATTTTACTGGGGTTTTTCCGTGAACTTGTCTCTTACATCGCTGGCATCTCTACGGGTGAGCTTGATAGAACATGCTGGGTTGAAATCTTGTAAAAATCTGTTTCAATCAATTTTCCTCTCTTTTAATTAACAAGATAGTTTTAAAGCACTTGTCTTTTTAAAATGGAACAAAAAAGAGCTTCCATGGCAAAGTAGAATGGCTGGTCAGGATCAGATGGGTGTGCTCACGACTTAGAGGGTTTTCCCACTCAACTGAATTGCCAGAGATGGTGCTAGCTTGGACTATTTGGAACTTTAACTTGTTTATCCTTAATCATACATTGTTTAATTTATACACATAATTGACTGATGGTTGAGTAGAGAACACATTGGATGTTGATGAAAAATTGATGTTGAAATACACGTTAATAAGGATCATGATAATGATAGTAATTTTGCAAATTCATTTCAAGATGATTTTAACTAGATCTTTACTGAAATTATCTAAACAAAATTCTTACATAGCACATATCCAGATGTCCCAAGTATTTTGAAAACCAATGCTAAGAAAGAAAAAACAAAAATGATTACATCCAATTTGCCTTTTCATTGGTTGAGAATTAATTCTATCCACACCTGCAATGGAGGGAAAAATAACATCTTGAAACTTCTTTTATTCTCATCATTTAGAGACAAATTCTTTTTAACTATTACTATCAGCCAAGTGATTTGTCTAGTGTCATAATGCAAAAAGTTTCAGACATCATTTCTGAAAGCTCTTATGTCTAGTGTGGATGCCCTGAAACCTGTTTAAATAAATGTACAAAATAAAAATTAAGCATAAATAATATTAACAGCATACCCCTAAACTCTTTTTTAGTTCACTTATTGAAAACATGAATTTTCTTGCACACACACACACTTGTGTAAGAAAGAAAAAGACCCCAAGACATCAGAATCATTCATAGAAAGGAGTCCAGATTCCTTCCTGAGGAAATCTGCTGCCTTGTGTTACACTTTGAGCAAGAAAAATATTTATAATATTAAATCTCTTGGACTTGGGAGGTTTTTTCTTTTGTTAGAACTGCTAGAGTCAAGTAACCTATCTTGTATTCCTCAGATGGCTCGTTTTATTTTCTAAGATCTCAGAGAAAACTAAATCCAATCTTCTGCCAAATATATTTTTTGTATTTTTCAGTGCTAAAAGCCCTACCCTTTTTTCTCAGTTATTATAGTTACTTTTATAGTTTTCTTATCTCTGCAACTATTCTTTAATCTTGTTTTTCTGTTGACTGATATAGTAAGCATAATTGTTTTTATCATGTGTCTGATCATTCTAACATCTGAATATTTCTGCAGATCTGTTTCTACCCTCTGGTTCCCACTCCTTGCACCTTGTTTGATTTTGTCCTTGTTTCATTGACTGCTTACAGTCCTTAGGAAACTGTGTAAGCACAACAGTCCACACAGTTACTAAGTTTTGATTTTTTAACTCCTAGATCTTAAATGTTCTCACCAGACACACACAGAAAAAAAAGATAATTATGTTAGTGATGGATTTGTTAGCTAACACTACAGTGCCAATCATGTTACAATATATAAATGTACCAAATCAATACACCTTACACTTACACAATGTTCTATGTCAGTTATATCTCGGTGAAAACAAAACATAATCTCTTACAAAATTACAAAAAAAAATTGAACTTCATCTGATGTCAGCTTTAAAAAATCCTTTGCAACAAAGCCCAACTACTGTAAGGCCCACAAGTACACAGGCCAGTAATTATATACGTACGTCCTACTCAGCTAAATCCTTTGTGAAATACGCAACTGACTCTTCTCTGAGGGACAGAATGAACATTTTTCTATTTGGCCTAAAGGGAGGGAAGAAAAACATTACTACTTTCTTACTTGCAACTCAGAATGTACGCTGTATAAAGAAGGACCTTACAAATTCTCTCTCTTTGTCATCAGGAAAACTATGGATGCCCCTGCACCTGATCTAGAACCTTACTACTCAGAGTGGTCCAGGGACCATCATTATCAGCATCACCTGGAAGCTCGTTAGAAATTAAAAATCTCAGGCCTCTCCACACACCTACTCAATCAGTTTCTGCATTTTAACATCCCCCAAGTGAGTCACACGCACATTAAAACCTGAGAAGCACCAATCTAGAATCCATTAGCTCCTACAGTGAGATGCATAATTACAGCGACTGGAAGGACAAGAAAACAGCCAGAATCCTGGAGGCAAACTTGCTGGACTTCATTGTCTGATAAAACCCTGACCAGAGCGTCAGACCGTAAATGAAGTCTGAAACTAGAAAGGAACTTCAGCTGTTTCCCATATGAGAACAGGCGACTCACAGCTTCCATTCAGTAGCTGGACTGGACAAGCTGGCTCTTACGCAGTCCCATGTGACTGTAGCGGATGGCAAAGCAGCTCAGATGGCCCTTGTCCCTAAGGAGGTGGCTGAGAAGAGCTAAAAATCTTATAACCTAAGGCATGTGCTTTGCTTTTGTTATAAATGCTCCTGGCCTGCCACCAGGCCAATGCGAGCCAGAGAGAGGTCTGATTACGTCACAAGAGAACAAGGCAAAGAGGAAAACCTCTGGAGGCGGCTGCAGGGATCTTAATCCTGAATGAGCCAAACCAAGAGGTGCTACACCCTGGACGGTCCAGCAGTTTGGCCTTTCTTGAAAGTGAAGTTCCTGGGAGAAAAGCTACGGAGGACACTGATGTATAATCTTTTCTCTGTTGTTCTGAAAAATTATTCCATGACTCTCAACTTTCATTCTCTATTCAGCAAAACAGAAGTCCTGAGCTAAGGGCCCATTCGCATTAGAAATGGAGGAAGTAAGACCTAGTGATGCCACCTCGTAAAGCTTATTAAAGTATCTAGCTGCATACGTACTGTCTGTGGGAAATTATTCTGGGGAAGCTATAGGGACCAATACAGTAGGGTGCTGGCATAAAAACACACACAGACCAATGGAACAGAATAGGAAGCCCGGAAATAAACTCTCACATATACAGTCAACTAGTAATTGACAAGGGGGCCAAGAACACTCAATGGGGAAAGGAGAGTCACTTCGGTAAATGGTGTTGGGAAAACCAGACAGCCAGGTGCAGAAGAATGAATATGGACCCCTATCTGATAGCATTCCAAAAAATTAACTTGAAGTGGATGAAAGATTTAAACAGAAGAGCTGAAACTGTAAAACTGCTAGAAGAAAACAGAGAAAATGCTCCTTAATCCTGGTCTGCACGTTGTGGATATGATACCAAAAGCACAAACCATAAAAGCAATACTAAAAAGGTATTTATTGAGACTAAGTCAAACTACAAAGCTCCGTGCAGTTAAAGGAACGGTCAACAAAATGAAAAGGCAGCCTACACTGGGAGAACATACTTCTCCCAGATAAGGGGTTGATATCCAAAATATATAAGGCATCATACAACTCAATAGCAAAAAATTTTTTAAATTCATTAAAACAATGGGCAGAGGAACAAATAGGCAGTTTTCTAAAGAAAATACCCAAACGGACAACAGGCACATGAAAGGTGCTTAGCACCACCTATGATCATGGAAATGCAAATCAAAACCACAGCAAGATATTGTCTCACACCTGCTGGAACGGCAATCATCAAAAAGACAAGAGACAACAAGTGTGGGTGTGGATGTGGAGAAAAGGTGGCCTTCATGCACTGTTGGAAGGGATGTAATTTGGTGCAGCCACTATGGAAAACACTATGGAGGTTTCTCAAAAAATTACAAATTCAGCTACCTGTATGGTCCAGGAATCCCACTTCTGAGTGCATGTCCAGGGGAAATGAAATCACTCTCAGTACCGAAGAGATAGCTGAACTCTCATGGTCACAGCAGAATTAATCACAATAGCCAAGACGTGGGAGCACCCACAGAGGTGCCCACTGAGTATTCTGAACACGTGACCTCTTCAGCATACAAGCCTATCACAGAAGAGAAACACTATGTGAGTTCCTAACCTTAAAAAGGGAATCTCTTCTCCAGCTTTATCACTTAAAGTAGCACTTTTTGCCCACCACAGACACTGATATAAACTTCCTAAGCCCCAGATTTTAATCATGAACACTGTTCTCCTCTGAAAGAAAAAAAAAATCAGGGCTTATTGAAGAAAATTTGCATTAATTTTGGAAATAGGAAAAATCCAGGATAAGCCTGTTGATGCCAGAAAGCAATGATGATGTCAGAAACACTAAGGCAATGTTGAAGAAGCAGGAAGCCAGCTTACAGGGGCTCCCTTCTGCAGTGTGGGGATGATTTAGCCTCAAGGATAAGCGTAAGGAGGAAGAGAGAGAGGAGAGGGTGGAAAGAAGAAAGGGGAAAGACGGGAAACTGATAAAAGTTGAGTGTGTGGAATTCCAAAAATTTATAACAACACTCAACAGGAAAGCGAACACAAGACCCAAAAAGTGAATGATTAATTTTTGTTGATTTTAACAAGCAGAAATGCATTTATGTAGTTTAAGCTTCTTATTTATTTTAACAAGTATAGTTCATTAATATGCACTTTCGCCATTTGTGTAAGTAGAAAAGGAAGCAAGTCAAATTCTGAGAAGAGTATGAGTGTAAGGAGAACAGGAAAGACTGATCCACATAGTGGGAAGTCAGGCGGATCAAAGCTCCAACCGTGAGCCAGCCCTGTGGTTACGCGACAAGCCCACACGCCAGGGGCGGGGGCCACAGTGTGTGCCCAAGTGCTTAATCGGCCAAATGGAAAACGAAGAGAACTGACTGACTCAGACACCGTCATTCATCTCCCAGGAGATGGAACATCCATATGGTTTTACTAAATATAAGACGCTAATCAGGCAAACAAAAGTGTTTTATAATGTTAACTGGCCGACTCAGCATAACCATAATGACAGGACACAAGCGAGGAGAATTCTAAAGAACGTCACTGGGGGAGGATCCAGGTTGTAAAAATCCAAAAATCCACTTGACGTAACAAAGTTAAACTACAGTCAAAGAAGCCTAATGGCCAGTGGCTTCTGTCTGTCATCCGGGGAGTCCCCTGCTCTAATTAAAATTAGGCCATTCGTAACTCCATTTAACCTCAGATGGTTTGAGGATTTCTGGTAGAAACTACTATTTAACCTCCAATATCCATTTCCCTTTCTTCCATAATACAGAATTTGGCCTACCCAGAAGAATGACTGCATTTCACAGCCTGTATTGCAAAAAACTGCTCACCTGGAAGGGAAGAGATGCAAACTTAACAGCTGCCTTCAGATCTCACTCTTCACGCTGCTCTACTGCCCTCTCGTGGAAGGATCTGGTACTTGGCATAATCGTTGTGTCGCTGCAGTGACAAAGCTGAGGGCGATGTGTGAAAAGTGTCACCAGGGGTCAGTGTGGAGCAAGAACTATACCAGGACATGCAAAAGGGTATCAGCAGACCTTAGAAAAGAAACCGCAATCATTCCCTCCATCCCCTGCTTCAGGACTCTCATCACTTATTTTGAGAAAAAGACTGAAAGCCTATGTCAGAACTGAGTGCAGAAAAACCATGGATCATCGCCCAGTTTCTGTTTATATCACCTCATTGTAAACACGCTGACTGAGCCCCCACAGGGTGCCAGGCATGGTTCTGTCTCGTGATCCAGACAAACAAGATCCCTGCTCTCAAAGATTTATTCTAATGGGAGGGGAGGGGACAGGGATGGGGGAAGGAACAGATAATAGTAAGTAAAAAATAAATCAATGCAAGCGGTGCTTGATGAGGGTAAGCAGGGGCCAGACTGTCGGACTTTCAATGCCAAAAGCGAGTGAAGGATTTCTTGCAGGGGCCACGTGCTTGACTCAGTTTTCTAAAACACCACTCTGGCTTCTAGGTAGGAAATGGATTGTTGGGGACATGGATGGAAGCAGGAAGACCAGCTGAAAGATTTCTGCAGAGGTCCAGACAAGAGGGGAAGGTGGTGTGGATTAGGACGGAAGCAGTGAAGGAGGCGGTGAGTGAAAGGATCAGCTGACTGTGGAGGCAAAGCCACAGGACTTGTTGGGGATTAGATGGGGAGGAGGGTTTCAGAAAAAGGGCAGAAAATACAGGATTTATATATGGTTCTCATTTGGGACCAAGGGTCCCATCATTCCCAATATATCCTCTTCTCTTCTTAACAAAATGCCAATTTAAGGAACTGTCCTGGCGATTAGACTGAATGGATCCCACCTAACACCCAGATGATTCTTGATCCAAGAGTGGGCGAAACCAGGTAGGAAGCCTGCTTCTAGGAACTGGCTTGTTGGTGCCATTAACTTATATGACCCCTGGCCTGGAGTGGAGTGAGATGAGCCAGCTTTCCCAGTCTCCCAGAACCCTCCAGGCGTGTCGGGGCTCTCAGGCCCTCATCCAGAAAGGCCACTCCCCAAGAGACTTTAGAGATGCCTCAGAGGAAGCCCTCCCCAGGAGTCCTAGGCACACTCTTTCCCCCAACCAATAGCTCAGGATTTTGTTCCAGGTACACTTGCTAAAGGAAATTCCCCTCAAGCCTCCAGGCCCTTGTCCTACCCCTGAGGGCAAAGAAGGGACCAGGTGGAATGACTGCCCCATGCCACAGCCCGGTGAAATGCCTCCTGTGGCTAAAACTGGGACAGCCTCTGTTAGGAAAGCATAAAACCTAAATGTGATTTATTCCCACCAGGATGTTTAAACATTTTAACAGTAAGGTATTTACAAAGGGCCTCGTGGTGGAGGATGCTCAAGCTGAGAGTGGGGGAATTGGTAAGGACCTGGCTATACCTGTTTGAGTTTTTTAAACCTATCAGTAAAATTAAGACAAATGTAAGGGAAAGATATAACTGGCTTAGGTGACATCCGGGAAAGAATGTGAACCCTGTAGTACTCAGCCAATGAGGAACCAGGGGAGGGACTCGCGCACTAGGAGATACCTTACTGGCGCCAACCTCCCCAGGTGGGTCTGCTCACCAGACACCCCATCTTGCAAGACCATCAATAAAGCCTCGTTCCGCTGTTCTCTTTGTCTCCATGTCCACTTATTGAATTTGGACCAATGAGTGTGTTTCTCACAGCCTCTAACTGGCCAGGCAAGCCCTAGAGTCAAAGCGTTTGTAAAACATCAAGCTGAATGAGCAACTTCAAATACCGCCTTTAAATAGGTAAAATGAAAGCAGTTTTTCTAACTAGCTCTTAACCTGGGTCAGAATGTCCTAAATTCTACTCTTTTCAGTTTACTGGGTTCTGTTATGGGTTGAACTGTGTTTCCACCCTAAAAGATATGTTGATATCCTAGCCCCCATGACCTCAGAATGTGACTTTATTTGAAAAGAGGGTTATTGCAGATGTATTTAGTTAAGATGAGATCATACTGGAGTAGACCTACCCCAGTATGACTGGTGTCCTTGCAAGAAGACAGGCACATGCAACAGGCACGTGAAAAGATACTCCACATCGCTAATTATCAGGGAAATGCAAATTAAAACCACAATGAGATATCACTTCACAACAGTTAGGATGGCCAACATGGAAAAGACTAGGAACAACAAATGCTGACGAGGATGCGGAGAAAGGGGAACCCCCCTACACAGCTGGTGGGAATGTAAATTAGTCCAACCATTGTGGAAAGCAATATGGAGATTCCTCAAAAAAGTAAAAATAGAAATGCCATTTGACCCAGGAATTCCACTTCTAGGAATTTACCCAAAGAAAACAAGTTCTCAGATTTAAAGACATATGCACCCCTATGTATATTACAGCACTATTTACAATAGCCAAGAAGTGGAAGCAACCTAAGTGTCCATCAGTAGATGAATGGATAAAGAAGATGTGATACATATACACAATGGAATACTATTCAGCCATAAGAAGAAAACACATCCTACCATTTGCAACAACATGGAGGGAGCTAGAGGGTATTATGCTCAGTGAAATAAGCCAGGCGCTGAAAAACAAGTATCAAATGATTTCCCTCATGTGTGGAGGGTAACAATGAAGCAAAACTGAAGTAAAACAGCAGCAGAATCACAGACTCCAAGAAAGGACTAGTGGTTACCAAAGGGGAGGGATGGGAGGGAGGGAGAAGGGGATTGAGGGGTATTGTGATTAGTACACACGGTGTGTGTGGGGTCACAGGGAAGGCAGTGTAGCACAGAGAAGACAAGAAGTAGTGACTGTGTGGCATCTTACTACACCGATGGACAGTGGCTGCAATCGGGTATGGAGGGGATTTGATAAAATGGGTGAATGTAGTAACCACAATGTTTTTCATGTGAAACCTTCATAAGAGTGTATATCAATAATACCTTAATAATAAAATGAGACAGGCACATGGGGCAGGGGGCAGGGGTGGACATCACGTGAAGAAGGGAGATTGGAGCAATGTGTATGCAAGCCAAGGGGTGCCTGGGGCCACCACAGCTAGGAGGAGGCATGGAACAGACTCTCCCAAGCACCTTCAGAAGGAGCCGACCCCGCTGACACCCCAGTTTTGGACGTCTAGCCTCCAATTTCCTACCACAAGCCACAAAGTCTGTGGTAGGAAACTAAGGCAGAGTCCCCTGAGTGGAGAAGAGGCACCTGAGGTTCCGCCTAAAATCCAGTCCCCTCCAGAAGCATTGTGGCCCAGTGGAAAGGGCACATCTAGGAGGTGGGCCGGCATCCCTCTGGGGTCCAGTGCTGGCTCATGGACTGTGCCTACTTCAGAAACAGTTTTATTTCCTGAAGCCCTTCATTATTTCTGGAAAAACAAAGGGAGGAGGGATAATGCAATCTAACTCAAAATCCTGCTGAGGCATTTGATGTTGATTTAATTGATGATTCTGGAACATAAACATTTTTAGTTTTAAAATGTTGGGTCTATTGTCATAAATGAGGAAATAAGTCCGCTATTAACGGTAAAGGTAATGAGATTCATTCTGTGTCTTAGGTCTATTAGATTTGGAGACAATAGTAGGCATCCTCTGTGATGTCTCCAATGATTTCCACCTCCTGGGATTCGAACCCTTGGATAAACCCCTGCCCCTTAAGTGTGGGCTGCACTTACTGACTTGCTTCGGACAAATAAAATGGCAAACACAGATGAGACGGAGGGCTTGGCTGTAGTAGTGGGCACTCAGTACCTGCCCAAACGCTCACCAGACGACATGGCCTCTTCACACCTCTCCCTGCACTGCCCCCCACTCCCTCCCTTCTCCCGCCTGGGCCTGGAAGGGAAGCCTCTTCACCCTGACTTTCAAGTAAGCAGAAGTCCTATCGGGGAGGTCACAGGAGGTCAGGTGAGACAGTGGCTGTGAACAGGCTGAGGGAAGGGACACTGTCCTACCCTTGCCTACCTTCCTACCTGTTGAGCAAAGGTGGGCTGACTGCAGCTGGCTCTGGCCACACACCCCTCCAGGAGTGCTGTCGACTTAGAGATGGACAGGGACTTGTTCTGCCACCACACCCCCCTTCTGACAACCAGGGCAGACTGGCAGAGACTGGCAGCACCCTGACCACATCCCACCAGCCTTGACCACTTTAGAGATCGATGGCCTGACTTCCTGTGGCCAGGACCTGCATCTCTGCCAACAGGCTTTCCCTGGCCACCAGAGCCTGCCCTGCCCAGGCATGGCAGGCTAGAAGTGCAGGGGAATTAACTGCCTATATTACAGAACTCAATCCGTGGCTGACCGGAGTTCACACAATATCCCAGCCTCCCCGTCCTGGGTGCACGTTCTGGGTGCAGGGGTAGCCCAGACACATGCCTCCATGCAGTCTCCCGCGGTCGCCCACTGGGATTCGGATCCCCATGGCTCTCAGGAGGATCTGCCTTAATGACATGCCCTTTATTGGTCCCCCTGCCCACTTGTCCACTGCCCTACCGTGCGTCCTGGGACCAAATCCTAAATAAACCACGTATGGATCAGTATGTTCATAGGAGAACCCAGATGTTGGAAATTGTGTTAGACAGTCGAACGTCTCCCCAGCCGGGTCCACATCCCAATCCCCAATGCCTGTGAATATGTCACTTCACATGGCTACGGGGATTTCTGCCAATTTGAGATGAGATCATCCTGGATTATCTCGGTGGACCCGATGTAATCTCAGGGGCCCCTATGAGAGAGAGGCAGTTCATCAGAGTGAGAAAGAGGCCAAGCGGAGCGCTGTGAGCGCTGGAAGGCCGCGAGCCACGGAATATGCGCGGCCTCTAGAAGCTGGACGCGTGACGGGACAACTCTTCCCTGGGGCTGCCGGGAGGACCGCAGCCCTGCGGCACCTTGACCCCAGCCCGTGGGACTGATCGTCGACTTCGGACCTCCAGGACTGTGAGACAATAAACGTGTGCTGCTTGAAGCGCCTAAACTTGTGGTGACTTGTTCCAGCGGCGACAGGAATCACACAGTAACCCCTCAGCCACTCTTGCACACTGAACCCGGGCGCAGCTACCCTGTCCTTCCCGGTGGGTGCTGACCCATAAATCATGCAGGGAGAATGACGCATGGCCCATCCCTGGGCCGCAAACAGCCCCTCTAGAGCGGGACCCTTGGGACACATCAGAAGGAGCCCTTCCCTTGGGTGGGTCCGGCGAGGACCTGCCTGCGCTCCCTGGCGGGGTCCACCATGCTGCACAACCAGGGACCCCACCTCCTGACGCTGGGTGAAAGGCGCCCCCTGGAGGACGACACAGAAGGCACCAGGAATGACCAGGGCCAGAGCCGCCCCGAGCCCGCCGGGAGCCTGCCTTTGCGGGGCAGCGACGTTCTCACCCGGCCTGAGAGGCACACCACGGAACTACCAACGTCTGTATTTTGAGTAACGTGGGAAACAGACACCCCGGTGCCAGACCCAAGAGCCTGCCTACCTCCGGCGGCATCCCGGGTGGGGATTGGGAATGAAGTAGGGCCCGGGGCTGCCTGTTGCCCTGAACTCTCCCGTGGTCAGCAGTGTTAGACGATAGCCCCTATCTTTACCCGCCTCGGTTGCTCAAGCCCCCAGCTGTCTTATTGTCCTTCTTCCCCCACACCACCCCCGAGGCTGATGCGGTCCGGGGCGGCAGTCTGCGTGCAGGCGCGGCCTGTAGGGAATCCGCCGTCCCGGCGCCGTAGCCTCTCGCGGCCACACGGCGTCGCTGTGCAGCCAGCCCGCCGCGGTCCGGACGCCACAGCTGCGAACCCTCAGAATGAGCCCCCTTTCCCTGGGGAAGGGGCCCCTCTGTCCTTTGAGAGAGGCTGCCTCCAGGGCGGCTGCCCAGGAGGCCCCAGGGGTCCAGGGGGCCCAGGCGACTGGGAGACTTGCTGCCGCTTCTCTCTGGAAAAGATGCACACGCATGCACACACAAAAAAACCTGCTGGAGAAATACAGATTAAAGACAAAATCTCCTGCCAACCCAGGAAACCTCCCCATAAAAGCATAAGGGGAAGAATACAGTTTTCTTATTGCATAAGCGTCCACCCAGAATGTGCTGCAATCACAGGCAATTCCTTAAGAGACTGCAAAGACCTCGCCCCCTTTTAATAGCTCCAGGAGATAACCGCTTAGTACGTGTCCTCAAGATAAACGACACTGAGTCCTCCAGCAAGAGGACTTGACAGCACCATTTGTCATACATAGTTCATGCCAAATTTACCAGGTAATCGCGGTGGCCTCCTGTATTTAATAATTGCCTTTATGCAAAGGGAAACCATCTTCCTCGGATCTTTACGACAGGAGGAAAGTTTGCAGCTGGGGACCAGGCAGCAGCTGAAGTTAGGCTGCTACTCTGCCACAGGAAGTGGAGATGGGGATTTTCAAATATTTGGTTTCTGGGTCCTGGGGAAACATTCCTAGGATATAAAGCTGGCAAAAGGCTTATTTAGCTTTTGAAAAGATTTATGTGCATTTCAACGAGGCAGAACTTAACAATTACTAGGTTTCTAAACTAAATGCTCTAAGGGAGGGAGGAAGTCTCTTTAATTCAACAGGGAGAATTAAACTTCTTTTTTCTTATATTTAATTTGTATTTGCCCTTACACACCTTCAGCGAACACTCATTACCCCTCAACACCACCACCCTGGCCCCCCCACCTCCCCCAGGCCCTGCAAGCTAGCCACCACTTGCATGCAAGCACATGCAGACATGCACACAGGGGTACATGCATGCACCAGCACTGTGCCCTCACTGCACACCTGGGCTCACACGCTGCGCAAACATGCATGTACACGTGCTCTGGCACAAGCTCTGCTTACCCTTTGCTTTCTGGACCATTCTCTTTTCCAGGTTAATCCTCCAGGTTGAGCTGACTGAACCCAGTGAAAGTTAAGGCTGGATCTGGCTCAGTCTGCAGGGGCGTGAGGAGCAGGGAAGAGGCTGAGCCTGGGGCAGGACCAAGGATCTGGGCCTGCCTTGTTTCTTGGCCGTGAACTCTTGATTTGGGCATGTATCCTGCCTCTTGACTTAGCTGAGCCTGCCCACTGTCTGGCTTCCCCTTCCACCAATAACGATAACAGTTGCCTGGCCTGTGCCAGGGTTCTGCAGAGACCGCCACAAGTAAAGAGAGGGGACTGGACCTCCAAGAGGACCTTTCCTACCCTCAGGCTCTCCTTCAAGGCCCCAGAGCTAAGAAGCACAGCCGCCTCTGCTGGACTTACTCCAAGGAAACAAAACCAAGCCCTTTACCTTAGCCCATCACCGCCCCAGTGAGAAGTTCAAAAGAGACTCTTTGGAGAGTTTCTTCCCCAGGAATTGTCGACCCAGGAGGAAGAAGGGAGCAGCAAAAAGGGTGCCCCCCCCCACAAAAACACTCCTCAGCCAGGTGAGGGGAACTCAGGAGCACCACTGTGGAGGGTGGGGGTTGCCTGAGGGGACCCCGGCATGTCAGCTCCACCTTCTCCGGCCTGGGTGCTGGCTGAGCTGCTGATCTCAGGGGCTTACTGCTGGTGCCACCAGGACAGAGCCAGGGGAGGGTGGCTGGGAAGAGATGGGACGGGAAGCCTGGGACAGTCTCAAGCCTGACAGAATGAAGGGGAGAAGCTGCAGTCGGAGTGACCTTTGCACTGGCAGGACAGGAGGTCATGTCCCATGGCCAGAGTGGACACCCAGGGAGAGAGCTGGGCTATGGGCTAGAGCACACCATGCGACCTCACCCAAGAGGGCTGCCTGTGACCCACGGTGGCTCCACAGGGAGAGGCTTTGTCGGGAGAGCTGCGCAGAGGACGAGAGGTCAGCCAGGTCAGGGAATGGTGTGGGCAGACCTACCAGGACACCCCGCGTGCGTGACACTAGTGTATGCAAGGAGCCCTCGCCCTGTATTTTCATCCCTCCTTCCCTCTGGACCCTGAAGGAGCAGAAAGCAGCTGCCAGCAGCGGGAAAGGGGGCGAATCAAAGAGAGCCGGGATACCCACCACAACCAGGCACGGGCCACCCCTCCCTCCCCACTGCAGAAAACCAGGTCAGCATGAGTAGGAGAAGCTTATACTGGGTGAGAGGTCAATATTTATATTTAAATAAGACTAGGTTTATTTTTTTTTTATTTTTTATTTTTTTCAAGAGGGCATCTCTCATATTTATTGATCAAATGGTTGTTAATAACAATAAAATTCTGTATAGGGGACTCAATGCACAAACATTAATCAACCCCAAGCCTAATTCTCAACAGCCTCCAATCTTCTGAAGTATAACGAACAAGTTCTTACATAGTGAATAAGTTCTTACATGGTGAACAGTGCAAGGGCAGTCATATCACAGAAACTTTCGGTTTTGATCACACATCATGAACTATGAACAATCAAGTCAGATATGATTATTCATTTGATTTTTTTTTTTTGAGAGGGCATCTCTCATATTTATTGATCAAATGGTTGTTAACAACAATAAAATTCTGAATAGGGGGGGTCAATGCTCAATGCACAATCATTAATCCATCTCAAGCCTAATTCTCATCAAGACTAGGTTTATTTTTTAACCCGGCAAAACCAGTTTCTTTTTTGCCCAACTTTTTATAAGAATTCTCAAAGACATAGAAAAAGTTGAAAGAATGGTGTGATAAACACCCACGTACTCACCATCTAGATTCAAAAGCCGTTGTGCTTGTATTGCCTGCATGTGTGTGCGTGTGTGTGCACGCGCGTGTGTGTGTGTGTGTGTGTGGTTGAATTTGAACGCAAACTTCAGACATCAGGGCACTTCAGCCCTAAATCCCTCAGTGCACATCTCCTAAAAGACTCAGACTTTGTGATGGCTGAAGTTGAATCTGATCAAACACCTGAAGGAAATCCGGAAAGCTACACTTAGCTGAAATCTTTTCCAAAAGGGGGAAGAAAGAAGCCACAGAATGGGTGCTAGGATGGTGGGGTGGGGGGGAAATTCAACTCTTTTCCTGTTTACACCCTGTAAAGTCCAGCCGGTTGAATAAACCAGTTACATAAAGAAGATAAGACAATTTCAAGTAACAACAAAGGAAAGAAAACAAACTGGGATGACAGTAATAAGAATAAGACTAGGAGGTGAGGCACTTGGGAGTCGGTGGTAAGGAGGGAAATAGCATCGGAAGGCGGGAATGACAGGAAGTCAGCAATGCCAGATGACAGGGAGATGGGCGTTCAAGGCAGACAGCTGACAAGGCCAAAGGCCGGAGGCAGAAAGGAGGGGAGAGTGATCGTTTGGGGAAAAGGGGGGGCTGAAAAGTACTGAAAGAGGAGAAGTGGTCAGGCCCAGATCTTGTTAGCCATGGGGAAGGCTTTGGGGAGAATTTTAAGCAGTAGGGTGACTTGATCTGACTTCTGGTTTTCGATATTCTGGCTGCTTAGCTGAAAAAGACTTGGACAGGAGGTCTAAGTGGGAAGCCTGGAAACCATCAAGGAGGCTAATTGCAATCCTCCAGGCAAGGGAAAATGGTGGCTTGGACCCTTGTGGTGGCAGTGAGGTAGGCATTATTGCCCACCATTTTAAGGACAAGGAATCTGGGGCTCAGAGAAGTTAAGTGACTTGGCCAAGGTCATGTAGCCTTTAAGTGGCAAGTCCAGGGTTTTGTTTTGGGTTTGGGGGGGTACTTTTTAATTGTGGTAAAATATATATAACATAGAATTTAGTATTTTAGCCACCTGCAAGTGTATGATTCACTGGCATTGAGTACATTCACAATGTTGTATGGTGTCACCACCATCCATTTCCAGAGCAGTTTCATCATCTCAAACAGAAACTCTGTACCCCTAAACAAAAGCCCCACACGTCCGCCTCCCCCAGCCTCTGGTTACCTCTGTTCTGTTTTTGGTGTGTATGGATTTGCCAATTCTAGATACCTCCTGTAAGTGGAATCATACAATACTTGTTTTGTGTCTGGCTGATTTCACTAAGCATATTTTCAAGGCTGACTCGTGTGGCCTGTGTCAGAATCTCATTCCTTTTTAAGGCTGAATACTATTTCATTATGTGTGCATACCACCTTGTGTTTATTCATCCTTCTGTTCGTGGAGGACCAGGATTTTCACCAGGATGTCTGATTCCAGCCCCATTCCGCTTGCCTCTGCTCCAAGACCTTCCCCAGAGCTCAGCGCGGTGCCCCCTGTTGCCACCAGAGGGCGCACACGGAACCCCAGCAACTGCGCTGTGGCGCAGGGCTGTCTGGGGGAGGCAGAGGAACCTGGAGCCCAGGCTTTTGCACACAAAGTGTACCCCCAGAACTTGCAGATGACTGGGATGCTGGCTGCGGGAAAGCAGATAAACTATAGGATCACCCTTAGCTGGAGGAAAGGGGAGAGGTCAGAGTGGGAGGGCCACCCCTGTAATTCTGGTCCAACCCCACAATGGAGATAGTTGTGGCCACCCACAGCTTCCCAGCCGCATGTCCTCCTGTGAACAACCCCAGTGCTGAGGAGCAGTGGGGCATGCAGGAAGCCTGCGTCCAGCAAGGCTTGGGCTCCTATTCCTGCCCTTATCCAGCAGCCAGGTGAGCTCTAGCCTCCGGCTGGCACATTTTACAGATGAGGAAACTGAGGCTTGGAGCCACTGACTGTCTACAGCAAGTAGAAGAGGCAATATCTGAATGGTGCCCCCTGGCCCCCGTGAGCTTCTCTTCTCCAAGCTCAGTGTCCTGATTTCTTTCTCACATACTTCACAGTGTGTGGTCTCCAGGCCTATTCCCACTTCATCTTGGTGGTGGGTCTGAGGGTGGAGATGGGGAGGGGTGCAGAATGCTATGTGGCTCTTGAAGCTGGTCTGACAATGGTGCCTCCTTCTGAGCATGGGGCCTCTAATAATGCCACCTGAGTTTGCCCCTGGTTTTGGAAGCCACCTCATGCTGACCAAAATTTCTGTCAGCATAAATCCCTTGACTTTTCTCACATGTGCTGTTTGTTGCAAAGCCACTTCTCCCCCCACTGCATCCATGTGCAGCTGGGTCTTTGGATCTGAGTCCAGGAACTGACATTTATCCCTGTCAAATTTCTTCTTGTTCATTCATCTGACAAACATTTGTTCGGTGCCCACGCCGTACCAGGCCCTGGGCATACAGCACCAGAAGACAAGTCCCCTGCCCTTAAGGGGCTCACGCTGTCATTAACCAGAGCAACAGCCAACAGTGAGTGCGGGCCTGCGATGTGCCAGGCGCTGGGTTGGGTGTACATGCAGTTGTCTCTCTGACCCTCACAGTATTGCCCCCATTTTGCAGAAGGGAAGCCAGGGTTCACAAGTTTCTGTGACTTGTCTGCAGTGGTGTACCTGGGAAGTGGCAGGCTTAGCACGCGACCCTCCAATCCCTTTGGATTTTGATACCGTCCTCCTACTTAGATACCCCAGCTTGGGTTCTCTGCAAACCTGATAAAGTTGATCTGTCTAAATTTCATCAACCATACTCATGAAATGAAGACGAGGTCAGCGCCACTGCCCCTCACCCCATCTAGGATTCTGCACCCTGTGGGTTCAGCAGATGCAGTAAAGCACCTGGCCATTCCCTGCTCCCACCTCCAGCCCCGGGGTCTTTGCCATCTTTGCCATCGATCCAGTCCCCACTGCCAAGTGCTCTATGTGCAAGAGCGCCACAGTGAAGCTTCTTCCTTCATAGGAGGGAGACTAGAAGCCCAAGGCCCAGGGCAGAGCCGCTGAGCTGGGATTTCTCAGGCTCTGAGCATCCCCCCATGAATATGTGGCTTCTTCTCTCCCCCACCATCTGCCCCTGGGGGCTCAGCCTATCTTTTTCACTCAGTTCTTCTGCCGAGCTGAGGGCGACCAACTGCAGTGCAGGCCTGTGGAGGGCTGTGAGCAAGAAACATGGCAAATGGAAAAAATGCACTGCTTGGTGGGGGAGGTGTGAGATGTGCTCCATGCTTCCAGTTGGGACCCAGGGACACCATACCCGTGACAGGGTTAGGGCTTGCCACTTCACAGGACCACATGCCCCCTCCACCCCTGCCAACACACACACACACACAACTCAATAAGGTCAGTACTATTATCATTGTGCCCATTTTGCAAGTAAGAAAATTAAGCAAGTGGAGTCCAGGGCTGCGCTCTACCTCTTCTAAGACTCTCCTTGAAAAGAGATCGGGGGCTGGTGCACCAAGGGCAATGCTGAACGTGAGCTCAGCAAGCTCAGCGAGCTCCTGCCGTAAGCCCAGTCTGCTGCACGTATGTGGAAGCCTGGCCCTACACTCAGGGCCTCAGGGGTAGGGACAGGGGAGATGGATGATAAGCAAGTTTGTACTTTCAGGAAGTGATAAATGCAATAAAGGGCATAAGGCCGGTAGAGAAGGTGTTGCTAGAGTTGGGGGCACTCCTCTAGCTAGTGTGTCCTGGAAGGCCTCCTGGAGGAGGGGACATTTGAGTTACTGAGAAGCTGGCCTTGGGAACAACGAGTGTAAAAGATGCTAAAAGAAAGCATGCAGAGTGGGCAACATCCATCCACCCCCACCACGGCTGGCTGCGGCTGCGGCGGAAACCACATGGCTCTGATATGAGGCCTCGGGGGAAGCATGTGGGACGATGTCCTCAGGATGCCTGACACCCGGCATGGGCTCCATGGATACCTGTCCTCCCTCTGTCCCTCCAGGGTCCTGCGACCTCCTCCCCAGAGCAATGCTCTGGGTCTGCATTTCCTCTCATCTTCAACACCTTTCTGCACAAGGCTCAGCCCAAAGCAGGTGCTGCATAAAGTCTGCCAAATGAACAAGCTCCGGAAGACCCTGCTCACCAAATCCTGAGGTCCAGCAAGGAGGAAGTGTGAGGGCCACACCCAAGGAAATCCAACCTTAGGCTACAAGGAATCACTTGATGGGGTTTATGGTGGAAAGAAGCAGAAAAGACAAAGGGATTCCAGAAGGTGGGAGGAGGGGTCGCCTACACAATTGGAAAATTTCACACAGAAGTCCAGATTTCAAGCTATTTTTAAAATATCTGAAGATCTGGCAACCCAGCGCCTGCAGATCCCCATGGCAACACCAGCTGGTGCTGAGCGGCCGCTGCCCCCTCCAGACCGGACATGCGCTCTGCACTTCCCCGAGGGCCGGCAGACACCCAGCCCACCCGCCTCGTTCACATCACCTGGCCCGTGGGCATTTGAGCCGGGCCAACACGGATCGAAAATACTTGAGCAGAAAGCCATGCCCGGGACATGGGGACCGTGGCATCTGTCGCATGAGCGTGCAGCTAGGAGAGTCAGAGTGAAGTCCCCTCCCTCAGTTCTTATGGCAGTTGTCCAGTATGGGGGATGGGGGTCTCCCAATCCACAGAAATCCGTCCTCTGTGCCAGGCTGGGGTGGTGGGAGGGCTCCAAAACTCGGCCACGCCGTCGGTGAGGGAGACGGTTCCCTGTGTGCACCAGCAGGGGGCGACTCTCCCCGCAATGCCTTAAGAGCCACCCGCACGCGCCAGTTGTGGCATTGCCTGGGCTGAGCAGTTCGCTGGAGAGTCGTTCTGCGGCCAGGAACGGCCCTGTGTCCCTGCCCTTTCCCACTTGGGGGTACAGCTGAGGCCCAGGCTGCGTGGCAACATGATGGGCTCCGCAGTAATTGGCTGGCCCAGGACCTACTCTCCAGGTGCCCCAGGAGGGCCTCAATAGGCCCACCTACCCCTCTCAAAGCCCTGTGAGCCTGTGACCCTGGGGCCAGAGTGCCCCCCTCCTGGTCTCCCTTCTCCCATCCTCTCTCCTCCTCTCTTGGGTGTCATCATCTTCCTGAGACTGTTCCCTCAGAGCTGACTCTCAGATTCAGTACTGTGTGCTTGGCACTGTGTTTAGGGCTTAATACACTATTTAAAATCCTAACAATCCCATAAGGCAGGTATTAATTCCCACTTTGTAAGTGGGAAAACAGGTTTAAATAGGTGACACCACCTGGCCAGGGCCACACAACTAGCAAGTGGTAAAGGTGAGATTCAAATCCAGGCCTGTGAAGCCCTCGTCCCTGGAATGCCTTGTCCCCGTGAAGGATATTTTAAAATCAGTCCATGGAGGGGAGAAGGGCTTGCTCAGGGTTTGAGGACAGAGGACAATCCCCAGCCCAGGTCCAGTCTGACACCATCCCCTTGGGCCACCTATTCCTTTGGAGTGGCCCAAGGACAAGGGCTGAATCTGGAGCCCCTGCACCAGCGATAAGGGCTGGGGGCTTCAGCGTGGCCCCTGGGAAGGAATAGGTCCTGTTCCTTGGGAATTCACTGAGTGCCTCACCATCCCTGTCCGGGGCCATAGTCTGAGCAGCAGGACAGGACCCCACCCAGGCCTTGAACCCAGGAGGAGGTGGCGAGCAGGGAGGCGGCAGCCAGCAGTGGAGCAGAAACACCCGGAGGGTTCGAATGGCCTGCTCAGCTGGATGAAACCTTTATGACAGGCAAGTGACCCACGCTTTGCGCAGTGAGCTTAGGCACCACTGAGCATGGTTCAGTGAGCCAGAAGCCTCGGGCAAGCTTCCCCCTTGCCAGCTGCAGGGGACAGACTATCAAAATGGTGTTCCAGCCCCTGAGACCAAGGCCACCACCCTGAATGGGAAGAGAGGTCCTTCCCCTGCTGTTTATCCGATTTACTTCCCATTCTCCAGCGGGCCCTACACTCACACCCTGGGCCTGTAGGTCCCGCCCCAGTTCCACCTACTGATCCCTCCCCATCATCAAAACCCAGTGTAAATGCTCTGGGCAATCTTTCCTGATCTGAGCACTCGAACCTCATCATTTTCTACCTGTCCTGAGATCACTGGAACTCTGTGCATCTCTCCTGAGGTCCATCTCTGTGCTGTGATTATTTCTGGGCTGCAGTCCTCTCACAAGCAGACTGGAGACTAGGGCAGGCGTCACAGCTCCTAGCAGGGGGCCTCATACATGCAAGGCCTGAGACACATTGGATGGATGGATGGATGGATGGACGGATGGATGGATGGACGGATGGATGGATGGATGGATGGACGGATGGACGGACGGATGGATGGATGGAGCCATGGATGGATGGATGGAGAGATGAAAAGATGAACAGGTAGAGTGGAGTCCCACACTAAGTTCAGAACACCTGTAATTGACAGAACACCCAGACTCCCTCAGGGCTCCTAGGGAACAAGGTTTCCCTGTTTCATTGGTCATATCCTGTCCTCTGCCTCAGGGAGTGTAAGATTTGGAAAGACAGCACTGGGTGGAGCTGCAAGGGGAGCTGGGGCTCAGATCTGCATTCCTCCCTCACTGGACTCAGTCACCCAGATACAAAATGAGGGCATTGAATGGTGATTCCTTGGGCCCTACCAGCTCAGAGACACGTCTATACTGGGACCCAGCAAAGAAGGGGGGAAGCTGACTGACCCCAGGTCAGCTTAAAGGAGACTCTGAACATGTTTAGGCAAAAGATGGCAGGAAGAAGGAGAAAAAGGAAGAAAGGGAGAGGAAGGGAGTGGAGGGAAGGAGGGAGAAAATCAACTTCATGTCCCAAATTAAAAATTCACTTAGCATGCAAGACTTCCCAGATGCATCATTTCTTAAAAAAAAATTTTTTTTTTTCGTTTCAACATATTGAATTTAGGATCACCGCAGGTAAGAAGTGATGGATCCTCTGATTTGATGGCAAGGCCTCAGGCAGGGGTGGCCTGGAGCAAAAGAAGCCAAAGGGAAGGCTGAGCTGGGGGAGGGAAGAGGGCAGTGATGGAGGGGCCGCTTTCTCTCCTCTCCCTTCTCCACTTTAGCCAGACCACCTCCTCTGGTATCTGCTATATAGTTTGATCTCCTGAACCCAATATATTGTCTGAATAAAAGATTTCTGGGGTTTTTTTTAAGCCACTTAACTTATTAAAGAGAAACAAGAGACCCAGAGGGAGGCGATTTGCCCAAGGTCACACAGCAAGGGCACTGACACAATGCCCACCCGCCTGGCTAACAGAAGGGCGGTTCAGATCACGAATCCAAGCGCATCCGCTGGGGGTGTGAGGGGCACTGCCCCTGGCTGGGCTTGGATTTATACCCTGGCTCACCTCCAGCAGCCTCCACGGGAAGTCACCAGGCTTCTTTAAACAACATTCCACCAGGACAAGAACAGACGGAAAACCCAGGCCCAGTTAGGAACCGGAAAATCTCGCAGAGGGTGAAAGCTCAGAAGAGGGGGGTTCAGGGCAACAGCCAAGCTCTCTGCAAGCTTCACCGTCGAAAACCTTCCTAAAACAACCCCGTGGCTTCGGAGCATAATTTAATCTTCCTCTGCTGACTCCGGATCTCACCCTGCCTCCAGGCACTCAGAACATCAATCAGGGCTGGGCCAGGTGGGGAGCAGCGGAGGGGAGGGGCTGGACTCCCATTACCCTGCCCTTGGGGTGGGGCTGGAGGAGGCGTCCGGGAGGAGCCCAGACTGAGCCCTGGAGCTGATGCTGCCTTGGTGGAAAGGGGGGCCGGGGAGAGAATAGGAAGCCCCCTCCCCAACCAAGAAGGGAGCCCTAGCGTCCAGAGCAGGTGGATGGGGCAGCTCCCCGGGGTCCCTGGAGGCAGAGCCAGAGAGCTAAAAGCAGGCAGGGATGGTGCCCAAGGCCAGGCTAGGTGACACCAGGCAGGGGAGCTTGGTGTCCTGGGAAATGTCTTCTGCCCACAGGCAGGGGCACCTCTCATTGGCTATCCTCGGCTCCAAGTCTCCAGAATACCAGCACAGACAGGACCCTGGGCCCTCAGGGCTCAGACTGGCTCTCTCCCAGGTGGGCCTGCCAGACCACCTGTCCGACTGCCCAGCCAGCAGCCTGCCAGGCTCAGCCCTGCCTTTGGTAAGGTGGCCCTTCGAGGGAAGCTGAGTTTGGTGGGTCAGCAGTCCCTGATGGTGCCATTAGTCCTCAAAAGAAAGTCAAACCCAGAAAACAGCTTATGCCTTATATAAGCCCCCCACCCCTCAACCTAGGAAAGCCACAAACAGTTTGTTGGAGCTGAACTGCCCAGCTACAGCAGTGCCAGGCCCGGGGCAGAGCAGGGGCTTCAGCCACACTGACCACCAGCCCCACCGGGGAGCCCGGTCCAGCTACCAGGTGAGGAGGCTGGAGCACCCCCCAAGCCCTGGCCCCCAGGGACCCTGAGAAGCCCCCAAGAGCAGGCCATGTTTCCTCACTGCACCTGGTCAAGTCCTTGTGCCCTCTGCTACCCACCTGGGCCCCTTCTGCTGCCCCAGGGGACAGGAGGCTCTGGGCTTAGGGACATTCCCAGCAGGCAGCGGGGGTGGCCAGCGACCTCCTCACCCACCCCCGCCATCCATCCCAGGTGACCAACATCCAAGATGGGGCCCCTTGGTCCCACTATGTGGACTGCCCTTCCCCATGCATGCAGCATGTGTGACCAGCCTGGATGGTCAGCACATCCTCACACCCACAAATAAACACACACACACACACAGCCAGCCACACACCTGTGCTCACACAGCTGTGCCCTTACACTCCAGCCTAACTCTACCATGTAGACACCCCTGTGGAAACACACCTGGGCACACACACCACACCAGCGGCCCCACCTCTATACGTGCAGTCGGGTACATCCTGGTGTCTCTGTGGATACACACACCTGAGCCCCACATCCTTACCTGTTACAAACACTGTCCACACACTTGAACTTGCACATCCACCTGGACGCAGCCTCTGCTCATGCTCCCACATCCACCCACACACCCACGCACCGCACCTCCCCCCAGCCTGGTGCCTCGCCTGCAGCTCTGGTTCATCTCGGCCAGCATAATGACCTTCCCCAAGATCACAGACCATGTGGGTAGCATGCGCCCCTTCTAGGTCCTGCACGTGGTCCTAGGCCTCCCCATATTTGCCATGGCCTCCCACAACCTGCTGCAGATCCTCACAGCTACTATGCCGCCCACCAAGGCCTCTGAGGGGCCCGGGCGCTCCAACATCCACTCAACGCCAGCCTGCCCAACGACACCCAGGGGGCCACTGAGCTGGGCCTGCACAGCTGGGCCCACACCAGCACCAGGGAGTCCGTTCTGCCTGCGGTATGCCCAGAGGCAACCCTCCCACTTACAGTGCACAGCCACACCCTGCTGTGTCCATGGGCAGGATTGCAGGCTGGGGCCTGGCCTCCCCAGGACCCAAGGACTGGGCGCTGGGCAGGCAGGGGGAGGGGCCTGGGTGCAGATGCATGCCAGCTGAAAGGTTTGGTTCTTCACACTCCGCATGAGCATTTCTTCAATAAGCAACCCACTCTGTGACAGATGCAGTGCTTTGCTCTGGGAAGACAAAGATGCTGCCCCCAAGGGATCCACAGCCTGAAGGGGGTCACGTCAACTCTCAAAAGTACCACACAAAGAAATGTAAAATTACAACTTCTAAGTACTTAGGACTGACCTTAGACTCTGGCCTGTCCATGGGCTGGTGGGGCGCATGGCACGGGGGAGCATCAGAGGAAGCTTCCCTAAAACAGTGACCCTGGTGCTGAGATAAGAATGTCCAGCAGGAGTTAGCCAGGCAGTGAGGGAAGGAGGAAATTCCTTCAGGTGCACAGGCCCCAAGGTGGGAGGGTGTGTGGCAGGGACTGGACAGGGTGGCGGGTTAAAACATGCCTGTGCAGACCCAGAAAACATCTCATCCCGTCCCATGCTCATTCATGGGGTCACCCCTATTCATTCATCCCTTTGTTTATTCCCTGATTCTTTCCCCTGCCCTCTCCAGGAATCACAGGGTGAAATCTGATTTGGATGAACTGTCAGGCCAGCCAGGGGTCGAGGGTAGGATGGAGAGGAGGAAATGGGGATTGGCATTTGCTGAGGATCTACAAACTGCCAGGCACATTTTAGTGCCTTGCAGACATGGTCTCCCACAGTTTGATTCCCACCATGGTATTCTGTTGAAGGTGATTTTATCTGCTCTGATGGGTCAAAAACCCTAAGATTCAGAGAAGGGAAGTAAAGGCCTAGTGCCACACAGCTTGTCAGTTTCAGAACGAATTTAAAGCTAAAGCTCATTAGAGGCACGGAGGACAAGTGTTTATGGCAGTTCAGAAGAGGGAAGACTCAGGATTCTAGAGGGGCCTCCTGGAGGCGGCATCTGAGCAGCGAGCAGAGGCCAGTGTTTTCATTTCCCCTCCAGGACCATGAGCCCTTGAGAGCAGAATCCTGCTTCTGCCTCCTTGGAAGAGCTGCATTCCAAAGTCTTTATCCAGTGCCAGTCCTGCACTGGGCATGCTAATGAATGGGCTCCTGGAATCCCAGGAGAGGGCATCTCAGTCAGGGAAATATTATTAGTACCTCTAGTTTACAGACGAGGACACTCAGGCTCAGCCTGGGCCTTGACCTTCCCGGGACTACATCCTGCTAGGACATGACAAGAGGTAAGATTTGAACTCAGGATTATCCATGTTCAGCATCTATATGACTGTATTTAATTATGACTATCTATCTATATATAAAGTGCTTGCTTACTATGTGCCAGGCACTTTTGTAGCATTTTATAAATATTAACATTCTTAACCTTGTCAACACTGCAAGGTAGTTAGTATTACCAGCCCATTTTTCAGATGGGTAGCTGTAGCACTGAATGGTCAAGATCACCCCCAGCCCCCCACCCCCACCGCCCTTTTAGGAAGTGGCAGATTCAGGATCCAAACACAGACACCTGGTCCCAGGGCTGTGCCCCTGACCATCATACTTGCTGACTCTCACATCCCTGAGATTAGATTTCCTCCCTGTCATATGTGCCCTTTCCCCCCAGCACCAAGCATAGTGGCTGAAATGCATCCAGTATCCAAGCACCATTTACTGACAGCTCCATGCATAATATGGAGGGTGTGGAGCTGAAGGCCACAGGAGCCCTCCCTGCTCTCCGAGAGAGCCCTGAGTGAGGAGGCGGACCACCCCTCCAGGACTACCGGCAGGGTGGTGGGGTGGGCGAGCTTCTGGGGTGGGGACTTTCAGCGGCTTCACCATGTCCCCAGCAGCTGGCATAGTGCCTGGCCCCAAGGAGGCACTCTGTGAAATGAATACATGTGGAGTGAATGGGTAGGAGCCTTATAAACTCTGAGTGCTCGGGGAGCCCAGAGGAGGGGCATCTAGCCAGCCTGGAGAGGGACCCAGGGGGGCCTGCCGGAATGGGCAGGGGTGAGAGCAAGCCAGCAGGCTGAGTGGGCAAAGCGCCCCGGGCGGAAGGAACAGCGTGTGTGGAGTCAAACGCACAGTCATGGAGGCACGAAGGGAGCAAAATTCAGAGGAAGACTGGAGGGCTGCTCAGTGGGGTGTGGAGGCCACTGAACGTGGGGCTGGAGAGGACCGCAGGAGGGCCAGGCTTGGATGCTAAGGCAAAGGTGTGGCCCCTGTCCCCAGGGCGACAGCGAGCCACTGAATGGTCTTAAGCAGGAGAGTGGCTGCTCAGACCACCTGCTAACGATGGTCACTCCAACCTCAGGGCTTCTGAAGAGTCTGGGTCCAGCAGCAGGGAAACCCGTTAGCAGGTGATGCCACAGGGATCCAGGAAAAAGATGACAGATAGAAAGGGCAGTCAGACTAGAAAACGGATTGGTGAGGGGGTCAGAGTCCACGGGGCTCGGGGACTGAATGCACATGGGGGATTGGGGGCCAGGAGGGAGTCAAAGATGCCGCAGCACCTGTACATGGCTTTCCAAATGTGTGGGTGGCTCGCTGTCCACCTGGTGCCTGGGAAGACAAGAGGAAGGAGTGGAAGCCACCATCCGTGTCCTCCAAAGACACAGAACCTAGCTGAAAAAAACAAAAATCCCAGAGGGTGCAGTTAGGTAAAACGACCATTGTGCATGCGCACCCCGAGCCAGACGGCTCTGAGCACTTGGCTTGGACTCATTCATTTCATCCTCACAGCTCCCTGGAGTTAGCACCTTTATTGTCCTGTTTTTAGTGATGAGGAAACCAAGGGCCAGGTCACTGGCCCAAGGCACCGCATTTCTTAAGTGGTGGAGTTGGGAGTCAAACCCGGGCAGGCAGGGTCCCCTGGCTCCTGAAGACTGAATAAGTCCTAGCCCAGGACCAGTGACAGGGCCCTGCACGCTGCGGTGCCAGGGGGCTGTGGTTCACAGATCTGCCTCCCCACTGGCAGTGCTCCTGCCAGAGGGAAGTTCTTGCCCACCTGTCATTGTCATCCTGGGCTAGGTGCACAGCAGGTGCTCATTACTGCCCAAGGCCGTGGCCCCTCAGAGCCTGGCAGGGGAGACTCAGACACTGCTGATGACTAGGAAGTGGCTCCTCCTCCAGAATGCACCTCCTGCCCCAGGGAGCCTGGCCAAGGGCAGCGACATAGGTCTTGCCCTGGGTCAAGCATCAACTCACATCTGTGCCAGCCAAGTGCCCAGTCACCATTCCTGCAGTGAGGCCATTTGAATCTGTGTGCCGACAAAGCACAGCAGCTCACAGGCCACAGGCGACTGCGCTTCTCCCGGGGACACGTCTGGGCTGGGCCTGGCTCCCTGAACTCTCAGCTGCGAGAGCCCGGAGGAGGGGTCCCTGCCAGCCCAGGAAGGGTCAGTGGCCAGACCCAGCCAGGCACAGGTTCCAGCACAATGAGATCCAACCCCTGTGATTTTCCTGTCTAGGGGTCTGCATGGGGCAGGGTGGCATCAGTGCCAGTCCCCAGTGGTGGCAGAAGTGGGACAGCAGCTGGGCCTTAGCAGGGGGCAGGTCTCCAGGGTGGCCACGGGGCTCAGATGTGCTGGTGGGAGGGTGGTAGTAAGGAAGGCACAGCCTCTGGCAACCGGCTTAGTCCAGGTGACCCTGGCTGGTGGAGGCAGGGGCCACTCGCCGATGAACAGTTTGGGATGCTGAGCCGGGGTCAGGCAGCAGAGTCCACATGCTGACTGTACCATTTACCAAGGAAGCCATGACCCTACAAGTCTCTGTTCCTCATCCATAAAATGCAACAAGTATAGAATGAGACAATGACCTTCCCTCCAGGACACGGGGCGGGAGGGCCTGGCTAGTGCGAGTGAGCAGGGCACAGGGTCCAGAGAGGAGCACGTTGCCCTCCCCCTTCAGATCCCCTAAGCTTTCCTGGCAGAGGTGACCACACATTCCTTTGGGGAGTTCAGCGGAGACGAGGTTGGAATTTTTTAGGGGTTTTACTAGGATATTAAGAGGAAACAGGCACTTCTTTGAAGTCTGGGAAGCGTGGGGAGCATGGACTGTGGTTCTGGGTTCCCTGAGAGGAGCTGTAGCTCACAGACCCTGCGCCTCTGAACCTCAGTCCTGTGGGTGCCTGGCTGGGCCTGGGGGTCCTCAAATGCAACCTTGTGGCCCTTGGAGGCCTGGGTCTGGCCTTGGATGAGTAGGCCCTTCTCTCTCAGGCCCCTCCATTCCTCTCTGGGCCTTAGCCTTCTGTCATGTCTCCACACGGGTCTGTGGAGGTCCCAGGTCAGCTGCTGGAGGAGCAGACAGCCTGCCCAGTGGATCCTCAGGGAGCAGGTTTCCACCCTGAGGAGATGCCCCTGCTGAGTGTCTGGCCTCCCTCCACCCCTTCTTGTCCCCATGCTGCCCAGTGCCCAGACCACATGTCCATCTCCTGTCTTGGGCTCCACCCCTGCTGTGCACCCTCACTTGCTTGCCCTCAGCCCTGCGCTGGGCACCCCTCCCATCGTCTCTCCTTCCCTCATCTGCACTCTGACTCCTGGGCAAGGGAGCGGACAGCCCCACCCAGCCTTGTTCCTGGCCCTGCCTGAGCCTCAGTGACAGCATCACCAATCGTGTGTGCAGGAGGGGCCTGGGGCCTCCCACGACAGAAACTAGCTCAGTGAGCACCTACTGTGTGCAGGGTCCTGGGCTAGTGCTTTGCATTCCTTCTTCCATGACACTGTGGACATCGGCCCCATTATGGGAGTTATAGTTCCAGAGTGTAGGCCCTTTCTACTGTAGCACACACCCCATGAGCGCAGGCCTTGCAGTGCACAGGGTAGTAATAGTCAAACAGCTACCACCTACTGAGCGTCAATTGTGGGCCAGGTGTAGGGCTGGGTGCTTTTCACTCCTTCTGCTATCTAAGATCCTCAGAAGCAGGTACTACTAGTCTTAGCCCCATACTACAGACTAGGGGACTGAGTCAGACGGAGGGTGACTGACCCAGGATCACGCAGGTACCAAGCGGCGGACCTGGAGCCTCATGTCCTTCTGATTCTCCCCAGGTGCCTGGCTCATCTTCTCCAGCCCTTGTGCCCAGGGCAGATACCAGTAGGTTCTAAGAGCCCACAGGGGCTGCAGCAACTCTCCTCAAGGCCCAGCCTGATTCTTAAAGACACCAAAGCTAGGGAAGGCTGTTACCCTTATTGCTGCTCTGGGAGGTACAGACCATGTGTGTCCTACACACACACAGAGCAGGGCCCCCGTCTTGCTGACCATGGTCTCCATCCTGGATGGCCTGCCTTAACCTTCCATCTGCCCCCTGCTGCCTCTGCCGAGGGGCCTCCGGTCCTGTCATCTTGCTGTTGCTCCAGGACTCAGCCTGTCCTTCACCTTTTGGACCTGTTATCAGACCAGCCCACTTGACTGCCTCTTCTACCACAATTCTGGCCCATCTTGAGCTGCATGTCTTGTGACTTCTAGACACCCACTGCAGGACTCCTTCTCACCCCCCTTCTCTTCCTCCTCTGCCCTTTTCCCTCTGCACCCCACTGCCATGCCATGCAGACTCCTTCTCCACCAGGAGAGCCTGGGGTTTGCCGCCACGCTGGGCCTCTCCGCTCCGAGACAGCAGGAGAACCCGAAGTCCTCACACCACCACCCCGCGCCCCAGGCCCCTCACTTCCAGCTGGGGGAAGTGGAACGAGCTCCCCGGGATGTGTGGGTCTCCTCCCACACTGTTTTACTTCCAAACCACTCTTGTGAGGCATTTCTAGTGAATACAATTCCCCACTTCATTACACAAGTAATGCAGGGTGGCTGGACAAAGGGTACATGCTGGGGATTACCAGGGGATCAGTCCAGACCGGCAGGCAGGGGTCAGAGCGCAAGGGCTTCATAAATCTGCGTTAATAGAGCCTCTCTTTACCTGAAGAGCAGGCCAGTGAGTGCTTTAGTCAAGACAGGAATCCGATTTGAGATGCGTTTGAGAGAGCGTTTTAGAGAGCCCTTCAGATCTGAGCTCATGCAAATGCTGATGGGGAGGAGTCAGGAGGGGGCGAGGGAGGCTGAGGATGTAGGAGGGAGCAGGTGGGAGCCACAGAGCCATGGCCCCATGGAGGAGAGGGCATGAGGTCCCCGAGGACGCAACAGAGGGACTGGCTGTGGACGAGTGAGGTGGGGAGGGGAGAGCAGGGAGCCACAGGCTGCGGGCAAGCTGGCAGGGGCTGAGGGAGGAGGCGGGGCACAGGCCTGGCGGTGACGGCACAGTAGACTTTGTAAGCCATGGAACCGGCCACCCACCCTAGAGGAAAGCAGTCATTGCACAACCTCAGGTCAGGGACCCAAAGAGCCCCAGACAGCCCCGAGGAGCCCCCGGCCAGGCTGCGAGGGGAGATGGTGCTTTGGAGTAGGAGTCCAGGCTCGGGTAAGTTAGGAGAACCAGGAGAGTGGGTGAGCTGGGCTGGGCTGGGCTGGCACTGCCTTGCCTTTGCGCAGTGGCACTTGATGTGTGACTCCGGGAAAACCGAAGGAGATGACCCAGTCTGTCTACACAGCGGACATAGTAACTAGGGGCCTCATCCTGGAAAACCTGTCTGACAGGTAAGACTAGGGCCTCCCAAGGGGAGGCATAACCCATGGAAGGCCCACGCGGTGTTCCACCCATGCACCCCTGAAAGGCCAAGAGCTGGGGGAGGCGGAAGATGGTCCTTGCTGCGTGGCCTTGGGCAAGTCCTAGACCCTTCCTTGGCCACAGGCTTTTCCCTGCCCCAGAGCTCTGCAACCTGGGTCTTCCAGCCCCCAGAGCTCCGGGGAAAGCCTCGAGGCCTTCAGACCCCTGTGCGGCTGTGTGGCCGTGGGGCGGAGCAGAGGGGCTGCCTAGAGACTCTGGTCCTCTGACCCCTGCTCGGGCAGCCCAGCTGGGGGTGGACGAGATCACTCATTAACTCAAACCTGTAATCGAAAACTTGTCAAAAACAGTCACAATTAGCAGCAAGGCTCTCTGGAGAGGAAATTACATGCCCACTGGCTCTTTGTGTGGAGCTGGGGCCAGCCCTTTGCCCCCAGGCTGTGGAGTCACTGCCTTACCTGGCTCCCCGTGGCTAACCCAGCCCCTCCTCTCCTTCCAGCCAAAGCCCACCAGACCCGGAGCTCTTGGCTGCTGACAGCCAGCGGCCCCGGGCAGCCTTCAGCCCCACGCTCCCCGCTCTGCGGTCCTCTGCCTCCTGTGCGGCTGCAGCATCTCCCTCGTGCTCCAGAGCACCAAGAATCTGAGAGAGCCACTGTGGGAGGGGGCAGGGGGACAGGAGTTTGGGGAGGCCCAGCCTGAAGCCGAGAGAGTGGGGTCTGGGCCCAGCTCAACCACAGGCTCTCTGGGACTTTGGTCAGGCCAGGGGCTGTCACTCTGAGGACCTCAGAGGCCCCCTCTGAAGATAACCACGACAAACATGACAGCAGCAGCTGTCAGCGCCGAGCACTTGCCCTGGGCCACACGCTGCTGGATACGCGAGCCGATCTGGTCCCCACACAGGTGGGCAATACTGTTGTCCCGATTTTAGTGAGCAGGAAATTGGGGCAAAACAAGGGAAGGTATCTGTCACTGGAGAGGCAGTCAGGAGTGTGGCCCGGGAGTCAGGCAGATCTAGATTTGAGCTCTGCTTTCTTGAGCCTCAGTCACAGCATCTGTGTAATGGGGGCAATGAACCCTTAGGATCAGAGTCCGATCAAGTATCCAGTGGGAGGCAGGAGCTGGTGCCCCTTATAGAGAGGTGCCCAGGGCCACCAGATCCCTAATCTGGTCCCTGGGCTCCTCCACAGGTGCCAAGGGGACGTCTACCTAGGTGCGGGCCATCACGCCGACTATAACTGCTTGCTTCTGCATCTCTGGCCAATTCATCCGGCCTATGCCGTCCCCCAGTGCCACTGGCCACAGTCACCCACATCCCTTCCCTTCTTCGCCTTCTTCTTTCTGTCCTGGCACGTGGCCCTCCCTCTCCTCTTGACCTCCCTCCGTAGGCGCCCTGGGGCCCAATGGAGGACCTATGCCCGACCAGGCAGGAGTCAGGAAGGGCCTTCCAGGGAGGCGGAGTGGTATACACAGAGGCATGCTGCAGGGGGAGAGGCTGTCTGGGGGTTCCCAGGGGCTGCCTGCAGTGGACAAGCGGGGTGCGGTGAGATGCATGGGATGGGGTCGGGCCACGGAGAGCATGGAAGCCCAGGGCGGCCCTGGCTCCGTGTGGCAGGACAGAGAACACCTCTGAAGGTGCCTGTGGGGAAAGGCCTGACCACGCTTGTTTGTGATGTAACAGCTCAGAAGGACAGACCCGGGTGGGTGGGGACAAGAGAAAAAAAGGAGGTGACTGTGTGGGCAGGAGGAGCCTGGGGGTCAAGTCTGAGGGGCATTTTGAAGGAAAAAGCCAGAGTTTGGGGACTTATGGATCAAGTCCTACTGGGGAAAAAGCCACCAAAGGGGTATAAAGAAAGGAAGGCTCAAACCTGAGACCCTGGGGCAGTCAGGGCGTCCAGGTCAGAGACCCCAAAGTGGTTCAAGAGCTCATTATCAGCGCGTCAAACCTGAGGATACATTGAAGACAGAAAAGGAATCTCCAGAAGGTAGTTGGAGCCAAAAAAGAGGAAATAATGAATGAGCTCAGGAAAATAAACGAAGTCTTTTGACCAATCACTACACGCAGGGCATCGACTTCCATGATCCAAATGCCATTTCTGTGCGAAGAAGCATTATTATTCTTGTACAGATGAGGAAATAGGCTCAGAGCAGTGGAGTAATGCCCGGTGT